>NC_045428.1:322172283-322837640 GCF_902635505.1 Sarcophilus harrisii
CTTTAAACTACCCAATATGGATTTCTACAGTGGTGATTTCTAAGGTAGTTGGCAAAAGAATGTATTTTTATAACATTAAAATGGGATTAATTCAAGTAATAAACATGGGGAAATGATGTATTTTGGGTTGGGTTCACTTAAAACTCCACTCCTAATAACTTAAAGGGATTTTGTATAGATTATGTCCTTTATTCTTATAAATCCTTGGAAAGTAGGCATGCAATTATAAAGTATGTATTGCTACTTTTGAAAAAGACTTTGCAGATTTTTTAAAAAGTCTGGTGGATGGGTAACTATTAATAAAAATGACTATAGTTCATTTTAAAAGGAAAAAAAGCACCTCCAGGGCTAACTGCTAATTTCAGAAATTAAAAATGGAAGCTACTTGGTACTGACTTTAAAAATAAATAAATAAATGTGTAATGGCAGACAACACATTTGATCTTCAAGAACTGAAAAAGATCAAACATGAAATCTACAAAGTTGTGCTAAAGTAAACATCAATACAATAAGCCCATGCAGATGAGAAGTCAGTTAATGTATAATTGATGAAAGCTTCCTTATAGTCCAGTGAAATATGCAAGCCTGGGACAGTTAAAAGTACCCAGATAAAAGAGAACGGGAGGTCATTGGATCTCAATATGTGTCCATCCTTAGAGATTAAAGATCAGATTACTGTTCAAGTGAAATGTTTCTGAAGTAGGAAATATTGACTGAATAAACTTTTAAAATGTACTGGTATATGGATCATTGATGCTCTACCATCCCCAAATCAGCGACAAAGATTAAAAGATGCTACATTGATGTGCCAATGATTTTTACCAATGAAACATGCAGAGGCTGAAGTGAGAAAAAAGAAGGCAGGAAGGTACAAACAAAACATTGGCAGTCTTGGTCAAAGACTAACTCTTAACATCATGAAGAAATCAAACTATTTTTTTTTTTAAGAAATGACAAATGACCAAAAGGAAAGCGCTGTTATTGCAGAATTTAGTTGACTTCATTAACTTGTAAATTCAAAAGAAACAAAAAGATAGGGACTTTGAAAAATATAAACAAGTTGTCTGATTAGGAGGGATATATAATAGAAAGTTCACATTTTCAAAAGGTAAGAGCTTTGTAAAGTGCTTTGACTTTTTTTCTTTCCTGAAGAAAACCTAATAGGACAATTCCTCCTTTATATGGCACATGGAAAGGAATTTTCCAAATACCTGAGACTTATTGCTTTGAAAAAGTTTTGGGTTTTTTTTTTACATTTTAAAAGCATATTAATTACAGCTCTCTCCCCCTTTCTCTCTTTCTCTCTCTCTCTCTGTGTGTGTGTGTGTGTGTGTGTGTGTGTGTGTCTTCCTCCCTCCCCATCAGTCTCTCTCTCTCTGTCTATGTTTCTCTGGCTCTGTCTCTTTCTCTGTATACATACACATATGTATATATATATACACGCATACACATACATATATATATATATACAAATACACACATATACATATATACATAGAGAGAGTATATATGTATTTATACATGCATAAATCTGACTCACCTTGTAAAAATAAACAAATTAAGGACTCCATTAAAGGGCAAGAGTAATATATATTATGAAGAGTTAGTTTATCATACTAAAAATCCATGGGTAGAAGATATGGCTGAAAATGATGGATCATAGATGCATAATACAGTGAACATATTTGATCCTGTGGGATCTCAAATTATTATCCCTCCAGTCCAATTTTTTTTTCCATTTAGCAATCAAAGTGATATTTCCAAAACATAGCTTTGATCCTAATTTTGCTATTCAATCAACTCCAGTGACTTCCTATTGCCTTCAAGAGCAGGCATAAATCTTAAATGTTATGATGACAGGCTATGTGATATTTGTGCAAGAAAGGTGATGTTATTTGAAGAATAATATACTATATATAATTTACATGAGCATTTTGATACTTGCCAGTAATGACTATAAATTCAATTCATATTTTTCATATATTTGGTCTTTGAACTTTTAAGGAGGATAGAATTCTGAGTGCTTTGTTTTTATTAAAAAGAATAAAATTCCTTACTTAAAAGAATAAAATACTTTGTCCAAGCCATTCTTTCCCATTAGGAATATGGGGGCAAGATAAGATCCAGTATAGTTAATGAAAGACTCATTCTATTGATACCTTATTTTGGTATTGAAAAGCTACAGAAATAGTCCCTTCTCTAAAGATTCCTATTGAAGATGAAAGGTGCACCATATATCCTAAATGCATCTCATCATTATTCCACTCATTTATGGGAAATATCATCCTGCTCATAATTCATAGATGGATAATACCTAGTTACAGAATAATCAATCTGCCATATTCTTATTTAATCATCAATATTTCCAAGTGACTGAAAAGCAGAGAAAGAAATCATGGATGAATTAGTTTGGTTCAGATGACACAAAGTCAGGGAACATAAGAATTATATTACTTCATATTCTGATAGGGTTAAAAGTATGCTCTTGCCACTGTTCATATTCCTCTCCCCAAACCCTTTTAACAATGCTCATGCATTTTCTCTAGATAATAAGTTCCTTCTATATAAAATTTTATGTGATGTGAACATTGTATATAATTTTACCATACTAAACCTGTATTCTCCATGTAATTTAAACCAGATAATTATTTAATTAAGTAATAATCAGTAGATGAGTTAGGATTATAATATACTTATCCTTTTCACAGCACTGAAGTTAGGGGTATGTGACCTGGAAAATCTAAATTTTTTGATCTTCCCTTCATACCAGAGAAGAAGCTTGAATTATTATGGTATTAATGGATAAAACATGATATTCATACAATACTATACATTTTTTTATGCATTTCTGAGTTTGAGTTTCTAAACATTTTGTGTGTTATCTATGGCTTCTGTAAAACTCCTCCAAAATTCTTATTTAAGTTTTTATATCAATCCATGATATATCAAAACTATGATGGGGAAAGTTGTGATGTGGAAGAGATAATTTTACTTGTATGCAGATCTGTGCTAGAGCCAATTCATATTAGCTTTTTGTAGATGATTTTTAGTTTTTAGTATAACCATTCACACTTTAGAAATCAATAAATTCTACAAAGGCAGAACTTGACTTGTTTTGTTGATTCCTGAATATTATGTCTGGGCTAGCTCTCTGGAGGGCCTCAGGATCAGTCAGAGTCAGGATCAATCAAAGTCCTTGGTCTTTAGGGGGAGAAGTGAAGGAGACAGGCAAGCTGCCACACAGCTTGCCAAAGATGATCCTGGACTCTGGAGACTGGAACCTGATTTCTCTTTCCTCCTCTTTCGGCAGAGAGACTCTAACCCATTCCCTCAGCTCTCCAATCCTTACCTATGATTACCTCATCACCATACATTCAGCAATCACTAATGGTGAGGATAGCCATAATATCACTATCTCATCTAAATATATTTATATAGAACCATTATTTCACATGGAATAAGTAATTAGCCTTAAGTGCTCGCTGTCTGATTGAAGTATATCTTTTCAGAGTTTCATCCCTCTACAACTGAGACTTAAGATAGCTAGCTGTTAAGCATTTACTAGTATACTCCTGCTTGTACTCCATACATCTGAATTATCATAAGGTTAAGTGTTTTGCAAACTGTGAGACATATAAATAAAATCCACTATTATGATTGGGCACAAGTGGAAAGTTATTAAAATCCAGTGGAAAAGTAAGAACAACACAATGGGGTCTCCAACTAAGATGGAAACCTAATGTGTGAATACATTAGTGAAAATCAATACATACCAATGCATTTGCTGGAAAAACAGAAACAGGGATTAAATCAATTAAGAATGTTGTCTCTATGTAAATTAGAAACATCAACTAAATTAAACTGTCTAAAATGGAAGATTAAAAGAATATTAGTGAACTAAAGGAAACTCAATAAGATTTCCAAAATGTTTATTCATTTCAAATGTTGAGGAAATGTAGAAAAAAGACACTTTCTCATTGATCTATACATATAATACATATTTATGAAACATACACATATACATACATATATGCAGAGAGAGAAAGAGACAGGCAGAAAAAGAGAGAGGTAGAGACAGATAGAGATAAGCACAGACAGAGACAGACACACAAAGACAGAGATACACACACACAAAGGGAGACACACAGAGAGAGAGAGAGGAGAGAGAGAGAGAGACGAAAAAACAGAGATAGAGAGACAGAAGGAGAAAGAGAAGGAGATGGAGAGAGGAAGAGAGAAGCAGACAAACATACAGACAAAACACAAAGAGGTGAGAATAGGATAGTCCCAAGAGGTTAAATGGATAGCTTAAATTACACAAGCAGTGGAGAAACTGTGATATCAGGTTTGCTTTTGCCCATTCTAATTTTCTTTCCATAACACATGCTGCTCTTTTAAAATTTTAATCCAAGAAACTATCTAAAATAACCCAAGAAATTAATAAAATTCTCCTTTGCCTACCATAGATTTTTGGTGCTGATAGAAAGGATTATAAGATGAATTCATTCATTCATTCATTCATTATTCAGCAGATAAATATTGGAATCTAATATGAAAAAATCTGATAATTTCAAAGACAGAAAAACTCTTGGAAATCATTTAGTCAAGCTTCTTACACAAAAAATAGACATATAAAGTATAGTTCCTATTCTCAAAGAGTTTGCAATCTAATTGAAAAAAACATACACTCATGGAATAAGAAAGTAATGATGCAAGGCAATGTGTAATTAAGTACCCAAATCAGTGACACTGCTAATAAATGAAATAGGATTTTAGAGGGTGAATGATCAATGTAATGTAGGTTATAGATGAGGAGAAATGGCCTTATGGGATAGGTAAATATAAAGCTGAGCAACAAAGTATAAGAAAACTTTAACCAGGAACAGAAGTCATGTCATGTCAAGTAAAGAGAATAATAACAATAATAAGCAACATTTAAATAGTAATTTTTATTTATAAAGGTGATTATTCTCTCAACCCTTTGAGGTAGATCATGCCAGTACTGTGTCTCCATTTTCCATATGAAGAAACTGATTCAGAAAGGTAAAGTGATTTTTTGATGTAGGCAAGTGTTGGAATCTTTACAAAGTGTTAAGACATTGGAGTTGATAGAGACAATAGTTATCTGGTTTGGCATGGTTCAATGTGATTGATTTGATCTTAGAAAGAGATATTTTGGGCCAGAACTTGAAACAAGGTACTAAGTGGAACTGATAGAAACAATGCTTGTGTTCACACCTTTAGAGAGCTCATAAGTATCTAAGTACTCAATGGAGTTCACATGTTTGGGAGAGTCAGGGTTTAGAATGAGATAACCGAATTCATACCTCCCTTAGGGCCAGAGAGCACTCTGGGAGATAACCTAGAATCCCTCTCCCTCCAGAAGGCGGAGTTAACCTTTGGGAGATCACATATATAGAGGGAGCTCTTGGAGCTTGGGGAGTTACTTGAATTAGTTACTTGAGTTGTTACTAGAAACTCTGGGAGCTCGAGAGAGTTTTACTTGGAGTCGGAGAGAGCTCTTGGAACCCACAAGCCCTATTGAGGCAAGAGATTCATTGCATCTTCCAACTTGGTGCTGACTGGAGGCTGAAGAAAGCAGAGGCAGAAGCCAAGGACAAAGCTGCAAGATCTCTTGGAGCCAAGCAGAGAGTTAGGCCTCAACTAACCGGGCTATTTTGGAAGGAGAAATAAACGTTTGCATTTTTACCAGCTGGCTGCATTTTAGAGTAATTATTGATTGTAACTGAAACTAAGGCTGCCTCCAGAAAACCTTCACAGGCAAGAATAATACAAAGACTCAATTGTGTTCTAAATACATGTGGTATTTCCAAAAATCAAAGAAAATTATTGCCAAATTGAAGGAAAAATAAAACTTTGGGAGAATGGTAGGATGATCTTAGCTGCTAATGTCAAGCTGAGGAGAGAATGTTATCTCAAATACGATGGGGAGTCACTGATTGTTTCTGATTTGACAAATCACCTGTGTATGCATAGTTAAAACCTGCGTATCTTCTTTCTCTCCTCTCCCTTTAAAGAGACAAAAGTGGTGAAAGACGAGTGTACTCTACAACACTACCCTAAGTATGATAAATTTGTTTCTGCTTTACTTGTCTCTCTTCTCCTTAACTAGAGCCCAGTCACAGATTTTTATCATTTTTTCCCCTTTTAAACCATTCTTTATGGCATATGTTATGTGGTTTTAGTTTGCTTGCTTAAGAATAAATTCTCCCTTTATCTACTCTTTCTCATTTCCTTCTTTTTCTCTATTACTCCCTTATCCCAATTGGGTAAAACACATTCCTTCAATAAATAATGCTTTTGTTTGTAGGTTTAATTATTCTTCCCTCTTTTCACAAGTTCAGTAGAAAGTGAGATAAAAATGAGGACAGAGCCAAGATGGCTGAGAGAAGAAAGGAAGTTGTCCCTAGTTTTCCCTAGTTCCCCCCAGAAATATTGCTAAATCAACCCTCTAAGTAAACTCTGGAGTGAGAGAAACCATAATAAGATAGAGTGATAAAATTTCTTAGCTTCAGAATCACTTAGAAGTATTTCACAAAAGGTCTATCTCAATTGGGTAAAAAGGGAGTGTAGTCCAGCTAAGACAGCATCCAGGCAAACCAGCCAGAAGCTATTATCCCTAACAGCACAGACTGGCAACTGAGGTTTGTTGATCCTGGCTCCTTGGGTTAGTGGAACAACATACTAGTTGTGTGGCCTCTACACTAAGCATAGAAGGCAAATTGCCAGCCCTGGAGTCCAGGGCACAAAAGGTACAACCATATTATATTTTAGTGAGAATGTCACTAGCACATGAGAGCCCCAGCATGGGAAGCCAATGATCAGGCCTCTGGAATCCAGCACGGGAAACCTGAGTCAGTGCCCTCTGCAGCCTAAGAGCAGAGCTAAATTTAAAAGAAAAAGACAAAAAACAAAAGATCCTTAACCATAGAAAGTGATTATGGAGACAGTTATTTATAAAAGTTATCAATAAGCATTATCTGTAATAGGTATAAGTTAGAAGCATTTTTAATCAGATCAGAGTGAAAATAGGATGTCCATTATGACCACTATTATTTAATATTGTACTGAAACATTAGCTTTATCAATAAAAGAAGTAAAACAAATTGAAGGAATTACAATAGGCACTGAGGAGACAAAACTATTATTTTTTTTGTAATGATACAATGGTATACTTAGAGAATCCTAGAAAAATCAACTAAAATTATTTGAAACAACATCTTCAGGAAAGTTTCAGGATATAAAATAAACTCACATAGATCAAAAGCATTTCTATATATTACCAACAAAACACAGTCACCATAGATAGAAAGAGAAATTCCATTTAAAATAACTGTAGTCAATATAAAATATTTGGAAGTCTACCTGTAAAGGCAAACCAGGAATCATATGAAAACAATTACAAAATGGTTTTCACACATTTAAAGTCAGATCTAAACAACTGGAAAAAACATCAATTACTTATGGGTAGACTGAACTAATATAATGAAAATGACAATTCTATCTAAATTATTTTATTTGTTCAGTAGCATATCAATAAAATTGCCAAAAATTATTTTATGGAACTAAAAAAAGTAATAACAAAATTCATATGTAAGAACAAAATCTCAAGAATACCAAGGGAATTAATGGTAAAAATTCAGATGAAGGTTGCCTAGCTATACCAGATCTAAAACTACATTATAAAGTAGAAATCATCAAAACCATTTGGTATTGACCAAGAAAGAGTGGTAGACAATTAGAATAAGTTTGGTACATGAGAGACAGTATTAAATGATTTTGTTAATCTACCGTTTATTAAACTCAAAGACTTCAGCTACTGAGATAAGAACTCATTATTTAAGAGAAATTGCTAGGACAGTTGGAAAATACTAAGCCAGAACCTGGGCATAGACTAACATTTCATATTTTTTACCAAGATAAGGTCAAGATGGGTCTATATTTTAAATTTTAAAAGTTATACCATAAGAAAATTAGAAGAGCAAGGAATAGTTTATCTCTCAGCCTTGTGGAAGTCAATGATCAAATAATAAATAGAGAACATTAGAAAATGCAAAATGGATAATTTTGGTAATATTAAATTAAAAGATTTTGCATAAACAAAATCAATTCAATCAAGATTCGAGGGAAAGCAGAAAACTGGGAAACGATTTTACAGCAAATATCTCGGATAAAATCCTCATTTCTCAAATATAAAAATGAATCAAATTTATAATATTGTTAGTCATTCTCCAATTGATATGTGGTCAAGGGATATGAATAACAGTTCTCAAATGAATAAGTTAAAGCTATTCATAGTCACATGAAAAAATATTCAATCACTATTGATTAGAGAAATACAAATTAAAATGTCACTGAGGCACTACTCACCCATTAAATTTACTAAATTAAAGAAACTGGAAATGATAAATGTTGGAAAAAAAGTGAGAAATTTGAATGCTAACACATTGTTGTGGAGTTATGAATCAATATAACCATTTTGGAAAACAATGTGAAACTATGGCCAAGGGCAATCAAACTGTTCATGTACTGTGATCCAGTAATAGTGGTATATTTCTCAAAGAGATCAAAAAAAAAGGGAAAAGGACCTATATGTACAGAAATATTTATAGCAGCTATATGTTTTTGCTGTGGCAAGGAATTTTATTCCTTACTATAATCCCTGTTGACTCCTCATGATAATAGCTTTCTGAGGTCACAACTATATTTTCTAATTCTTTGTAAAAATTTAAGAGGAGATCTTGATTCTAGTTCTTCTTGCTACTACAACATTTTGGGATATTCCTCTACTCCTGTGATTCCAGGGAACTCCTGGGCAAGGAAATTCATTTTACCAATATAAGATTTACCTAGACCAATGAAAACTTCTATCACTTAAGTGACACTGAAAATTATAGTCCTTCATTGAAAGGGTAGTATGTAGGGGTAGACAGAGAATCTAGTACATCCTCACGAGGTCTTTTTTTGAAACAGGTGTGAGGAAATAAAAGGCTTACCTCCGTGTATCACCTAGCAGATTTCCATATTCCCTAAGTAGTTATACATTAACATGACAGCCATGGTGTATTATATGGAAAACTGGCATTAGAATGAGAAAGGAGTTCAACTTCTCCTCTGACACATACTGACTCTGCAATCCTGTAGAGTTTTTCAGTGCCCACAAGCAATTCTCCAAGAGTCTAATTTGCAAAGCAGAGTATTCTTTGTATTTATATATAGTTATCTTATGAGAAGATCCTAACCTTAATAAAATCACCAGGTTTGTAAAAAAAACATATTTCTAACTAGGGACTTTTAATCTGTTAAAATACTGAAAAATTAACCATGAGGGGGCAAAGTTCCAATTTATTCTACCTATTTATAGTTCTACTTATTATTGTTGCTTTTGTTTGGTGTGACCCCATATTTGGGAAAAATAAAAATTTTCAAATCTAAAAATTAAATCTAAAAATCATGTGTTCTCCAATGTTCATTGGTCATATAGTGAAATGGATAAATATATTTTTCAAGATAAAATAACTGAATTAATTAATAAAAATTATGAATGCAACAAGGAGAATCTCTAGAGAATTCCAGAGAATTCACAGATACACTTTTAAGCATAGCCAAAATATATTGATAATTTTCTAACCTAAATATGATAGTCCTTTATATTACATAGTACCAAACATTTTGCTTCTTCCAAGTGGAGCAATGGAAAACATAGAAGCTAGAGGGCATGACTATACCCTGCTGTGATTGTAGTGATGCTTTCACAGTTTCATATTTGCTTCAAAGCATAGCGAGGTAACACCTATACCTAAATCTAACAGCTGCCATTTATAATGCTTTAAATTTTTAGGAGAACTTTACATATATTAACATATTGGCATAGAAAATGTTCTTGGCATAGAAAGAATACTAAACTTAATTCATTATTAGGCTAAGGATATAAAGATGAATATTGATATCATCTAATACATAAGGAAACAAATGAAGAAAGGAGATGTCAACTTGACCTAACTTAGAAAAAATGAATATCCTTTTATGTTGTCCTCAGTGACTTTAGTAAATCTCCCTATTTTATCAGTGCTTTTGTGTAAACTGGATCCATATACAATGCATTTTTCCCTCTTCTAGACCAATCTATAAGCCGACTTCCTAAAGCCCAGGTCACTTCTTCTACATGAGCTTCCTTGAGTCCTGCAACCCAAAGTTACCCCTCTCTCTTGTTTTCAGGTTTCATGCTTAAATGAATGCAGATGGAGTCACATCAGAACCCTACTCTTAGACAGGAGCAGTGTAGAGGGTTGAAACTCTGAAAAAGTATTTTGAATCAGACAGCAGAACACTTAAGCCTAATTACCTATTTGATGTGAGATAATGGCTCTATATACAATATTTAGATGATATGGTAATGTAATGGGTCTCCTCATTATTACCGCTTGCTTAATTTTTGGTGGTAAGGTAATAGTAAGCAAGGATTGGAGAGCAGAGGGAGAGAGGTCAGTCTCACTTGGCTATAGGAGGAGGAGCAGAGAAGCTGGAGACTCTGGACTTCAGAATGGAGGATACATCTTTGCCAAGCCATGTGACAGCTTGCCTGCCTCCTTCAGTTCTCCTCCTAAAGACCAAGAACTTTGAGTAATCTGACTCTGACTGATCCTGAGGCCCTCCAGAGAGCTAGTACAGACATTACAGACCAGTATTCTTTAGTCCTAGGACTTATGTTCGTCAATGCATTTTCTGTTATATAACCTCGGGCATGTCTTAATATCCGAGTCTTAGTTTCTTCATTTGCAAAATGAAAGATTTGGAAACAATATTTGGTAATATCTCTTTCAACTCTAATCTAAGGTATTATATGTGCAATTGGATAATCTAATTGATTACTGATCATATTAGACTACTAGTTTGCTTCTGATGGGTCCTCTAGGAAAAGTTTACTAACTCTCTAATTTCTACCCTCTAAAACTAGAACGAGTTCTAAAGATTTAGAGGGAGACCCATCTACTCACAGAACTGGACCATAAAGACTGGAATTTCAGCATGATAGATTATCATGGACTTTAAGTTTTACAAAGTTTCTATTATATATTGGATTCATGTCTTGACAGATCTAAAGATCTCTCCATAATTATATTCCAGGTTTCCCTCAGTTGGCAGTCATCTTCTTCCAAAGCTGATTTTTCTTCCTTTATTACTATTTGACTTCTAAACTGATGACACCTATCTATTTTTCTTGTAGTTCAATAAGGTCCACCTTATCATAGTACAAATCATCTATCTGTCTGCAAAAATTTGACATCCTTGTTACTTACAACTCATCGGTGTTTCTCTTTGTTCCTCATGCTAAGACTTCTGCTTTTCCATATTTTTGTAGAAGATGGGATTCCTAATGCTACTATTCTTTTTTCCCTTGAAGCTCATATTTCATTCTTTCAAATAATATTTCATATTCTTTGATAACATGGAAAGTAGAAATTCATTCCTCTAACCTTCTTACATTTTTTCTCTCAATTAAATGCTTTTTTTCTTTAATCATTTAAAAAAATATATTTTACCTTTGCCTAGGAAGAGCAAAAAAAACCAAATAATCTTTTCTAAGAAGAAAATTATAAAGCATATGTAATCAAAGGACTGACTAAAGAAAACAGCATCTTTAGTTTCTTTCTCCTTCACCCCACTTCTTCAGGATAAAGTGGCAGTTTTTTCCCTGAGATGTGGCTCACTGAGGCTCTAAAAAAGTTTGTTCATATGGATCCTCATTCTGCAACAGTATTCCTATCAGAATAACAAAGTGCATGTATTTATGTGTTTGTATGCATATGTGTGCAAATGTGTGCCTGTGCATGTATATGTACCCTAAGTTCTTTTTTGTTGGTTGTCACTCTTGCCTCTTCATGGAAAAAAAAAAAAAAAAAAAAAAAAAAAAAAAAGCTCAAGATGGTGTGAACTGTAGATTAAATCTGAAAAGAGACATTAATTTCCCAAACTTCCCAGATGTTTAATTGGCAATTATGTTTGACTCTTTAAGTCTGAGATACTTTTGAAGACAGACCTTTGCCTCTGGTGCTGTAGTCTGCTTTCACTTTGTTTTAATGTATTTTCTTCTGGTTGCTTTGAGGCTTAGTTGCAAGTTTCCCTGATTGAGGATAGACAGGGAAAAGATAGAATTTGCCTGATTATCCACATAAAATGTTTTTGCTTGAAAGCTTTGAGAGTACCAACATTGCTGGATCAGATGAAGTAGAAGAGAGGCAAGTGTTTTCTTCTTGGGTCAATCATTGCCAAATACCCCTACTTCAGAGACACCGTTATCTCTGTGGAATAAGGATATCAATTAAAAAAAAAAAAAAAAAAAGATTCCCTCCATTCATTTCAGTATTTGCTCCAGTATTCATGGTACTGCTTAAAAAATGTATCTCTTTTTGAAATGTGTCCTCTCATTTCACATTTTCACATTCTTTCCATTCACAGTTCAAATAATATGGGGGATTGCTAAAGCATTATGGTATTATGTAATAAACGTATGTGTCCCTACTCTACAATAGAACTTTTTAAACCATTTTTTACTACAGTTTTCTTCTTCTACCTTCTTCTTCTTCTTCTTTTTCTTCTTCCCACTTTCAATTTCTTTTCAGGGTAAATAAAAGCATACCTTCAGTGTAGTTTTGTCTATTATAAATCTATTCATCTGATGATATTTTAACACCTGCATATTATGATTTCTTATGATGTGATATTTTCTGTTTGTCATGTCTTAAGCTTCCTTGAAAATCAAACAAAAAGAAATGTTTCATTTAAAAAAAACAAATGCAGGATTGGTATTATATTTATCATCACTAATATGTTTATTAATTCCTATCATCTGAGAAAAGATTAATGGAAGCATTAGAGAAGAAAATGCAAAGGCAATCATACATGTCCTTTGCTATTCATTTATGCCTCCTATTACTGCCAAGAATTAGAAAGATTCAACCAAATTATATTTAAAGTTGGAAATATTCTTGAGATTTAAATCTGAAAAGGCATGTATATAAAAAGTGCTAAAATCACTAAGTTTTCTCCAATGTACAGATAGCTGTAAATAATTTCCTAATCAAAATGATAAAGGAAAAATGCCTTTTGTAATAAAAAATTGTTATATTCATGAAATCTTTTATATCTTTTAATAATGACTGAATCTCAATTTGAGTAGAGTTCTGAAAATTAGCTTTTCTTTTATTGTTACTGTGATACTGCTCTGAATTAATTGTTCATATTATGAGTATGGCTTAAGCTAGAATTGTCTCAGGGCAAAAAGCAACACCAAGGCAAAAGTTGTCATAAAGGGGGAAGTATTTAACCCAATGAAATCACACATATGCCTTAATCATGAGGCTTGTGACAGCATTATTTTTTCAATAAATACATCACTCCTTTTTAAGGATTAATATTCTCCAAAGGGAAAATAGGGTTAAGTAGGTAAGATTTAGCTTGGGGTTCTCAGGAAATATGTCTTTATATATAATACTTTTATTTTTTAAAAAAAAGTACACATACATACAAATTAATTGCCAACCTTATGCTATTTATTCAGAATTTTTTATGTGTTAAAACATTTTCCTTTGGAAATAATTCTGTTGATATTTTTAGACAATAAAGAAAATTATTTTGCCTAATTTCCATGGTCCCTCAGCTTTTCTCTTGTGAGAAAGGAAATGTCTTCTCTTTTTAATTTTATGTAGCTCAGTTTCCTCTAAAATCACTTGAACTCATAGATGTTAGTCATGCTACCCAATTCAGTCATTTTCAAATTGTCTTGATTATTCCTGGCATCATTACAGTAAACAGTAAGCCATGGTTTGATTGCCAAATGTTTGACCCGATTCCGTTCTCTTGATAACAGAATTAAAAAAAAAAAAAGAAACACAGCAGCTGATATTTGTATCATTAGTAGATAGAAATTGAAATGAACATTTATAATAAAATTAACTGTAAGGGGATTGACCTGCAGATGGTCAAATGGTCAATTCAGTTATGCAGCCAAAAGTTCCATGATACATATTCTGGGCCATCCTTGTGATTTCTCTTGAGAAGGAGTCCTTGGTTGGAATTTTAATGAAGCAAAAAATTCTTTGTTTGATTGTTTCATAGTTTCTAAAGAAAGCAAAACCTGAGTTATCATCTAATGTTAGAATAAAGTCCCATCATTTCATTTGCCTTGACTTCCCTTATACTTATTATGCCCACAAAAATAGAATTCCCATTTGCTTAACTTTCCTTTAAACAGTAGAAAAAGAAACATCATTTGTTATTTTTTTTTTTATTTTGTTCAGGCCAATTCTACAAAAATGAGAATATTATTCTAATTAATATGCTTATATAAGAATTGAATACAAAAAAGATAATAACTACTGGTAGCATATGGGCAAAGTTTATTAAAAAAAAAAAAAAAACATGAAGTGGGGGCGGCTAGGTGGTGCAGTGGATAGAACACCAACCCTGAAATCAGGAGAACCTGAGTTCAAATCTGGTCTCAGACACTTAACACTTTCTAGCTGTGTGACCTCAGGCAAATCACTTAATCCCAATTGCCTCAGGGGGAAAAATAAACCTGGAAGTGGATGTAGAAAATGAATGTTGACTTATTTCACAAATTTTTGAATGATAAAACAGAGAATGCTCCCTCTAAATTAGAAAGATAGAATTATGACACTGTCTTTCTTTGTCTTCATTCACTCTTTTTCTGTGTACATGCATACACACATGTACAATTTTCAGCATACATACATACACATGTATAGTCCTTTTGACTCCTACTTCCAAAAATGTTAAATCTTTTTCAAAGTGTCATGTATTATCTGCTCCTAGTGCAGGAGTTGATTGTCCACATTCACACACCCCTCCTCACATCCTTGTTTACCCCACTTCTCAGCACTTTCTACCATAATCACAATCCTGAGACTAGATCAAGAGTATTGTGATCTGCTGAGATCATCCTCTTGCCCATAACTGTCAACTTTGCCAGTGCAAGTATCCTGAGGCTCCCACAAATCAAAACTATTTATTTTAATATTTAACTATTTATCAACATTATAATATGCATAAATATAAAAATATTATATTTATATATGTATAAATATAAATAAATAAATATGTGCATATATATGTACAGACAAAGTTCTGGAGAGTTATACCTCAACCAATTTTTTTCCCTAATGCTTATAGTGCTTTTATTGCATGATTTTGCATAGTGATGATTTTTTATAAACACATATTTGTTACTGCTTAACTGACTGTGTTCTCTCCTTGTCTTTGCCTTTTTGTCTATGACTCACTCATTTTCTCTCTGTATATAAATATGTATACATAGGTATATGCATATATGGATAAATCTACAAATACTAAACTTTCTAAAACTATAAGTTATATCAGAGGATCTCTCACAGTTCTAGTTTATACTCAGATAATTGTGTATCTATATATATATATATATAACTGCAAACTTTAAATTACTATGTACCCATCACTTGCTATTTTTGAGTATGTCAGAGCTTTGTTATCTATAAGCTTTCAACACTGCATAAGGCAGTGTAAGAATTTTAAACTATAGTACTTAGCAAGAATCACAGAACCTTCAGAAATGCCCAACTTGTATTTCTGCAGATTTAATTAACAGTATGCTAAGAGAATGATTATGCTTTTAAACTGCCAAAATATTGAAAACTGGAAATGAGAAGATCCACAGAGGGAAAATTAACATTCTGTGTTTCAAATCTAGGAAAGAAATGTAAAAATTAGAGGCATATAATCCAGCTGCTCATGTTATTAGTTGTTTTCCTTAATGAATTATCAAATGTTCATTATGATAAAAATTGCCTTCAGTTTTAGTGCCTTTCTTTCAAACAGCTTTAGAGATAATGTGGACCTTATCTTCTCGCTAGTCTCTGTAGCTCTTATTTTACCAATGAGGACATCTTCATGACATCTTCAAATACATGCTGAAAATGCTCAACAGGTTGTATTCATCCAATTAAATTCATAAAACACTTACTAAGTGCCTACTATGTGAAAGGGCACTATGCTAAGTGCTAACAGTCCTACTTTTCGGAATTAATACAACAATGAAGGACACAACTTCTAATAGAGTAACATGGCATACTAATTTGATGAGGGAGATAGAGATTTGAAAGTTTTAAAGAATGTTAAGGAACCAGACTCAGCTAACTGCTCTCCTAAATTCCTACAGCAGAGGAATCATCATAGGTAGGAAATTCTTCCATAGCTGAGGCAATTCTCTTTATCATTTGGGCAAATCAGAAGACTAGGAGAAATGATCTTGATTAAGAGGGATTTTCTTCCTCAGAGAGGAAGCACTGTAAGTCTTCAGGGAAAAGTGAATTTTATTATTTCAATTAATTTCCCTATATTATAATGTCTCTAGCAGGGTCAGTTCTTACTGTTTTTAAGGCTAGTCCTTGGCAATCATGTAGAACTAGAGATATGTCACTGATTTTTCATTCCTCACCTTCTTTAAGGCTCTTCTCTCCCATCAGATGTTTAAATTATATCTACTTAGGCATTAAGTGGGAATGGAATACAGGCAAATATTTCTATGTAACACTGATTATCACACTTATTTCATGTATGTTCATAGTGCCTGCTTTATACTAGAAGCTTTATGATAAGGATTGGGGCCCTTCCAAATCTCTTCAGAATGTGCTTAGATAGTCTTAGTAAAGGAAAAAAAAAAAAAAATATATATATATATATATATATATATATATAGTATGGAACTTTTACTAATAGGAATGAGCATTTATCAAAAGACTCTTTTTAGGGAAAAGGGGGAAGGAACAAACATTTATTAAGCACCTCTGATATACTGCTTGCTGTTCTGAGCACTTTACAAACATTACATTTGGTCATTGTACCAATTCTACAAGGTAGGTTCTATTATGATTCCCATTTTACAATTAACAATTTAGACAGAGGTTATGTAACTTTTCTAGGATCTCAGAGCTCATAAATGTTTCAAGTTAAATTTTAACTCAAGTCTTCCTAACTTTAAGTCCAATGCTGTCCCTTAGGTTAGTGTAATATGCTATAATACCCTTAGATCTTTTTAATATAAATTTGTACCATACACTATCTGCTACTTGTGCAATTACTTTTCTTTAACCCAAGTGTCGGACTTTATATTTAATCTTTAGTATAATTTATTTTCTTTTATTCTTTCCATCCTTATAATGTGTTGGGAGTGCTTGGATCCCAATTCTATCATCTAGTGTTAACTATCTTTTCTAGCTTTGTTTCATCTATAGGTCTGATAAGTATTACATCTATATTATCACACTGATGAAGTCCTGGGTTACTAGGTGAGTGTGGCAAAGAAGCCTGAAGTACTTATAAAATTATTTCCTGGGGCAAGCATAAAAGACATTGATAGGGATAAACTCAGCCCTACAGTCCCACCTCTATGGAGATTTTATATAATCCCATCTTACAAAAAGCCAAGTTATGTTAACCCCTGCCAAAGTTAAATTTCCTTTATAAATCTGTCTATTGCCACACCATCTCCACTGAATCCTTTTGGGTTAGCCCATCCTTGTGTTTTGTCTTGTAGTATCTTTCTCCTTATCCCTTTGCCTCTTGTGTTGCTTTTCCATATTTTTATAGCTCACTAACTCTTTTTGAAGGGGGGGAACCCTGAAACTGTCCTTTGACTTTGGGGGGGGAGAAACTCTCCTTGAACTCTTGAGAACTCTCCTCTAGGAGAGGCCTGATTCAGGGAATCAAGATAAAGTGGTTTCATTCTGTTATCTTGGTGACTAGCTGCACCCTCGATTGAGGTGAAAAATTAATCCAGAACCACTCTTACTTAGTTTGAACTTATGTTCTCATTCAATTGAAAATCTAGGCCTGGGGACAGTGATAGCATTGAAGAAATCTCATTCAATTGAAACTGAAGTACCAGATTTCCTATTAAAGAGCAATTTTGGGTTCAATTGTTTGCAGAGGCCCAAAGCAGGACCATGCTTTGTCAAAGAAACTCTCTTTCTCTCTCCTTGACCAGGACCTCTGCCTGCTGTGGAGGTTAATACCTCTGTTTATCTCTCTGCCATAACTGACTTCTCAGTGCCAATAAAACTTCTCCTTTGCAAATCAAACTTTTTGGGTTCATGAATTCTTTCACAAAGGATCTGTGTCGACCAGAAGGGTATTCTCACACCTCAACTCTCTGCACTTCCAGTAACCACATCATTTGGTTCCCTAATCTCATCATTTTAGGGTACAAAATTCCTCTATGGATTTAGCTTACCAATCAATAGCATATTCCCACCTCATGGAGTATTTCCTTTCTGATGGTTAATTGTAAGTTCTACTGGGGAACTTGTCTTTTCCATTGTTAGCTGTTAAAATCCCTTTCCTTGCTAACTATATGCTATCTTAATAATATTTCATATTTGCCATTCCTAGTATCTAGTGTATTCATTTTGTCTGTAACCTCTTCTCATAAATAAACCTAGCTTTTGCCAAAGAGAAAGACCATTATGAATTCATCACATGACTGAATTCCAATATTTGGTGCTTGAACATCAATCTCATCATTTGGTGCTTAACATCAGTCAGTACTAATCATTGGCAAATATATTGGGTAGAATAGGACTAAGATCCCTAAAGGACTCCCCTAGAGACTTACTTGCAACTGGAAATAAACAATGTAATTGTTTATACTAACTTATTGCTGCCAAATCCATGAATGGTAGAAGTGATAGAGAGGAGAACTGGCAGAAAATATATCTCATGATGTTTTTTAGCATTAACAGGGTTGATTTTTGGAAAAACAGACCTTTCATAGCTAATTATTTTTCACAAACACTCTACTTGCAGTTTTGGTCCCTGCCAACAGCTGAATGTCAGTGTCTTAGATCTCATTATGTAGAACCAATAGTTAGGATTTTCTCAGACATTGATAGCTTAATCAGCATAGAGTAGCATACAATACAGTACCTTATTTTGGTCGTTTGTTATAAAATATTGGTCATTACTAAACAGGTAACATAAATGATTTGACAAGTCACTATAATAAACACTAGGAAAAGTTACCAGCAGATTAGAACAAAGTGTGAAAGGAATATGAATTAGATTAGACCCTCAATTAGATGTTATGATATAAAGAGAATTTCTAACAACAACAACAACAAAAAAGCTCTTCTGCTTCAAATATATAATAGTCGAGAGTCCTTGACTTACTCATAGTTCCTTAAACAGTCTGCCTTTGGGTAAAGGATGGGGCAAGCTTTTACATATCACTATCAAGAATATAATTAGTTCAGAGAGGTCTGATAGATATCAAAGATTTAGGTAACAAAAAGTCATAGCCTGAAATTCTGTCAGTATAAGAATGAGACAACAAAGGGAAGAGTGTATAAAGAAGTTGGTGAGTTGGTAAGTCAGTATATGTTCAATTACTACAAAGAAAAGAATAATTCAGGAAAAGTGTAAGCACAGCAAGTCTAAAAGGAATAGCAGCATAATGATTCTGGAGCATCCTTAATGGATAGGAGAAATAGACAATTCCTATACTGTCAATTAGACAAGCAAAATCTAATGATATAGAGGATGAACAAAAGCAGAGGGAACTGCAGTGATCCTGTAAATTAAGCAAGATTGAAAGTTTAGGAGATCCATACAATTAAAAATAAGCAGGCAGAGAGTAGAGATATAAGCAAATAGAATATGTTAATCTAGAGAAGGGACTCTTAAACCTTTTTAGAGTGTCATGGACCTCTTTAGCAGACTGATGAAACCTATATGTCTCTTCTAAAAATATTTTTTTTAATAATTGAATGGAAAAAAATTTCAATTACAACAAGGATTTTTAGTCTTTTTTTTTTTTTTTTTTTTTTTTTGGATTAGGGATGGTGTCATGAACACTTCTGGCCGTCTGGTGGAACATATGGACCCTTTCTCAAAAAAAAAAATAATGCATAAAATGTATATTAATTTCTTGAAGTAAAGATAATTTTTTCCCATCCAATTTCACATTTCCCCTAAAATCAATCTATCTACTGTTTTTTTGTTTTGTTTTGTTTTGTTTTTTGTATTTTGTTTAAAGGACTCCTGGTCTAGATAAATCTGGAACTCAGGATAGGAACTCAGGATAAGCAGGAAGTAAAGAACTTTGCCCTAGAGGTCTGGAATCAACCATAAAACCTGGGTAGCAAAACCCAGAGACAATAATGACATTGGTAATAAAACCAGCATCCTCTAATACAAGGTCTTTTTATGTGTTTCTTTTCAAGACAGGAACTACAGGGGAGCCTTCCAGGCAGGAGCAGAGAGAGAGAAGATGGAACCACCCTCTCCCTCCCCCAGTGAAATTAACATAAATGTTTTGTCTTATTTGTTTGTTGGTGGGATTTTTTGTTTGTTTGTTTGTTTTTTGTTTGTTTGTTTGTTTTTTGTTTGGTTTTGTTTTGTTTTGTTTTTGGAATGTGGATTTCTTTTGGAATTCCTTATATAAAGTCTTAAGTAAGTCCAGAACTGTTTGTAAAAAGAAAAATATTTTCTGACCTCAAGAACCTTTAAAATTTAATGAGAAAAGACATGAGGAAATTATGAAGTGGGAGAATGGCCAACCAAAAGATACTTGTCATGGAGTTATTATGATCCATGTAATTCAAGTCCAGATTATTCTGAGTTCCACTCTTGGATCACCAGTTAGTTTTTGGATATCATGATCAGATTCTTGAGGGATCTCAAGTATAACATTTCAAAAAGATAATTTATTATTTTTCCACTTAAACTCTCAGCCTCCTACCAACTTTCTGAGTACTATGGAAGGTACCACTATCTCCCTTTCAATATAAAGGGTGTCCAAGTTCACAAATGTTGTGTTATTTTAGACTGAATTTGTATTCATATAATAAATCCCATATGTTATCAAATTTTATCAATTCTATTGTAGTAGAATCTCTTACATATATTCCCTTCTCTCCAATCATATAACCATAGTACTCGTACTGGCTTTCATTATTTCTTACTTGGACTATTTCGATAGTCTTATAATTTCTCTCATTATAGCCTTTATCAGACTTTATTAATTTTTTCCCTTACTTCCATCCTTTATCCACTCAGTTTCCAAATTACTTTTCCTAAAACATAGGTCTAACTAAGTTGTCCTTTATATTATTACATCTGGTGTCTCTCTCTAACCTGCAGGATCAAATATAAAACTCTTCAAAACATATCCACTCCCTAATTTACAATTCTTAGTCTTTATTCCCTTCTATATATATATGGAGCAGCAGATAGAATACTGGAAAGAATGGTGGACCTGGAGCCATCTTGCTGAGTTCAAATCTGGCTTCAGACACTTACTAACTATATGATCCCAGGCAGGTCATTTAATCCTGTTTGCCTCAGTTTCCTTATCTGTGAAATGAACTAAAGATAGAAGTGGCAAACTACTCTACTGTCTTTACTAAGAAAATCCCATAACGAGGTCAGGAAAATTGGACATAACTGAAAAATGACTCAACAACAAAACCTCACATAAGGCTCACTTTTTATTTTTCAACTCTATGCCTCTTTATTAGCTGTTCTTCATTCCTGAAAGGTTCTCCTTCTTTAACCCTTCCTTTTTTCTTTCCCAGTTTCCTTTAAGATTAATTTTAATTCCCATTTTATTTAAGAGGCTATTTCTGATCCCTACTGTTACTAGTGACTTTTCTCTGTAATTTACTTTATGTCTGTCTATCTATCTATCTATATGTGTGTGCATGTGTATACATCTATATATGATATACATACATACATATGCACATATGTACATACACAAATACAAATATATGAATATTGTTTTTCCCTCTCATTATATTTGTATCAGCAATTTTATGAAAGGTGTGTATCATAGTAAATACTGAATAAATGATTGTTGACTGAGAAATATTATTAGCACAACAACCATGCTCATTACTACTATTTCTGTCCCTGTTCTCATCCTTCTTTTGGCTTTTTTTCTTTAAAGACTCAATCATTTTTTTTTCTCATTATCTAACACTAGTCATTTTTTAGCTCTTAAACTTACAATGGTGTCTCTGTTCTTTCAACTTCAGGCCTGCATATCCAGTCCATTCCAGTCATTTCAGAATATAAATGAGATTTCAACATCTTATTAAACAGTATAACAAAGCATAAAGGAATGTCTTTATTATAATACACTGTTACTCAGATAAGGAGAAGATTAGGGCTTAAACTAAGACAGTAAGAAATAGGGTCCAAGAAAACAGGAGCAAGGATAAAAGAATCACAGGGAAAATACATCAGGGTCTTAAGTCAATAGAAGAGGGAAAATAAAAATGATTTTCTGCCACCAGAAAGAGCAATCTTAGCCTTGGGCATGATAATCTTCTTGCCATGGCAGGAAAGGAAAAGGAGCTACTTAATTATAACTATATAATAAAATCTTCTGTCCCCACAAATAGGTTCACAATTTCAGGTAGTCAATCTGGAAACATATCTAGGAGTTACACAAATGAGAAAATAAAAATGCATCTATAGACCTGAACCATAGTACTAGGAAAAAAAATACAAGGTACATTCTTCTCTGACCGAGATCCATCTTTCACTGAAAAACATAGCTGTTCCTTTGTCGATTATCTATTTTATGGATTAACCAAACCAAATGTTTAAGCTCAGGATGACTTCCCTAACAGCCGGGCTGCTTTCTTCCCATATATTTCATGAAGGAAGGACTTTTTGGATTACTTTCATTTTCTAATATTTGTACAGGTTATTTCATTTTGCTTTGGTAGAAAATCAAGGGGATGGCTCAAGCATTCCTTTTAAATTTTTTTTATTAAAGTGTTTTATTTACAAAACATACTCATGGCTAATTTTTCAACATTTATCCTTGCAAAACTTTCTATTCCAAATTTTTCCCTTCTTCCACCACTCCTTCCCGTAGATAGCAGGTAGTCTGATACATATTAAATATGTTAAAATATATGTTAAATCCAATATATGGATATATATTTATATAGTTATCATGCTGCACAAGAAAAATCAGACCTAGGAAAAAAAAGAAAAACAAACAAACCTGAGAAGGAAAACAAAATGTAAGCAAACATCAGCATGAAGATGCTATGTTGCTGTCCACACTCAGTTGCCACAGACTTTCACCGGATATATACAGCTTTCTTCATTACTGAACAATTGGAACTGGTTTAATCATCTCATTGTTGAAGAGAACAACATCCATCAGAATTGATCATTGTAGAGTCTTGTTGTTGCTGTATATAATGATATCTTTGGTTCTGCTAATTTCATTTAGCATCAATTCATGCAAGTCTCTCCAAACTTCTATGAAATCATCCTGCTGGTTATTTCTTATAGAACAATAATATTCCATAACATTTATATACCATAATTTTTTCAGTCATTCTCCAATTGATGGGTATCTATTCAGTTTCCAGTTTCTAGCCACTACAAAAAGGATTGCCACAAACATTTTGGACATGTGGATCTCTTTCTCCCCTTTAAGATCTCTTTGGGATATAAGCCCAGTAGTAACACTGTTGGGTCGAAGGTTATGCACAGTTTGATAACTTTTTTAGCATAGTTCCAAATTGCTCTCCAGGATGGTTGGATCTGTTCACAATTCCACCAACAATCAGCATCCCAGTTTTCCTACATCCCCTCCAAAATTCACCGTTATCATTTCCTGTCTTCTTAGCCAATCTGACAAGTGTGTAGTGGTATCTCAGAGATATCTTAATTTGGATTTCTCTGATCAATAGTAATTGGAGCACCTTTCCATATGACTGGAAATGGATTCAATTTCTTCATCTGAAAATTGTCACTGGGTCATCACAGTGTTAGGGTTGGGTCAATGCCTAGTTTCTGCCATATTAGTTTCCAATTTTCCTAGAAGTTTTTGTCAACTAGTGAATTCTTATTCCAAAAGCTGGGGTTATAGATTTGTCAAACACTAGATTGCTATAGTCATTGACTATTTTGTCCTGTGAACCTAACCTATTCCACTGATCAACTACTCTGTTTTTTAGCCATTACCAAATGATTTTGATGACTGCTGCTTTATAATATAGATTTAGTTCTGGTACAGCTAGGCCACCTTCATTTGCTTTTTTTTTTTTTTTTTCATTAATTCCCTTGAAATTCTTGATCTTTTGTTCTCCCAGATGAATTTTGTTGTTATTTTTTCTAGGTCAGTAAAATAGTTCCTTGGGAGTTTGAATGGTATAGCAAATGAATAGATTAGTTTAGGTAATATTATCATTTTTATTACATTCACTTAATATAACCAAGAGCACTTAATATTTTCCAATTGTTTAGATCTGACTTTATTTGTGTGAAAAGTGTTTTATAGTTTGACATATAGTTCCTGATTTTCCCTTGGCAGATAGATTTCCAAATATTTTATACATCGACAGTTAATTTAAATGGAATTTCTCTTTGTATCTCTTGCTGTTGGATTTTGTTAGTGATGTATAAGAATGCTGATTATTTATGTGGATTTACTTTGTATCCTGCAACTTTATTAAAGTTGTGGATTATTTCTAATGGTTTTTTAGTTGATTCTCTAGGGTTCTCTAAGTATACCATCATATCATCTGCAAAAAGTGATAATTTGATTTCCTCATTACCTACTCTAATTCCTTTTTCTTCAAGCCCAAGCCAGCATTTCTAATACAATATTGAATAGTAATGGTGATAGTGGACAACTTTCTTTCACCTCTGATCTTATTGGGAATGGTTCCAGTTTGTAACCATTACATATGATGTCAATCATTCCTTTGGATGTTAGTACCAGAATAAAAACAACTAATATATTTATAACAACTTGAAATTTGCAAAACACTTTGCATATATATAAATTTGATCCTCATAACAACCCAGTTGAGGTAGGTGCTATTATTATACTACTTTTACATATGGAAAAAATGAAACTGAGACAAGTAAAGTGGCTTGCCTAAAGTTACCCACCTAATGCATGTCTGAAGCCATATTTAAATTCAAGTTTTCCTAACTATATTCTAGCACCCAATCCAATATCTCAGCTGATCAAGTCTCAAGAGTAAGAATCTAACACCTCAGGATAAGAGAAACTTAATTTCAGATTTAGGGGAGTCTAGATAGTAGGACTGTAGCTTGTCAGACAAGAACAGTCCCAAATGATATAAGTAGGCAGAGCCCTATAATTGTACAAATTGATTGTTTAGAATATGTTTATTAAATTGGACTCAGTTTAAAATGGTGGTTTTTGTGAATAGGATCTACAATTCTTAAAAAAGCAAACAAACCTTGTGCTTAATCTATATAGCATATATTAGATGAAAAAATTACAATTCTAATCAGCCTGAATGAAGAGTCACCAGATTAACTAACCAGATAAATCTTCCTAAAGCAATGTTGGTTTTAATATGTTCTTTCTCCTTTTCAAAACTCCATTTTTTAATTATAGCTTTTTATATACAAAACATAGGCATGGGCAATTTTTCAACATTGACTCTTGCAAAAAACTCCTGTTTCAACTTTTCCCCTCCTTCCCTCCACTCCTTCCCCTAGATGGCATGTAATCCCATACATGTTGATATGTTAAAGTGCATGTTATATATAATATATGTATATATATATATTTATGTATTTATATAGTTATCTTGTTGCACAAGAAAGATTGGATTCAAATCTCTTTAATGTCTCTTCATTACCTATAGATAAATTCTTTCTTTTGACATTCAAGACCAAATCAGAACTGGTTCTAATCTATTTTAATAATTTTATTTGCTCTATAAATAGGAATCATTGACTCAGAGTTGTAAAGACATTTAATGGCTATGTAATCCAAACCATGCCTAAAGAAAATAGTTGTATTTTAATCAGAAATACAAATTCTTCTCCATCCCTTTAAGTGACAATTTTGAAGTCTGTCGGTATTGAATTTTGATAACCAGAATTGTTAGGAAGGAAGGAGTGCAGGAAGGAAGGACAGGAGAAAAACATATTTCATTTAATTTGTCAGCAGTAAAAAAACATCTCACTGACAAAAAATACAGCAAACTAGGGGTTATGCCACTCCTTTCAGTACCTAAGTGTTCATATTCATGAAAAGAAATATTTCATTTTTTATGTTAATTTCACAGTTTTTCAAGTAAGCAGCTGCAACTTGAATAATGAAAGCTGTTGAGCATTAAGTTACTTGTTTCAAGTTTTTGGTCCATTTTTATTGCTTTGCACTGCCCAGTTAGTATGAAACATTTAATCTATGACACATAATGCTGGATATCTAACTCATAAATTTGCAATTCTGCACAATCTCTTTATTGAGGTAAACAACCATTACACCTTAAAGCAAGTTTGAAAATTTACATTTGACAGTATATATATATATATATATATATATATATACAGTTGATAGAATGTCTTTGTGTTTCCCTTGCAGCCTCCTGGAAATCTTTTACATACATTAAGTTACTCCATTCAAATATTGTTTTTTATGCCTTAAGTCATATATTAATTAGTTCTCCTTTCCTTCTCATTAGCTAGCCTTGAGGTTGCTCTATCATGAGCATCTTTATGAAGCAAAATGCTAGAAATGCACTTGTTAGACTTTTCTGTATGGTAGATTGGATATGATGGGACAAATTAGATGATAAAGTTAAAAAAAGGTTAGAGGAAGCACCCAGGTTATCTACAAGTGAATTGTACATATTAAGGTTGCGCTAAAATTTTATTAACATGTAATACTTATAATGAAATAGTATTCTCCTCTTCGTTTCTGTCCCTTTGACTCAATCAGAGGATCATAGCATAAAAGATTTATATTAGAAAGGGATCTGATTTTTCTTGTGCAACATGATAATTATATAGAAGGATTGCACATGTTTAACCTCTATTGGATTGTTTGCCTTCTAGGGGAGTGAGGTGGGGGTAAAAGAGAGAGAAAAATTTGGAACACAAGGTTTTGCAACGATCAATGTTGAAAACCAACTTTGCGGGGGCAGAGCCAAGATGGCGGAGAAGACACGCGACTTTCTAAGCTCTTCTCTTACCCTCTTTATCAATATTATATCGAGCCTCAAAAATAGTCTTGACTGCTACAATTCGTAAAGATAAGAAGTAGAACAACTCACTGGCGAAGAAAAATCTGCAGTCTCGCCAAAAAAGGTTGGTTCCGGGGCCAGGGGGGAGATCGGCGCAGACTGGGAGAGAAATTAGGTTCCGAGGAGAGTCTCAAACCGAGGGTGAAGGCACAGATCTCAGCACAAGAGCGCAGCCCCAACCCGCAGTACGGGATTTTCCTTGGGGCAGTTGTGATTCTGCACAGCAGGAGGACGCAGCCCAGGTTAGCCTCCAATCTGCTCAGGGGGGAGCTCGGCTTGGGGCCATAGAGCTTTTCCAGGGCGGATTTGCATCAGGCAGAGACACTGGGCAGAGTTTGTGGCGGTCTGCGGTCTGCTGTCAGCTGCTAATACTCACAGTCCCACAAGAGGCTCCGGCCTGGGGCGGTGACACTTTCACCACTTAGTCTCTAGCCCAGGGCAAGCGATAATCCACTCAGCCCTACTAAGCAGTTTGATAGCTCTGCCAGTGCTGAATCCACTTCCTGTTGGGGGAAGGGAAAACTCTCACCCAGAGCACTCCCATACCTCAGAGCCGGAAATCGGTTTAAATATTTCCCTGCTCTGCAGAGGAAGCTGGTAACCCCCTTGCCTAGGAGATCTACCCTAAAGGCTTTAAATCATGAATAAAAAGATGAAAAGAACAATCCACAGCTTCTATGCAGAAAAAGAGCAGGTCAGCAAACCTGAAGAGACCTCAAACAGCAAAAATGCATCAGACTGTCCTCCTTTACATAATGCTCTCATAGAAGAGACCATTAAAAGTCTCAAAAGAGAGTTAGAAGATAAATGGGGAAAGGAAAGAGAAGCCTTACAAGAGAGCAACAACTTCCTGAAATACGAATTGGAAAAAATAAAGAATTCACTACAAAGTAGGATTTGTGATTTGGAAAAGACAAAGAACTCGCAAGAAAGTAGGATCTGTGAATTGGAAAAAGAAAATAATTCACTAAAAAAAAAAATTAGTGAAATGGAAAAAAATTCCACAGACCAAAACAATACATTCAAAACTCAATTGACATATACAGAAAGAAGTAAAAAGCTATTGAAGAAAATAATCTTTAAAATTAGAACTGAACAAATTGAAACTAATGATTCATTGAGACAGCAAGAATCAGTCAAGCAAAACAAAAAATGACAAACTGGAAAAAACCACGAATTATCTACTTGCAAAAACGACAGACTTGGAAAATAGATCTAGGAGAGATAATCTGAGGATTATTGGACTTTCTGAAAACTATGATGAAAAAAAGAGCCTAGATACTATTTTACAAGAAATCATCAAAGAGAACTGCCCAGATGTAATAGAATCAGAAGGTAAAATAGGCATTGAAAGAATTCATCGAACACCTTCTGAAAGAAACCCTAAAATAAAACGCCAAGGAAATTGGGCAAAATTTCAGAACTATCAGATTAAGGAAAAATTTTACAAGCAGCCAAAAAACCATTTAAATACCGAGGTGCCACAATAAGGATCACCCAAGATCTGGCTGCCTCTACATTAAAGGAAAGAAGGGCCTGGAATATGATATTCCGAAAGGCACAAGAACTTGAGATGCAGCCAAGAATAAACTACTCAGCTAAGCTGAGCATTTTCTTCCAGGGAAGAAGATGGACATTTAATGAAACAAATGAATTCCATTTGTTTCTGAAGAAAAAAACAGAACTAAACAAAAAATTTGATCTCCAAGAATAGAACTCAAGAGATGCAGAAAAGGTAAAAATAGCTCTTGAGAATTGTATTTCTGTTGTGGATATACAAAAAGAATACATGTATAATTTGATTGTACTGATATAACATAAAAAAGGGAAGTAGATATGGAAAAGGGATGATGGCAGAATAAGGTGGGAAGGAGGGATAAAAAGAGGGAAACCACATCCCACAAAGAGGCTAAAGGAAACTTATCATATCTGAGGGAATTTAGAGAGGGGAGGAACATTGTGTGAATCTTACTCCATCAGAGTTGGCTCAAAGAAAAAATAACTGACATTTGTTTTAGAGAAAATTCTCTCTCGCCTCATTAAAACGGGGGAGAGGAAAAGGGAAAAGAAAAAGAGTAATAAGGGAAGGAAGGGGGAAAGACTTAAAGGGGGGAAGGGAGGGATTATAAAGAGGATAAGTATCGTGATACAAGAGGGGTACATAAGTTTAAAAGGGGGAAAGAGGGTTGGGGAGGCAAGAATAAGTAAAGCACAATCTGGGGTTATTAGGATGGCAGGAAATACAGATTTAGTAATTCTAACCGTAAATGTAAATGGGATGAACTCCCCCATAAAGAGGAGGCAGATAGCAGACTGGATCAAAAGTCAGAACCCTACAATATGTTGTTTACAAGAAACATATTTAAAGCAGAGGGATACATATAGAGTAAAAGTAAAAGGCTGGAGCAAAATCTATTATGCTTCAGGTGAAGTCAAAAAGCAGGGGTAGCCATCCTTATCTCAGATCAAGCAAAAGTAAAAATTGATCTAATTAAAAGAGATAAGGAAGGTAACTACATCCTGCTAAAGGGTAGCATAAACAACGAAGCAATATCAATATTAAACATATATGCACCAAGTGGTATGGCACTCAACTTCCAAAGGAGAAGTTAAGAGAGTTGCAAGAAGAAATAGACAACAAAACTGTAATAGTAGGAGATCTCAACCTTGCACTCTCAGAATTAGACAAATCAAACCACAAAACAAATAAGAAAGAAATTAAAGAAGTAAATAGAATATTAGAAAAATTAGGTATGTTAGATCTTTGGAGAAAATTGAATGGAGATAGAAGGGAATATACTTTCTTCTCAGCAGTTCATGGAACCTATTCAAAAATTGACCATATATTAGCACATAAAGACCTCAAAATTAAATGCAAGAAAGCAGAAATAGTAAATGCTTTCTTTTCAGATCATGATGCAATAAAAACTACATTCAACAAAAAGTTAGGGGAAATAGACCAAAAGTAATTGAAACTAAACAATCTCATCTTAAAAAATGATTGGGTGAAGCAGCAAATTATAGATACAATTAATAATTTCACTCAAGATAATGACAATGATGAGACATCATACCAAAATTTGTGGGATGCAGCCAAAGCAGTAATAAGAGGGAATTTTATATCCTTGGAGGCTTACTTGAATAAAACAGAGAAAGAACAGATTAATGAATTGGGCTTGCAACTAAAAAAACTAAAAAAAGACCAAATTAAAACCCCCCAATCAAATACTAAATTGGAAATTCTAAAATTAAAAGGAGAAATTAAAAATATTGAAAGTAAAAAAAACTATTGAACTAATTAATAAAACTAAGAGTTGGTTCTATGAAAAGCCAATAAAATAGATAAGCCTTTGGTAAATCTGATTAGAAAAAGGAGGGAGGAAAATGAAATTAGTAGTCTTAAAATGAAAAGGGAGAACTTTCCACCAATGAAGAGGAAATTAGAGAAATAATAAGAGTTATTTTGCTCAACTTTATGCCAATAAATTTGATAACCTAAGTGAAATGGATGACTACCTCCAAAAATACAGACTTCCCAGACTAACAGAGGAAGAAGTAAATTGCTTGAATAGTCCCATTTCAGAAAAAGAAATAGAACAGGCAATTAAACAACTCCCTAAGAAAAAATCCCCAGGACCAGATGGATTTAATGTGAATTTTACCAAACATTTAAAGAACAATTGGCCCCATTGCTATATAAATTATTTGATAAAATAGGGAATGAAGGAGTCCTACCAAATTCCTTCTATGACACAGACATGGTACTGATACCTAAACCAGGTAGGCTGAAAACAGAGAAAGAAAATTATAGACCAATCTCCCTAATGAATATTGATGCTAAAATCTTAAATAAGATATTAGCAAAAAGACTACAGAAAATCATCTCCAAGATAATACACTATGATCAAGTAGGATTTATACCAGGAATGCAGGGCTGGTTCAATCTTAGGAAAACTATCAATATAATTGGCCATGTTAATAACCAAATTAACAAAACCATATGATCATCTCAATAGATGCAGAAAAGCATTTGATAAAATCCAACATCCATTCCTATTAAAAACACTTGAGAGTATAGGAATAAATGGACTTTTCCTTAAAATAATCAGCAGCATCTATTTAAAACCATCAGTAAGCATCATATGTAATGGAGACAAACTGCAACCATTCCTAATAAGATCTGGAGTGAAACAAGGTTGCCCACTATCACCGTTACTATTTAATATTGCATTAGAAACGCTAGCTATAGCAAAAAGAGCTGAGAAAGAGATTAAAGCAATAAGAATAGGCAATGAGGAAGCCAAATTATCACTCTTTGCCGATGACATGATGGTATACTTAGAGAATCCCAGAGATTCTGCTAAAAAGTTATTAGAAATAATCCACAACTTTAGCAAAGTTGCTGGTTATAAAATAAACCCACATAAGTCATCAGCATTCTTATATATCACTAACAAAATCCAACAGTCAGAGTTACAAAGAGAAATTCCATTTAAAGTAACTACTGATAATATAAAATATTTAGGAATCTATCTGCCAAGGGAAAATCAGAAACTTTATGAGCAAAATTACAGACCACTTTTCACACAAATTAAGTCTGATCTAACCAATTGGAAAAATATTAAATGCTCTTGGATAGGGCGAGCAAATATAATAAAGATGACAATTTTACCTAAACTAATCTATTTATTTAGCGCTATACCAATCAGACTCCCAAAAAACTATTTTAATGACCTAGAAAAAATAACAACAAAGTTCATATGGAAAAACAAAAGGTCAAGAATTTCAAGGGAATTAATGAAAAAAATCAAATGATGGTGGCTTAGCTGTACCAGATCTAAAATTATATTATAGAGCAGCAGTTACAAAAACTATTTGGTATTGGCTAAGGAACAGATTAGTTGATCAGTGGAATAGATTGGGTTCAAGGGATAAAACAGTCAACAAATATAGCAACCTAGTCTTTGACAAACCCAAAGATCCCAGCTTTTGGGATAAGAACTTACTGTTTGATAAAAATTGCTGGGAAAATTGGAAACTAATATGGCAGAAACTAGGCATTGATCCATACTTAATGCCGTACACCAAGATAAGGTCAAATGGGTTCATGACCTAGGCATAAAGAATGAAATTATTAATAAATTAGAGGAACATAGGATAGTTTATCCTCTCAGACCTGTGGAAGGGGAAGGTCTTTATGACCAAAGCAGAACTAGAGATCATTACTGATCACAAAATAGAAAATTTCGATTATACCAAACTGAAAAGTTTTAGTACAAACAAAACTAATGCAGACAAGATTAGAAGGGAAGCAATAAACTGGGAAAATATTTTTACAGTCAAAGGTTCTGATAAAGGCCTCATTTCCAAAATATATAGAGAATTAACTCTAATTTATAAAAAATCAAGCCATTCTCCAATTGAAAAATGGTCAAAGGATATGAACAGACAATTCTCAGATGAAGAAATTGAAACTATTTCTAGTCATATGAAAAGATGCTCCAAGTCATTATTAATCAGAGAAATGCAAATTAAGACAACTCTAAGATACCACTACACACCTGTCAGATTGGCTAAGATGACAGGAAAAAATAATGATGATAGTTGGAGGGGATGTGGGAAAACTGGGACATTGATTCATTGTTGGTGGCGTTGTGAACGAATCCAACCATTTTGGAGAGTAGTTTGGAACTATGCTCAAAAAGTTATCAAACTGTGCATACCCTTTGATCTAGCAGTGTTACTACTGGGATTATATCCCAAAGAGATTATAAAGAAGGGAAAGGGACCTGTATGTGCACGAATGTTTGTGGTAGCCCTTTTTCTAATGGCTAGAAACTGGAAACTGAATGGATGTCCATCAGTTGGAGAATGGCTGAATAAATTGTGGTATATGAAAATTATGGAATATTACTGTTCTGTAAGAAATGACCAACAGGATGATTTCAGAAAGGCCTGGAGAGACTTACACGAACTGATGCTTTGTGAAATGAGCAGGACCAGGAGATCATTATATACTTCAACAACAATACTAGATGATGACCAGTTCTGATGGACCAGGCCATCCTCAGCAACAAGATCAACCAAATCATTTCTAATGGAGCAGTAAGGAACTGAACTAGCTATACCCAGAAAAAGAACTCTGGGAGATGTCTAAAAACCATTACATTGAATTCCCAATCCCTATATTTATGCACACCTGCATTTTTGACTTCCTTCACAAGCTAATTGTACAATAATTCAGAGTCTGATTCTTTTTGTACAGCAAAATAATGTTTTGGTCATGCATACTTATTGTGTATCTAAGTTATGTTTTAATATATTTAACATCTACTGGTCATCCTGCCATTTAGGGGAGGGGGTGGGGGGGGTAAGAGGTGAAAAATTGGAACAAGAGGTTTGGCAATTGTTAATGCTGTAAAGTTACCCATGTATATATCCTGTAAATAAAAGGCTATTAAATAAAAAAAAAAAGAAAGAAAACCAACTTTGCATGTATTTTTTTTTTTTTAATAAAAAGCTAATGTTGAAAAAAAAAAAAAAGAAAGGGATCTCATAGGTCACAATAGTCCAACCCCTTCATTGTTTTTCTAAGAAAATTTAACCACAGAGAGATTAAGTGAATTGTTTATAGTTACAGAATAATAATTAATTCTATAAGCATTTAATAAGTACTTGTAGTCTACACCTATTCTAGGTGCTGGAGCTACCACGACAACTTGAGATTCTTCCATTGTATTTTTTTTTCACTAAACATAATAAGTAATTTGGTTAACTGTAAATCCAGTCTAATTCATACAAGGATTTCAAGTGAGCCTGAATTGTCAAAAATACACCTCAGTTGTTGAATTTGTACCTATATATGCGGGAATACTTTAAGGGAGTTGAAACGAAGCACTAATGTTGTCAGTGTGACTGGGAGAAATGATAGGAGGAAACCCTGAACTCTTTGAGAATATGTTCTTTTGTGCAGTTTTGTGACATTACAAAACTTTACTGCAAGCAAAATTAGTGCCCAAGAAACCCCTTTGAGTCTGAAAAGGAATCACTCATAAGTCGTGGTATCTACAGGGTCTGGACTGAAGAGATTTTCTGCTTAGTTGAAGTTCCTACTAATTCCCTTAGAGATATTTTCGGATTATCAGAGCACCATAAAGACTTTATATAACACTGCCTGTGTACACAATACTCACTTTAGGTAAATCTTCTAAAATTGTAGATTTCACTTGTTGAAAATAAGTTACTTAAGCTAGCTGATATGTAATTGGAAAGTACATATGACAGTTGAAGGACAAGCAAAATTCAGAGACAGGAGAGAGTCTATATCACCAATTTTTATTTTCTTTATTCAACAGAAGCCAAAATTCAAAGGAAATTAGGCATAACTGCTGAGAAACATAATTTTCTTTATGTGATCAAATTTGAGCTAGTTCTATTAATTTTTCAATACATTATCACTGACTATTTTGCAGTTCTGACATGCTATATTTTGACTGAAGAACAAGAGTGGCAATATCAAAACCAATTATTTATTAAATTCCTACTGTATGCAGAATAAACTGTGCTAATTTAGACATTGAGCTTAGATAAGACATAGAGTTTGCTTTCTGTTAGGAAAGATATCCTGACACTCTAGTTACTGTGGTAAAATGATTTTGCAAAACTTGAATCATTATCTAAATGATAGTTATCATTATAGGACTAAGGCACCAACATAGTTATAATATATAATAAATACATTTAAATGTTACAATGAAATATTCTATGATGTTTGTGCAGAAAGGTTATAATTAATGGAATAATTAATAAAAGTTTCCTGGCTTTAACTTGTATGTAATAAGCAAATATGGGAAGGGAAGTCATTCCAAGGAAGGTATAGAGGTAGAAGAGTATGGTACATTGAAAGACAATTGCAGGACACTAGACAAATCTTAGTGTGTTATGTTCTACCTTATTTTTTCCACATTACCACCCATTTTCCAATTCATCTCTTCCCCATCATACACATACACATACACATATATACATAACACATATCTATATCTATCTATTTACACATACATACTCATGTCCAGACATCTTGTCCATTGTGTTGTCCCTAAATACTTCTTTTTGCAATGCAACTTAGTGAAACTCATCATCATCATAATGTTTAAGACACTAACATCAGTTAATTTGGATTATCTGAAGATTTAGGAAGAAGGTAGGGAACAGAATACAATGCAGATTTATCTTCAAGTTAAATACTTAGATCAAATAAGAAATTAAAAAAAAAAAAGAAAAAGCTGCTTCAATCTTTACTCTCTGCCTCTTCTTCTCTTTCTGGAAGATAGTATTTTTTCTCATGAGTCCTTGAGAACTGTTGTTGATCATTTGGTATTTATGTAATAACCATAGGAGTTATCATCTCCTATGAATCTGAACAAGAAATTGAGGGAGCCTACATCTAAACAAGCTAATAGCCTCTAAATATTCTCTGGATATCCTTGTTATGAAAGTGCTAATTAAGGCTCCCTTTGTTAACTGTTCAATCACTTAGGAGTACTTCATTTCGCATTTGTTTGTTTTGCTGAGGCTATTGGGGTTAAGTGACTTGCCAAGGTTCACAGCTAGGAAGTATTAAGTGTCTTAGGTCAGATTTGAATTCAGATCCTCCTGACTACAGGGCTGCTGCTCTATCCACTGCACCACCTAGTTGCCCCTATGAGTACCTCATTTCAACCAAACTATAACATTCAAACATCAATAATGATGATTAAAATAAAATTGAATGTTAAGTAATTGTAAAGAACAGTTCTGTTTTAAAGAAGAGATGAGCATATAATTCATTCCTCTCTGGTGGAAAGGATCAAATATACAGATTTTTTTTTTACTGTTTTGCAAAGGAGGACTGTGTCAACTGATTTTACTTAAGTGTTTTCCTTTGTTAAAAAGTAGAACTTATTTGTTATGTGGGAGGAACAATCTGGAAAATACTTTGATGTTAAGTTAAAAAGCATTAAAAACCATATTTTAATTATATTTAATTAAGATATTTGTTTCATTCCCAAATTTATCCTTCCTTTTTCTCTAACAAATATATATATATATATATATATATATATATATATATATATATATATATAGTGAAAAAATATTATTAAGTCCTCCCACATGCTAGACCCTAAAGATAGCACAAATATATAAATAATGATAGAATTTGCAAACTGATAGGACCAGAATTTAGAGCATGGACTGAATACTGAAGCCTGAAGTACTGGGGGAAAATCTCACAAAGGATTTAGGGATGGCTGGGGAGGGGTGGAAGGTGGAAACATTAATTCTGTTAAATAGAAAGGAACAAGGAAAGCATTTCAGGGACCATCTAAAGGTTAGGAATATATAAGATATGTTTAGGGGATAATGAATAAATTAGTCTTGTTAGAGTATATACTTTAGATGTCATTGGTGGAAAATAGTTCTTTTTTCCTTCATATTCTTATTCCACTATTCTTTACACTAATTTCATCTTCACCCTCCCAGTAATTAATGCTTTCCTAGAGGTTCACTGACTAGATTTGTTTTTCCTTAAGGACTTGCCATAAACCGTACTCATTCTGGATGGCAATGATTGCCCAACAAAAGATCTCAGGGTAAGCCCACTGGGGCTTTGATTTAGTCATGCTTGCCTCTGAGTGAATGTAAATAGCAATTATTGCTATTTGGGACTCAAACATTGAGGGTCTTCCCCTCCACATCGATCCCCTATTCCAACACACACCCCACCTTTTTTTGACTAGGTAAAAAGGTTATTCTTTGCCTCATTTTTTTTTTAACAAATCTTATTCATTGAATAGGTGGTTACCTCAATCAAAGTGAGACCTGTTAAAAAGACCAAGATTTCCCACTGTATTCAGGTACATCTTCAGTTGTCCTGATCTTTATCTGGTCACTGAAGCTAGATGGTTCCAGAGGAGAAAGTAAGGCTGATGACCTTGCAATGCTCACTAATAAAATCTATGTCACTTGCAAGTCATGGAATCCTTATCTTCCTGATGCCATGGTCATCTTTAAGAAGGAAGGACAAACAACACCCTCTACTTATTTTGCATAAATCTTGTACCATATTCAATTATTTACATAGTGACTTTCCATTAGAAATCAAGTTCTTTGAATATTGAATTGTTTTACCTTTTATTTATTTTTTATTTTATTTATTAGTAATCCTAGTGCTTAAATAAACTAATACATAGTAAGTTGTTTATAAATGTTAGAAGCAGCTTAGATGATAATAGGTGAAGTGATGGATGAGCCTGGAATCAGAAAGAGCTGGGTTCAAATACAGCCTCAGACATTAAAGACTCTGTGACTCTAGGCAAGTTATTTAATGTCTATCTGCTTTTGCTAACCTTGTAGGGTTGTTGTTAGCATCCAATCAGATAATGTTTGTGAAGTGTTTAGAATAGTACACAGCCCATAGTTTCAATACATATATCATTGTTTATCCTTTATTCTCAAAAAGGAACAATGGTACCAGGAGAATGAAGTCTTGAAAAGTGAATTGAATTTAAATGTTGTAGAGCTGTGCAGTCATCAGCTCTGTTCTCTTCTCCAGAATAATTGGAGTCCAGTAGCAAGTTTGTGTGTGTATGTGTGTGATCATTATATACATAATTCTATTTATCCATTCTTCCTCTGGATACATTTGGCAACTTCCTTCATATGTCCTTTGCAGTTAATTTGATCATTTATACAGTCAAGATATCTTATTTTCCCAAAATCGTTCTTAAAATAATATTGACATTGCTGCATACAGTATTTCTTGGTTTTGTTCATTTCTTTCTTGCCTTTTAATACAATAAAAATACTTTTGTTTTTTTAAGATTCTCCATAAAGTAACTTTAACTACCTTTCTAGCCTTTATTTCACTCTAGTACACTTTATCTTTCTGTGTTCCATCTCAAAACTCAAGCGTTCCTTCTCTTAGCTCTGCATTCATATAACTCTCTTCAATTCTGGAGTGCATTTTCTCCTCCTTTCTACTTTTCAAATTCTTTTATTTCCTTGCCCTCCAAAATAAGCAACATCTTCTCTCTAGCCTTCCTTGTTCCTCCCAGTTGTTCTTGCAATTACTCTTTTTAAAATTTCCTAGGCTAATTGGTCTAACTTCTATGTTTCCTGCCTCCCCTCTGTATGTATTTTATCCCTTTTGCCTCCTTAGTAGATGAGTTTCTTGAGAACAGGCATGTTTTTATTTTTGCTTTCCTTTTCAGACTGTTTAAAATAGCACCTTACATATAAAGCCACTTTATGAATATTTATTGAAATGAATTAAATATTGAGGATTAGATGTCCCTTACATAGTTTACTCTCCTTCATTTAGGTGCTTTGAGAAGCAATATCATACAAAAAAGAAATAACTTAAGTAGGCTTGGAATATGGTTGTTCCAGGTTGAATTGTGTTTCTTCTACTTAGTAGCCAAACTAATTATTTTGACCTAAATGAGCAAATTTTCTCTTAAAGTATTAGATACTCTTACCTCGAAATAAGCCTGAATTTCAGCAGCTCCTCATTGTCAAGAAATTGAAGAAATTGGTATTTCACTTTAATTAAAAATAAACAAAAGCTAATTATTTTGTTTGTGCTTCTAGAGGCTATTTATTTTAAGAGAAGGTTGCTTATTATTTGCTTTCAGATATTACTAAATTTAAATATTTTAAGTAGAAGATTAGAGAGATATAACTAATATTCCTAGCATGATATAACAACAACAATAACAACAATAGTAATGGAATAAAATCAGGTTTGCAAGACTTAGTGGGAAGATAGGGAAGGATACTCCATGAATAACTTTTCCTCTAATAAAGGTCAAAGTGATCTACATCAAAGTGGTTCTATCAGTAGGAGTTTATATTTAAAAAGTCACTAGATAATAATAACCTTTTACTCAGAGACACAGTTGTCCTAAGCAAATTTTAGTCAAGCACTAGCTAAACTAATACAGCTTGACACCAATAATAAATTGCACAAATACAGGCAACCTTCATCATTCTTATTTTGTATTAAATGTCATCTTGTTAGATGATGCATGAATGAATGGAACAATATGATAGATAGTGTGAATTACTGTCCACTAATATAGTCAGTTAAGATGTGTCTCCAGTTTCTGGGTTGGACCTTGGAAAAGATACCCCATATTATTTCTTACTGGGGGGCAAAAAACACCTAAGGATGGAAATTTTGACTCCATCTACATTCTATTTATTCTTGTGTGAGTTCTATAAATCCTAGAATCAGATTTACTTTTATTTTAAGTATTTTTAATTTCTCCTGTTACTCATGATTACATTATAAATTTATGTGATTTCTAAAAATACAAATATAAAACATTCGTTCTGTCAGGATTTTATCACAGCGAGAAAGGAATTTTACCATCTTAACAACAGAAGACTGATACAGTATCAGGCTTGAAGGAAGAGGCTGAAGAGTGACACTTAGAAACTTAGTTTCATAAACACACAAATACACACACACACACACACACACACATACATACACACATTCAAGACAGGACCCTCTCTGAAAACTACCCAAAATTTAAAGCTTGTTCTGGGGGTAAACTAGAACTAATTAAAAAACAAACAAAACCCTCAAGAACCCTCATTGAGAAGTTGATTTTCTGAGTCAACCAAGAAGTGTTAGTTCCAACAAAAAATAATTACATACTACATTCAAATGTGGCAGGAATGATTTTTCATGGCATACTTCTAGGAGAGCACACGTTCTTCAATCTTAACATATTATTAAAGAGGGACAGAAAATATGTAGGGGGCACTTGATGAGTAATATAGATGGTGGTTATTTGGAAAGGCAACATGTGACCAAGACACATGAGATTCTAAGACAATTTATCCTTCCAACATTATGGACACTACTGAAATCAGATAGGGCCATTTCATGAGCTACTTTCCCTAAACTCTGGGCTTCTGCAGCTTTTTTGTTTACAATAATGCTCTGTTGGATACAGTGGCAACAGCTGCTACTACTTTCCTCTAGGCTACCATTTTTTGGCCTTAAGCCATCATCTACCTCTAGGGAGGAGACTGTTGTTTTGGACTAGGACCAGTGACATAATGGGGTGAATTCATGACTTCCTTGTAAATTGGATTTAAGTATTCAATGGGGAAGGGTGGGGACAGCCATGAAAAGAAAAGTTATTACAGAGTCCTTCAGATTTATAACCCAAGCCTTCTGACAACTGATTAAAAAAAACTCTAGTTTTTTCTTCTTTTTTTGAGATGTGGATCCCTTTCTCTGTTTAAAAATCTCTTTGGGATACAGACTTACTAGAGATACTCCTGGAACAAAGGGTATTCACAGTTTTATAGACCTTTGTGTATAGTTCCAAATTTCTGTCCAGGACAGTCAGATCAATTCACAACTCCTCCAACAATGTATTGGTGTCCCAGTTTTGCAACATCTCTTCTAACATTTATCATTAACTTTTCCTGTCATCTTAACTAGAGAGGTGTGTGGCAACACTTCAGAGTTGTTTTAATTTGCAATTCTCTAAAGAATAATGATTTGGAACATTTTTTTCATATACAAATGTCTTTAATTTTTTTGCCTGAAAATTGTTCATATTTTTTGACCATTTATCAAGTGGAAAATCACTTATATTCTTATAGATTTGAGGCAATGATCTATATATTTTAGAAATGAGGACTTTATCAGAACCCTTGTGGATGTAAAAAAAATTTCCCTTAATTTTCTCTGTCCTTTCTAATCTTGGCTGCACTGGTTTTATTTGTATAAAAAGTTTTTAACTTAATATAATCAAAATTATCCATTTTGCAATTCATATTGTTCCCTAGTACTTCTTTGACCATGAATTCATTTCTTTCCACTGATCTGAGAGATAGATCATGCAGAGAATCTCTTTTGCCTTTCTTTGCATCATCCAAGCTTCATAAGTACCTGGTATATTATAGGTTTTTAATAATGGTATATTGACTGACTACTCCTGATGTGTTTGAAGTTCAACATCAAATGACAAGATTGATGTAGGCACTAAATGATGGGAGTCAGGAGAGCAATTGGCAGCAAATGTTCACTTTTGGCATGTTGAATTTACAATGGTTATTGTCTTTAGAAAAAGGTAGGGGATGAGATTACAGATAAAATTAAGATAAAATAGACACCAGTAGTACTAAAAATGAAGTAGTATCAGGAGAGCATATAGTTAGCAAGGAAAGAAGTTTTAACAATTAGCAATGGAAAGAAGGGTAAAGATAAAGACACTATGAGGCATGCTGGAAAAATGAAAGAAAATGGAGGCTCAGAGATATTACATGCCCTGTCTGTTGAGCTAAAACTAATTAATGGCATAAGTAGTGCTCAAAGTCTGACATTGTAATTGCATGTGAAGGTATTTCTTCCACTTTTCCAATCTGCAGTGAGTAATGATTTATTTGAACCCTTAATTTGTCTCAATCAATACTAATCAATTTGATATGATTGTAGATTAGGTCCCTGAGTGGTAAACTGCAAATTGTTAAGTTCTCTTATTTAATCATAATGCTATAAAGTTATAAATTATAAAATTACCCATACATATAACTTGTAAACAAAAAGCTATTAAAAAAAGATATATATAAAGGAAGATACTATTTATATCCATACATGTATATATACACACATATATTGTGGTGTTCTCTTCTTTAAAATATAATGGTTCTCTCTGGGAGCAGGTTTCTTGGGGAGGTTTTCTGGAGGCAGACTTAGTTTCAGTTAAAAGCAATAATCAATCCAAATACAGCCAGCTGATAAAATCCAAACGTTTATTTCTCCAAGAGCTCTTGCAGCTTTGTCCTTTGCTTCTGCCTCTGCTTTCTTCAGCCTCCAACCAGAACAAAGGTGGAAGATGGAATGAATCTGATTCCACCTCTGAGAGTGGGCTTGTGGGCTTCCTCCCAGAGTGCTCCCCTCTATGTCAATCTTCCCAACTAACTTCTGACTGAGCCTCCATCAGCTTCTTATATATGATCTCTTAAAGGTTGACTCCTCCTTTGAGGGAAGGATTAAGGGAGGTGTGAATTCACAAAGTTACAAAGTTAACTTTGTGAATTTCCCATATTTGTGAACTCCAATGAGTACTTAAACACATTAGTGAGCTAGAGGATTTGCTAGATACCATGCTAAATTAGGCAACTGACATCGATTCACTCTAAGGTGTGAACCAATAAGCATTGTATCAATTCCATTGAGTTAACACTAGATTTCTAACATCTCGCTTGAGTTATGACCTTGTTTCAAGTTCTGGATCATAACAATATATGATTTTGCTTTACATAAATGTATGCATATTTACATATAAGTATATTTTCTACACAAAAACATGACACACATACATATGCATTAAGCTAACTAGAGGCCCTGTATTTTTCCAGTCCAATAACCTGGGGGTGACTCAACTACATGGACAAGCCTCCAATTTATTTATTCATTCAAACTAAAAGACCTCTCCCCTCATTAAACCCCCCTACCCTCCAGCTTCCCAGACTCCCAACCCCATTTACATCTTTGGGGCCTTCAAAAGCAAGGTCCATAAATGAATAAGATTCTGTATTTCACTATGCCTCTTTTTCATATTTTGTATAAATACAAGGTCCTGGGAGAAGAGGGCATCTCAGATCATAAAGAAGATATGAGTTCCACTTCATTAGAGGGGACCATAGAACATTGAAGGAAGTACCATTGGCTCAGAGTTCCTCCTCAGTCTCTTTTGATGTATGCTGGACAATTTTAATCCCCACTGCCTTCTTAAATCTTGTTGAACTGATTGAATATGATCATGTAATCAGAGATTAATACTTGAGGGGGATCTTAGAGGGCATCTAATTAAATCCCTTTATTTTGTATATGAAAAAATTGAATAACAGATAGTTTAAGTGAATTGTCTGAACAACTAGAAAGATATGAATTCAGCTTTGTCCAACCATCTCTTTTTAAAAAGACTATTCTTTGGCTGTGTTATCACTGAACAGATGCAGCGTGTTCTATGCTAAAATATATCTTATTCACAAAATATTGAACGTCTTTTGTGCACAGAGCACTATAGTAGGTACTATGATGACTATAGCCATACATTAAACATAGCCGTTACCTTTAAGGAAGTTAGTCCATGAGTTTATATCCTTATAGTCTAGAAGAAAAAATAAGATATTTATCAAACAAATAGTAATACAAAGAGTTTTTTGGACTATTATAAATACTCAATTTAACAATAATATATATATATACATATATACTTTAACATATTTAACATGTACTGGTCAACCTGCCATCTGGAGGAGGAGATGGGGGAAAGGAGGGGAAAAATTGGAACAAAAGCTTTGGCAATTGTCAACGCTGTAAAATTCCCCATTCATATAACTTGTAAATAAAAAGCTATTAAAAAAAAGATATATATAAAGGAAGATACTATTTATATTCATACATGTCTATATATATATATATATATATATATATATATATATACACATACAGATATATGATTTTGCTTTACATAAATTGTGCATATTTACATATAAGTGCATATCATACACATAGACATGACACATACGTACATATGTACATATTTTTGTCTAATTATAGCTATCTCCAGGGTGGGTAGTTAGTAGAAGGAAGAAAGAAGTTGAAATTACATGATAAATTTAATATATAGATAAAAAGAATAGCAAGCTATACATAATAAATTTGCAGTTAAGAAAATGCTTATTTTATTTCATAAATTAAATATAAAATAAAAATTTAAAGACAGGAAAAAAGATTTCTTATGTATTATACGGAATGTATAAAGACTCATAAAACGAGAAGAGATTTTTGAGGCCATACCAACTAATAGATTTTACAAATGAGGAAATTGAGGTCTTGAGAAATTGTCAGTTGTTCAAGGTCATGCCAGTTTTTTATACACGAGCCCGTATTTGTTTTTATTTGTTTATTTATTTTTTAATAATTATAACTTTTTATTGACAGAACCCATGCCTGGGCAATTTTTTACAACATTATTCCTTGCACTCACTTCTGTTCCGACTTTTCCCCTCCCCCAGATGGCAAGCATTCCTATACATGTTAAATATGTCACAATATATCCTAGATAAAATATATATGTGCAGAACTGAATAGTTCTCTTGTTGCACACGAAGAGTTGGATTCAGTAAGTAAAAATAACCCAGGAAGAAAAACAAAAATGCAAACAGTTTACATTCATTTCCCAGTGTTCTTTCTTTGGGTGTAACTGCTACTGTCCATCATTGATCAATTGAAACTGAGTTAGATCTTCTCTTTGTCGAAGAAATCCAATTCCATCAGAATACATCCTTTTACAATATCGTTGTTGAAGTATATAATGATCTTCTGGTTCTGAAGAGCCCATATTTGTGTCCAAGTTCTCTGATTCCAAATTCATAACTTTCTTCTGCCTTATCAAATGTTATAAAAACTGACAAAAGGAAGGTATATTCAAATCCTATCTTTGTTACTTACTATTCATGTGACTACAGTCAAGTCAACTAATCCCTTTGGCCCAGCTTCTTCACCAATAAAATAAGGGGTTTGAATAATATGATCTAAATAGTCTTTCTACAAATTTTAGATCCTATAATTATATGTTTGCATTGGGGAGGAGGAGGAAAGATTTGATGAAGAAAAGGCATTTGATACAGGTCTATAATTTTGGAGAGGAGTACAGATGTATGATTTCATTGGCATAAATAGCATGCAGTTGTATAATACAAATATTTATCTGCTCTGTCACATATAGCCTTAGATAGTTGTTGTGGGAACCAAGAAGTTAGATGATTTGTCCAAGGACATATAGCAAAGATGTGTCAAGGTTGGGTCATAAACTGTCTTCATGACTGTGAGAAACAAACCCTATTCACTGTGTACTGTTGCTTCTTTAAAAACTACTATTTCTTTGTTCATAGAATAATGTCATGATTAAAGTTTGGAGAATAACAGGGAAGAGGTAAGGAGGAGAACTAATTTATTTCTGGAGCAATGCAGCCACAAAACCATCCAACCAGAAATTCAGGAGGGCAAGCTCTTGCTGCCCCTTGCAAATGGTTATTATTTGTGTTTTCTCATTTTTAGTAGAATATACAATACAAGGAGGCTTTTTCCTCCCTGTAACACATTGCTCACTAAGAACTGTCATGTCAGCCTTTCCAAAATCAAACCTTTCCAAAGGGTTGAAATTATACCCCAAGGAAATAATGGAAAAAGGTCCTTTACTGAAAATATACTTTAAGGTAGAGACTGTCTGCACAATGACTAAATCAGTCCAATCTTCCAGAAAACTGAAATAGACAAAGTTTAACGATGGTTTTTTAATTTTGCTTTTAGGTCCTTCTTGCATCCCAGGTATTCAATGATTTCATATATTCCCCTGATATGTCGGAGTTTCTCATCTAGGATTGTACAGGTAATATCTTATTTATATATACACACACACACACACACACACACACACACATCCCACTCTCTATCTACACACATTTATTCATACATATATGTAGATATAGCTCTATATCTCCACCTTTCTATAAGTCCATTTATCTCTCAGTCTATCTGTCTACCTCAAACTTAATCAGTCTGATTAGTCATAGTTTGGGGGGGGGGAACTTTGCTTGCATTGGGAAGAATATCAAACTCATTGTACCTACTTTCACAAGCACTATTATTATGGAAATATGTTTTGTATGATTGTACATTCTAATATTAGAATATTAATATTCTAATAGTGTTATTTGAGGAAGGGACAGGGAAGGGATAGAGGAAGAAAGGGAAAGAATTTGGAGCTCAGAATTTTAAAGAACAAATATTGAAATTTGATTTTGCTTATAATTGGGGAAAATATTATTAATAAAAGAGAAAAAGGTCTTAGTTCCTTTGCCAGTATCTAGCTTTATAACCTTAGACTTTACTTAAAATGAAAAAAACTGATCAAGTACATTTTAGTTCAAATATCTTGTAAGCTAATTTATAACAAATCACTGATTACTTCTAAGGTACCAATATGTTCAGCCATTTAGAAACCTTTATATTATGTGGGAGGGGTGGGGGATAAATACCTTTGTCTGCCCCAAAGGAAAGGACCAGTAGGTCCTTTCAGTCATCTATGAGGCACAAGTAGGAAAAATTGTGACATATAGATAGCCTACCCCCCATAACTTTGAATAATTACATTTAGAAGTCTGCTTATTGTTTGTAAAAAAAAAAATCTTACTTTTAATATATATTTCTGTGATCTTTGGTAGAAAGTGTCTGTTTGAACTTTATTTTTCCAAATCATTTGTGCTTTGGAAGTCTCTTCATTAGAGACCTAGAAACACTTCCTAAGTTAATAATTTATGTCTGCCTACTCTTCCTTCCTATTGCAAAAAATAATAATAACAATAATATTAATCCATATGAGATTAATTCTCCTGTCAAATAATGGACTTGCATTATCCTCTTACTAAAACAAAACATAACAAACATAAACAAAACAAAACATTCCAAAACAACAACAAAAATAAACAAATACTATTCTTAATGTAATCAAGGGAAGGGTAAAGATAATAAAGCTTGAAAAGAAGTAGAACTTAAATTCATGGGGTTCAGCCCATGCTTCATTTGCACAAGGAAAGGACCCTCAAGTGTTCATGACATCCTCTGATGCAAACCTCCAAGAACTTGCATAGTTCTAGTTCTAGTGAAAATTATTATGCATTTGTTACATTTTTGCTTAAGTGTAATAGAACTTAAGTGTAATAGAAAAATAGAACTATTTTAAGAACCATCCTCCCCAGTTATTTGAATTCTACCTTTCCTTTGAATTCCAACTCATTTTTCCTTCTCCATGAAGACTTCATCATCATTTCAGCTAATATTGATATGTCTTTTCCTGGACATCTTGGAGTCACTAATTAAGCATCATTTGTATGGGACACTTTATTTATTAATTCTTATTTTCTTGCATACTAATTGATATTATTACCTAATTGATTTATTAAATTGGTAGTTAACTGGGCTTATATCCCAAAGAGATTATAAAGAAGGGAAAGGGACCTGTATGTGCACGAATGTTTGTGGCAGCCCTTTTTGTAGTGGCTAGAAACTGGAAACTGAATGGATGCCCATCAGTTGGAGAATGGCTGAATAAATTGTGGTATATAAATATTATGGAATATTACTGTTCTGTAAGAAATGACCAACAGGATGATTTCAGAAAGGCCTGGAGAGACTTACACGAACTGATGCTGAGTGAAATGAGCAGGACCAGGAGATCATTATATACTTCAACAACAATACTATATGATGACCAGTTCTGATGGATCAGGCCATCCTCAGCAACGAGATCAACCAAATCATTTCCAATGGAGCAGTAATGAACTGAACCAGCTACGCCCAGAGAAAGAACTCTGGGAGATGACTAAAAACCATTACATTGAATTCCCAATCCCTATATTTATGCCCACCTGCATTTTTGATTTCCTTCACAAGCTAATTGTACAATATTTCAGAGTCTGATTTTTTTTTGTACAGCAAAATAACGTTTTGGTCATGTATACTTATTGTGTATCTAATTTATATTTTAATATATTTAACATCTACTGGTCATCCTGCCATCTGGGGGAGGGGATGGAGGGGTAAGAGGTGAAAAATTGGAACAAGAGGTTTGGCAATTATTAATGCTGTAAAGTTACCCATGCATATAACCTGTAAATAAAAGGCTATTAAATTAAAAAAAAAAAGTTTTTTTTCAAAAAAAAAAAAAAGAGAATTATTAAAAAAAATTGTTAGTTAATTTTAACCATAACATAAAACCTAAAAAGGATAGAGACTGTCTTTTATTTCTTTTATAGGTCCCATGGCCAGAAATACTAGTTAGGACAATAATAATCTTACATCAGAATTCTCTAGAATCATGTAAAATTGAACAAATTAATGTGGAAAAGAGTCAAAGAGAAGTAAATGGGAAGTCAACCAATAAAGAACTGTGTATTTATTGGGTTCTTACTACATTTTCAACACTGTGCTAAGGTGAATGTGTACACACATACACATATATTTCAGAGGTGAATGGGACTGATTGGATGACGTTTTCTCAGTTTATGAGATTAGGCTTAAGTCATATGATCCCTAAAGTCAGAAGATCATGCCTTGGACCCTGGGTTGCATTCATATGATCTCTAAAAGGTCAGATCCAAGTCAGTTACAGGAAGTGACATGACCTATAGGAAGCAGACACTATCCAATGAAAAGACTTGTGTCTTTTCCAATTTAACCAATTGTTCTACTTCCTGCTGCTTGGGTCTAGCACGTTAGGAGCTGGGATGCCTTCTGGGTCTTCTGGGCCTCTCCCTAGAGTGACTAAATGCTTTCTCTTTGTATCTGAAGGTATCTGTGATTAATTAATTTGAGAAAGGGAGTCTAGCACCTGTCCCACACCAAGGTGCAAAAAAATAAAATAAAAATAAAAATAAAAAAAGGAGTTATGTGGGGAGCTACTTGAATTCCTAGGGAAATTTTTGTTTTTTTTTCAGTTTCTGTCATATCACTGTACAATGTAGTATTTGATTGACTTCATCCTAAATATGCAGATTAAAATCATAATAGAAGGAAAAGCAAAGCTTGAAGGATCTCACAGAGTTCATTTAGTTCAATTCTCTTTTTTTATAGAAAGAAAAAACTAAAGTCAATTTAATAGCTTCCACAAGGATTCAGAGTTAGGCAGAGGTAGTTTTCAGACTGATATCTGTGATTCCAAATCTATTATCACCTTTATCATCACTTTCCCCCTTCCTTAGCATTTCTATAAAGTTTTAAATTTTTCAAAGAGGTAGCTTAATTTGGTCATCTCTGATATTAATTTTGTGACTATAAGGTCACTTTATATGTCTGATAATTAGGAAACTTTTAAGACTATAAGTTATAAATAAATTATTTATAATAAATAGAGCTTTTATTGAATTCTAAGTGCCAAGCATTCTGTCAAGTAGTAGGAATACAAATACAAACAAAAAGAAACAGATCTGTATCTTCAAGCAGTGGGCATTCTGATGGAGAAAGACAATAAAACATAAAACTTAAAAAGGAAGTTAAAAGTGGGAAAGGAGAGAGAAGGAAGGTACTAGCACCTCTTGTAAAGTCTACACATAGTCTGGTAAATTCGGGGCCAAAATAAATTTGGAATAAGGATAGCTGACCTGATTGTTTCTGTTATTATTCTTGTTCAGTTATTTTTCAATCATGTCCAACTCTATATGATCCCATTTTGGGTTTTCTTAACAAAGACATTGGAATGCTTTTGATGGGGTTTATAAGATGGGGTTCTGCACTAAATGATGTGGTTTGAGGACTAAAATGATGTGGGTGATGGAGACATCAGATGATAGTAGGCATCAAAGGTCAGGGTTCAACAATGTGAAGAATTCACAAAGGCCATTTTCTTTGGTAAAAAGTAGGTTTATTTAGGTTTAAATAAACAAAAAGCTTACCAAGAACTCTACTGACACTGATGAATGTAGGAAAGATTTATTTTACATTCTTGAAAAAGTGAGTGCTTTATGAGTAGGCACACTTTTGAAACTCTAAAGGCAGCATTTTATTTCCTCTCCTAAAGTACAAGTCCCTCCCCTGATTCCTTATCAGTTGAATGTTATATAAATTATAGGACATGAATCTCCACCCTTCATTACATAGCCACTCCCTGCTCCCTAGGAGCTTATATTCTGAAAGGGAGAGGGAAGGACTAAGGGCAAAGAACAAAATATTTTTTTTTCAAATATCAGGCTACCACCACATTATAAATGTCAGTCCCAGCCCCCTAGGAGCTTATATTCTTTGGGGAGAAGATAATCTCTACCCTTGATTCTTCTTTGATGTCTTTGTGAGTTTCAGTTTTCTAATTTGTTTCATTTCTCTAATTTGATTTTCATAACTGTGGGAAAAAATGCCCATCCACTTCTCACATTAGAATAATAGGTGACAGACAAAATGAAGGGATACAATAGGCACTAGGAATGGTAAATATGAAGAGTTTGGAGAGCATAGAAAGGCATTTTAATAATTAATGGTAGAAAGGGAATGTTCCCTAGTGGAATTTGCCATTTACCATGAGAAAGGAAACACCCCATGAGGTTGAGGTATGCCCTTAGTCCTGAAAAGGACACAGTACCCCAAAAGAGTTAGCTAGCTACAAGGAGGAGAAATGTAGTTGGGAAGTTTAGTAGTTAGCAAAGATACCTATGGCATGGGGGCAATGGTAAGGGAAAAGACAACAGGAGGCAGAGTTCCATGGAAGACTGACCCAAAGAAAGGCAGTAGCCATGGGATGACCCATAAATGGATTTTATAGGGAAAATTTAACCTTAGGGACAAAACTGGGATTTCTGATAGGGGCCAATGTGACAGCAAAATGAGTCCTCGATACCTCTACTGAGGATGGACCTCAGGAGTTTGATATAACTTGGATTTCTTACTGGATGACCTCCCTAAATAGTGGGACCATGTTGCTAAAACAGACTTCTATTTATGCCTTCTCCCTGCCTGCCTCAGAGATCAATTTCTCTGCTAATCACACCTAACACTGAAGACCTCATCATTTTGCTATTTCCTTCCTCAGCTCTTTTGTCAGATAACTTAAGCAAACAGTTAAGTAACTTTCCCAAAGTTTCACAGCTGGTAAATGTCTGAGGTTTGATTTGAACTACAGGAGAATGAATATTTCTGACTAGAGATCCAGCACTCTGTCCATTAGCCTGAGTCATTTCTCAAATGAGGTTCCAGGAATAACATTTCCAATAAGAGGAGTCTCTGGAGACATTGCCAGTGACAGATGATTTTGGAGTAGTGTGTGGGATAGGTTGGGTACAAGATCCCCTTTCCAATTAACTAAATTAGGTTACATCATCAGGTACAAAGAGAAAGATTTATTTAATCCCTGCAGGGAGAGGTCCAAACATACCTGGGAGCCATTCCAACTCTGCCATGTGCTCCTGGAACCTGGCCAACTTCCGGCTTGTCTAGGGTTTAAAAACAAAAGACCTGAGCCTTCTCATTGCATAGACTAAAAGGACATAACCATCTTTGACCAATGGTCACCAATGTTAGTGCCTCTCACAGGTCACATCACTTCTGCAACTTCCTGTACCTCAGGGTTCAAAGTTCATTCCTCCAGAGATCAAATGACCTCTCCAGGGTCCCAGTTCTGGGAACAGGGATCATGTGATTCAATACTGAGAAATACTTCATCCAATCAGTCCCATTCAGTAGAAATCAGAAAGAGGTTTGGAACATCATGGGGATAAACAGATTAAAGTGAGAATGGGTGAGTAGAAATGGTTTCCACAAAATTGAAATTGCAGTAGTTCTTATAGCAAGAGTTGTTACACTGAAGAAATTAAAAGTACTTGACATAATCATGCATTAGAGTCACATTCTAACTCTGCTTTGGAAAAGATAGTTTCTATTTTTTCCATGTTACTGGCTGAACAGAAGCAGTGGTTGGATTTTTTTTCTAAATCTCTTTATAGTCCTAAATAAACATAGGGAAGGTTCAGTTCCGTAAACTTTAGAAGACAAGTATTATTCTTTAGAATTAAGAGATGGAAAGTAGTAATAAAGTATATTGAAGTTAAGGAAAACCTAGAGGATATTTGAAATTTCTGTTTTATCTACATAGTTGCTAAAAACTAAGTGCTTGGACATGTCCCAAAATTAGAGTAAGGGAGATTTAGATTGTCTAGAATGTAAAATTACTAAATTGAGAAATAATTTTTATATTTAAGGATTCTGATGAAGGCCTCATTTCTAAAATATATAGAGAATTGACTCACATAAGAATTCAAATCATTCTCCAGTTGATAAATGGTCAAAAAATATGAACAGACAATTTTCAGATGAAGAAATTAAAACCATTTATAATCATATGAAAGGGTGCTCTAAATCACTATTCATCAGAGAAATGCAAATTAAGACAGCATTGAGATAACATTACACACCTCTCAGATTGTCTAAAATGACAGGAAAAGACAAGGACAAATGTTGGAGGGGATATGAGAAAACTGAGACACTAATATATTGGTGGTGGAGTTGTGAATGGATCCAGGCTTTCTGGAGAGCAATTTAAAATTATGTTCAAAAAGTTATCAAACTATGCATACCCTTTGCCCCAGCATGTACAACAATGTGCAGCCTTTTTTGTAGTGGCAAGAAACTGAAAACTGAGTGTATGCCCATCAGTTGGAGAATGGCTGAATAAGTCATGGTGTATGAATGTTATGGAATATTATTGTTCTATAAGAAACGACCAGCTGGATAATTTTAGAAAGGCCTAGAGAGATTGACATGAACTAATGCTAAGTGAAATGAGTAGAACAAGGATATCATTGTACATGGCAACAACAATATTATACGATGATCAATTCTGATGAACGTGACTCTTTCCAACAATGAGATGACTGATGCCAATGATTTTGTGATGAAGAGAGCCATCTACACCCAGAGAGAGGATTGTGGGAACTGAATGCAGATCACAACATAACATTCTTACTCTTGTTGTTGTTTGTTGTTTGCTTGCATTTTGTTTTCATACTCATTTACTTTCTTTTTTTGATCTGATTTTCCTTGTGCAGTGAGAAAATTGTATATATATATATATATATATATATATATATATATATATATGTATATATTGAATTTAACATATATTTTGACATGTTTAACATATATTAGATTGTCTGCCATCTAGGGGAGAGGGTGGGGAGAAGGAGAAAATCTGAAATACAAGGCTATGCAAGAGTCAATGTTGTCAAATTATCTGTGCATATGTTTTGAAAAGAAAAAGTTTTAAAAAGAAAAAAAAAGAATGTAGAAATTATTGATATTCAATTCTGCAACAGATTGCTATGGGTGAATATAGAATTGTTGTCCTCAAAAGATTTTTAAAAAATAATCTGTTTCAGACTTGATCCTTTGTGAAAGCAGAGGGATAGTTTAAGTAACCTCTCAAGGTCTCTTCTAGTCTAATGGCCTTTTTGCCATTACTGTTTTGCTTTGAAAAGCCATCAATAAATGAAATTCAAAGTTTACAGTGCTAATACCATTAAATGTGAATCATTCACTCTGTTTGCTTTGCTCTTGCTCAATTGTTTGGGATATTATTATTTAAAGTGCATTTGGAAGTATTCATTAGCAAATCTGGTGTTATGCTAGACCAGTGACTAGGGGAAAACTATTGGTTACTTAAATGTTATGTAAGAAAAAACCTGCCCAGAAATAATTTAAAGAAAGTGCAGTGTCAGAAGGTAGAGATGTGGGTAAGTATTGAAGTCAACTAAATAGGGAAACACTCACTTTACAATGACACAGGCATGATGAATTTCCCCAAAGATAACAACATCAAAACAGGTGAAATCGGGTGCATATGTATCATTACCATGAAAGATAGGAGGGTAATTTGATATATGCCTTTGTTTGCATCAGCATTATTCTTTAGCCATTCCTCATTTTTCTCCTCTCTATGCCACACTGTTTTAAATCACTGAAAATGATTACTTCAGACACTTTAGAAAGGGGTAGGAGATATGTTTATTTCACAATCTCATTTTTCAGTTATGCAATCCACATCTATCCCTTGGTTACCTTAAACCTACAGATTCTCATATCATAGAAGAAAGTAAAATTATCTCAGGGTGAGGGAAAAAATTATTATTGCTCTTACAATATGATTAGTAGCTGGATGACCTTGGGCAAATTATTTGACCTCTCTGGGTCTTTGCGGATATATTGTAAAATTAGGTTGGACTAAAGTAGATGCTATTTAAAATCCCTTCCAGCTTTCATCCATATGATTATAAACTTGGAAAACTCAGTTAGATTATAGTAGGGGTACTATATTTGAGTTCAATGTCACCTTCTAGGCTTTATAGTCAGCACTTTTGTCCAATAGAATAATGATAGGTTGGTGTTTGAAAGGCTATTTGTTTATGATATATATATTCTCTCCTTTTTAAAAATATTTCCCTGACCATTCTTTAAAGTAAATGAAGAGTAAATTCAATAGGAATAAGAACCTATACATTTCAAGTTACTAAAGAAAACTGTATGTGAAGCAGAGAAACTTTAATAATGGGATGTAGTTTATAGGAACCATGGTCTACATCAGTGGTGTCAAACACAAATAGAAATTAGGGCCACTAATTCATCTGTAATGACACTTACTGATAATCTATTGACCTAGTTTTAAGATGCAACATTAGCTCTGTTTTAGTGTATTTTTATTTGTTTTGTGAAATATTTCCTTATCTCATTTAAATCTGCTTACGCCCCACCAAGGAATGATATGGAGTCAGTAGACCTTGTGTTTAATACCTTTTCTTTACAGGATATTGAGTCTCATTCAGAACTAGAAAATTCTGAATTCAAGTCTAGTATTAGACTATATTGACTGTGTAATACTGGGCAAGTCATTTAAATTCACTGGGTCCCTGGCAAATTCTATAAGATATGTTCCAAAACATATATGTAATCATCTGCATAGTTAGTCTACATTTCTTCAGTTGGAATTAGGAGCATAATCATAGATGTAGACTTAAAAGCAATGATTGGGAATATGTTTTCCAAAAGTTCTGATTTAATTAGTATAGCACAAATAGGTTCTATTGAATTAGAAATCTTCCAGTATATAGGTCTGGAAAACAGAATATATTAGCTATCTGAAGATGAGCTTTTAAAAATGGTTACTAACTAAGTTGTGTCATGATCCAACCATTCTGAAGAGCAATTTGGAATCATGATGAAAGGGCTATGAAGCTGTATATACCTTTTAATCCATCAGTATCTTCAATGAGTCTATAACTCAAAAAGATCATAGAAGAGGGAAAAAGATCCATATGTACAAAAATATTTGTAGCAGCCCTTTATATAGTGGCAAGGAAGTGGAAATCGAAGTGCCCATCAATATAAGAATGATTAGATAAATTATTGTATATGAATGTAATGGGATATTATTATTCTTTAAGAAATGATTAGCAGGCTGACTTCAAAAAAGCTTGGAAAGACTTGTAGGAACTGAAACTAAGTGAACAGAACTGAGAGAACTTTGTACATAGTAAGAACAAAATTATGTGATGATGAGCTGTGATGAACTTGGCTCTTTTCAACAATGAGGTGATTCAATTCAATTTCAAAACACTTGTTATGGAAAATGCTATCCACATCTAGAGAGAGAACAATGGAGACTGAATGTGGATCAAAGCACAGTATTTTCTTCACGTTTTGTTGTTGTTTGCATGTTTTTTTTTTCCTTTTCTTTTTTTTCCCTTTTGATCTGATCATTTCTTATGCAGTATGAAGATTATGGAAATATGTTTAGAAGAAATGAACATGTTTAACCTATATTGGATTGTTTGCTGTCTAGAGAAGGGGAAGGAAGGGGAAGACAGAGTTAAAATTTGGAAAGCAAAGTTTTACAAAGATGAATGTTGAAAATTATCTTTGCATGTATTTGGAAAAATAAAATGCTATTTAAAAATGGTCACAAACAGTGGATTTCTTTTTGGTAGTGATAGTGGTTAAAGTTATCCCTGAATTAAATTAACTTTTTTTAATATCCTTTCTGGCTCATGTTGGCCTATATACTTTCACAGTTATAGTGGGGAGATGAAGAGGGCGTTAAACATTTCATAGTTCTCAGACTGTTGGTGATCTTAATACATAATCTTTGTTAAGTTAATTTATATGATCTTTAAAATATATTTATAAAAATGACCAAAGAATTGACAGTATTAGTGAAGAAACTAAGCAATATTAATATTGCCAATCTTGTAAATTATACCAAAAAATACAAGGAAATTATAGCCAAATGGTTAAAAATGTTACTCTTGAGTTGTTACTTAAAGAAACAAATGAAACAGTTGGTTTCATCTCCTGTCTCTAAAGCAACAGGAAACATTTTAATAAATACTGAATATCTAAACTTACTGTGCTCTCAATGAATGTAGTCAAATTAACCACTATGACTATGGTACTATTGATACACTAGCATTCTCATTGGAAGAAAAAGAAGCAGAGGGAAAAAATTAACAATTTGAAAAGATCTTCTAAAGGAAATCAAGAAGTACATTAATTTTTAGCCCCTTTAAGATGAATAAAGGTACAAAAGAAAAAAGCAAAACCAAAAAACAAAAATTAAATTTGATATGTATTTTAAGACAACAAAGAAAAAGTGACCAAACTTTTCCAGATGATACAGAAGTCTTACATCTATACAACATATGTTTCTTCCAGGAAGAGAGTTGAATATATATATATATATATATATTCTTGATTACAGCCTTACAAGAAATAGCATTATATTTATTGTAGTTATTTTAGCATATATATATATATATATATATATATATATATATATATATATATAAAATTAAACTATATGTAAAGGTAAATGTCAAATCTTAAGGGGTATAAATGAGACAAAAATACTGAATGTAATTAAAACAATTCAAATACTGAACTAATTAAGCAATCTATTGACTGAAAAATGGGAAGTGAACAGAAGATAATGACTTTATCTCTTTTCCTTAGAGAAGTTCATATGATACCACATAATCAGTAATACCTAAATGCTGATATAATCCAGAACTTGTCCCATACAATTCTCAATGAATCTCTAGAGAGGGTTCACAATGAATCTCTAGCAGGGACATAGTAACCAGAGTCAGTGTGGATAAAAGATCATCTGCAAAATATTCTCAAGAAGATGGAAAGTTATAACTAAAGCAGGTGAGGGGAAAATGAGTTTTCTTTACATTGGAATACCTTGTAGTTAATGCAGATCATTCTGAAATCATTTGTAAATGAATTTAAAAAGAAGATAGTCACAAACTTGATGACATTTCTTTGGTTATCTTGAGATAATGTAATTATTGCTCTAGAGTTGAAAAAGATTATAGATTATCTAACCCTATCCTTTTATTTTAGAGATGAGGATCAGAGAAGTTGTGATTTTCAAAATATTTTGAGAATTAACATCAAAAATGGTATTGAAATCCAGATCTTTTGACTCTAAAATCACCAATCTTTCTACCATACCACATTGCCTCCAGTGATCAATTTTCATTTGCAGTGATTAAAAACCTAGATATTTAAGTTTTATCATCTGAGAATTGAAAGTGCTATATGAACAAATGACAGTGGCACTAAATAAGATGCATCTGGAGAGAAAATGTTGTGGAGATGGGTTGATGAGGAAAGGAGGTGAAGAATGAAAGCAAGGAATCAATATCAGAGGATTTAGGTTCAAATTAATGATGTGCAACTTATAGTAGTAAGTAGTTGTGATATTCCTGGACCTATTTTCTTAGGTATAAAATGAAGGAGTTGAATTTAATTGCCTGTATGTCCTTTACCGGCCTACATCAATGATCCTATATATTCAAGTAAATTTATATAGAAAGAATCCGTGTTAGAAGTGATATAATACACTTTCACTTCTAATGCTACTTTTCCCTTCTATTTATTATCCTCTATGCTATAAGCAAGAAGTCAAGAGACAAGGATTTATTATATATCTATCAAATTGTCCTAAGTACTTTATAAACATCTCTTTTGATTTTTCAGAAAAAAATACTAGAGGGGAAGTACTTTGGTATTCCCATTTTACACTTTATGTAGCTAAAGAAGATAGAGGTTATATGACTTTCCTACCATCACAGAACTAACAAGTGTTTTAAATCCAAATTTGAACTCAGGTCTTCCTGCTACCTTTTCCTCTATGCCAAAGAACTGCTTCTATAGGTGATTGTCCGCTATCTCAGAATTTTGGGATGAAATCTTTATAACTCCCACATTCTAGCTTCTACTGTCCCCTTCTCTGCAAGTTTTACTAGAGTTCAACTGTGATATGTTGTTTCACCAGTAATATATGTTACATTTCTTGTATATCTTTAGATTTCAGACCTTATGCTACATAAGCATGAATTCATGCTTAACTTTGCTATTTCTTTTTTTTTTTTTTTTTTTTTAAATAGCCTTTTATTTACAGGATATATACATGGGTAACTTTACAGCATTAACAATTGCCAAACCTCTTGTTCCAATTTTTCACCTCTTACCCCCCCCCACGCCCTCCCCTAAATGGCAGGATGAGAAGTAGATGTTAAATATATTAAAATAGAACTTAGATACACAATAAGTATGCATGACCAAAACATTATTTTGCTGTACAAAAAGAATCAGACTCTGAATTATTGTACAATTAGCTTGTGAAGGAAGTCAAAAATGCAGGTGTGCATAAATATAGGGATTGGGAATTCAATGTAATGGTTTTTAGTCATCTCCCAGAGATCTTTTTCTGGGTATAGCTAGTTCAGTTCATTACTGCTCCATTAGAAATGATTTGGTTGATCTCGTTGCTGAGGATGGCCTGATCCATCAGGACTGGTCATCATCTAGTATTGTTGTTGAAGTATATAATGATCTCCTGGTCCTGCTCATTTCACTCAGCATCAGTTCGTGTAAGTCTCTCCAGGCCTTTCTGAAATCATCCTGTTGGTCATTTCTTACAGAACAGTAATATTCCATAATTTTCATATACCACAATTTATTCAGCCATTCTCCAACTGATGGACATCCATTCAGTTTCCAGTTTCTAGCCACTACAAAAGGGCTGCCACAAACATTCGTGCACATACAGGTCCCTTTCCTTCTTTAAAATCTCTTTGGGATATAATCCCAGTAGTAACACTGCTGGATCAAAGGGTATGCACAGTTTGATAACTTTTTGAGCATAGTTCCAAACTACTCTCCAAAATGGTTGGATTCGTTCACAACTCCACCAACAATGAATCAATGTCCCAGTTTTCCACATCCCTCCAACAATCATCATTATTTTCCTGTCATCTTAGCCAATCTGACAGGTGTGTAGTGGTATCTTAGAGTTGTCTTAATTTGCATTTCTCTGATTAATAATGACTTGGAGCATCTTTTCATATGACTAGAAATAGTTTCAATTTCTTCATCTGAGAATTGTCTGTTCATATCCTTTGACCATTTTTCAATTGGAGAATGGCTTGATTTTTTATAAATTAGAGTTAATTCTCTATATATTTTGGAAATGAGGCCTTTATCAGAACCTTTGACTGTAAAATATTTTCCCAGTTTATTGCTTCCCTTCTAATCTTGTCTGCATTAGTTTTGTTTGTACTAAAACTTTTCAGTTTGGTATAATCGAAATTTTCTATTTTGTGATCAGTAATGATCTCTAGTTCTGCTTTGGTCATAAAGACCTTCCCCTTCCACAGGTCTGAGAGGTAAACTATCCTATGTTCCTCTAATTTATTAATAATTTCATTCTTTATGCCTAGGTCATGAACCCATTTTGACCTTATCTTGGTGTACAGCGTTAAGTATGGATCAATGCCTAGTTTCTGCCATATTAGTTTCCAATTTTCCCAGCAATTTTTATCAAACAGTAAGTTCTTATCCCAAAAGCTGGGATCTTTGGGTTTGTCAAAGACTAGGTTGCTATATTTGTTGACTGTTTTATCCCTTGAACCCAATCTATTCCACTGATCAACTAATCTATTCCTTAGCCAATACCAAATAGTTTTGGTAACTGCTGCTCTGTAATATAATTTTAGATCTGGTACAGCTAAGCCACCATCATTTGATTTTTTTTCATTAATTCCCTTGAAATTCTTGACCTTTTGTTTTTCCATATGAACTTTGTTGTTATTTTTTCTAGGTCATTAAAATAGTTTTTTGGGAGTCTGATTGGTATAGCGCTAAATAAATAGATTAGTTTAGGTAAAATTGTCATCTTTATTATATTTGCTCGCCCTATCCAAGAGCATTTAATATTTTTCCAATCGGTTAGATCAGACTTAATTTGTGTGAAAAGTGGTCTGTAATTTTGCTCATAAAGTTTCTGATTTTCCCTTGGCAGATAGATTCCTAAATATTTTATATTATCAGTATTTACTTTAAATGGAATTTCTCTTTGTAACTCTGACTGTTGGATTTTGTTAGTGATATATAAGAATGCTGATGACTTATGTGGGTTTATTTTATAACCAGCAACTTTGCTAAAGTTGTGGATTATTTCTAATAACTTTTTAGCAGAATCTCTGGGATTCTCTAAGTATACCATCATGTCATCGGCAAAGAGTGATAATTTGGCTTCCTCATTGCCTATTCTTATTGCTTTAATCTCTTTCTCAGCTCTTATTGCTATAGCTAGCGTTTCTAATACAATATTAAATAGTAACGGTGATAGTGGGCAACCTTGTTTCACTCCAGATCTTATTGGGAATGGTTGCAGTTTGTCTCCATTACATATGATGCTTACTGATGGTTTTAAATAGATGCTGCTGATTATTTTAAGGAAAAGTCCATTTATTCCTATACTCTCAAGTGTTTTTAATAGGAATGGATGTTGGATTTTATCAAATGCTTTTTCTGCATCTATTGAGATGATCATATGGTTTTATTAATTTGGTTATTAACATGGCAATTATATTGATAGTTTTCCTAATATTGAACCAAGTCCTGCATTCCTGGTATAAATCCTACTTGATCATAGTGTATTATCTTGGAGATTATTTTCTGTAGTCTTTTGCTAATATCTTATTTAAGATTTTAGCATCAATATTCATTAGGAGATTGGTCTATAATTTTCTTTCTCTGTTTTCAGCCTACCTGGTTTAAGGTATCAGTACCATGTCTGTGTCATAAAAGGAATTTGGTAGGACTCCTTCATTCCCTATTTTATCAAATAATTTATATAGCAATGGGGCCAATTGTTCTTTAAATGTTTGGTAAAATTCACATGTAAATCCATCTGGTCCTGGGGATTTTTTCTTAGGGAGTTGTTTAATTATCTGTTCTATTTCTTTTTCTGAAATGGGACTATTCAAGCAATTTACTTCTTCCTCTGTTAGTCTGGGAAGTCTGTATTTTGGAGGTAGTCATCCATTTCACTTAGGTTATCAAATTTATTGGCATAAAGTTGAGCAAAATAACTCCTTATTATTTCTCTAATTTCCTCTTCATTGGTGGAAAGTTCTCCCTTTTCATTTTTAAGACTACTAATTTCATTTTCCTCCCTCCTTTTTCAAATCAGATTTACCAAAGGCTTATCTATTTTATTGGCTTTTTCATAGAACCAACTCTTAGTTTTATTAATTAGTTCAATAGTTTTTTTACTTTCAATATTTTTAATTTCTCCTTTTAATTTTAGAATTTCCAATTTAGCATTTGATTGGGGGTTTTAATTTGGTCTTTTTAAAGTTTTTTTAGTTGCAAGCCCAATTCATTAATCTTTTCTTTCTCTGTTTTATTCAAGTAAGCCTCTAAGGATATAAAATTCCCTCTTATTACCGCTTTGGCTGCATCCCACAAATTTTGGTATGATGTCTCATCATTGTCATTATCTTGAGTGAAATTATTAATTGTATCTATCATTTGCTGCTTCACCCAATCATTTTTTAAGATGAGATTGTTTAGTTTCCAATTACTTTTTGGTCTATTTACCCCTAACTTTTTGTTGAATGTAGTTTTTATTGCATCATGATCTGAAAAGAAAGCATTTACTATTTCTGCTTTCTTGCATTTAATTTTGAGGTCTTTATGTCCTAATATATGGTCAATTTTGAATAGGTTCCATGAACTGCTGAGAAGAAAGTATATTCCCTTCTATCTCCATTCAATTTTCTCCAAAGATCCAACATACCTAATTTTTCTAATATTCTATTTACTTCTTTAATTTCTTTCTTATTTGTTTTGTGATTTGATTTGTCTAATTCTGAGAGTGCAAGGTTGAGATCTCCTACTATTACAGTTTTGTTGTCTATTTCTTCTTGCAACTCTCTTAACTTCTCCTTTAGGAAGTTGAGTGCCATACCACTTGGTGCATATATGTTTAATATTGATATTGCTTCGTTGTTTATGCTACCCTTTAGCAGGATGTAGTTACCTTCCTTATCTCTTTTAATTAGATCAATTTTTACTTTTGCTTGATCTGAGATAAGGATGGCTACCCCTGCTTTTTTGACTTCACCTGAAGCATAATAGATTTTGCTCCAGCCTTTTACTTTTACTCTATATGCATCCCCCTGCTTTAAATGTGTTTCTTGTAAACAACATATTGTAAGGTTCTGACTTTTGATCCAGTCTGCTGTCTGCCTCCTCTTTATGGGGGAGTTCATCCCATTTACATTTACGGTTACAATTACTAAATCTGTATTTCCTGCTATCTTAATAACCCCAGATTGTGCTTTACTTATTCTTGCCTCCCCCAACCCTCTTTCCCCCTTTTAAACTTATGTACCCCTCTTGTATCACGATACTTATCCTCTTTATAATCCCTCCCTCCCCCTTTGAGTCTTTCCCCCTTCCTTCCCTTATTACTCTTTTTCTTTTCCCCTTTCCTCTCCCCCGTTTTTAATGAGGCGAGAGAGAATTTTCTCTAAAACAAATGTCAATTATTTTTTCTTTGAGCCAACTCTGATGAGAGTAGATTCACACAATGTTCCTCCCCCTCTCTAAATTCCCTCAGATATGATAAGTTTCCTTAGCCTCTTTGTGGGATGTGGTTTCCCTCTTTTTTTATCCCTCCTTCCCACCTTTTTCTGCCATCATCCCTTTTCCATATCTACTTCCCTTTTTTATGTTATATCAGTACAATCAAATTATACATGTATTCTTTTGTATATCCACAACAGAAATACAATTCTCAAGAGTTATTTTACCTTTTCTGCATCTCTTGAGTTCTATTCTTGGAGATCAAATTTTTGTTTAGTTCTGGTTTTTTCTTCAGAAACAAATGGAATTCATTTGTTTCATTATATGTCCATCTTCTTCCCTGGAAGAAAATGCTCAGCTTAGCTGGGTAGTTTATTCTTGGCTGCATCTCAAGTTCTTGTGCCTTTCGGAATATCATATTCCAGGCCCTTCTTTCCTTTAATGTAGAGGCAGCCAGGTCTTGGGTGATCCTTATTTGGCACCTCGTATTTAAATGGTTTTTGGCTGCTTGTAAAATTTTTTCCTTAATCTGATAGTTCTGAAATTTTGCCACAATATTCCTTGGGGTTTTTATTTTAGGGTTTCTTTCAGAAGGTATTCGATGAATTCTTTCAATGCCTATGTTACCTTCTGATTCTATTACATCTGGCAGTTCTCTTTGATGATTTCTTGTAAAATAGTATCTAGGTCTTTTTTTCATCATAGTTTTCAGAAGAGTCCAATAATCCTCAGATTATCTCTCCTAGATCTATTTTCCAAGTCTGTCGTTTTTGCAAGTAGAAAATTCGTGGTTTTTTCCAGTTTGTCATTTTTTTGTTTTTGCTTGACTGATTCTTGCTGTCTCAATGAATCATTAGTTTCAATTTGTTCAGTTCTAATTTTTAAAGAATTATTTTCTTCAATAGCTTTTTTTACTTCTTTCTGTATATGTCCAATTGAGTTTTTGAATGTATTGTTTTGGTCTGTGAATTTTTTTCCATTTCACTAATTTTTTTTTAGTGAATTATTTTCTTTTCCAATTCACAGATCCTACTTTCTTGCGTGTTCTTTGTCTTTTCTAATTCACGGATCCTACTTTCTTGCGAGTTCTTTGTCTTTTCCAATTCACAAATCCTACTTTCTAGTGAATTCTTTATTTTTTCCAATTCACAATTCTTACTTTCCTGAGATTTTTTTTTTTTTCCAATTCACCAATTTTGTTTCCCTGCACTTCCTGGGAATTTTTAACTTTTCCAATTCGTATTTCAGGAAGTTGTTGCTCTCTTTAAGGCTTCTCTTTCCTTTCCCATTTATCTTCTAACTCTCTTTTGAGACTTTTAATGGTCTCTTCTATGAGAGCATTATGTAAAGGAGGACAGTCTGATGCATTTTTGCTGTTTGAGGTCTCTTCAGGTTTGCTGACCTGCTCTTTTTCTGCATAGAAGCTGTCGATTGTTCTTTTCATCTTTTTATTCATGTTTTAAAACCTTTAGGGTAGGTCTCCTAGGCAAGGGGGTTACCAGCTTCCTCTGCAGAGCAGGGAAAGATGTAAACCGATTTCCGCCTCTGAGGTATGGGAGTGCTCTGGGTGAGAGTTTTCCCTTCCCCCAACAGGAAGTGGATTCAGCACTGGCCGAGCTATCAAACTGCTTAGTAGGGCTGAGTGGATTATTGATTGCCCTCTGCTAGAGACTAAGTGGTGAAAGTGTCACCGCCCCAGGCCGGAGCCTCTTGTGGGACTGTGAGTATTAGCAGCTGACGGCAGAACACAGACAGCCACAAACTCTGCCCAGCGTCTCTGCCTGATGCAAATCGGCCCTGGAAAAGCTCTATGGCCCCAAGCTGAGCTCCCCACTGCGCAGATTGGAGGCTAACCCGGGCTGTGTCCTCCTGCTGTGCAGGATCACAACTGCCCCAAGGAAAATCCCGTACTGCGGGTTGGGGCTGCGCGCTTGTGCTGAGATCTGTGCCTTCACCCTCCGTTTGAGACTCTCCTCGGAACCTAATTTCTCTCCCAGTCTGCGCCGATCTCCCCCCTGGCCCCAGAACCAACCTTTTTTGGCGAGACTGCAGATTTTCTTTGGCCGGTGAGTTGTTCTACTTCTTATCTTTACGAATTGTAGCAGTCAAGACTATTTTTGAGGCTCGATATAATATTGATAAAGAGGGTAAGAGAAGAGCTTAGAAAGTCGCGTGTGTCTTCTCCGCCATCTTGGCTCTAACTTTGCTATTTCTATAAAACAAATTTTAATTCATATAATTTTTTTGTTCACTAGTTTCTATCTTGTTTCACATCCCTGTAATCCAATTTGGGATTTTCTTAGAAAGGATACTGACATAGTGTGCCATTTTCTTCCCCAGCTCATTTTATAGAGGCATATAGGCACATAAAACTGAGACATATAGGATTAAGAACTCACCCAGTATCACATGGCTACTAAGTGTTTTAAGTCAAATTTGAACTCAGGTCTTCCTGACTCCTGGTCTGCCATTCTATCTACTACTCCATCTAGGTGCCTTATTTATATGTTTATAATAATAATTACTAAAGTACTAATTTGGAACACAGAGAAATTCACAACATACTACAGATGCTAGGGAATTCTGAATTCTATTTCTCATGAAATATAGTTATATAATATTGATGAAATCAACTAATTTCTCTGGGATTCAGTTTCATCATCTGTTAAATGATTAAGACAGGTACAGTGAGAAGTATGCTGATAAATATTTCACAATTGGGCTTTCTAAAATATGGAAGATAATTTTATATTGAATTTTCATAACTGATATTTTCTTTATTGTTTTCAATTTTATAACAAAATAACAAATCAAGCCTGGATTAATAACATTTGCTAATTTTGAATGTATAAATACTCACATTGAAAATTTATCAATTGGTTCTCAAGGGTTGATCCAGTATACTACTGATATATTTAAAAAATAACAATTTCTCAGTCACTTCATGGTCTAACATTCTTTTTTTTTTAATTAAAGCTTTTTTATTTTTCAAAACATATGTGTGCACAATGCTTCAACATTAGCCCCTGCAAAACCTTGTATTCAAATTTTCCCTTCCTTCCCCCATACCTTTCCCTAGATGGCAAGTAGACCAATATATGTTAAACATTGTAGAAATATATGTTAAATCTAATGTATGCATACATATTTTTAAAATTATTGTGCTGCACAAGAAAAATAAAATCAAACAAATAAAAAAAATAAGCAAAATAAAATACAAGCAAGCAAGCAAGTGAAAATACTATGTTGTGAACCACATTTAGTTTCCAAAGTCCTCTCTCTGGGTGTAGATGGCTCTCTTCATCTTTGGACAATTGGAACTGGTTTGAATAATCTCATTGTTAAAGAGAGCCACATCCATCAGAATGGATCATTATAAAGTCTTGTTGTTCCCATGTATAATGATCTCCTGGTTCTGCTCATTTCACTTAGCATCAGTTCATGTAAGTCTCTCCAGGCTTCTGTGAAATCATCTTGCTGCTTGTTTCTTATGGAGTAATAATATTCCATAATATTCATATACCATTAATTATTCAGCCATTCTTCAACTGATAAGCATCGATTCAGTTTCCACTTTTTTGCCACTACAAAAAGAGCTGCCAGAAATATTTTTGCACATGTAGGTTCTTTTACCTTCTTTAAGATCTCTTTGGGGATATAAGCCCAGTAGAAACACTGCTGGATCAAAGGGTATGCACATTTAAAAATTATTTTTTTATTATAATAACTTTTTTTATTGACAGAACCCATGCCAGGGAAATTTTTTACAACATTAGCCCTTGCACTCACTTCTGTTCCGATTTTTCCCCTCTCTCTCCCTCCACCCCTTCCCCTAGATGGTAAGCAGTCCTATATATGTTAAATATGTCAACAGTATATCCTAGATACAATATATGTGTGCAGAACCGAACAGTTCTCTTTTTGCACAGGGAGAATTGGATTCAGAAGGTAGAAATAATCCAGGAAGAAAAACAAAAATGCAAAGATTTTACATTCATTTTCCAGTGTTCTTTCTTTGGGTGTAGCTGCTTCTGTCCATCATTGATCAATTGAAACTGAGTTAGGTCTCTTTGTCAAAGAAATCCACTTCCATCAGAATACATCTTCATACAGTATCGTTGATGAAGTATATATTGATCTCCTGGTTCTGCTCATTTCACTTAGCATCAGTTAATGTAAGTCTCACCAATCCTCTCTGTATTCATCCTGCTGGTCATTTCTTACAGAACAATAATATTCCATAATATTCATATACCACAATTTACCCAACAATTCTCCAATTGATGGGCATCCATTCATTTTCCAGTTTTTAGCCACTACAAACAGGGGTGCCACAAACATTTTGGCACATACTGGTCCCTTTCCCTTCTTTAGTATCTCTTTGGGGTATAAGCCCAGTAGTAGCACTGCTGGATCAAAGGGTATGCACAGTTTGATAACTATTTGAGCATACTTCCAAACTGCTCTCCAGAATGGTTGGATCTGTTCACATTTCCACCAACAATGTATTAGTGTCAAACTTTTCCCAGATTTCCTCCAACATTCATAATTTTCTTTTCCTATCAACTTAGCCAATCTGAGAAATGAATAGTGATATCTCAGAGTTGCCTCAATTTGCATTTCTCTGATCAATAGTGATTTAGAGCACCTTTTCATATGACTACAAATAGTTTCTATTTCTTCAACTGAAAACTGTCTGTTCATATCCTTTGACCATTTATTAAATGGAGAATGGCTTGAATTATTATAAATTTGAGTCATTTTTCTATATATTTTGGAAATAACAGAACTTTTGAATGTAAAATGTAAAAATGTTTCCATAGTTTATTGCTTCCCTGCCAATCTTGTCTGTCTCAGTCTTGTTTGTATAAACCCTTTTTAATTTAATATAATCAAAATTATCTGTTTTGTGGTCAATAATGATCTCCAGTTCTTCTTACTTCACAAGTTCTTTTCTCCTCCATCTGAGAGGAAAAATAACCTATGTTCTTCTAATTTATTTATAATATCATACTTTATGCCTAGACCATGAAGCTATTTTGGCCTTATCTTGGCATATGGTGTTAAATGTGGATCAATGCTGAGTTTCTGCCCTACTAGTTTCCAATTTTCCCAGCAGTTTTTGTCAAATAGTGAATTTTTATCCAAAAAGTTGAGGACTTTGGGTTTATCAAATACTAGATTGCTATAGTTATTAACTATTTTGTCCTGTGAATCTAATCTATTCCACTGATCAACTAGTCTATTTCTTAGCCAGTACCAAATGTTTTTGAAGACTGATACTTTATTATATAATTTTAGATCTGGTACACCTAGGCCACCTTCATTTGATTTTTTTTTTCATTAGTTCCCTTGAAATTCTTGACCTTTTGTTCTCCCAGGTGAATTTTGTTGTTATTTTTTCTAGGTCAGTAAAATAATTTGTTAGGTATTTGATTGGCATAGCACTCAATAAATAGATTACTTTAGGTAGTATTGTTATCTTTGTTATATTTGTTCAACCTATCCAAGAGCACTTGATATTTTTCCAATTGTTTAGATCTGACTTTATTTGTGTGGAAAGTGTTTTGTGTTTTTGCTCATATAGTTCCTGACTTTTCCTTGGTAGATAGACTCCCAAATATTTTATATTATCAATAATTATTTTAAATGGAATTTCTCTTTGTACCTCTTGCTGTTACTATTAGTGATTTAGAAATATGCTGGTGATTTATGTGGATTTGTTTTGTATTCTGCAACTTTGCTAAAATTGTGGATTATTTCTAATAGTTTTTTTGTTAATTCTCTAGGGTTCTCTAAGTATTCCATCATATCATCTGCAAAGCACAATAATTTCATTTCATCATTATTTACTCTAATTCCTTTAATCTCTTTTTCTTCTCTTATTGCCAAATTTAATATTTCTAATACAATATGAAATAGTAATGGTGATAGTGCATAATCTTGTTTGAACCCTGATCTTGCTGGGAATGGTTCCAGTTTATCCCCATTACATATGATTCTTGCTGATAGTTTTAAATAGATGCTACTATTTTAAGGAAAAGTCCATGTATCTCTCTGCTTTAAATGTATTTCTTGTAAACAACATATTGTAGGATACTGGCTTTCAATCCAGTCTGCTATCCACTTCTGCTTTATGGGAGAGTTCACCCCATTTTCACTTACGGTTAAAACTACTAATTCTGTATTTCCTGCCATCTTATGTACCCAAAATTATACTTTTCTCTTTTCTTTTCCCCTTTTCCTCATCCCCAATATTTTACTTATGAGCACCAATTGCCTCAATCAGCCCTCTACTTTTACAGTCCCTCCCCCTTTTTTATATCTTTCCTCTATTTCTGTTTTCCCTTCTATTAGCTTTTCCCTTCCTTTTTCCCCGTTCCCCTCCCACTTTTCTGTTAAGTGAGAGAAGTTTCTCTGTGAAACCAAATGTGTCTAATATTCTTGCTTTAAGCCAAATCTGATGAGAATAAGATTCACACAATATTCATCTCCCTCCTTTCTTTCCCTCAATTATAATAGGTTTTCTTTGACTCTTTGTGGCATATAATTTCCCTCATTTTACCTCCACTTTCTCCTTTTTCCAGTACAATCCCCTTTCCACCACTAGTTTCTTTTTTATATTCCAAAAGTAAAATAAAATTACACATGTACTCTCTGTGTATACCCATAATAGAAATTCAGTTCTCAAGTTTTTTTTTTCTTTTTACCTTTCTATGCTTCTCTTGAGCTCAATATTTGGAAGTCAAAGTTTTTGTTTAGCTCTGGTCTTTTCATCAGAAATAAATGGAATTCACCTATTTTGTTGAATATCCATCTTCTTCCCTGAGAGAAAATTCTCAGTTTAGAGGAACAGTTTATTCTTGGCTACATTCCAAGTGTCTTTGCCTTTTGGAATATCAAATTCCAGGCCTTTCAATCCTTTAAGGAGGAAACTGCTAGGTCCTGGGTAATGTTTATTGTGGCTCCTCAGTATTTGAATTGTTTTTTTTTTTTTCTGACTCATTGTAATACTTTTTCCTGTTCTGACACTCTAACACTGTGTTGAATTTAGGAAATCAACTCATGAATTTTGCTAAACTAATCATCATGTCACCCACAAGACATTGTGATATTGGCTTGCCAACAATGAGATATTTTTTCTTGAAAATATACCAGCAATTGTTGAGCTATCTGTATTTTGTGATTGTGATGAGAGAACAACACTATTTGAATGGAGAACCCTACTCAATTTCAGATGATCTGAAGAGGAACTTCTTACTGAACTTATTATTATTTAAATTATTTTCCCATCTTACATCAAAATTACCCAATGTTTAAAAAATAAAATGTCAAAAATATTGAGATGGGGGCGGAGCCAAGATGGCGGAGAAGACACACGCGACTTTCTAAGCTCTTCTCTTACCCTCTTTATCAATATTATATCGAGCCTCAAAAATAGTCTTGACTGCTACAATTCGTAAAGATAAGAAGTAGAACAACTTCACCGGCCGAAGAAAATCTGCAGTCTCGCCAAAAGGTTGGTTCAGGGCCAGGGGAGATCAGCGCAGACAGGGAGAGAAATTAGGTTCCGAGGAGAGTCTCAAACCGAGGGTGAAGGCACAGATCTCAGCACAAGCGCGCAGCCCCAACCCGCAGTACAGGGCTTTTCCTTGGGGCAGTTGTGATCCTGCACGGCAGGAGGACGCAGCCAGGTTAGCCTCAATCTGCCCAGTGGGGAGCTCGGCTAGGGCCATAGAGCTTTCAGGGCCGATTTGCATCAGGCAGAGACACTGGGCAGAGTTTGTGGCGGTCTGCAGTCAGCTGCTAATACTCACAGTCCCTCAAGAGGCTCTGGCCTGGGGCGGGGACACTTTCACCACTTAGTCTCTAGCCAAGGGCAATCGATAATCCACTCAGCCCTACTAAGCAGTTTGATAGCTCCGGTAGTGCTGAATCCACCTCCTGTTGGGGAAGGGAAAACTCCACCAGAGCACTCCCATACCTCGAGGCGGAAATCAGTTTACATCTCTTCCTATTCTGCAGAGGAAGCTGGTAACCCCCTTGCCTAGGAGACCTACCCTAAAGGCTTTAAAACATGAATAAAAAGATGAAAAGAACAATCGACAGCTTCTATGCAGAAAAAGCAGGTCAAGCAAACCTGAAGAGACCTCAAACAGCAAAATGCATCAGACTGTCCTCCTTACATAATGCTCTCAAGAAGAGACCATTAATAGTCTCAAAAGAGAGTTAGAAGATAAATGGGGAAAGGAAAGAGAAGCCTTAAAGAGCAACAACTTCCTGAAATAGAATTGGAAAAGTTAAAAATTCTCAGGAAGTGCAGGGAAACAAAATTGGTGAATTGGAAAAATAAAGAACTCGCAAGAAAGTAGGATCTTGGAATTGGAAAAGAAAATAATTCACTAAAAAAAAATTAGTGAAATGGAAAAAAATTCCACAGACCAAAACAATACATTCAAAAACTCAATTGGACATATACAGAAAGAAGTAAAAAGCTATTGAAGAAAATAATTCTTTAAAAATTAGAACTGAACAATTGAAACTAATGATTCATTGAGACAGCAAGAATCAGTCAAGCAAAAACAAAAAAATGACAAATTGAAAACCACGAATTATCTATTGCAAAAACGACAGACTTGGAAAATAGATCTAGGAGAGATAATCTGAGGATTATTGGACTTTCTGAAAACTATGATGAAAAAAAGAGCCTAGATACTATTTTACAAGAAATCATCAAAGAGAACTGCCCAGATGTAATAGAATGAGAAGGTAAAATAGGCATTGAAAGAATTCATTGAACACCTTCTGAAAGAAACCCTAAAATAAAAACGCCAAGGAATATTGTGGCAAAATTTCAGAACTATAAGATTAAGGAAAAAATTTTACAAGCAGCCAAAAAAAAAACCATTTAAATACCGAGGTGCCACAATAAGGATCACCCAAAATCTGGCTGCCCCTACATTAAAGGAAAGAAGGGCCTGGAATATGATATTCCGAAAGGCACAAGAACTTGAGATGCAGCCAAGAATAAACTACCCAGCTGTGACATTTTCTTCCAGGGAAGAAGATGGACATTTAATGAAACAAATGAATTCCATTTGTTTCTGAAGAAAACCAGAACTAAACAAAAATTTGATTCCAAGAATAGAACTCAAGAGATGCAGAAAAGGTAAAAATAACTCTTGAGAATTGTATTTCTGTTGTGGATATACAAAAGAATACATGTATAATTTGATTGTACTGATATAAATAAAAAAGGGAAGTAGATATGGAAAAGGGATGATGGCAGAATAAGTGGGAAGGAGGGATAAAAAGAGGGAAACCACATCCCACATAGAGGCTAAGGAAACTTATCATATCTGAGGGAATTTAGAGAGGGGAGGAACATTGTGTGAATCTTACCTCACCAGAGTTGGCTCAAAGAAAATAATTGACATTTGTTTTAGAGAAAATTTCTCTGCCTCATTAAAAACGGGGAGAGGAAAAGGAAAAGAAAAAGAGTAATAAGGGAAGGAAGGGGAAAGACTCAAAGGGGGAGGGAGGATTATAAAGAGGATAAGTATCGTGATACAAGAGGGTACATGTTTAAAAGGGGGAAAGAGGGTTGGGGAGGCAAGAATAAGTAAAGCACAATCTGGGGTTATTAAGATAGCAGGAAATACAGATTTAGTAATTAAGTAAATGTAAATGGGATGAACTCCCATAAAGGGAGGCAGACAGCAGACTGGACGTCAGAACCTACAATATTGTTCACAAGAAACACATTTAAAGCAGGGATGATAGAGTAAAAGTAAAAGGCTGGAGCAAAATCTATTATGCTTCAGGTGAAGTCAAAAAGTAGGGTAGCCATCCTTATTCAGATCAAGCAAAAGTAAAAATTGATCTAATTAAAAAGAGGATAAGGAAGGTAACTACATCCTGATAAAGGGTAGCATAAACAACGAAGCAATATCAATATTAAACATATATGCACCAAGTGGTATGGCACTCAACTTCCTAAAGGAGAAGTTAAGAGAGTTGCAAGAAGAAATAGACAACAAAACTGTAATAGTAGGAGATCTCAACCTTGTATCTCAGAATTAGACAAATCAAACCACAAAACAAATAAGAAAGAAATTAAAGAAGTAAATAGAATATTAGAAAAATTAGGTATGTTGGATCTTTGGAGAAAATTGAATGGAGATAGAAAGGAATATACTTTCTTCTCAGCAGTTCATGGAAACTATTCAAAAATTGACCATATATTAGGACATAAAGACCTCAAATTAAATGCAAGAAAGCAGAAAGTAAATGCTTTCTTTTCAGATCATGATGCAATAAAACTACATTCAACAAAAAGTTAGGGAAATAGACCAAAAAGTAATTGAAACTAAACAATCTCATCATAAAGAATGATTGGGTGAAGAAAATATAGATACAATTAATAATTTCACTCAAGATAATGACAATGATGAGACATCATACCAATTCGTGGGATGCAGCCAAAGCGGTAATAAGAGGAATTTTATATCCTTAGAGGCTTACTTGAATAAACAGAGAAAGAAAAGATTAATGAATTGGGCTTGCAACTAAAAAAACTAAAAAAGACCAAATTAAAACCCATCAAATAATACTAAATTGGAAATTCTAAAATTAAAAGGAGAAATTAAAAATATTGAAAGTAAAAAAACTATTGAACTAATTAATAAAACTAAGAAGTTGGTTCTATAAAGCCAATAAAATAGATAAGCCTTTGGTAAATCTGATTAGAAAGGAGGGAGGAAAATGAAATTAGTAGTCTTAAAAATGAAAAGGAGAACTTCCACCAATGAAGAGGAAATTAGAGAAATAATAAGGATTATTTTGCTCAACTTTATGCCAATAAATTTGATAACCTAATGAAAATGGATGACTACCAAAAATACAGACTTCCCAGACTAACAGAGGAAGAAGTAATTGTTGAATAGTCCCATTTCAGAAAAAGAAATAGAACAGACAATTAAACAACTCCCTAAGAAAAAATCCCCAGGACCAGATGGATTTACATGTGAATTTTACCAAACATTTAAAGAACAATTGGCCCCAATGCTATATAAATTATTTGATAAAATAGGGAATGAAGGAGTTCTACCAAATTCTTCTATGACACAGACATGGTACTGATACCTAAACCAGTAGGCTGAAAACAGAGAAAGAAAAATTATAGACCAATCTCCCTAATGAATATTGATGCTAAAAATCTTAAATAAGATATTAGCAAAAGACTACAGAAAATCATCTCCAAGATAATACACTATGATCAAGTAGGATTTATACCAGGAATGCAGGGCTGGTTCAATATTAGAAACCATCAATATAATTGGCCATGTTAATAACCAAATTAACAAAACCATATGATCATCTCAATAGATGCAGAAAAAGCATTTGATAAAATCCAACATCCATTCCTATTAAAAACACTTGAGAGTATAGGAATAAATGGACTTTTCCTTAAAATAATCAGCAGCATTATTTAAAACCATCAGTAAGCATCATATGTAATGGAGACAAACTGCAACCATTCCCAATAAGATCTGGAGTGAAACAAGGTTGCCCACTATCACCGTTACTATTTAATATTGTATTAGGAAACGCTAGCTATAGCAAAAGAGCTGAGAAAGAGATTAAAGGAATAAGAATAGGCAATGAGGAAGCCAAATTATCACTCTTTGCCGATGACATGATGGTGTACTTAGAGAACCCCAGAGATTCTACAAAAGATTTTAGAAATAATCCACAACTTTAGAAAGTTGTTGGTTATAAAATAAACCCACATAAGTCATCAGCATTCTTATATATCACTAACAAAATCCAACAGTCAGAGTTACAAAGAAATTCCATTTAAAGTAACTACTGATAATATAAATATTTAGAATCTATCTGCCAAGGAAAATCAGAAACTTTATGAGCAAATTACAGACCACTTTTCACCAAATTAAGTCGATCTAACCAATTGAAAATATTAAATGCTCTTGATAGGGCAGTAAAATAATAAAGATAAATTATTACTTTAAACTAATCTATTTATTTAGTGCTATACAATCAGACTCAAAAACTATATTAATGACCTAGAAAATAACAACAAAAGTTCATTATGGAAAACAAAAGGTCAAGAATTTAAGGGAATTAATGAAAAAAATTAAATGATGGTGGCTTAGCTGTACCAGAAATTGATATATACCTAGAGCAGCAGTTACCAAAACTATTTGCATTGCAAGGAATAGATTAGTTGGATCAGTGGAATAGATTAGGTTCAAGGGATAAAACAGTCAACAAATATATAGCAACCTTATCTTTGAAAACCCAAAGATCCCAGCTTTGGGATAAGAACTTACTGTTTGATAAAAATTGCTGGAAAAATTGGAAACCAATATGGCAGAAACAGCATTGATCCAACTTAACGCCGTAACCAAGATAAGGTCAAAATGGTCAATGACCAGGCATAAAGAATGAAATTATTAATAAATTAGAGGAACAGGATAGTTTAACCTCTCAGACCTGTGGAAGGGAAGGTCTTTATGCCAAAGAGAACGAGAGATCATTACTGATCACAAAATAGAAAATTTGATTATAAAAACGAAAAAGCTTTGTACAAACAAAACTAATGGACAAGATTTAAAGGGAAGCAAAACTGGGAAAATATTTTACAGTCAAAGGTTCTGATAAAGGCCTCATTTAAAATATATAGAGAATTAACTCTAATTTATAAAAATCGCCATCTCCAATTGAAAAATGGTCAAAGGATATGAACAGACATCTAGATGAAGAAATTGAAACTATTTCTATTCATAGAAAAGATGTCCAAGTCAATTAATCAGAGAAATGCAAATTAAGACAACTCTAAGATCACTACAACCTGTCAGATTGGCTAAGATGACAGGAAAAAATAATGATGATTGTTGAGGGATGTGGGAATATGGGACATTGATTCATTGTTGGTGGAGTTGAACGAATCCAACCATTTTGGAGAGTAGTTTAATTATGCTCAAAAAGTTATCAAACTGTGATCCTTTGATCCAGCAGTGTTACTACTGGGATTATATCCCAAAAGAGATTATAAAGAAGGGAAAGAGACCTGTATGTGCACGAATGTTTGTGGCAGCCCTTTGTAGTGCTAGAAACTGAAACTGAATGATGTCCACCAGTTGGAGAATGGCTTTGAATAAATTGTGGTATATAAAATTATGGAATATTACTGTTCTTGTAAGAAAATGACCAACAGGATGATTTTCAGAAAGGCCTGGAGAGACTTACATGAACTGATGCTGAGTGAAATGAGCAGGACCAGGAGACATTATATATTCAACAAAATACTAGATGATGACCAGTCCTTGATGGATCAGGCCATCCTCAGCAACGAGATCAACCAATCTTTCTAATGGAGCAGTATGTGAACTAGCTATACCAGAAAAGGAACTCTGGGAGAACAAAACCATTAATTGGAATTCCAATCCCAATTTATGCACACCTGCATCTTGATTTCCTTTCACAAGCTAATTGTACAAATTCAGAGTCTGATTCTTTTTGTACAGCAAAACAATGTTTTGGCATGTATATTATTGTGTATCTAAGTTATATTTTTAATATATTTAACATCTACTGGTCATCCTGCCATTTAGGAGGGTGGGGGTAAGAGGTGAAAAATTGGAACAAGAGGTTTGGCAATTGTTAATGCTGTAAAGTTACCCATGTATATATCCTGTAAATAAAAGGCTATTAAAAAAAAATATTGAGATGAATGTCAATGTACAAGCAGTTAATGATTTTTTTTTAGTTTGCACATGTGTTTGACCATTGACATAATGGTTTACAGATTACTTTTAAAAAGCTTGAACATAGAATAACATAAGCTGTTGCATTTTATTTTATGACTCCACTGCTTTTACTCTTATGTAGACTAAATAAAAATAAAAATAAAGCTAGAACAATGCAAGGACTTTTGGCAAGGTCAATTCTCTCCCTGATAACCCCAGAGTTGTCATGTCAGGTCCTCTGCAGTTGGGGAGCATCACTGTGAGTTAGTTCTGTGGTCATTTGTGCATGACTTGGCTTCTGCTTACAGAGCAGCAGGGCTCAAGACAGTTGTGCTGCCCATTCAGAGGGGCAACCTGCTCCAGGGGAGAAGGGGGAGGATTGGAGTAGCTCCACCTGTCCCTGCCCAGAAGAACATACAGGGCTGCAGAATGATAACATTTCTGAGCAGATTATGCACAGTTAGACCAAGGCAGGCAAACTCCAAACTTTTAGAGGTCCAATATCAACTACAAGGTCCTTTTAAGTATGCTGAAACACTAATTAAGGACCTGGTATAACAGAAGTGGAGAAACAAATCACAGAGACTGACAGTCCCAAGATAGGTATTTGATTTCTGGTTGTGTCTAAAAAATAATCCCCAAAACTGAGTCTACCAGGGAAATTCCAACTGAATAAGGGATTTCAAAGTTATAGCATAACCAGAAAATCATAGTCCAATAAATTTAAGCAAGGAGTAAAAAATGAAAAGGACTGGCTAAAGAACTTCCAACTAAATCTGAACTAGTAAGATAGGGGGTAGGGTAGAAGTGCCTAAGAAAATACACCAGTTTCCCCAATTTCCTATTTCTTCCTCCCTTTTTTTTTCGGAAAGGAATTATCAAATAACCATCTTACATATAAATCATATACATATTCATATACATAACAGACTATAAGTCCTTTAAACATAACAGCAATAGTTACACAAGTTTAACAATTTCCATCCCAAGTCTTAAACACATAGTAATACAGGTAAAATTCTAACAATTCAACCACTTTCCCACTCCCCCATAGGAGTCCAAATTACATCAGGAGAAGGGGCAAGGATTCTCAAAAGCTGCTTCTTGCTGAAAATGGGCGAAGATGCTCAGTCCAGGGAGGGGGATGGGTGTGGTATGGCTTGCTGACAATCAAAGCTTGATCTAGGTCCCGGAAGCAAGTCAATATATCTGTAATTTGATCGAATCTAGAAACAAAAACAAATCTAACAAAGAAAAGTTAGTACAGTCTGAGATAGAAAGACTGGTCCACAAGGACTGCCACAAGATGTGGCTTCTCATTAGTTATAAACCTTAAAAACAAAACAAAACAAAACAAAAAAAAAACTTGAATATCCAGACACACTATCTAGTAATTAATAGATGACCAGACTGAATACTTATTTGCTCAAGTATTTAGGATATAATGATTACAGATAGCCAGATTGGAAACAGCAAGGTATAAAGTAATTAAATTAACAATTTTTATTGACCCTTGCTCTCATTATAGAAATCAGTTACAGGAGGAAAAATAAATGCAGTGGCATATTAACAACGAACCCAAGAAATTTTACCTCCAATAACAAATCCTAAACAGATATTTACCATAACCTTATATTTATACAAATCAGTTTGCTGCTTTTACCCAAGAACCAGGTGGCTATAACTTGATTTTAAAAAAATGTCTGGAACAGTTTAGAGGTAGCAGGGAGGAGAGGATTTCATGTGGCTGTCCTTTCACTCCCTCTGTCTCCAAAGAGAAGGAAGGGGCAGTGGGAGGGGGGGAGTCAAACTAAACTTCACTCCAGGATAACTAGATGCTCCAATAGCTGAAGTAACAGTGGGGGGGGGGAGGGGGGAAAGGAAGGGAGAGGGAAAGGGGAGAGAGGCGAGTTTAAATCTTTATCTTTGAAGACAAAAGATCGCTAGACGCCCCCCAACATTTACAGTAGCAGAAATCAGTGGGTGGGTGGGGAATTCCATAAAGCCCACACCCAGATTCAAAGTAGGGGGAGAGAAGGATTCTAAAGAGAGTGAGCATTGTGTTACAAGTGGGGCACATAAGTTTAAAAAGGGAAAAGAGGGTTGGGGGGGCAAGAAAAAGTAAAGCATAATCTGGGGATATTAGGAAGTCAGGAAATACAAAATTAGTAATTTTAATCATAAAAATGAATGGGATGAACTCTCCCATAAAGAGGAGGCAGATAACAGACTGGATCAAAAGTCAGAACCCTACAATACATTGTTTACAAGAAACATTTAAAGCAGGGAAATACATACAGAGTAAAGGTGGCGACAGAATTATTATGCTTCAGGTAAAGTCAAAAAAGCAGGGGTAGTCATCCTTATCTCAGATCAAGCAAAAGCAAAATTTGATGTAATTAAAAGAGATAAGGAAGGAAACTTCATCTTGCTAAAGGGTAGCATAGACAACGAAGCAATATCAATACTAAACATATATGAACCAAGTGGTATAGCATCCAACTTCCTAAAGGAGAAGTTAAGAGAGTTGCAAGAAGAAATAGACAACAAAACTGTAATAGTGGCAGATCCTCAACTTTGCACCCAGAATAAGACAACCAAACCACAAAAGAAATAAGAAAGAAATTAAAGAGGAAAAGAAAAGAAAAATTAGGTTTTAGATCTTTGAGAAAAATTGAATGGAGACAGAAAGGAAATATTTCTCCCCACATGGAACCATTAAAAAATTGCCATAATTAGGACAAAAGAGCCCAAAAAAATGCAAGAAAAAATAGTAAATGCTGTCTTTTGACACAATGCAATAAAACACATTAATAAAAGTTAGTAAAAGACCAAAAAGTAATTGAAAACTAAAAACCATCTTAAAGAAATTGAGGAAAAATTATAGATACAAAAATTTCCACCAAGATAATGACAATGATGAACGTCATACCAAAATTTGTGGATGCAACCAAAGCGGTAATAAGAGGAAATTTTATACCTTAAATTTATTGAATAAAAGAGAAAGAGAAGATCAATGAATTTTAACAAAAACAAAAGACCAAATTAAAACCCCAATCAAATACTAAATTGAAATCTAAAATTAAAAGGAAAATTAAAAAATATTGCAAGTAAAAAAAAACTTTGAACTAATTAAAAAACTAAGAGTTGGTTCATGAAAAAAAAAATAGATAAGCCTTTGAAACTATTAGAAAAAGGAGGGAGGAAAATGAAAAGATCTTAAAATGAAAAGGAACTTCCCACCAATGAAGAGGAAATTAGAGAAATAATAAGGACTTATTTTCCCAATTTTATGCCAATAATTTGATACCTATGAAAATGGATTTACACCCCAAAAAAAAGATTCCCAGACTATAAGAGGAGGGAATTTTTGAATAGTCCCATTTCAGAAAAAGAAAAGAACAGGCATTAATCAACCCTAAGAAAAAACCCCAGGACCAGATGGAACGGAATCTACCAACCATTTAAAAACAATTTCCAATGCTATAAAAAATTATTTGATAAAATAGGGAATGAAGGATCCACCAAATTCCTTTTATGAACAGACATGGTAATGATTTCCCAAACCAGGTAGGTTGAAAAGAGAAAGAAAATTTAGACTAATCTTCCCAATGAATATTGATGCTAAAATCTTAAATAAGATATTAAAAAAGATTAAGAAAACATCCCGATAATACATTATGACGTGGATTTATACCAGGAATGGGGGCTGGTTAATATTAGGAAAATTCAAATAATAGGCCAATTAATAACCAAATTAATAAAAAACCATTGATCATCCTAATAGATGCAGAAAGATTTGATAAAATCCAACATCCATTCTTATTAAAAACATTTGAGAGTATATGAATAAATGGACTTTCCCTTGAAATAATCAGCAGATTATTTAAAACCATAAAGACTATGTAATGGGGAAATCTAAACCATTCCTTGAAGACGGGAGGAAAAGGGCCCACTATCACCGTTACTATTCAATATTGTATTAGAAATGCTAGCTTTGGTGATAAGAGTTGAGAAAGAAATTAAAGGAATTAGATTAGGCAATGAGGAAACCAAATTATCACTGTTTGATGATGATATGATGGTATACTTAGAGAACCCCAGAGATTCTACTAAAAAAGTTATTAGAAATAATCCACAAATTTAGCAAAGTTGCAGGATAAAATATACCCACACAAATCATCAGCATCCTTATATATCACTAACAAAATCCAACAGTCAGAGTTACAAAGAAAAATTCCATTTAAAGTAACTACTGATAGTATAAAATACTTAGGAATTTATCTGCCAAGGGAAAATCAGAAACTTTATGAGCAAAATTACAAACCATTTTTCACACAAATTAAGTCTGATCCAACCAATTGGAAAAATATTAAAAGCTCTTGGATAGGGTGAGCAATTGTAATAAAGATGACAATACTACCTAAACTACTCTATTTGTTTAGCGCTATGCCAATCAGACTCCCAACAAACTGTTTTAATGACCTAGAAAAAATAACAACAAAATTTATATGGAAAGACAAAAGGTCAAGAATTTCAAGGGAATTAATGAAAAAAAAATCAAATGAAGGTGGCTTAGCTGTACCAGATCTAAAATTATATTATGGAGCAGCAGTTACCAAAACCATTTGGTATTGGCTATGGAATAGATTAGTTGATCAGTGGAATAGGTGAGGTTCAAGGGACAAAACAGTCAATAACTATAGCAACCTAGTGTTTAACAAACCCAAAGACCCCAGCTTTTTAGATAAGAAGTTACTGTTTGACAAAAATTGCTGAGGAAATTTTAAACTAATATGGCAGAAACTAAGCATTGATCCACACTTAACACCGTACACCAAAATAAGGTCAAAATGGGTTCATGACCTAGGCATAAAGAATGAGATTATAAATAAATTAGAGGAACACAGGATAGTTTACCTCTCAGACCTGTGGAAGAGGAAGGAATTTATAACCAAAGAAGAACTAGAGATCATTACTGATCACAAAATATAAAATTTTGACTATACCAAACTGAAAAGTTTTTGTACAAATAAAACTAATGCATTCAAGATTAGAAGGGAAGCAATAAACTGGGAAAATATTTTTTACAGTCAAAGTTTCTGATAAACGCCTCATTTCCAAAATATATAGAGAATTGACTCTAATTTATAAAAAATGAAGCCATTCTCCAATTGATAAATGGTCAAAGGATATGAACAGATAATTCTAAGATGAAGAAATTGAAACTATTTCTACCCATATGAAAAGATGCTCCAAGATATTATTAATCAGAGAAATACAAATTGAGACAACTCTGAGATACCACTACACACCTATCAGACTGGCTAGAATGACAGGGAAAGATAATGTGGAATGTTGGAAGGGATGTGGGAAAACTTGGACACTAATACATTGTTGGTGGAACTGTGAATATATCCAACCATTCTGGAGAGCAATTTGGAACTATGCTCAAAAAGTTATCAAACTGTGCATACCCTTTGATCAAGCAGTGTTTCTACTGGGCTTGTATCCCAAAGAGATCATAAAGAAGGGAAAGGGACCTGTATGTGCACGGATGTTTGTGGCAGCCCTCTTTGTAGTGGCTAGAAACCGGAAACTGAGTGGATGCCCATCAACTGGAAAATGGTTGAATAAATTGTGGTATATGGATATTATGGAATATTATTGTTCTGTAAGAAATGACCAACAGGATGATTTCAGAAAGGCCTGGAGAGACTTACACGTACTGATGCTGAGTGAAACGAGCAGGGCCAAGAGATCATTATATACTTCAACAACAGTACTATATGATGACCAATTCTGATGGACTTGGCCATCCTCAGCAATGAAATCAACCAAATCATTTCCAATGGAGCAGTAATGAACTGAATCAGCTACACCCAGTGAAAGAACTCTGGGAGATGACTAAAAACCATTACATTGAATTTCATTCCCTATATTTTTGCCCACCTGCATTTTGGATTTCCTTCACTGGCTAATTGTACAATATTTCAGAGTCTGATTCTTTTTGTACAGCAAAATAATGGTTTGGTCATGTACACTTATTGTGTATCTAATTTATATTTTAATATATTTAACATCTACTGATCATCCTGCCATCTGGGGGAGGGGGTGAGCGGAAGGAGGGGAAAAATTGGAACAAGAGGTTTGGCAATTGTCAATGCTGTAAAGTTACCCATACATATAACCTGTAAATAAAAGGCTATTAAATAAAATAAATAAATAAATAAAGGACTTATTGGTAAAAAAATTTTTTTTCTTGTGATTTGTATTTCAATGATCTATGTTTCCTTTAATTAGAATGATACTTAAATATATGAAATTGTCTATTCAACACCTTTTCAGCTTGATAGGATCTAACAAAACAGATTTTAAGGTGACATAACCTTTAACAACTCTGAATTACCTCCAAGTCAAGATGAGGTTTTAGTAAAAGACTTTAGTGGAATAATGTCAACAAAAGTGGTGATAATATAATAGAAATATATAAACAGCTTTTTAGTTACAAAATTGTTTCAAACATTAATTAATTTGCTTCTCATACCTCTGGGAGGTAGGTAATTCATGTGTTATTATTGTCCTTTTGGAAATGAGCAAACAGATTAAAAGAACATTTACTCAAGTTCATCCAACTAGTATTGATAGCAATTAAGCATTTCTATATTTCAAAGAGATGCAATGATCTTGACTCTATTATCATGGAATCCTAATGTAGCGGGTAGTTGAAGCAGAGAATGTGCTTTCTTAGCCTGCACTCTGTCTACTGTCTACTTCCAGGGAAAGAGCTCAGTGCTCAAAGACTTGGAAATTTAGAATGATGAAGCAATCTGCTTATTGGCCATTGGACAGGAGGAATTGTTGAACTCAGTAAAATTTTAAATAGTAATGACTTACTCTTGAACTTTGTTTTTGTTATTGTCTTGCAGATCATGTCAGGACTATTCTCCTATAAGAAGTAGCATTAGGAGGGGTAGGAAATCACCCTTTCTTTAATCTAGTTGCATAGAGACTATAAGCATATATCCTACAAAGCATAGTCTGTAATAGCCAATAAATTGACATTAATTAAGTATATGCTAGGAACTTTGCTAAACTCTGAGCAATCAAAGAAAGGAAAAAAAGAAAGCAACAAATAACAATAACAAAAACCAAACAAACATGGTTCCCTCCCTCAAGTGAAAGTAGCATATAAACAACTAAACAAGTATGACAAAAATATAATATATTCTTTTATAAAAGCTGATAATAAATTGAATTTTGAACACAGGCTCAGCAAGATAAGACCCCAACCCTAACCCTAAATTCCTGTGACCACTAAGTAGATATGCAATCCCCTGAAGCAAATCATTTGATCTTTTTTCAAGTTTCTTTATCTGTAGAATGGCAATAATTATAGTACTTATCTAATAGAGTCTTTATGAATTTCAAATGAAGTAACCTAGATAAAATTTTTTGGAAAACAACACACTATATAAATGTTATCTATGCTTCTTTTTCTCCTCTTCTCCCCCTCCTTCTACTTTCTCTTCTTTGGATTTAGATGAAACCAGTTTCAAAAGGCAGATAAATGACAATTTATCAGTCAAAAAGGAGATACCTGTAGTTGTATTCAACAAATAGGGCTATATCTGAGTAAGCAAAGGTGTTAGGAAGAACAAATAATATTATTGAGGGTGAAGCTAAAATTTTGCTAAGGGCAGATTCCTGCTGAGCATAGGTAAAGAAGAGAGACTTGACAGGATAAGGCTGAGGATAAGTCAGGGATTGCTTGTAAAGGAACTAAAATCAATGTCTGAAACCAAACAGTCCTGTTTATTATGACTTGGCTCAATGTAGAGAATATTTGGTTTAGAAGTGAGAACCTTCTAGATCTACCATTTTCTGCTTCTGTGACTCTGAAGTGGTCCTTTTATCTAAGTTTCTTCATCTTCAAATTTCCTATGATAAATAGCAATTCAATTCTCTACCTTCCAAGATTGTGGTGAGAAAAGCAAATTTACATTATGAATGGCAAAACTTTGTATTAATGTGAACTGTTATTATTTAGACATTTTGCTATTCATCTTTACTCAATGTAAAAACATTAATTACTACTTCAATTGATTTATTTCCATTCTGGTACACACACACACACACTTTTTAAGAAAATAAATATACTTGGCTAAGAGCTCTTTCTGGAATACATCTAAGTCACAATATTATTTCTTTGTGTCAGACTGACAAATTCTGGCTTGTGCTATTTACTTATTAGCAATAACCTGAAGTAAAATAAACTCTGAATTAGGGAAGGGCATCTAACTAAGAAATGTATATAATTTCAAATTTTAAAAATTGCTTATACTTCATCAAATTTAATTGATGTTGATAACAAATTGGGATGAGAAGTTGGAGAAGGGACTATTCAATTCTAATATTAGATTAGCTATCATGACAGTCATAATCACTAACATCAAGCATCCTTCATTTATTCAAACTAAAACAAAATTGTATAGTACTTAAAGTTCACTCACTACAGATATTACCAAAGATTCTGTCCCCAAAAGGGGTTTAGGACACACTGACTCTTTGTATTCATTGGAAAATAATCTCTAATTTGTTTCCATATAAATCAGGAGTTCTTAAGTTGCCTTTTTACATTATACATTTAAAAACTTTATTTTGAGAAGTGGTTCATAGGCTTCAACAAAATGCCAAAGGGTTCCATGGACAAAAAGTTCTAAAAATCACTGATTTAAGTGGAAAACAGAAAGAAACCTCTTAATGGAGTAATAAAAATATATATATTCTACCTTTGCATTTCAAGATAATACAATTTAATCCAATGAATATTTATTAAGCATGAACTGTGGAAAAGACACTTTTTTTGGGTGTTGGGAATACACTGATTAAATTAATTCTTAACCCTTCCTCAAAGAGCTAGTAATCTGATAGATTCTGTTCTGTATGCAAATAACTGTGGTATAAAACAAAATGTCCTCCCTCTGCCTGTCCCTCCCTTCTTATTTTTAAAGGTTGCATACCCTTCCTGGTATATATGTAGTACTGGCTATTTAACCCATTTTTGATATCATTAGGTTTTCAGAACTATGAGCCCTCCTTCCCCCTCTAATGCCTCTGTATTTCTATTTTTTTCTTTGTACCTTATTTATGTAACATAATTATTATTTTATTTTAACTCTGCCCCAATCTTTCTTTTGAGTTACCCTATTTTTGATGTCAATCTTAAACATATGGTATACTTCTGTATATAAAAAATATAAACTATTTGTCCATATTAAGTTCCTTGAAATTGATATTTGATATTGGTTCAGATTCAGAGGTTCTGCCTCGCTGAAGCTAGGATTAGGGCTAAGGATGCACTGTTGCAACCTGAGCTGAGATTGCCCACTAGGTTCTCACCCTGGTTCCAAAACCTTTTCTGCTGACCTCCACAGACCTTTTTCTGTGATTTTGGGAAATTTTAATGATAAATTATAAATCTTGGATAAATTACTCCCACTAAATCTAGAAACTCACATTTACATATTCTGTTATTTTCTAACCAAAGCAATCCATGAGAAAAAACAGTATTGAAATATCAAGTATTTCGTGAGTACAGAATTTAATATTAAGTCAAATTAACATCATTTCATGTGGCAGCTATGGAATATGGTAAATAAAGTATTGGACTTTGTGTCATAAATATATGATTTCAAATCTTATGCCAATTACTTTCTAGCTGTGTGACACTATGGAAGTCATTTAACTTCTTTTAAATTCAGTTTCCTCATCTGTAAAAGAGGCATGATGACAATAGCACCTGACATTTAAACTCCTATTTAACAAGAAATCAACCAATACATATTTATGTAGTATCTACTATGCACCAGAATAGATACTGGAGATATAATTTTAAAAAAAAGTTATAGTTCTTACCTTTGAAGAACTTCTGTTCAACTAAAGAGGCAAATTAAATAGATATTAATATGTACAAAATAAATTCAGGGAAGGCTTTATATTGAAGGTTTGAGTTTATATATGACATTTGAGGTAATAAGGGAAGATGAGTTCATTGAGTTGAGGAGAAATAGGTGTTTTGGTTCTTCCACCATTTATAGAGACGAAAAGCCAATCATTCTGTTTTCTCAAGAAGCATGGGAATGAAGTATTATTCTTGAAAGTTAATATTAAATAGACAAGTGAATAATATTATAGTTGCAATAATAGATGCATCTATATAAAGTATGTGATTTCTGTAGCATATAATATTTAAATTACTTTTACAGACATTATCTAATTTGTTCATAAGTACTTTTGTGAGCTATATAAGAGTGGTCTTATGATCCTTACTTTACATATAAGAATGGAGGCACAGAGAGTTTAATCTAAGACATCAAAACTTTTTTTCATCATCTTTACTTCCTAGACTATTCTGTTTCTCTTTGTTTGTAATTAGATTTGTTTTAAATTGAAATTGTAATTATAATGATAATAGTTCAATTTATGTAGACCTTTTTTATTTACAAAATATTTTATTATAATAACCATATGCAATAGAAAATTTGATATTTTATTATCCATCCTCTACAGATGAAGAAAGTAAAACACAGAGAGGTGACTTATTTAAGGTCATACAACAAACTCATTTTGGAAGCAATATTTAAGGATATATCTTTACATGTTTATGTGTCCAGTGTTCTTTTTATTACATAATATTGCTATAAAAACATAGATTCACAATGAAAAACTTTTAATAGAATTACTCTTATAAAGACACTTTTCACTAGTATTTAAAATGACACACTGTATAAATGATTATAAAATTTCATCCCTGTTCTAATATTCAGTGTCTTTTCCAAATTATAACTATTGACTCTAGAAATATGGGTTTTTAAATACAGCAAGAGACTTCAATCACTCTTTCCAGCATTAAAATTATTTTGTTCTTTATTTGAAAAAAAAAAAAGAAAAGGTTCCTTTTAATTCTAACATGTCTTACATTTTAATTTTAAAAATAAAACAAATGAAAACATGAATAGGAAGTCTCATTAAATGGATGGCATTAGTGCAGAATTTGTCATAATTCAGAAGACGTTAATATCAGTGTTATCTTTGCAGATTGCATAGGAAGGAAAAATATTTGGAAGAAAATAATGTGTTTATAAGGATTTTACAAATACTAATTTTCTTTTTATAAATGAGTATTTTCTCTTTATAAATATAATAGTTGATTAAGAATTATAGATGTGAATTATGTTTTTCATTTTAGTAGATCATTTGAATTAGAGTTTGAATCATATATGAAGGAAATGTTAGGATGCTTTCCTTTTGCTATTCTTTCCTTTTTGAATCCATATGGAGAATAAAATGCTTCCACCAGTTGAGTATTGGTGATGGGTGCAATTAGGAAAATAGTACAGACTCCAGAAGAGAGAAGAAAGGAAAAGTTTGTGGGAGGTCAGCAGAGCCAGAAGGGAAGAGGAAAAAAAGAATTGATTTTATATTATATGATCAGATGGTAGGGACAGCCTGGAGATGCAGATGAGATAAAATAATGCAATGGAAAGAATTTGAGATTTTGAATCACTAAGCTAAATTTGAATCTTGGCATTGTCTATGAAACTTCAAACAAGTCATTTGACAATTCTGAGTCTTAGTTTCCTCATCTGTGAAATGAAGAGACAACTTGTAAGCTACATTCTAGTTCTAAATTTAAGATCTTTAATCATTGTAAAAAACACTATTTTGCCTTGGGGGACTAAGTGATTAATGTAACAAAGCTGGCAATGACATATGGAACACCAGGAAGATGAAGACAAATAGAGAATGTGACCTGGTACCAGTAGGCCAACACAGGGCTTATGGCAGAGAAGCACTTAGGCAAAGGAATAGTCTCAGATTCAGTATATTCCATAACTCAGGATTACATACATCTTTGAGACCAAAAGGTCAGTCATTCAAGGATCTCTGTTTTGCTTTCCACCTTTTAATAATATTTTCTTTTGTAAAGTAGCACCTCTTGGGAAGATTGCCTAGGAGTTGGAATAGAAATTAGAAAGCCTAGGGAGAGAAAGTTGACTGAAAAAACACTGATAATGGCATGGAGCATTCTCTACTCTCTGAGGAGAAAAAAAATCTGCTACTGCCCCAGAAGAGTAAAGCAATAGATAATTCTAATAGCTGCATTTAAACTCACACAAGGGAAAAGAGCATCAGGAATGGGTCATGGGAATACAAGTCAAAGACATTTTCTGTATCACAAGCTCTGGAGACACAAGCACACAATCAGATCTTTTGAGGAGAAAGGACACATCAGCAATTCAGGCAGAAGTAGAGAGTTTGATCTTGGATGAAATAATTTTAAAAGACATGGTAGAAAAATTAACAAAACTGTGATCAGTAGTTCTCCTGACCAGCTTATATTAGGTACTTATAATTTCTTCAACTTTAGGGATAAGATATTTCAGTCATCTTACACAATTGCTCAGTGATTCAGGTAAATGCTAGGTATATTATAGAAAGGAGTAAAGGTTCTTTTACATCTGGCTATTTGGTTTCCCTCCTCTGATTTCACAAATAGGAAGATATTGGAGATGGAGTAGCAATCTGGAAATTTCTAGTATGGGTCATGTTTCTAGCATGGTGGTGATGGTGATGGGTTTCCAATCACAGAAGATTCTAAAATAAGGAAGTGGCATAGTGAATCAGGTCCACTGCAGGAATTCACTGCTAGAATGTGAATGAGGAATATTGGGGTGAATTCTAGGAATTGTAAAATTAACCTTCATCAGTTTCCTCTCTCTACTTTGATTCTTTCATTAGACAGTAACTGTCCCTCCAAGTGAGAGATCAGATGATAAACCAGTATGTACTAGGAAAATATAAAAGGGAAAAAAAAAACACTAATATACAGACTTGGTTGAAATTTATTAAGAGACATTCTAGGTAGCATTCTGGAATGCTTGTATATCCCAATTAGGTTGGGAAGAGATCACTTTCTCCAAAGATGTTTTCTAGTCCCTTCCCCACTTTGTACAGGAGATTCTCACTTCTGCCACCTACTAGAGATACCCTCTTCTATTCAAGGATTCCAGACTAGGGACTGACGGAATATGAAACTTTCATTTTCTCCTCTGTTTCTAGATGCACGCTTTGGATAAGAAAGTAAAAGAGGGAGAAAACAAAGTAGTAAGAGAGTCTAACTTATCTAGTGTTGATTTTGGAACTGATCTCATAGATCTAGGAAAATGTTCTTCATGGTCTTGGCTGAACTTCTGAGAAACACTAATGTGTAAGAATCCATGAACTCATACAGAAATAAAGGTATCACAGTTTGGTCATGGTCATTCAACTCAGCTATTCAGTGCTAGTGTCCAGACTCCTATAAAACCTGCAGCCATAGTGAGGATGTTAACATACACAAATTCTTTTGGCCCATATTGAGGTGTCTTTCATATGAGAGGGGTGAGTGGACAACTGTTCAAGACTAGAATAGGTTTAATACATTTAGTTAGGATATGTCTTTAGGATTCAGACAGTCTGTCTCAAGGAAAATCAGATCCAGAAAAGCAGAAAGATTAAGTTATCAGTTATAGAGTTCATATTATACTGGATTTAATTCAGAAGCACACAAAGTATTGTTGGTTTGGAAAAGACTATGGACTAATAATGAAGATATGATTAAAAGAGCCTAAAGGCTTCTTTTAAATCTCTGGGAAGGTTTCAATTTATTGCACAAGATGTTTAGGTGGAAGTACTAGGTAAATGCTCTGTATGCATTTTTGAAAGCAATAGACCTTTCCACATTTCCTACATTGCAAGTTTTCATGGATGATTTCATTTTGTTTGGATGACACTGAGAAAATGTGCAAAAAGAGTATTCAATGTATTAGGATAAATGTCAGTGGTCTAAAGCTTTCCAATAACTGGTGTAATTTTTTTTTTTAAATTTTGGAGATCATATAATATGTCAAAAGAGAATGAATACTAATCCTAAAAAGAAAGAACCAATTTCTAATTGGTAATGGGCAAATAACTGTAGCCAAATGTAGTGTCTCTTCCACCACTAGCTTCAGTTGTGTGTGTGTGTGTGTGTGTGTGTGTGTGTGTGTGTTTGGCAAAGGGCCAAGAGTAGGGAAACAAAAGACGAAGTGTATAAGAAGAAGTGGCGATTCATAGAAACAAGAGAAACATGGGGAACTTGGAAATTGAAAGGGAAGGACCAAAGTTCATGACTGTCAGAAATGAGGGCTTAAAAATGAAAGTCAAAGTAAAGACCAGAGGAATTTCAGGGACTTGTGACTCTACCAGCTTATTTGCTGGGACCTGCCACTGAACACACTCCCTTAAGTCAATAGTAGCTTAGATATCCATTTTAAGAAGCAGTTAAGGGAGATCATGAAAAGAAAGCCTCAAGATCCCAATCTTATGGAAGGAACTAAGGTTTTTGGTGGAGAATTTTTGAGGCTTAAATTGAAGACTGGACCAATTGAATGTATGAGGCTAACATTAGCTCTGAAGAATGTTGTATTATTTTTTTCCTGTCTTTTCTTTCCCTTCATCCCCATAAAAAGCATCCATGAGGACTAAGCAATTGAACTCTACATTTTCTAGCACTCTTGACTTTAAAGTGATTTCAATATAGGAGAAATTGTGGAGACACAAGTGACAGCTAGATGTCTTATTATATATTGTTTTTGCTTTTATTTAACTATACCAGCAGTAAAGTGATGAATATAACAAAGCATGACATGAAATAACTCCACTCCGGGGTTACATGATCAAGATAATGAATTATAATAACAGTAAAGAGGATGCAAGATTTTGCCATAGCATAAAAGATCAAAGATAATTCTATATGTTTTTATATAGTGATCCAATATGTAAATTTAGAAGAAAACAGGGTAAATTTCTCAAAGAACAACAAATATTTATGAGCAATTTATAGAGAAGCAATGTGTAATGATGGAAAGAAAACCTGCATTCCAGTCAGGAAAATCCAAGTTAAATCTGATCTCTACTATATATTGACAAGTACATTTTGTGGTCATTACATATATTATTCTCTTGGTTCTACTTATTTCACTTTTCATCTGTTTATATGTCTTCTCATACTTCCGTGAATTCATGAGTCATTTATTATACCATGGTTATATTCCATTATTGCCAATTATCACATTTTTAGTCATTTCCTAAATAAAATAGTTTCCAATATTTTAATGCTATTATGTGAAAGTTGATTTTTATTATCATTTACGGATATCTTACTGAAAGGAATCATAATCAGTAGAAAAGGATGAAAGTTCAAATTAGCCCCACAAAGAAAGAAGCCTATATGAACAAAACTCCTGAGCATCATGAAGAGAATTCTTCAAAAACCTAATTAATTTCATAATTTTGCTTTCTAGTAAATTGTTGTTCAGTTCAACACTGTTATGTTCCACACTTCATGATTCCATTTGGAATTTTCTTGGGAAAAAATGCTAGAATGTATTTCCATTTCCTTTTCCAGATAATTTTATAGATGAGGAAACTGAGGAAAACAGATTTGACTCACTTGCCCACGGTCAGATAACTAGTAAGTATCTGAGGCAAAATTTGAACTCAGATAGATAAGTCTCCCTGATTCTTATCCTGACAGTTCCATGTGCTGCCCCACCTTCCTGTCACCACCTTCCCAAAGGCACCTTTTCTACAAAGATTAATATCAAAATGAATGTCCTGAAGGTAGTAGATTGAATAAATTTACTGCATTTGTTAGCAAATGATTCACAAATGGTGAGACCTGTTATTCTGTTTCCACAGCCTTAAATTGGTCCCTTAATTCATATTTTTTTTAAGATTGTAGAGACTAGGAGGCAGAGCCAAGATGGCGGAGAAGGCACATGAGACTTTCTAAACTCCTCTCATTCCCCTCATAACCAAGTATTTTATCCAGTCTCAGAAATAGCTCTTCACTGCTTAAATTCATGAAGATCAGAAGCATACAACTTAAGTCAATCTGGAAGATCTCCAGGAAAGGTTTGTCCTGAGGGGCCAGAAACAGACCAGCGCAGGCAGGGAGAGGCTAACGTCCTGAGCAGAACAGGGGCGGGGGTGATCTCTGTGGCTAGAGAAGTTATAGAGACCACTCTGCTATAGGCTAACTGCTCTGCCTTGATTACAAAGCAGTAAATTGGCAGAGAAATTAAAGTCTAAAACAGAGGGTATTCTAAAAAAACGCCAGAACCTAACACTGGCTGTAGCTACTCAAACCTGGAAGTGACTCAGGAGACTGAAACACAGCCTGCAGCTACATCCTGCAGTTCAAGGCTTTTGCGGGGGCAGTTACAAACCCACATGGCAGGGGGGCACAACCTGGGCAGCCTCTAATCAGCACAGTGGGGTTCTTGGCCTGGGGCAATAGAACTTCCCCAACAGGACTGTGCTTCCCGGAGCAGAGACACTTCCGGTCCCTACAAATCCATTCACTGCACAACTGCTAATACCCACAGCCCCACGGCAGGATTTGGCTTGGGATAGTGAAACTCTCACTGCTCAGCGTCTAGCCCCAGGGCAGTCATTATCTCACACAGCAGGGGTTCTTTGCAGGGCACTTTCCCAGCTCTGCCCTGCAGCCCTGAGTTACTTCCAGGTGGGGAACTTTTTCCCAGAGCACTCCAGTACCTTGCTGCTTTTTGCAGCAGGCTAGCAGGACAACTACCCGTTCATACACCTCTCACTGCTCTGCAGAGGAAGCTGGTAACCTCCTGGCCCTGAAGGCAGACCCTAAAGGCTCTAACAAAATGAGTAAGAAAATCAAAAGGATAATTGATAGTTTCTACTCAGAAAGAGAACAGCTTTTCAACCCTGAAATGACTAATAGCAGACAGTCTCCAGACAATTGTTGGTCCCCAAAACAAAAGGCTCTCCTAGGAGAGACTATTAAAAACCTTAAAAGAGAACTAGAAGAAAAATGGGGAAAGGAAAGAGAAGCTATGCAAGAGAGTACAGAAAAGACATATAACTCATTAAAAGAAAAATTTGACAAAGTGGAAAAAGAAAACAACTCCCTGAAATGTGAATTGGAAAAGGTAAAAAACTCCCAAGAAGTGCAGGGAAACAGAATTTGTGAATTGGAGAAAGAAAATAACTCACTAAAAAAAAATTAGTGAAATGGAAAAAAATTCCATAGAACAAAATGACTCATTTAAAAACTCAATTAGACATATACAAAAAGAAGTAAAAAAAGTTAATGAAGAAAATAACACGCTAAAAATCAGAACTGAACAAATAGAAATGACTGACTCATTGAGGCAGGAAGAATCAGTCAAGCAAAACCAAAAAATGAAAGATTAGACTATAGAGACTAGTTTCATGTAAAGAAGAAGAATAAGACAATAAAGAAGAAGAAGGAGGAGGAGAAGGGGAGGAGGAAGAGGAGGAAAACAACAACAAATAAAACCATTAAATTATATGATAGTAACTATTTATATTTAAATATAAATCTTTGTTTCACAAAGCCTCTCACACACATTATGTCATTTAATTTTCACAGTAATCCTAATATTCCTATGAGATAAGCAATGCTATTATTATTTTTATTTTAGATGTTAGGAAACTGAGGGTCAAACAAGTTAAATGAGTTGCCTGGATTACACAGAAAGTAATTATATGTGGCAGCATTTAAACTTAGCGTTACAGTATATGAAGCTTTGAATTAAAAGATTATTGCTACAAAACGTAGGTGTTATCAAATAAATTGAAAGGACTAGCCAACTGGAATGTCTACAAATATATAATATGGCACCAGTAGACAGTAACAGATCTACAAAGACAATATAGCACAATCATTTGCTATATCAATAGAAGAACTGGTTGTATTAACAAGTTTTCAGGATTGTGAGTATACACCACAATCAAATATTGGTACAAGTCAAATATTCTAGTCAAGGGCTGTCATTGCTTTCAGAAGGAATTTAATGTAAAGGTAGCCTGGATCAGGATTCTAATGAATGTAAGAAGGATTTGTGCATCATCATCATGATGTGAAAGAAAAAAAATTTAATGCAAATATAATGAATTCTTACTAATTTAATCTAAATGGATAGAGGGGACTAAATGTTTTCTATAAACGTAATTTTCTAGTTTTTTAAAGTGGGACTTATGAGACATGAAAGTAAAAACTTCCCTCAAAGAATACCTTTATGTTGTGAAAATTTCTGCCACAATGTAATATATGGAAAAAAATAATAATCAAGAAATCAAGCCTCAGACATTTATTAGTTGTATCATCTAGGCAAGTTACTTAACACCAGCTGACTGAAAAAAGATTTTTTATAAAGAAAATATTCTGTATCACACATTTTTACTAATTGTTTCACCCCTTTGTCTCCAAATTAATGACTTCTTCTATTAATTTGGTATTCAATGACAATAATACAATATACAATGTTGTCTTTTTCACCTTCATTGTTGTGTTATTTTTTTTTAATTTGCTTAGAATAGTGAACATTGTCCTTTTTGCATTGTTATATCAGTGTATAAGCTGGTTTTCCTTAGGTGTCTGAATTACTTCTTGATATTTACTAATTTGAGGAGAATAATTAACTGTGGGCAGATATATGGTACAGGGGATAGAGCTCTTATCCTGGAATTGGGAAGACCTAAGTGTAAATCCATCCTTAGACATTTACTAGCGAAGCAAAACACTTAACCTTGTTTGCCTCAGTTTCCTTATGTGTAAAATGAGCTGTAGAAGGAAATGGCAAATCACTACTATATCTTTGCCAATAAAATCCCAGAATTGAGTCACAATCAGTTCATAACTGAAACTACTGAAAAACAGCACAAATTAGCTCTGTGGGTTATGCTTGAAAAGAAGCAAATTTACTCAGACCTTAAAACCTCACAATCATGATTTTAATTATGACAGTTCCATTCTAAAATCTTCCCTGACACCATAATTTCAAAGATTAATTTCCTTTTAGATGAAATGGTTCCTTGGCAGCCTGGAAGAGTAAGTTGATTAAATTAAATTTACCAAGTGTTTACTGAGTGTCTTCCATGTATCCTCTCTTGGAGACACAAGGCTGTGTGGAGAGTCCCTGCTCTTATTGAGTTTATAATCTACTCAGGGGAAATAAATCTTAAAGATAAGTAGAGTCTCCTGTGAGATGGCTTAGATGAACATTTAAGTCCATTGTAACTATGAGAGTCTGTGATATATAAAAGTATAAATTAGGGAGTTTTTCCTAATCTTTCCAACTGCTCTTCCCCAAGAGGATTTTACCAAGTCTTTGATTGTCATCTTTTCTTATATACCTTGTATTTTCCTGTGTTTGTGTCTTAACCACTTACTATGATGATCTTCATAAGTTCAAGGATGAGATCATTTTTTATCTTTCTCTCTATTCCCATGTAAGCACCATGACTTGAACACAGTTGCTATTTAATTCCTGTTTAGTGGAACTGAAGGATTTGCTAACTTTAATCATTTCTTTTTTGATCATGAAATGATTTATTTTAAGGAAATGATATTCTACTTGTTATAAAAAATAAAATCTCCTCATAATTATGCATTATATACCTTTGGCTTTATTCCATCCTCCTTGAAAAATCCTTGACAAATCAAAATTTATCTTTCTCGTCATCATGATGTTTGTTTTTTTCTACTTGAATGGGAAGAACTGATGAGTCTTGGGTTTCTTAGATTTCCCTGCTTATCTTTATCAATGGTTGACAGTAATAATAGGGAAACTTGGTGTACATAGAGTATACAATGAATCTATATTTTCTCTTGCCCAGAGAAACCTTAACTATCTTTTGATTTGACAATAAAGAATCAACTCTACAATGTAGAATTTATATGTAGTTAAGTCAAATCTTCCATACAACTCCTTCCTGACTTCCTGATGATCTATGAGAATTTGATTTCAGATAAGTCAACTCATCTTCTTTACTTAAATATATCTAGAAAAGACATAGAATACAAGAGGTTCTAAACATTCTCATCCTCTTTCAACTTCCATAAATCCTTGATCATAGCTACAAGGATTAAGCAAAAAGCTATGACCATAAATAACTTATTGTCTAAACTTGTAGTTACAAAAAGTTAAAAGACGAGGGCAGCTAGATGTCACAGTGGATAGAGCATTGGCCCTGAAGTTAGGAGATTCTGAGTTCAAATCCAGCCCTAGACACTTAATACTTTCTAGCTATGTGACCCTGAGCAAATCACTTAAACCCAATTGTCGCAGGAAAAAAAAAAAGGAAAAAAAAAAGGTTAAAGACCTTTCAGGAGACTTTCAATCAACTGGGTAAGAATCATCCAGTCTGAAAAGTCAGGAGCAGCTATTATCTGAATTGGAAGAAGAATATGTATATTGATGAGGTTAGATCATAGAATCATGAATGTGTAAAAATATATAAGTATCAAAACGAGAAACAAAAACTAATGGTTCAACCAGTATGTGGTATAGTAGTCCAGAAGAAAGATAACATTGTGAATTAGGATTGTTCAAGTGGACTTATATAAGAAGTCATATATGTCTTGAAGGATGAGACAAGATAAGTAAAGTATTGGTTTGGGTGTCATTTCAGGTAAAATAATGGTAAAATGGTAAGATTTATTTAAGACATAAAGAACAGACCAGTTTTGCTTTAACTGAGCATTTTTATTATGAATCTAAGAAAAATGATTTTAAAAATACAACATTCACCAAAAGTGTAGTTTTAATCTTTAATAATTTCAAAAGAAGACATGCTGCAAACTTAAAAAGAAACATCATTTGGAAGCATAACTATTTAAATTCATTGAATATTTATCAAATTTTGTGAATTTTAATAATAAATTTTAACAAAATGAAGCACACTACTTCTTGCTTGGGTGACTGGGTCACTTTATATATCTTTGTTAAAATATTTTGTGGGATCACATTAAAACATATATTCATCAAAACCTCATTCACTGAATTCAAATCAAGTCTTAAATTTACTAGATGTGTCTTATCTTAGTCAAGCCACTTAATTTCTATTTGCCTTAGTTTCTTATATTGAAAACATGGATAATATCATCTTTCCCCATGGCTGTTGTAAGAATTAAGTGAGGTAAAACTTGTAAAGTGTTTTAGCACATTGCCAGCACATGGTAAATGCTATGTACATGTAAGCTATTAATAGTAATAATAGTAGTGCTATTAATAATATCTGATATCTAGTAAATGCTACATAAATGTTAATTAGTAGTGATACTAATAGTAATGAGGACAGCTAGGTGGCACAGTGCATATAGTACCAGACCTGGAGTAAAAAGTCATATTTTGAGCTCAAATATTGTCTCAGATCTTTACTAGCTATGTGATCCAGAGCAAGCCATTTAACTCTGTTTGCCTCAGTTTCCTTTGCTATAAAATGAAGTGGAAAAAGAAATGACAAACCATTTTCAGTATCTTTGCCAAGAAAAACTCCAAATGTGGGCAGAGTCAGACATGATCGAAAATGAATGAACAATAAATAGCAGCAACATCCTTCATTTCTGTCAGTCTCTGAATTTTTTTTGCTCTTTTTCTATTATTTTTCCTGTTATATTTCTTTATTTTGATTTTGAATTACTCACTAACGATTTACTCTTTCCATCTCCAAAATAGAAATTCTAACCTTTAATTAATAAGGATAATTAAACCCAACAAATCAACTAATTGAAACTGGTTCTTCATAAAGGAGAATTGTTGGCAGATAAAACTGCATAGGCGTGATTAAATGGTCAAGTACTTTTGCTACTAGGTTAAGGAGATATGGTTTTTCTCATAGTGGCAAAGAAGAATCAAGAGGGTTTTGAGTAGGCATATTTGAGACAATATAACTTTTTTTCTCTTGAAGGAAGCTAGACTAGATGTCACGGTGAATGGAGCAACAGACTGGAATCAAAAAGACCTGAGTTCAAATCTGGTTTTAGATTCTTTCCAGTCATGTGACCCTAAGAAAGTAATCACCTCTACCCTAGTTTCTTTAACTGTAAAATGTGAATATATCATCTTCATCTCAGGGTTGTTGTGAGGATCAAATGACACAACATTTGTAAGATGGTTAAAACAATGCCTAGCATATGGCTGTTCATTATTATTTTCAGTCATGTATGACTCTTTGTGAGCCCATTTGGGGTTTTCTTGGCAAGGATACTGGAGTAATTTGCAGTTTCCTTCTCTAGCTCATTTTATAGCAGAGGATAATGAAGGAAGTAGAGTTAAGTAATTTGCCCAGAGTCACACACCTAATAAATGTCTGTGGCCAGATTTGAGGTGAGGAAGTTGTCCAAGCTCAGAACTCTATCCAATGCCCTTCCTCTGGACATAATAAGGAACTTACTAAATTCTTATTTCTTTCTTTTGCTATAGGTATCCACTTTGCAAATATGTAAATGCCCTATACTTATAATGTATATTTAGAGTAACTTTACCTAAGAAATCCATTCCTAATTAACTGTGATCCATATTCATGGCCTTGAAGAAAGGTATTTTTTGGATTTTACCCACTTCTCTCTCGTCAGTAAGTGATCATTACAGAGGACAGAACTTAATGACCTGTTAAAATTTCAAGGAAAAAAAAAACATTCAAAGGAATGATATAAACATTTCTATGGGTTTTTATTCCTAAAACCCATTTGAAATCACCAAGTAAATGAAGTATTTCTTACAAAGCTAACTTTTATTTCAAGTACTCTGCTTGATACATGCAAGAGAAAGACAGAATTATGTTTGAAAGGAGCACTTGGTGATGGAGTCTAGTAGAGTTTCTTTCTTTCTCTCCCCCCAGTCCTCACATTTACTATTTCATTTCACTTCTAAGAACACAGAAACCCAAAATTGCCATTGAATAAGATGTTAAGAGCTCACTCTGGGCAGTTAGAGTTTTTTTTCCCCTTTTTCCTGAAAAATTATTTCATGATTTCACTACTATGGATAACTTTTTAATGATCTTTCCCATTCAAACATTTGGTCTCCTGAAGAGCTGTTGAGGATTTTCAGTGATGTTTAATGAACATGAGCTGTACAAAAACATAAATCAAGGGATGCAATGGACTATTGATTTTGGCTCAGATGCCATTCAAATATCCAAGAATCTAATTTTTTCCAGTTTGACTTGAACCCTTGGAGATAGTCTTTGTATGCATTTTGGGCCAAATACAAACTCCTGGCTAATGGATTGTAAAGATAATTTGGGCTATCAAGACTTCAAAGACTCTCGTAGAAGAGCAATTTAGGTAAATTAAGAGAATCAGAAACATGAAGTTTGAGATTTCCTTGGAAAATTGTTCATGTAGATGTAATTCAAATGGTAATGGCAACTGTTAAATTGTGTCAGAAGCCTGACACATCCTATGGGCTAGGCCTACTTGTCAACTTACAATAACACTTAAAAATTTAATTTTCTTATCTGTCAAATGGGGATTATATATCTGTGGTACCCAAGTTCCAGTTCTAATTTTCAGGACCAAATAAAATTATATTTGAAGATGATTTTCAAAATTTAAACTTAGATGAATGTAAGTTATTGTTACAATCATTGTAATTATTACTATTTATCTTTGAGGGAATCTGTATTATACTGGAGTAATTCCAGTAAAATCTATTTTGGTTAGTTTGTCTCTAATCAATTATTTTTAAAATATTATATTGAGAAACCATGGAGAACTTGGAGTTATTAAATTAAACCAGTCAATAAACATTTATAAAGCACCTACTATATACCAGTCATTGTGTTGTGTTCGAACTATATTAAAGGACTTATAAGATCCCAGAATCTTTGCTCCTACATGCCAAAGTATGACTTTTAGAATATTCCATTGAACATGGTTTCATCTATGCAGAAACTCTTTATTATTCAAACTAAATAACTCCGCGTGGGCTGAGACCATATCATATGCTAATGACTTCCAAGGTCCAGGACAAGCTCCCTTGATGGACTCTAGTGTAATTGCAAGCAATCTATGAATTAATATATTTCAAAATTGAAAATTTTATCTTTATTTAAAAGCAACAATATTAGGTTGAACAAAATTTCACTTGATATAATGAATGTATAAGCATAATTATTGTAGGCACTATTATATACACATATAAATGCATATATTTACAATGTTCATTTTTTCAAATAAAGGTAGATACTATTGTAATTAAATAATATAAAATCATTTAAAAGCAGTATTGAATTACTTTTAATCATTGGGTATGTTTTTAACATTTGTGATATTCAAAAATTAGAGCTATTACAGCTTTAGGCTGAACTAAAACTTGTATAAGACACACTATTAGTATTAAGACTATGTATAAATATATATAGTCTTATATACAATAAACACGCATATATTTTATATTTTGTTTCCTTAGTCAGCCTTACAATAAGATGGGGGTGGTATATACAGATAGAAATTTGTCTGAAAAAGATATGGGGTTCTTAAGTGAACTATAAGCTTGTTAGGAGTAAATAGTGTAGTAGCCACTAATTAGAGTGGTCTTAGTTTGCATGGAGAGGAAGTTTAGGATAAAGAGGTGACAATACTTCCATACATTATTCAGATAAAATCATATCTCGAGTACCAATTGTAGAGGGCTGCAGATAGTAAGGGAACTCTGGGTAAGGTACAAGACACTTTAACTTAGAGGAAATCTGCTGACAATGCCTGGTTTGGCTTCCCATCTCCTCTAAGGGTTCTCAACCTTCTTGAGAAGCCAGGTAGGGCATAACCACCTCCTTTTGGTGCTCTCACCCTTCCTGAGAAGTCAGGGAGGCCATGACCACCTGTGTTCTACTTCAAGCAAGGAATATGTATAGTAAGAGGCATTTACATATCAATACCAGGGTTCTTATAGTTAATACATGCACAGTGTGCTATGGTGTAATGCTACCATAGTTAGCATTTCTGCAGTGTGTTGTGGTATTGTAATGGTTCTATAGTTGGCATATGCTCAGTATGCTGTAGTGATGTAATCATACTAAAGTATTTAAGGGCCAAGAGGACTTGAAATAAAAGAACTCCATCTTTGACCAACCTCATGGGTCTCTTGCCTTTTTTACTCTTCCATTAAGACCAAGGACTTGAGTTGGTCCTGAGATCCTCCCGAGAGCTAGTACAGTCAGTATATTTTGGAACCCCAGCATGGGGGCTCTACAAAGCATGGTACATGTTGGCACCTCAGCTTGGAGGCTCTAGAAAGCACACTAAAACTAGTAGATTCAGTTTGGACACATCCTTAAAGAAAGGTCATTCATAAGCTGAAAAATGTTCAGAAGTAGTCAACAAAGATGGTAAAATGTGGGGGTGTGCTGGAGCTAATTCAAAATGGATCAAGTGAGTCAATTATTAAAATTTTAATATGGCAATGTATCCTCAGGAAATGCTACAAATTGAGGTTTCATTTATTGTTTTGGTTATTGTTTGGATTAAAAAAATACAAACAATGGGGCAACTATATGGTACAACAGATAGAATACCAGCCCTAAAATCAAGAGGATCTGAGTTCAAATGTGGTCTTAGACACTTGACACTTATAGCTGTGTGACACTGGACAAGTCATTTAACCCTGGTTGCCTTGAAAAATGAAAATGCATATTGAACTTATAAGTGTATTGTGAACAACCACTCTCATCCAGACTATCTTATTTCCAAATTTGTTGTTGAACATGTTCTAATAAACCACTGATGGTTGTCTATAATTAAGGGGACTTTTCACATGAATCCTTAGATCACAACTATTGATATTTACATAGTGATATTAAATTTTCTCACATTTTAGTGAGATCTTATGAATGAGAAAATTGAGGTTTTAAGTAGAAAAAATGATTTAGCCAGACTTATAGAACTGATAAGTCCTAGAGCCAGGATATATATATATACCTAAGGCTTCAGAATCCATTTTATGAACATTGTATTAAGTCATGATATTTTTAACAAGAAAAAAAGCCATGTTCATTTATTTAAAATATATTTGTTGAATATATCCTCTATGCCACAGTATCAGAATAACATAGAATTTTTAAAAATTGTTTGAAGCTCCTACTTAGAGGTCAAAGAATAGAGTTAATTTCCCTTTGAAATAATTTATATATTGAATTTGGAGTATTTAGTTTTTTAGGTAGAAAATAAACCAGCGGTTTGTGTTATTTTTAATTTTGTGGTAAAATCTAAGGAAACTAAATCTAAAAGTTTTGCTCACTTCTCTGAGGACCTATTTCCTCTCTGGAGCAGACACCTTCTCCCTTTCCCCACGAAAACAGCTAATTTGCTTTGTTAATTTACAAAGCTGCGAAAATAAAATCTAAAAGAGACCAATCTACAAGAGTTCACCATTCTGTCTAAATTAATATAAAATGAGAGATAGTAATTATACCTGGAACCCAGAATCAGGATAAATGAGGCCTTTGTTTAGATTTTCTTTTAAAAAATAAAATTTACTGAGATTATCTTTGCAGTCATATCCACTTGATAATTTTTTTGTTGTTTTGTTCTAAGTAAGGATAAAGTGAGGGGAGGGGGGAAGAAATAGAAAAGACAAAAAGATAGATGGGAAAAGAAAGCGAAAAAAAGAAACTATAAATGAGAAAAAAATAAAATGCAAGTGAAGAAAAGAGGAAAAGAAGAACAATCAATAATTCTAGAGACTTTAAACCCTTAATTTGTTTTTTTAGGGTAGTTTCTAGAAAAAAAGAATAAAGAAGAAATTTTATATTTCACATTTATATTTGTTTAACATACACCTATACTCTTTTTTTGTAACTTATGCTCTTTAAAATATTTTCAATGGAGTTCTCTTACTTCAGTGTTTTACCCATCTTGAACTATAATCCCATAGTACTTACTAATTGAATATTGTGATGAAGTTTTGTTTTGTTTTTATTACAATAATGAAGGAGAAAAAACATCTTTCTACCTCTGATTAATATGTGAATACCAACAGGTAGAGCAGGGAGAGAGAAAGAGAGAATTTCCTAAAAGAAGAGAAAAAAAAAAAAAAAATATATATATATATATATATATATATATGCAAAGTGAAAACAGAAGTTGATGACAAGATCAGTTTGATTTAAAAGGAGAGAAAAAAGAATTGGTTTGATTTTCCATGGGATGAACCCACATTCTGCCTTTATTACATACAGAAAGGTCCATCTCTCAAAATAGTTATGTCTTCAGATTTTAATGTCATCAGCATGGAAGTCAGTAGAAGGCATTGTTATGACCTTCACAGAGCTTGAGGATTCCATGATATATATACCTTGTTGATGAAAATCCAGAAAACCAGAAGAGGTGATAAAATATAGCTAAGTGATTCTGAGAGTAAATATTAGTTTCAGTGCCTGATTGCCTCATATTTTAAATATTTCAATGCACACTGCATGACTGGCGAGTGTAAAGTAGTCACTATTTAGCAACTCGTGCTGCAAAAACACCTTAATAGCATCATTCTGAGTGTGTTCCGTCCTCTTTAGAGTAATGGGCTTTTGATGATAGTAATCAAAGAATGTTGCCTTTGTAGATTGGAGTCATAGGCACTTTAAGAAATGATTACTGTTAAGGACATTTCTTTTCAATAATTTGTGCTTTGCTTGTACCTTTCCTCTGATTTAAGATGGATGACAATGGGGCTGCCCAGGAGAGGCAAAGTTGTGCTTTTATTTTTCCTAATAAAGTGAGAGGGGAGGATTTCAGCAAACTTGATTCAGGTAGGAGAGAGAAGCATGCAATGTGATGGGTAAAAGAAATCAGAATAATGTTGGGGAAAAGTCAATGGAAATTATTAGAATTTTACATGATGGCTCATTGCATACTAATAAATAAGATTATGAAATTTAAGTGATTTAGTTTGCAACTTTTGCAAATGAAAACCATTGCAATTATGACAGATATGTCTTAAAATAATGGATAGATTCAAGATAGCTAAGGTCTTTTATTCAGTTAGAGTTTAATAAGAAAAAATACACTGAAAAAAAAAAAAAAAACTAAAGATAGAAAACATTAAACAAAGAAAGAGATTTGGTTACCTGTTAGCTTAATGATCAGTACCAAATAGTCAATTTTTATTATAAAATCAGTACCAAATTAGTATCAAATAGCTAATGTTTATTATCTTAAGGTTTACAAATCACTTTAAAAGCCAGTAACAATAACAGTTCTGTGGGATAGATTCCACAGCTATTAATATCTCCATTCTCTGAAGAGGAAACTAACAGAGAACTGATATGACTTTTTCAGGTACACACAGTGAATGGAAGCCAGAATTAGCAACCAGACTTCTCAACTCCAAGATCATGATATCTGCCTGTTATGACCTGAAATCACTGTCAGCCAGTGCTTGTTACTCTAGGCTTATCTCTATGCTTGGTATTATGGAGGATACAAAGAAATGCAAGATGCATTTCCTACCCTCAAGGAACTTATAAACTTAATAGGGATATAGGGAAAGCAACATATTACAGTGGAAATGAGGTTTTTGGGTACCTCCATTAGAACAAAGCAGAGCTCCAATTTTGTCTCAAATGCTTTTCTATTTACCAGTTGCATGACTGTAACCCATTTAATTTTTTTCTGAGTTTTACCTTTGTCTTAGGCAAAATGGGATTAATAATGACTGTAATATTTATCTCACAGGATTTCTGAGAGAATTAAATGAACTATCAGAATCCTTGCTATTGTAAAAGGATTATCAATAGTAAGAAGTAGTATATACTTAATAATAAACTAATGAGATCACTGAGGATTGCAAACTAAGGAAAAAAGCAACATAAATTGACATTATGTATGCTGTATTTTCATTCGTTTTGTTAAATATATTACAATTTTATTTTACTTCAGTTCTGGTCACTCTAAGTGGATGATTTTGATACCTCTTACAATAGAAACATGTGCTAGAGGAAGTCAGTGAAGGAAATTAAGATGCACTCTTTAAGGAAACATTCTTACAGAAAAGATCTACATAATTTTTATTATTATATATTATATTTTATTATTATATATGTATTTATATTATACATTTTATTTTCGCTATAAATTATCATATATGTCTCTTCTTATTTAGTGAGCATGAGAAAACTTTGGGAGATGTGTAAATAGATGTTTTACTCATCTGACCTTACACAGATGAGGAAACTGAGGAGGAAATGTGAAGTTACTTATTGAATGTAATAAGATCAATCAATGACCAGAAAAAGGAATGTGAATCTAGATTTCTTTCATCCTAATTCAATTGTGTTTGTTTGTTTTTTTTTTTCTTCATCAAAGACCTTTTTATGGGAAAGCTTTAATGAGGGGTGACTTGAATGGAGCCTTTAAAGATAGTTAAGATTTGGATAGGTAAAGAAGAAAAGCTTAGAGAAGGGGTTTGCTTGTAATCTCCACAAACCAAAAGAAGATATGCCAGACAACTGCTGAATGGATTGTTTATACTAGAAGGGGACAAAAGGGTTGAGAATTATACCAGGCAGGTTTAAGCTTGAAATGAGGAAATAAGGACATTATCAGGAAGTGCCTTTCATGTACTAAATAGCTTAATAAATATGTCTTTAATTGTATTCAGTTGAATTTAAAAATCAAAATCCCAAAGTGGAATGGACTGAGTCAATAGATAATAAGTTCATCATCATTTGAAGTCTTCCAAGTGCACACCTCTGTCTGTCTTCCTTCCCCCCCCTCTCTCTCTGTCTTTCTCTTTCTCAGACACACATACATGCATACACATGTACATATTTTTACAAATATACATGTGTATATATCTGTATTTGTATGTGTGTATATATATATGTATCCAATTTTTTTTATGCTTCTGTTCCTTCATCTGTAAAATGAGATAGTTTCACTAATGTCCCTAAAGTTCCTTCTAGTTCCAAATCTGTGATTCCATGACATTCTTGAGAAATAGATTAACCCCTTGATTATTTTAGCACCATTTCAGGAATATCTTTCTGGATTAAGATAAAGAATAAAGAAGAGGAATAAGAGAATGTGACTTTTAACTATATGCCACAAGGTGAACTTAATTCTGGCGGTTGGCTTAATGATTGGCAGAAATGATGAAATTCAAAAAGCCTCTAACACTTATGATCATAATGGAGAAACAGAAAGGAACATTTTGTGCCAGCCTTCTCCCTCAACCATTGTACCTGAGCCTAAGGAAAGAAAAAAAAAAAGCAAATATTCCAGAAATGTGTTTAGAAAGTTTGGGCTCTGAATTCATCACTTACAAATCCTTTCGTTTTGCTTACAAGGAATGAATTGAAAATTTCCAATGTGATTTACAATTAATGTCAGCTTGGATTCTCTAATTATACCTAAATTCAATATTCTCTCTATCCTTTCCAAACTAATCACTTGGCAAAAAGAAATATATCTTCAGAAAACCCTTGTAATTTTAAACTATGTTGGGTATCTTGGGAAGAGCCCAATAATGTAGATTTGTGGTTACATTTTTATTCCTAAAATATACATAGGATTATACACTTAAACTATGCAACACTTGTAAATACATTACTTATTTCTAATAATAATTGACATAGCATGTATATGTCCCAGATGACTCTCAAAGACCTTAAGTTTCAGAGTAGATGCTATTCCATACAGGTATAGGGGCTTTCTGTATAAGATAAAAGGACCTTCCTTTCAGAAACAAATCACAGCTATAGACAAAAGAACAATGTCAAGATATGAAAGGACAAAAGGAATACTGAGATACATCTCAATCTGACAGATGACAACAATTTATATATATATATATATATATATATATATATATTCATATATATACTCCCAAATATAAAACCAGTTAGTCACAATCCCTAATTTAATCCATAAGAAAATTGACAAAGATGAAGTAACTTATTCAAAATCTAGAAAGCAGCAAAGTCAAGACTTCATATGTCTCTCAACTCCTTATGAGGCAACTATGTGGCAGAAAAGAATCTAATTTCAAATCTCATCTGCATGCTTCCAATGTAACCCTGGACAAGTCATTTATCCTCTGTGAATTTCAGTTTTCTTAAAGGTAAAATGAATATGATGAATTTTTTCTTTCAGGATTGTTGTAAGCATAAAATTGGATTAACATAGCACAAAGTAGGTATTAATAAAAATGTGTTTTTTTTTTCTCCTTATGTCATAGAGGAGACTCAGTCTGAGAATGTGAAAATTATCTAGATAAATGTGCATTCCGGGAATTCCAAAAGCCTTAGTGAATTGAAGCTATAGGGATACTCTGTGTATCTAGATTTTTAATTAGAAAGATCGATATATTTATAGGTATAGGTAGATAAATATAAAATATACATATATATAGATATTTTATGTCTAAATCTATCTGAATTTACAGAGAGAGACAGAGAGAAACAGAGACACAGAGAGAGATAGAAAGAGAGCTCCAGATAGAAAGCTAAAGATAGAGATATCTAATTGTATAGCTATATAGTTATAGATAACCAGGTAAAAAGACATAGATATGTAGATAGATGATGGAGACATATTTTTGTCAATCCCTTTATATATCACCCTATTTGAATGTCACAACAACCTTCTAAAGCCTTTAATATGATATAATTATCACTATTTAATAGATATGAAAACTTAAAATTATAGACTTAAAATAACTACTCTGTTTCATATAGCTAATAAATAGAAGGAGCAGAATTTGAACTGAGAGCTTTCTGATTCCAACTCCAAAATTCTGTCTTGTAAACCATGGTATACAATTTTGGATAGCAGAGCTGGGACTATGATGCAAGAGATCTCATATCTTGGTACAAAGAGGAATAGAGGCTTTAGATCTTAGAAGTGTGATCTTGAAAAATTCACTCAATTTCTTTGAGCCTCAGTTTTTTATTTGTTACATTGAGGGCATTGATAGATATTCTAAAAAAAATTTCTCCAGACAAGCTGATCCCACTCTAATATTTTGGTGATTTAATATGAGAGACTTTACCATATTTAACAGGCTCCAGCTACTTAACAAATATTTCCCTTTGACATGGCACTGACCCCAGATTTCCCCAAACCCTTGAAATTTCAACTAAGTCTGTGAAATAATGGAACAATTTACCTCTGCTTCCTCTTTATAGTGTTAGTCAGTCACAAACAAAAACAGCTCATCCCTGGCAATGTGGGTAGATTTTTCCTCTTTGATTTCACTTATTTTAAAATGCAAAGCCATAGAGGTCAGAGCCTGATCTTCTTCTATATGTGTATACTCAATTCACATCACAATGATTGACAAATAGTAGGTGTTTAATATATTTTTGAGTCATTCATTTTGATATATTCAAAAATAACTTTTGACTCTCTCAGATTACATTTTTTTTGGTACTACATTCTATTTCTTCAAGTAAGAGGTATTTCCACTAAACTATGCTTTTTTCTAATTGAATAAGCCACACTAATGAGACTTTTTGGAAACATGTATTTTTATTCTGATATTTTTTCCTCATTGATCTTAAGTTTTATTTAATTTCCCTTGGTCTCCTTTTCTTAATCTGCAAAAGAAAAGTTTTGGAATAGATGAGCTCTATGATTTCTATGAACTAGAGAAATCTGACTTAAAAAAAAAAAAACTACATATTATAAATGACTAGGAATTAATCAATGGGGATTGCAGTTTTTTTTTCCCTCAAGAATATATGTCCCTCCAAACTAATTGCCAGGAAATAATATATAGTCAATGACAATAGAGATAAAGATGGAGAGAGGCACCCTAAAATTGTTATTCTGATGCTTCAGTATCATTATCTTGTTTTCTGTCCTGTATGTAGAGATCCAAATTCTAGCACCTTTTGGTATCTAGGGAAATACTATGCAACCTGCATCTGAAAAGCAGGTATTAAATCCTTCTAATTGACAATTTGCAAGGATCTTATTTCTACCTAGTGTTCCAACACTTGCCTCCCCTAGTGCTATAGGAAATGAAAAACTAGCAATTTCTTAATGAATCAAACCTGCTCCAGGTACACATTTGCATAACTAAATTCCAAAAAAAAAATTACTCAGACATAGAGAGACAAATTTTGTTATGCCAAGAAATTCTTACCATCACCACCAATAAAAGAAGAAGCAAGCTATTTTTCCAGCTGACTTTGTTTTTAAAGATTTGTATATTATTTTAAAGGAAATGAATATCTCCTAGTCAGTTATGAGCTAAAGGAAGGAACTCTGGGGGAACAGTGTAAAAAACTTCTTTTGAGGCCTAGTTTTACTAACTACTCAGCTGTATGACACTGTGAAAGTCACCCAATTTATCAATAAAATGAAGGGTTTGGAATAATTGGTATCTAATGCCCCTCCTATGGACTATGATTTTGTGAGCTCAAGTTGTCTTCAAAAGAGAAAAGTAGAGAAATTGGGAGATTTTGTAATAAAAGTAAGATCATGAAAGATTTCAGGACATATAACTTAGACATGGACAGATACATTTTGATAATTGTCAGCCACTTTTAACTAATGGACTATATATACATATTTATATGCACATATATGCTTTAATGTGCATATATACATTTACAAATACATATACAAATATATATACATATATACATTTACATATACAATACATATACAAATACATATACAAATATATACATATACAATACAATACATATACAAATACATATATACATATACATATACAAATATGTACATATACAATACAATACATATACAAATATATATATACATATATACATTTACAAATACATATACAAATGTGCATATATATATTTATATATACATAATGGTATGAGTTTATGTTATTAATTATACTTTCCTTGAAGGCATAGAATTATTGTTTTGTCTTCAAATCCTTAGTGCATTGAATAGCTCTTGGCATATAGTAGGTATTATATATTATGTATAATATGTGTATAATATATGTCATATGTAGTAGGTACATATAAGATAAATTAATGTATATTGTTTAGTCATTTCAGTCATCTAACATTTTGTGGCCTCATTTGAGGTTTCTTTTTTAATATAACAGAATTTTATTTTCAAAATATATGCAAAGGATTTCTAGCCAAGTTGGCAGAGAGGAGGCACACATTTCCTTAAGCTCCATGTTTTCTCTCAGAATTTATTGCATGACAAGCCTCGGAATTAATACTTGACTGAAAAAAAAAAACACAAATAATTACCAAGATATCCTTGAAATTCGCCAGGAAAAGTCTGCTTTTGCTTGAGGACAGGGATGGCTTTAGATCTGGCACAGGCTGAGGGCAGGCAGTGACAGCGAGAGCAGCTCATAGCTGAGCAGACTAGAGCAGAGTGGGATGTGATCTCAGCTTTCTCTGCCGAGAAAGTTTTACTACAGTATTGGATACTTTGCCCTGGCAGCAAGCCAGTAGACAAGCAGAGAAGCTAAAAATACATGGGGTTAATACTATAACCCCGAAAAGCTATATTCTCTCAGGAACTGGACACACCCACCCACAGTGTCTCAGCACACTCTCAGAGGCTCAGTGCTCAGAGGCAGCACAGACATTGCTGTCCTGCTAGTGCCTCTCTGCTGCCCCCTGCAGTCTGTAGAGGAAGCTCAGTAACACCGTCCAGCTCAAAGAAACCAAAAAACCAAAAACAAAAAAAGCAGATTGCATTTAAGGTTTTTGTTTTGTTGCAGTTTGTCTTCTTTGATTCTGCTCTGACAAAATGAGCAAAAAATTTAAATGGACCTTAACCATTGATAGCTTCTGTATGGATAGAGAGCAGAATTTAAAACCTGAGGGGACTAAAAACAGACTGTCTCCAAAGAAGGATATGATCTGGACCTCAACACAAAAAACTCTCACAGAAGAAATTAAAAAGGCTCTCACAAGAGATCCAGAAGAAAAATGGGAAAAAGAAAGGGAAGCTTGGCAAGAGAATCTGGATAAGTCATCCCACTCATTTAAAGATAGAGTGGATAAAGAAATCAAATCCTTGAAAAACAGAATTAGAGAATTGGAAAAAGAAAATACCTCTCTAAAAAATAAAATTGGTGAAATGGAAAAAAAAAATTCCAAAGAACAAAACAACTCACTTAAAAACTCAATTGGACAATGAGAAAACGATATTTAAAAAAGAGTGAAGAAATTACTTCATTGAAAATCAGAATCGAGCAAATGGAATTGAATGACTCAAGGAGACACCAAGAATTAGTTAAAAAAAAAAAATGAAACAATGGGAAAAAATGTCAAATACCTTCTTGGGAAAACAACAGATTTGGAAAATAGATCTAGGAGAGACAATCTGAGAATTATTGGACTCCCTGAAAAATATGATGAAAAAAAGAACCTGGACACTATTTTCCAGGAAATTATCTTTTTTTTTTCTTTTTTTAATTCATTTAATAGCCTTTTATTTACAAGTTATATGTATGGGTAACCTTACAGCATTAACAATTGCCAAACCTCTTGTTCCAATTTTTCACCTCTTACCCCTCACTCCCTCCCCCAGATGGCAAGATGACCAGCATATGTTAAATATATTAAAATATAAATTAGATACACAATAAGTATACATGACCAAACTGTTATTTTGCTGTACAAAAAGAATCAGACTCTGAAATATTGTACAATTAGCTTGTGAAGGAAATCAAAAATGCAGGTGTGCATAAATATAGGGATTGGGAATTCAATGTAATGGTTTTTAGTCATCACCCAGAGTTCTTTCTCTGGGCGTAGTTGGTTCAGTTAATTACTGCTCCATTGGAAATGATTTGGTTGATCTCATTGCTGAGGATGGCCAGGTCCATCAGAACTGGTCATCATACAGTATTGTTGTTGAAGTATATAATGATCTCTTCCAGGAAATTATCAAAGAGAATTGCCCAGAAGTTATAGAAACAGAAAATAAAATAGAAATTGAGAGAATTTATTGATCACCTACTGAAAGGGATCCTAACATCAAAACGCCAAGAAATATAGTAGCCAAATGCCAGAACTATCAGACAAAGAAAAAATACTGCAAGCTGCTAGAAAAAAAAAAAAAAAAACAATTCAAATATAGAGGAGCTACAATAAGGATTACCCAGGATCTAGCAGTGTCCACATTAAAAGATCTAAGGGCCTGGAATATGATTTTCCAAAAGGCTAAGGAACTTGGTATGCAGACAAAAATAACTTACCCAGCCAAAATGAAAATCTTTTTCCAGGGAAGAAGATGGATATTCAAGGAAATAAGTGAATTTCACCTATTTTTGATGAAAAAAAAAAAGAACTTAACAAAAAGTGTGATCTACAAATATAGACTTCAAGAGAAACCTAAAAAGATAAAAAGAAATTTTGGGAACTATATTTCTGCTATAAAGATATATAAAGAATACATGTATACCTTGTTCTAGAAAGTATAGGTGAAAAGGAAATTGTACCTGGAAAAGGGTAAAAAGGGTTAGGGTTAGAGCTCTAGGAGATGACTAAGAACCATTACATTGAATTCCCAATCCCTATATTTTTGCCTGCCTGCATTTTGGATTTCCTTCACAGGCTAATTGTACAATATTGCTGAGTCTGATTTTTTTTGGTACAGCAAAATAATGGCTTGGTCATGTATACTTATGGTGTATCTAATTTATACTTTAATATATTTAACATCTACTGGTCATCCTGCCATCTAGGGGAGGGGGTGGGGGGAAGGAGGGGAAAAATTGGAACAAATGGTTTGGCAATTGTCAATGCTATAAAATTTCCCATATATATAACTTATAAATAAAAAGCTATTTAAAAAAAAGAACAGAGAAGCTAAACACCTTAAATGATTTTCAGAAATTGATAGGAGATATCCAATGCATGTGACCACTGTTAGGCTTGACTATCTATCAATTGCAACTGTTATATGACATTTCAAGGGGAGACAGCACTTTAAATTCACCACACGAGCTTACAAAAGAAGCTCAAGAGGCTTTGAGAGAAGTTGAACTGGCTTAACCAATGTGATTGAATGAGTCACTCAAAAACCCTTGGAAATATCAGTTTTTGCTACACAACAGGCACCCACAGCAGTCTTTCATCAAGGAGACAGTGTGATAGAGTGGGTGAACCTCCCAGCACAAGCAGAACAAAGCCTTACTCCTTACCCACTACTTGTGGCTAGAATTTTATTAAAGGCCATTAAGCGAGCAGTAAAATTATCTGGGACAAGACCTGACAAGATATACACCTTTTATACTAATGCACAAATTAATGTATGCTGTGAAACCATCCCAGAGTGGGAAATTTTATTGGTCAGAGATCCAAATTTTATACATGGGTCTCCATTTAAGATAACCAGACTATTACATAATTGGCGATGGATTCTTGAAGAAAAGGCTTCTAAAGTTCCTCTTAAAGGACCAACTATCTTTACAGATACATCCAAACATAATAATTGTGCTGTATACTCTCCTGACTTAACTATAAAGAGAGTAATCACAACTCCTTTTCAATCCACTCAGCACAATGAATTGTATGCAATCATTTTAGCTCTTACTTATTATGCAGGAGATATAAATACATTTTCTGATTCAGCCTATTCAGTAGGTGTGGTACAAAGAATTGCCATAGTCCAAATAAAATTTGTAGCCTCTAATATATATCAGCTCTTTAAGAAGCTTCAAGAGCTTCAGCCCATTATAGATTCTGCTTCCATTCATTCCACCATTTTCACAAATTCTCTTTGGGTGCCTCTTTTTAAGAAAGGAAATTAGGACACTAACAGAAATTCATTGAGAAAAGTCCAGAGGACAATAGTGTAGTTGGTAATAGAACTCAAGTTGTGAAAAAAAAAAAAAAAAAACAGGAGCTTATGATATTTAATGCGGAGAAAGAAGTTGTTAAGGAATAGTTGTTCTCAAGTATGTAAAGAATATTATTAAATGCACATCAAACGAGAGGGGGCAGAGTCAAGAAAGTGGAGTAAAGGCAGGAACTCACCTAATCATTCCTCCAAACACTCCAAATTCCTTTAAATAATGACTCTTAATAAAATTTAGAGCATCAGAATGCCAAAAATTATGTTGTAAAATATTTTCCAGCTGAAAGTAACTTAAAAGATCAGCAGAAAAGTTCTGTGACATCACTTTGGGAAGCTAGCCTGCAGTCCCAGTGTTGACTGGGGTACAGCCCTGACCCCAGTCCAGCCCCAACCCCAGGCCCAGATTACAGATCTCTCAGCCCAGAGACAACAAAGAAGACCTGGAAGATCAACAGGAAAGTTGAACCAGGATGGGAGCCCAGCACAATCTTAGCACAGGCAGCCCAGCCCCAGGCCCAGCATCAGCAAAGCAGGACTGCTGAATCAGTAGCAGTGATGGGGGCTTCTGGACCTCTCAGATTAGGGACACCAGGGAGGCCTTGGGAGATCAGCAGAGCAGGTCTGTGTGACAAAAGGATGGGAGCTTGCTATGCAGTCCCACTGCAGGCTACAGCAGCACAGACTCAGCCCTGTACCAGCCAAGCAGGACTGTGTCGCTTTAATAATGCTTTAATTTAATAATTAATGCTTTAATTCATTTAATACTAAATCTTACATCTACAGTGGGGCAAGGAGAATCCTAACAGCTCTACAGTAGAAAAGAGTGCTTGTGGTCAAGACTACAACTACCACTGACAACCAACACCACCATGTATATATGTATATATAATGTATATGTATATATCCATATAATTCATATGATGTATATGTATATATTCATGTTTATATTCATATATGCATACACATGTAATTATGTGTATGTATTCAAGGAAACATTAGGAAATACATAAATTTAGACAACCTAGGCCTCTGTTTTGTTGGTTAGTGTGATTTAGATGAAGCCATTTCCCTTCTCAGCTTCCTAATAGAGAAAATGGACATCATTATAACTGCCCTACCTACCTCAAAGGTTTTCTATTAGTAAAATGGTTTATGAAATACTATTTACTGTGTAAATATAAGTAATGGTTATTCTTATATTATTGTTACCCATTTAAATTCAATTAAGTTCACATTAGCTAAGGAATTAAGGAAAAAATTGTTAAACATTATAGCTACAAATTAGTGTAGAAGCTAGTATTTAAAGATTGCTTTTTGGCTTTTAAAATTTTAGATTTCCCCCCAAAATATAAAATATTCAAGTAGATCAAATAAATCAGTTCTCAAAATAACTAAATTTATGATATGTAACTGAATATATATTTATGTATGTAACTGAATGAATGTATACAAAACTAATCTAGATTGTGATACAAAATTCTAAGATGCATTTTTGTCCATTTGTTATTATTATTTTTTATTATAATAACTTTTTATTGACAGAATCCATGCCAGGGTAATTTTTTTACAACATCATCCCTTGCACTCAATTCTGTTCCTATTTTCCCTCCTCTCTCTCCACCCCCTCCCCTAGATGGCAAGCAGTCCTATATATGTTGAATATGTTGCAGTATAGCCTAGATACAATATATGTGTGCAGAACCAAACAGTTCTCTTGTTGCACAGGGAGAATTGGATTCAGAAGGTAAAAATAACCTGGGAAGAAAAACAAGAATGCAAACAGTTTACATTCATTTCCCAGTGTTCTTTCTTTGGGTGTAGCTGCTTCTGTCCATCATTGATCAATTGAAATTGAATTAGGTCTCTTTGTCAAAGAAATCCACTTCCATCAGAATACATCTTCATACAGTATTGTTGTTGAAGTATATAATGATCTCCTGGTTCTGCTCATTTCACTTAGCGTCAGTTCATGTAAGTCTCTCCAAGCCTCTCTGTATTCATCCTGCTGGTCATTTCTTACAGAACAATAATATTCCATAACATTCATATACCACAATTTACCCAACCATTCTCCAATTGATGGGCATCCATTCATTTTCCAGTTTTTAGCCACTACAAATAGGACTACCACAAACATTTTGGCACATACAGGTCCTTTTTCCTTCTTTAGTATCTCCTTGGGGTATAAGCCCAGTAGTAGCATTGTTGCCTCAAAGGGTATGCACAGTTTGATAACTTTTTGCGCATAATTCCAGATTGCTCTCCAGAATGGTTGGATTTGTTCACCACTCCACCAACAATGCATCAGTGTCCCAGTTTTCCCGCATCCCCTCCAACATTCATCATTATTTTTTCCTGTCATCTTAGCCAATCTGACAGGTGTGTAGTGGTATCTCAGAGTTGTCTTAATTTGCATTTCTCTGATTAATAGTGATTTGGAACACTCTTTCATATGAGTGGTAATAGTTTCAATTTCATCATCTGAAAATTGTCTGTTCATATCCTTTGACCCCAATTGAACTTTTAATTGAGGTGTTTTGTTCATTGAATTTTTTGCATTTCAATTTTGTTTTTCAAAGAATTGGTTTCTTTTTCATATCTATTTTGTAAAGAGTTACATGCCTTTTCCATTTCATCAAATCCATTTTTAATTAGTTTTCTTCAGATAATTTCTAATTTTCCTTTTCTATATCATCTTGCAAAGATCACATTTTCTTTCCCCAGTTTCTTCTAACTCTCTTTTAAGATCCTTTTTGTATTCTTCCTAGAGATCCATACAAAATGGAGACCAGCTCATGTCTCCTTTTGGGGCTTCATCTGGAGTTTATTGGCCTTTAGTAATCTTAGGGTTTGAGTTCCTTTCTTCTCTTTCTCCATAAAAGCTGTCTATGATTAGAATTATTTTTGCTTTTTTGCTCATTTTTTTAAGGTTGAGGTCTGCTCTTAAGACAAAGGAGTGACAACCACTTTTATTTGCCATGGCATGATTCTGCTGACTGACTTCCAGTGTCAGGTCCTGAGTTGTTCAGGAATGCAATGGCTTACAATTTGCCTTTTGTATTTGTTTTTGTGCGTCTTGCTGCAAACCTGCTGAACCACCAACTTGCAACTAGGACAGAGTAGCTCAAAGACTTACAATAGATTCCCTGCTGTACAGAGTCCACAATGCCTTGACTCCCCCCACCCACCTCCATACCTTGGGGTCCTAGACTGCAGTCTGGGTTTGGGCAGCCTTTTCCTCTGCCCAATTGAAACTTCTTTTTTGCAGTTCTTACAAAGTGTCTTCTTCTGGAAATTTGTTGTACTCCAAATATTTGTGGATTCTGTCACTTCAAAACCAGTTCAGAGGCTTCATCTGCTGTTAATTTGAGGTAAGTTCGAGGAGGTAACATAGATATGTCTATTCTCTGCCATCTTGACTGTTTGCCCTTCAGTTAATTTTTGTGCTTCTTTTTCTTACCTGTTGCCTTTTTTTCTTTCAAACTTTAATAATTCTGCATAGCTCTCATTTCTTCCCTCCATTTTCTTTTCTCTTTAAGATTCTTCTTGAGGTCTTCCAAGAGAGACTTTTGAGCTTAAGATGAGTAGATATCCCCCTTTGAGCCTTTACCTGTAGGCATTTTTCTATTTTTATCTTTTTTCTGGATTTTTATTCTAATCTTCCCTGTTAATATAGTAGCTTTCTATGGTCAGGGCTCTTTTTTTTCTTTTTCTTTTTCTTTTTTCTTTTTGTTGATTTTTAAAAGTTGGACTAGGGTAGTAGGACTCAGTGGAGATTGTCTCAAATATCTTTTGCAGGTATACAGGGGTCTGTCACTGAATTTCCACCATTGACTTTCCATTTACCTGTGACTGGTGGTGCTGCAGGCTTTTCCATTCTGCTGGGTTGGTCTGTTCAAGTCCCATCTGTTATGCTGGGGTTCAAGGGATCACAATTAGCCTTCTGTGGTTGCCTTGGAGGTCTCACAGCTGGCTGCCTGAGACACTGACCTCTAACCCAGAACAGAGTAGCTAATACTGTTGCTCTTTGGCTAAGAGCATCCCATTATATTTTCTAGTCCAGGCCTCCCCACTTCTGACCTCCCTATCTGGGCCTCCCCATGCCCAGCTGCACCTGTATTGAGGCACATTTCACCATCACTAATTGAGAAAGACCTTTCCTAAAATCTTTGTTGACTAGTGTTTTAAATATTTCTTTATACTTCTAAGAACCTTCATTTCCTTACCTATAAAATTAAGCTAAATAATGTAATCCCATAACCTTTTTCTATCTCAAAAATTCTTTTTATCTTACCGTTTAAGTGTATGAAGGTAGGAATGTACAAAGATATTAACAAGATTGGTTTGGCAGAGAAAGATTTAATAGGGAAATAGTAACACAAACTGACCTTTATAAGGTATTTTCAGTTTTGCAAGGCATTTTATATATTCTAGCTTAAGCCTCACAGCAACCCTGTATAGTTGATGATCTGCTTATTATATAATCTCTATTTTTACAAAACTAAGGGTTAAAGGAGTTAAATAATTTGGCCATGATCATAACTGTAAAGGGTAGGATTTGAATCAGGTTTTTCCTGACTCTTAAGTCTAGGATGCACAGGCAAGATGGAGTCACATTATGGAGTATCCTTGATATAAAGGAAAATATGTTAGCCTTGTTCTTATCATTGATAGAAAAAATATTGAAATCTTTTTTTGATCATGGGAATGGCACTTTGAAAATTGTATTTTAGGAAAATTAATAGGATTGTAGCATACATGATAGATTAGAAGCAGTGGCAGATTGGGGCCCCTAGGCATCAAAACTTTTGAGACCTTTACTGGTAATTTAAATTTTTTATGTTTGAAAACAAACAAGAGCCAATTATGTCAAACTGAAAAAAAAAGAGTATTTTATATTTTGAAAAAATATTAAGCATTTCATCATAAAATAGGCTTATTTTTCTTTTCTTTTATGGATATTTTCATAATTTTAATTTACTTTTTAAGATTGATACATACAAGTAAGCTATTCATTTAACTCTAGTTTTTATTTTTTATTTTTTTTTAATATAAGTACCTGCAGATGTCTAAAATAAAACTGGAGTTAGAAAACATAGACACATTATATATGTAATTATATATGAATATATAAAATAATCTACGTATATACTTTATATATTATATAATCTACATATATTAAATGTATATATAATGTATGTTTGTGTACATATATGATTATATCTATGTGCATGTGTATGAATATAGGCATGTATGAGATGAGAGAGAGAGAAGGAGGGAAATTATAGTCTTAGATAATTTCCCAGAGCTTTGAAAGGTTTTATTTGCTGCCCAGGGGAGCACTAGTATGTTTGGGAAGCAGAACTAGAACTTATCTAGGTCTTCTTGGCTTTGAGCCTTGCTTCATAGCCACTACCATAAATTCCCTCTCCTGAAAAGAAAATAAGATAAAATACTAAATTGTAACTTCAAAAATTTGGAATAAAATTGAGTGTTATATGAAATATTTTTAATAAGATGATTCTTTTCTCCTAACGAACATTTTGCCATTTTATATATTATCTATAAGAAGATTGTCTCATAGTTTATGTGAATAGGGCACACAGAATTAGATCGATGCAGCAATAATTCAAAACCCAAGTATGGGACCATATTTTTTTGTTTGTTCGTTTTTACCAAGGTAATCATGGAGATAGCAACCATCACTAGAATTTGCTATTCAGAGGACATTCCTTGCTCATAGATACTACTTCAGCCCAAAATTCAGAGGTGTAATTGTAAGATTAGATCAGAAGAGAAATGAATGGATAGAGAAGAGAACACAATTATCAGAGTATGAAGAAAAAGTTTGATATATGTATTATGTAGCAATAATTATTTAACCAGAATCCAATTTGATTTGTAGTTGTTAAACTCTTAACTTTTACTTCTTAAATTTATAATTCTCTAGTTCTCTAATACACTAACTTAGGGAACCCTAGAGGTGTGTATGTGTGTTTATACACACATACATGCATGCATATACAATGCATACATGTAATACATACACAGTTATATATGGAGGCATTGTGTGTATGTATGTTTGTGTGTATATGTATATGTACACACAAATGCATATACATAGGCATGTGTAAACATATGCATAAATGCATGTATGATTATATATTGTGCATATATGTAAAACTATTTATCTATCATGTATCTGTCTGTCTATTTATGTGATAGGCCAATTGAATTACCAAATACTGGCAGCAGTGGGGATATGGAGGTGTGGCTAGAAAAATGAGGTCCCTATCTAGGGACCTTGTCACTAGCCACTTGGTTAGTGTTAGGGCACTTGTGGGGCTACTGCCAATGAGATTTAATATTTTGGCAGGAATTGGATAACCTCTGCTTTCTTGTCTTTTCCAGGTTTATTATTTAAGGTTCATCCTTGACTCTCAATTCTCTTTCACTATACATATCTGTTGCCTAGGTCTATATATTTTAGTCTGTTGCATCTCTCTAATATGTTTCCTTTTCTCCTCCAACACTACACCAGCCTGGTGAAGGCTTTTATCACCTAATGCCAAGATTGTTACAATCAGTCAGATGGCTGGATTACTTGCTACAACTATTTCCCAACCCAGCCTTAACTGTCAAAGTGATTTTCCTAAAACATGGCTGACGTTGTCAAACAAACAACCCAAGCCCGTTTGCTCTCTCCTATCTCCCCTTTTTAAAGCAATGAACATTTTTTATTTAGTATATTTCCACAAATATGACTTTAAATAACAACCCATCTCATATTTGCCTTTTGCCTTCCCTGTCTTTTATCACATTCCAACTAAAATCTCATCTTCTACAGGAGGCCTTTCTTTATGACTCTTCAATCCATTACCTTCATTCCATTGATTGTTAACAATTTTGCACACAGAGACACATACACACAAACACAATGTTTTGTACATAGTTATTCCATTTTCTTCCCCCATTAAAACCGTAAGAACAAGGCCAATCTTTTTGCTTTTAAAAAATATTCTTGGGGCGGAACCAAGATGGTGGAGAAGACACACGACTTTCTAAGCTCTTCTCTTACCCTCTTTATCAATATTATATCGAGCCTCAAAAATAGTCTTGACTGCTACAATTCGTAAAGATAAGAAGTAGAACAACTCACCGGCTTAAGAAAATCTGCAGTCTCGCCAAAAAAGATTGGTTCCGGGGCCAGGGGGGAGATCGGCGCAGACCTGGAGAGAAATTAGGTTCCGAGGAGAGTCTCAAACCGAGGGTGAAGGCACAGATCTCAGCACAAGCGCGCAGCCCCAACCCCCAATACGGGCTTTTCCTTGGGGCAGGTGGGATCCTGCACGGCAGGAGGACGCAGCCTGGGTTAGCCTCCAATCTGCCCAGTGGGGAGCTCGGCTTGGGGCCATACAGCTTTTCCAGGGCCGATTTGCATTGGGCAGAGACATTGGGGCAGAGTTCCGGGTGGTCTGCAGTCTGCTGTCTGCGGTCTGCGGTCTTTGGTCTGTGGTCTGCGGTCAGCTGCTAATACTCACAGTCCCACAAGAGGCTCCGGCCTGGGGCAGTGACACTTTCACCCCTTAGTCTCTAGCCGAGGGCAATCGCTAACCCACTCAGCCCTACTAAGCAGTTTGATGTCTCGCCCAGTGCTGAATCCACTTCCTGTTGGGGGAAGGGAAAACTCTCACTCAGAGCACTCCCATACCTCGGAGCCAGAAATCGGTTTACATGTTTCCCTGCTCTGCAGAGGAAGCTGGTAACCCTCTTGCCTAGGAGACCTACCCTAAAGGCTTTAAAACATGAATAAAAAGATGAAAAGAACAATCTACAGTTTCTATGCAGAAAAAGAGCAGGTCAGCAAACCTGAAGAGACCTCAAACAGCAAAAATGCATCAGACTGTCCTCCTTTACATGATGCTCTCATAGAAGAGACCATTAAAAGTCTCAAAAGAGAGTTAGAAGATAAATGGGGAAAGGAAAGAGAAGCCTTACAAGAGAGCAACAACTTCCTGAAATATGAATTGGAAAAAGTAAAAAAATCTCAGGAAAGTAAGAATTGTGAATTGGAAAAAATAAAGAATTCACTAGAAAGTAGGATTTGTGAATTGGAAAAGACAAAGAACTCGCAAGAAAGTAGGATCCGTGAATTGGAAAAGACAAAGAACACGCAAGAAAGTAGGATCTGTGAATTGGAAAAAGAAAATAATTCACTAAAAAAAAAAATTAGTGAAATGGAAAAAAATTCCACAGACCAAAACAATACATTCAAAAACTCAATTGGACATATACAGAAAGAAGTAAAAAAAGCTAATGAAGAAAATAATTCTTTAAAAATTAGAACTGAACAAATAGAAACTAATGATTCATTGAGACAGCAAGAATCAGTCAAGCAAAAACAAAAAAATGACAAACTGGAAAAAACCATGAATTATCTACTTGCAAAAACGACAGACTTGGAAAATAGATCTAGGAGAGATAATCTGAGGATTATTGGACTTTCTGAAAACTATGATGAAAAAAAGAGCCTAGATACTATTTTACAAGAAATCATCAAAGAGAACTGCCCAGATGTAATAGAATCAGAAGGTAAAATAGGCATTGAAAGAATTCATCGAACACCTTCTGAAAGAAACCCTAAAATAAAAACCCCAAGGAATATTGTGGCAAAATTTCAGAACTATCAGATTAAGGAAAAAATTTTACAAGCAGCCAAAAAAAAACCATTTAAATACCGAGGTGCCACAATAAGGATCACCCAAGATCTGGCTGCCTTACATTAAAGGAAAGAAGGGCCTGAATATGATATTCCGAAAGGCACAAAGAACTTGGATGCAGCCAAGAATAAACTACCCAGCTAAGCTGAGCATTTTCTTCCAGGGAAGAAGATGGATATTTAATGAAACAAATGAATTCCATTTGTTTCTGAAGAAAAACCAGAACTAAACAAAAAATTTGATCTCCAAGAATAGAACTCAAGAGATGCAGAAAAGGTAAAAATAACTCTTGAGAATTGTATTTCTGTTGTGGATATACAAAAAGAATACATGTATAATTTGATTGTACTGATATAACATAAAAAAGGGAAGTAGATATGGAAAAGGGATGATGGCAGAATAAGGTGGGAAGGAGGGATAAAAAGAGGGAAACCACATCCCACAAAGAGGCTAAGGAAACTTATCATATCTGAGGGAATTTAGAGAGGGGGAGGAACATTGTGTGAATCTTACTCTCATCAGAGTTGGCTCAAAGAAAAAATAATTGACATTTGTTTTAGAGAAAATTCTCTCTCGCCTCATTAAAAACGGGGGAGAGGAAAAGGGAAAAGAAAAAGAGTAATAAGGGAAGGAAGGGGGAAAGACTCAAAGGGGGGGAGGGAGGGATTATAAAGAGGATAAGGATCGTGATACAAGAGGGGTACATAAGTTTAAAAGGGGGAAAGAGGGTTGGGGGAGACAAGAATAAGTAAAGCACAATCTGGGGTTATTAGGATGGCAGAAATACAGATTTAGTAATTCTAACCGTAAATGTGAATGGGATGAACCCCCCATAAAGAGGAGGCAGATAGCAGACTGGATCAAAAGTCAGAACCCTACAATATGTTGTTTACAAGAAACACATTTAAAGCAGGGGATACATATAGAGGTAAAGGTAAAAGGCTGAGCAAAATCTATTATGCTTCAGGTGAAGTCAAAAGAGGAAGCCATCCTTATCTCAGATCAAGCAAAGTAAAATTGATCTAATTAAAAGAGATAAGGAAGGAAACTACATCCTGCTAAAGGGTAGCATAAACAATGAAGCAATATCAATATTAAACATATATTGACCAAGTGGTATGGCACTAACTTCCTAAAGGAGAAGTTAAGAGAGTATCAAGAAGAAATAGACAACAAAACTGTAATAGTAGGAGATCTCAACCTTGCACTCTCAGAATTAGACAAATCAAACCACAAAACAAATAAGAAAGAAATTAAAGAAATAAATAGAATATTAGAAAAATTAGGTATGTTGGATCTTTGGAGAAAATTGAATAGAGATAGAAGGGAATATACTTCTTCTCAGCAGTTCATGGAACCTATTCAAAAACTGGACCATATTAGGACATAAAGACCTCAAATTAAATGCAAGAAAGCAGAAATAGTAAATGCTTTCTTTCAGATCATGATGCAATAAAAAACTACATTCAACAAAAGTTAGGGTAAATAGACCAAAAAGTAATTGGAAACTAAACAATCTCATCTTAAAGAATGATTGGGTGAAGCAGCAAATTATAGATACAATTAAGAATTTCACTCAAGATAATGACAATGATGAGACATCATACCAAAATTTGTGGGATGCAGCCAAAGCAGTAATAAGAGGGAATTTTATATCCTTAGAGGCTTACTTGAATAAAAAGAGAAAGAAAAGATTAATGAATTGGGCTTGCAAACTAAAAAACACCAAATTAAAACCCCAATGAAATACTAAATTGGAAATTTAAAATTAAAAGGAGAAATTAAAATATTGAAAGTAAAAACACTATTGAACTAATTAATAAAACTAAGAGTTGGTTCTATGAAAAGCCAATAAAATAGATAAGCCTTTGGTAAATCTGATTAGAAAAAGGAGGGAGGAAATGAAATTAGTAGTCTTAAAAATGAAAAAGGGAGAACTTTCCACCAATGAAGAGGAAATTAGAGAAATAATAAGGAGTTATTTTGCTCAACTTATGCCAATAAATTTGATAACCTAATGAAATGGATGACTACCCCAAAAATACACACTTCCCAGACTAACAGAGGAGGAAGTAAATTGTTTGAATAGTCCCATTTCAGAAAAAGAAATAGAACAGGCAATTAAACAACTCCCTAAGAAAAAAATCCTGGAGGACCAGATGGATTTACATGTGAATTTTACCAAACATTTAAAGAAACAATTGACCCAATGCTATATAAATTATTTGATAAAATAGGGAATGAAGGAGTCCTACCAAATTCCTTCTATGAAACAGACATGGTACTGATACCTAAACCAGGTAGGCTGAAAACAGAGAAAAGAAAATTATAGACCAATCTCCCTAATGAATATTGATGCTAAAATCTTAAATAAGATATTAGCAAAAAGACTACAGAAAATCAACCCCAGGATAATACACTATGATCAAGTAGGATTTATACCAGGAATGCAGAGCTGGTTCAATATTAGGAAAACTATCAATATAATTGGCCATATTAATAACCAAATTAACAAAAACCATATGATCATCTCAATAGATGCAGAAAAAGCATTTGATAAAATCCAACATCCATTCCTATTAAAAACACTTGAGAGTATAGGAATAAATGGACTTTTCCCTTAAAATAATCAGCAGCATCTATTTAAACCATCAGTAAGCATCATATGCAATGGAGACAAACTGCAAACCATTCCCAATAAGATCTGGAGGAAACAAGGTTGCCCACTATCACCATTACTATTTAATATTGTATTAGAAACCTAGCTATAGCAATAAGAGCTGAGAAAGAGATTAAGGAATAAGAATAGGCAATAGGAAGCCAAATTATCACTCTTTGCCGATGAATGATGGTATACTTAGAGAACCCCAGAGATTCTGCTAAAAGTTATGAAATAATCCACAACTTTAGCAAAGTTGCTGGTTATAAAATAAACCCACATATGTCATCAACATTCTTATATATCACTAACAAAATCCAACAGTCAGAGTTACAAAGAGAAATTCCATTTCAAGTAACTACTGATAATGTAAAATATTTAGGAATCTATCTGCCAAGGGAAAATCAGAAACTTTATGAGCAAAATTACAGACCACTTTTCACACAAATTAAGTCTGATCTAACCAATTGGAAAAATATTAAATGCTCTTGGATAGGGCGAGCAAATATAATAAAGATGACAATATTACCTAAACTAATCTATTTATTTAGCGCTATACCAATCAGACTCCAAAAACTATTTTAATGACCTAGAAAAAATAACAACAAAGTTCATATGAAAACAAAAGGTCAAGAATTTCAAGGAATTAATGAAAAAATCAAATGATGGTGGCTTAGCTGTACCAGATCTAAAATTATATTATAGAGCAGCAGTTACCAAAACTATTTGGCATTGGCTAAGGAATAGATTAGTTGATCAGTGGAATAGATTAGGTTCAAGGGATAAAACAGTCAACAAATATAGCAACCTAGTCTTTGACAAAACCCAAAGATCCCAGCTTTGGGATAAGAACCTTACTGTTTGATAAAAATTGCTGGAAAATTGAAACTAATATGGCAGAAACTAGGCATTGATCCATACTTAACGCCGTACACCAAGATAAGGTCAAAATGGGTTCTGACCTAGGCATAAAGAATGAAATTATTAATAAATTAGAGGAACATAGGATAGTTTACCTCAGACCTGTGGAAGGGGAAGGTCTTTATGACCAAAGCAGAACTAGAGATCATTACTGATCACAAAATAGAAAAATTTCGATTATACCAAACTGAAAAGTTTTTGTACAAACAAAACTAATGCAGACAAGATTAGAAGGGAAGCAATAAACTGGGAAAATATTTTTACAGTCAAAGGTTCTGATAAAGGCCTCATTTCCAAAATATATAGAGAATTAACTCTAATCTATAAAAAATCAAGCCATTCTCTAATTGAAAAATCATCAAAGGATATGAACAGACAATTCTCAGATGAAAAAATTGAAACTATTTCTAGTCATATGAAAAGATGCTCCAAGTCATTATTAATCAGAGAAATGCAAATTAAGACAACTCTAAGATACCACTACACACCTGTCAGATTGGCTAAGATGACAGGAAAAAATAATGATGATTGTTGGAGGGGATGTGGGAAAACTGGGACATTGATGCATTGATGGTGGAGTTGTGAACGAATCCAACCATTTTGGAGAGTAGTTTGAACTATGCTCAAAAAGATCAAACTGCATACCTTGATCCAGCAGTGTTACTGCTGGGATTATATCCCAAAGAGATTATAAAGAAGGAAAGGGACCTGTATGTGCAAAATGTTTGTGGCAGCCCTTTTGTAGTGGCTAAAAACTGGAAACTGAATGGATGTCCATCAGTTGGAGAATGGCTGAATAAATTGTGGTATATGAAAATTATGGAATATTACTGTTCTGTAAGAAATGACCAACAGGATGATTTCAGAAAGGCCTGAGAGACTTACACGAACTGATGCTGAGTGAAATGAGAGACCAGGAGATCATTATATACTTCAACAACAATACTAGATGATGACCAGTTCTGATGGATCAGGCCATCCTCAGCAACGAGATCAACCAAATCATTTCTAATGGAGCAGTAATGAACTGAACTAGCTATGCCCAGAAAAAGAACTCTGGGAGATGACTAAAAACCATTACATTGAATTCCCAATCCCTATATTTATGCACACCTGCATTTTTGATTTCCTTCACAAGCTAATTGTACAATATTTCAGAGTCTGATTCTTTTTCTACAGCAAAATAAAGTTTTGGTCATGTATACTTATTGTGTATCTAATTTATATTTTAATATATTTAACATCCTGCCATCCTGCCATCTAGGGGAGGGGGTGGGGGGGTAAGAGGTGAAAAATTGGAACAAGAGGTTTGGCAATTGTTAATGCTGTAAAGTTACCCATGTATATATCCTGTAAATAAAAGGCTATTAAATAAAAAAAAATATTCTTAATATTTAGCAAAATTTCTAATTACATAGATATGAAATAATGTTAATTGACTGACTATGATTGGACTTTTTCACATGTATTAGGACAGGGCTTATTTATATCAATAGTTTTATAGGAAAGTAAGAATATATATATATATATTATATGTATGTATATATATATATATATGTAAACATATCAATAAGATAGAACATTCAGCCTTGTTTTGTTTTGTTTTTGTTTTGTTTTGATAGTGTTTGACTCTTTTGTAATTTGGGGTTTTCTTGCCAAAGAAACTGGAATGGTTTGCCATTTTCTTCTGCAGCTCATTTTATAGATGTGGAAATTGAAGCAAACAGGGTCAACTGACTTGCCTAAGATTACACAGCTAAGTGTCTGAGCCTGGATATTAACTCAGAATTCCCAGATTTCAAGCCTCCTGCATTATACATCACAATATTTGGCTACCCCAGACATTCAGTAACATGTATAAATGGCTCTAATAGCACAATGGTCAAGCCATTTAGCTATTATTCATAGACTTTGTCATTGCTACAAATCTGAATACTGTCATTTGGGACTGGAGTTCAATACTAAGTTGACATCATCCTTCATCTTTCTGACTCCTAGAAGAGAGTTTGGCCTTTGAAACTAAGCAGAATGTACATAAGGAATCTAAATAAAATTAATGCAGATGAGTAATATACATATGCCCAAGCATAAATGCACACACTATATCTTGAATAAATTAAATTATGCCTATAATTAATAGGAAATAACAAATAAAATTTAAATATTAAGCCTTTCTGTACTTTGAATGTAAATGTTGCCAACATTAAATAGAATATTTCTGGCTTTATTTACAAGATGTATTTAATAATTCAAGACCAAGAGAGCTCATCTTTTCACAAAGGATTTTGCTAGGTAGAAACAACATGCTTAAAATGCATGTCCATAATCTGAAACTTTGAATGATTAACTTATGATTTCAACAGACACTGGAACAAGACGTGCCCTGGTTCACACATTTTAACTAAACATATATGGTAATTCCTTTGCAAACAACTAATTTGCAGGTTCTTAAAAACCAATGCAATTAGTCCCCTTCTCCCCCCACAGTCATCCTTACCTTTGCTTAAGACCTTTGTTACTCAGGAAAGTTCAGGTCATTCCTCTTCTTTCCTAATGTTTCCTTGACTTCTTGGAACATGAAGGAATTGATTAGTGAGACTAGTGAAGAGAGGAGTATATCAAACAAGTGCTTCCCAATATATCTTTCTTTTCCTTTTTCACTTTTTATGTTGCCCCTTTTCTTAGGCTCATATGGAATCAAGAGAACTATAATCTTATTTTGTCTTAGATTTGTCTTAGATTTATTACCTATATGACTATAAGTAAATCATTTCACCTCTTGGCTTTTGTAGCCTAATATGTGCAATATAGATAGATAGATAGATAGAGATAGATAGAGATATAGAGATATAGTTGAAAATTATGTATTTATCATGGAAAAAATAGTCAAATTTGTAATCAAAGTGCTAGGGTTGGAAAACCAGTACCACTGTCTATCATCTAAATAATCTATCATATAAAATAAAGAACATCAATGAATTGTCCTGAGACTTAAGTTTCCTCTTCTGTAAAATAAATCCTGAAAATACCTTCAAACTCTCATTCCTATAATCTTAAAAACATATTTTTAGATTGTAAAATTGACTTGTAAAATTGGACTGACCTAGAGAAGTTGAGTGGAATTAAGAAAATGTATCAGTTTAACTCTGATACCTACATTAGAGAGCCAGGAGGTAAAGTAGCATGACAATGTATTCCATTCTCCCATCATTTTCATTTTACAAGCCCCTCTAAATGGATTTTAGCACCAACAAAGTGATATTACTACAATTTGCCATGGCAAATATTTGAAACTGAAAATCTAAAGGCTTTTTGGATAAACCACATATTTCTTTATTATTATTATTATAGCTTTGTATCAACAGAAAATATGCATGGGTAGTTTTCCAATACTGACCCTTGCAATCACCTCTGTTCCAACATTTCTCTTCCTTCACTCCACCCCCTTCTCTAGACGGCAGGCAGTCTCATACGTGTTAAACATGTTAAAGTATGTCTAAAATACAATATATATAGATATATATATATATATGTGTGTGTGTGTGTGTTTATTCAGTTCTCTTGTTGCACAAGAAAAATCGGATTAAAAAGGTAAAAATAACCTGGGAAGAAAAACAAAAATGCAAGCAGTCTACACTCATTTCCCAGTGTTCTTTCTCTGGGTGTAGCTGAATCTGTTCATCACTGATCAATTGGAATTGAATTGAATTCTCTCATCGTCAAAGACAGCCACTTCCATCAGAATTGATCCTCATATGGTATTGTTGTTGAAGTATATAATGATCTCCTGGTTCTGCTCATTTCACTTAGTTTCAGTTCATGTAAGTCTCTCCAAGCCTCTCTGTATTCATGCTGCTGGTCATTTATTACATAACAATAATATTCCATACCATCCATATACCATAATTTACTCAGGCATTCTCCAATTAATGGGCATCCATTCAATTTCCAGTTTCTAGCCACTATGGAAAGGGCTGTCACAAAAATTTTTGCACATACAGGTTCCTTTCCCTTCTTTAATATCTCTTGGGGATAAAAGCCCAGTAGTAACACTGCTGGATCAAAGGGTATGCACAGTTTGATAACTTTTTTGGCATAGTTTCAAATTGTTCTATGAAATGGTTGAATCCGTTCACAACTCTACCAACAATGTATCAGTGTCCCAGTTTCCCGCATGCCCCCCAACAATTCTCATTGTTTTTTCCTGTCATTTTAGCCAATTTGAAAGGTGTGCAATGGTATCTCAGAGTTGTCTAAATTCTTTCTTGATCAATAAGGTTTAAACACTCTTTCATATGGGGAAATAATTTCCAATTTAATATCTGAAATTGTCTGTTCATATCCTTTGACCATTTATCAACTGGAGAATGGCTTGATTTTTTTTTTTTTTTTTTTTCTTTTTTTTTTATTTAATAGCCTTTTATTTACATGATATATACATGGGTAATTTTACAGCATTAACAATTGCCAAACCTCTTGGTTCCAATTTTTCACCTTACCCCCCACCCCCTCCCCTAGATGGCAGGAGGATCCAGTAGATTTAAATATATTAAAATATAAATTAGATATAAACAGTATTTTAAACCAAAACGTTATTTTGCTGTAAAAAGAATCAACTCTGAAATATTGTACAATTAGCTTGTGAAGGAAATCAAAAATCGGTGTGCAAAATATAGGGATTGGGAATTAAATGTAATGGTTTTTAGTCATCTCCCAGGTTTTTTTCTGGGCATAAACTAATTCAATTCCATTACTGGCTCCAATTAGAAATGATTTGGGGGCAGAGCCAAGATGGCGGAGAAGACACCGCTTTCTGTTCTTCTTACCCTCTTTATCAATATTATTCGAGCCTCAAAAATAGTCTTGGCTCTACAATTTAAAAGATAAAAGTAGAACAACCACCAGCCGAAAAAAAAATCTGCAGTCTTGCCAAAAAGGTTGGTTCCTGGGCCGGGGGAGATCGGCGCAGACTGGGAAGAATTGGGTTCGAGGAGGAGTCTCAAACCGGAGGGTGAAGGGCCAGATCCAGCACAAGCGCCGAGCTAACCCGCAGGTAAGGGGCTTTTCCTTGGGGGATTGGATCCCACGGCAGGAGGACCAGCCGGTTAGCCTCCAATCTGCCCAGGGGAGCCGGCTTTGGGGATAGAGTTTTCCAGGGCCGATTTGCATCAGGCAGAGACGCTACAGATTTTGGCTGTCTGTGTTCTGGGGTCTGCACTCCAGCTGTAATAACCTCCACAGTCCCACAAGAGGCTCCGGCCTGGGCAGTGGACACTTTCCCATTGTCTCGCAGAGGGCAAGCGGATAATCCACCCCAGCCCCTACTAAGGTTTGATAAGTCCAGCCAGTGCTGAACCACCTCCTGTTGGGGAAGGGAAAAACTTCACAGAGCACTCCCAAACCCGGGCCGGAAATCGTTTACATCTCCCTATTCTGCAGAGGGTTGGTAACCCTTGCCCTAGGAGCCTACCCTAAAGGCTTTAAAAATAAAAAAGATGAAAAGAACAACGACAGCCTTCTTATCGGAAAAAGAGCGGTCAACAAACCTGAAGAGACCTCAAACAACAAAATGCATCAGAATTGTCCTCCTTTACCAAAGCCCTCTTATAGAAGAGGCCATTAAAAGTCCCAAAAAGTTAGAAGATAAAAGGGGAAAGGAGAAGCCTTAAAGGAAGGAACAACTTCCTGGAAAACAAATTGGAAAAGTTAAAAAATTCTCCAGGAAGTAGGAAACAAAAATTGGTGAATTGGAAAAAATAAAGAATCAAAGAAAGTAGGATCTGGAATTGGAAAAAGAAAATAATTCACTAAAAAAAAAATTAGTGAAATGGAAAAAATTCCACAGACCAAAACAAATACATTCAAAAACTCAATTGGACATATAACAGAAAAAGTAAAAAAGCTATTGAAGAAAATAATTTTAAAAAATTAGGAACTGAACAAATTGAAACTAATGATTCATTGAGACAAAGAATCAGTCAAGCAAAACAAAAAAGGAACAAACAAAAACCAAGGAATTATCTACTTCAAAAGAAGGTTTGGAAAATAGATCTAGGAGAGATAATCTGAGGATTATTGGACTTTCTAAACTATGATGAAAAAAAAATTAGATCTATTTTTTACAAGAAACACCAAAGAGAACTGCCCAGATTAATAGAATAAAGGTAAAAAGGGCTTGAAAAATTCATAGGCACCTTGAAAGAAACCCTAAAATAAAAAACGCCAAAGGAATATTGTGGCAAAATTTCAGAACTATAAGGTTAAGGAAAAATTTTAAAACAGCCAAAAAAACCATTTAAATAAACCGAGGTGCCAAATAAGGATCACCCAAGATCTTGGCCTCTACATTAAAGGAAAGAAACCTGGAATAAATGAATTCCGAAAGGCACAAGAACTTGGGATCAGCCAAAATAAACTACCCAGCTAAGCTGAGCATTTTCTTCCAGGGAAGAAGAACATTTAATGAAACAAATGAATTCATTTCCTTTCTGAAGAAAAAACCAGAACTAAAACAAAAATTTGATCTCCAAGAATAGAACTAAGAGATGCAGAAAAATTAAAAATAACCTTGAAATTGTATTTCTTTGTGGATATACAAAAAGAATACATGTATAATTTGAATTTATGATAAACATAAAAAGGGTAGATATGGAAAAGGATGATGGCAGAATAATGTGGGAAGGAGGGATAAAAAGAAAACCCAATCCACAAAAACAAAAACTTATCATATCGGGGAATTTAGAGGGGGAAATTGTGTGAATCTTCTCCATCAGAGTTGGCTTAAAAAAATAATTGAATTTGTTTTAGAAAATTCTTCTTGCCTCATTAAAAACGGGGGGGAGAGGAAAAGGGAAAAGAAAAAGAGTAATAAGGGAAGAAAGGGAAAGACCAAAGGGGGAGGGAGGGATTATAAAGAGGATAAATTCGGATACAAGAGGGGTTTAATAAGTTTTAAAAGGGGAAAGAAGGGTTGGGGAGGCAAGAATAAATAAAGCACAATCTGGGGTTATTAGGATGGCCAGGATTAAAGGATTTAGTAATTCCAACCGTAAATGTAAATGGGATGAACTCCCCATAAAGAGGAGGCAGATGGCAATTGGATCAAAAGTCAGAACCCTTACCAATATGTTGAAAAACACATTTTAAAGCAGGGGGATGGCATAGAGTATAAGTAAAAGGCTGGAGCAAACTATTATGCTTCAGGTGAAGTCAAAAAAAGGGGTAGCCATCCTTTCTCGATCAAGAAAAAGAAAAAAATTGATCAATTAAAAGAGATAAGGAAGGAATTACATCCTGCTAAAGGGGAACATAAACAACGAACAATATCAATATTAAACATATATGCACCAAGTGGTAATGGATCGAACTTCCCTTTAAAGGAGAAGAAGAGGTTGCAAGAAAAATAGACAAAAAACTGTAATAGTAGGAGATTCAACCTTGCACTCCAAATTAGACAAATCAAACCACAAAACAAATAAGAAAGAAATTAAAGAAGTAAATATAATATTAGAAAATTAGGTATTTTGGATCTTTGGAAAATTGAATGGAGAATGAAGAAGAAATATATTTTTCCTCAGCAAAGTTCATGGAACCTATTCAAAAAATTGACCATATATTGGGACATAAAGACCTCAAAATTAAATCCAAGAAAATAGAAATAGTAAATCTTTTTTTCAGATCATGATGCAATAAAAACTACATTCAAAAAAAGTTAGGGGACCAAAAAGTAATTGGAAACTAAAAATCTCATCTTAAAGAAATGATTGGGTGAAGCAGCAAATTATAGATAAATTAATAATTTCCTCAAATAATGACAAGGATGAGACATCATACCTTAAAGGGGATGCAAAAGCGGTAATAAGAAATTTTATATCCCTTAGAATTTTGAATAAAAAGAAAGAAAAGATTAATGAATTGGGGCTTGCAAATTAAAAAAAACTAAAAAAAGACCAAAATTTAAAACCCCAATCAAATAAACTTAAATTGGAAATTCTAAAATTAAAAGGAGAAATTAAAAATATTAGGTAAAAAACTTTGAACTAATTAATAAAAACTAAGAGGTTGGTTCTATGAAAAAGCCAATAAAATAGATGCCTTTGGTAAATCTGATTAGAAAAAAGGAGGGAGGAAAATAAATTAGTAGTCTAAAAATGAAAAGGAGAACTTACCAATGAAGGGAAATTAGAGAAATAATAAGGAGTTATTTTGTCAACTTTATGGCCAATAAATTTGATAACCTAATGAAATGGATGACTACCTCCAAAAATACAGATTCCCAAGATTAAAGAGGAAAAGTAAATTTTTGGAATAGTCCCATTTCAGAAAAAGAAATAGAAAGGCAATTAAAAACCCCTAAGAAAAAAATCCCCAGGACCAAGGATTTAATGTGAATTTTCCAAACATTTAAAAGAACAATTGGCCCCAAGCTTATATAAATTATTTGATAAAATAGGAATTAAGGAGTCCAACCAAATTCCTTCTAACCGGTGGTACTGATACCCAAACCAGGTGGGTTGAAAACAGAGAAAATTATAGACCAATTTCCCTAATGAATATTGATGCTAAAATCAAAAGGGATATTAGCAAAAAGACTACGAAAATCATCCCAAATAAACAGTAATAAGGGATTTATACCGAATGCAGGGGCTGGTTCAAATATTAGGAAAAACTATCAATATAATTTGTTAATAAAAATTAAAAAAACCAATGATCATCTCAATAGATGCAGAAAAAAATTTGATAAATCCAACATCCAATTCCTATTAAAAACACTTGAGAGTATGGAAATAAATGGGACTTTCCTTAAAAATCAACAGCATCTATTTAAAACCACGTAAGACCATATGTAATTGGAGACAAACTGCAACCATTCCAATAAGATCGGTGAAAAAGGTTGCCACTATCACCGTTAATATTTAATATTGTATTGAAACGCTTAGCTAAGAATAAGAGGAAAAGAGATTAAAGGAATAAGAATAAAATTAGGGAAAAATTATCAATTTTTGATGACATGATTTGTTTAGAGAACCCCAAATTCTGCTAAAAAGTTATTAGAAATAATCCACAACTTTAGCAAAGTTCTGGTTTATAAAATAAACCCACATAAGTCACGCATTCTTATATATCACTAACAAAATCCTAACAGTCAGAATTTACAAAAGAAATTCCATTTAAACTTCTGATAATATAAAATATTTAGGAATCTATTCAACCAAGGAAAATCAGAAACTTTATGACAAAATTAAGACCACTTTTCCACAAATTAAGTCTGATCTAACCAATTGGAAAATTTAAATGCCTTGGATAGGGCGACAAATATAATAAATATAAATATTACCTAAACTAATCTATTTATTTGGCGCTCCAATCAGACCTCCCAAAAAACTATTTTAATGCCCTAGAAAAATAACAACAAAATTATATGGAAAACAAAAGGTCAAAATTTAAGGGGAAATTAATGAAAAAAAATAAATGGTGGCTTGGCTTGTCCAGATCTAAAAACTGTACTATAGGGAAAGCAGTTTCAAAACTATTTGGTATTGGCTAAGGAATAGATTAAGGATCAATGGAATAGATTGGTTCAAGGGATAAAAAGTCAACAAATATAGCAACCTAGTCTTTGACAAACCCAAAAGATCCCAGCTTTTGGGATAAAGAACTTACTTTTGATAAAATTGCTGGGAAATTGGGAAACAATATGGCAGAAACTAGGCATTGATCCATATTAAAGCCGTAAACCAAGATAAGGTCAAAATGGGTTCTTGACCTAGGCATAAAGAATGAAATTATTAATAAATTAGAGGAACATAGGATAATTTACCTCCCCAGACCTGTGGAAGGGGGTTTTTTATGATAAAAGAGAACTAGGAGATCATTACTGGATCACAAAATGAAAATTTAATTTACCAAACTGAAAAGTTTTTGTACAAACAAAACTAATGCAGACAAGATTGAAGGGAAAATAAACTGGGAAAATATTTTTACAGTCAAAGGTTCCTGATAAAACCTCATTTCCAAAAATATGAAATTAACTCTAATTTATAAAAAATCAAGCCATTTCCAATTGAAAAATGGTCAAAGGATATGAAAGACAATTTCGTAAGAAATTGAAACTATTTCTAGTCATATGAAAAGATGCTCCAAGTCATTTATTAATCAGAGAAAATGCAAATTAAGACAACCTAAGATACCCACCACCCGTCAGATTGGCTAAGATGAAGGGAAAATAATAAATGATTGTTGGGGGATGTGGGAAAACTGGGACATTGATTCATTGTTGGGGAGGTTGTGAACAATCCAACCATTTTGGAGAGTAGTTTGGAACTATTCAAAAATTATCAAACCTTGCATACCCTTTGATCCAGAGTGTTACTACTGGGATTATATCCCAAATTATAAAGAAGGGAAAGGGACCTGTTGTGATGAATTTTGTGGCGGCCCCCTTTTTTTGGTGGTTAGAAACTGGAAACTGAAATGTCCATCAGTTTAGAAGGTAATTTGGTATATGAAAATTATGGAAATTACTGTTCCTTAAGAAATGACCAAACAGGATGATTTCAGAAAGGCCTGGAAACCACGAACTGGATAATGAAATGAGCAGGACCAGGGAGATCATTATATACTTCAACAACAATACTAGATGATGACCAGTCCCTGATGGACCAGTCCATCCTCAGCAACGAGATCAACCAAATTATTTTTAAATTGGAGGCAGTAAGAACTGAACTAAGCTATACCCAGAAAAAGAACCTGGGAGATGACTAAAACCATTACATTGAATTCCCAGTCCCTTATATTTATAACCTGCATCTTTATTTCCTTCAAAGCTTAATTGTACAATAATTAAGTCTAATTTTTTGAAGCAAAATAAAATGGTCATGTATACTTATTTGTATCTAAGTTATTTTTTTTAAATCTACTGGGTCATCCTGCCATTCCAGGGGGGGGGGTTAAGGTGAAAAAATTGGAACAAGAGGTTTGGCAATTGTTAATGCTGTAAAGTTACCATGTATATCCTGTAAATTGGTTTAAAAAAAAAAAAAAAAAAAAAAAAAAAGAAATGATTTGGTTGATCTCGTTGCTGAGGATGGCCTGATCCATCTGAACTGGTCATCATATAGTAGTTGTTGAAGTATATAATGATTCCTGGTCCTCATTTCCCTCAGCATCCATTCGGTAAGTCTCCAGGGCCTTCTAAAATTATCCTGTTGGTCATTTTTCCAGTTATTCCACAATTTTCAATACCACAATTTATTCCCATTCTCCACAAGTGGACATCCATTCAGTTTTCCAGTTTTTTAACCAAAAAGGCCTGCCCAAACATTTGTACACATAAGGTCCCCCCTTCTTTTATAATCTCTGGGATATAATCCCAGTAGTAACACTCTGGATCAAAGGGGTATGCACAGTTTGATAACTTTTTGAGCATAGTTCCAAACTACTTTCCAAAAAATGGTTGGATTTCCTAAACTCCCCTTTGCATCAATTGTCCCAGTTTTCCCATCCCCTCCAACAATCATCATTATTTTTTCCTGTCATCCAAAGCCAATCGGCAGGTGTGTAGTGGTATCTTAGAGTTTTAATTTGCATTTTCTGATTAATAATGACTTGGGCATCTTTTCATATGACTAGAAAAGTTTAATTTTTCATCGAAATTTCCTGCATATCCTTTTGGCCATTTTTCAATTGAAAAAGGCGATTTCTTATACATTAGATTCAATTCTCTATATATTTTGGAAATGGGCCTTTATCAGAACCTTTAACTGTAAAAATGTTTTCCCAGTTTATTGCTTCCCTTCTAATCTTGTCTGTATTAATTTTGTTTGTATAAAAGCTTTTTAACTTGACATAATCAAATTTTTCTATTTTGTGATTAATAATGATCTCTAGTTCTTCTTTGGTCACAAATTCCTTCCTCCTCTATAAGGCTGAGAGGTAAACACGATCTTATGTTCTTTAAATTTATTTATAATCTCATTCTTTATGCCTAAATAGTGAACCCATTTTGATCTTACCTTGTTTTGTTGGTCCATATCTAGTATCTGCCATATTAATTTCCAATTTTCCCAGTAGTTTTTGTCAAATAGTGAATTCTTATCCCAAAAGCTGGGGTCTTTGGGTTTGTCAAACACTAGATTATTATAGCTATTGACTAATTTGTCCTGTGAACCTAACCTATTCCACTGATCAGCTGTTCTATTTCTTAGGCAATACCAAATGGTTTTGGTGACCACTACTTTATAATATACTTTTAAATCAGGTACAGCTAGGCCACCTTCATTTGTTTTTTTTTTTTTTTCTCAGTTACCTTGAATTTCTTGACCTTTTGTTCTTTCAGATGAATTTTGTTGTTATTTTTTCTAGGTCATTAAAATAGTTTTCTGGGAGTTTGATTGTTATAGCACTAAATAAATAGATTGGTTTAGGTAGTGTTGTCATCTTTATTATATATTATATATTATAATAGGCGCTCAACCTATTCAAAAGCACTTAATATTTTTCCAGTTGTTTAGATTTTATTTTATTTGTGTTGAAAGTGTTTTATAGTTTTGATCATATAGTTCCTGACTTTCCTTTGGCAGATAGATTCCCAAATATTTTATGCTATCAACAGTTATTTTAAATGGAGTTTCTCTTTGTATCTCTCAGATAGATGCTACTGACTATTTTAAGGAAAAGTCCATTTACTCCTATACTCTCTAGTGTTTTTAATAGAAATGGATGTTGGATTTTATTAAATGCTTTTTTGCATCTATTGAGGTGATCATATGATTTTTGTTAATTTAATTATTGATGTAGTCAATTATGTTAACAGTTTTCCTAAAAGTGAACCAGCCCTGCATTCCTGGTATAAATCCTACTTGGTCATGGTGTATTATACTGGAGATGATTTTCTGCAATCTTTTTGGTAGCATTTTATTTAAGATTTTTGCATCAATGTTCATTAGGGAGATTGGTTTATAATTTTCTTTCTCTGTTTTCAACCGACCTGGTTTAGGTATCAGTACCATGTCAGTACCAATTTCTAATACAATATTGAATAGCAATGGTGAACATCAACTCCTGATCTTATTGGGAATGGTTGTAGTTTGTCCCCATTACATATAATGCTTACTGATGGTTCTAAATAGATGCTACTGATTATTTTAAGGAAAAGTCCCTTTATTCCAATACTCTCAAGTGTTTTTAATAGGAATGGATGTTGGATTTTATCAAATGCTTTTTCTGCATCTATTGAGATGATCATATGGTTTTTATTAATTTGGTTATTAATATGGCCAATTATACTGATAGTTTTCCTAATATTAAACCAGCCCTGCATTCCTGGTATAAATCCTACTTGATTATTATCCTGGGGATGATTTTCTGTAGTCTTTTTGCTAACATCTTATTTAAGATTTTAGCATCAATATTTATTAGGGAGATTGGTTTATAATTTTCTTTCTCTATTTTCAACCTACCTGGTTTAGGTATAAGTACTATGGCTGTCATAAAAGGAATTTGGTAGGACTCCTTCATTCCCTATTTTTTCAAATAGCATTGGGGCTAATTGTTCTTTAAATGTTTGGTAGAATTCATGTGTAAATCCATCTGTTCCTGGGGATTTTTTTTTTAGGGAATTGATTAATAGCTTGTTCTATTTCTTTTTCTGAAATGGGACTATCTAAGCAATTTATTTCCTCCTCTGTTAATCTGGGAAGCCTATATTTGTGGAGGTAGTCATCCATTTCACATAGGTTATCATATTTATTGGCATAAAGCTGGGCAAAGTAACTCCTTATTATTTCTTTAATTTCCTCTTCATTGGAGGAAAGTTCTCCCTTTTCATTGTTAAGAGTACTAATTTGATTTTCCTCTCTCCTTTTTCTAATCAGATTTACCAAAAGTTTATCAATTTTATTGTTTTTTTTTCATAAAACCAACTCTTAGTTTATTTATTAGTTCAAAAGTTTTTTTTTTTTACTTTCAATATTATTAATTTCTTTTAATTTAGAATTTAAGTTTGGTAATTGATTGGAGGTTTTTAATTTGATCTTTTTCTAGCGTTTTAAGTTGCAAGCCCAATTCATTGATCTTCTCTACTCTATTTTATTCAAGTAAGCCTCTAAGGATATAAAATTTCCCCTTATTACCGCTTTGGCTGCATCCCACAAATTTTGGTATGATGTCTCATTGTTGTCATTACTTGAGTGAAATTATTAATTGTGTCTATAATTTGCTGTTTCACCCAATCATTCTTTAAGATGAGATTATTTAGTTTCCAATTACTTTTTGGTCTGTTTACCCCTAACTTTTTGTTGAATGTAGTTTTTATTGCATCATGGTCTGAAAAGAAAGCATTTACTATTTCTGCCTTCCTGCAGTTAATTTTGAGGTCTTTATATCCTAATATATGGTTCCGTGAGCTGCTGAGAAGAAAGTATACTCCTTTCTGTCACCATTCAGTTTTTTCCAAAGATCAATCATATCTAATTTTTCTTATATTCTATTTGCTACTTTAATTTCTTTCTTATTTGTTTTGTGGTTTGATTTATCTAATTCTGAGAGTGCAAGATTGAGATCTCCCACTGTTAGAGTTTTGGGGTCTATTTCTTCTTTCAACTCTCTTAACTTCTCCTTTAGGAAGTTAGATGCTATGCCACTTCGTGCATATATGTTTACTATTGATATTGCTTCATTATCTATAGTATCCTTTAGCAAGATATAGTTTCCTTCCTTATCTCTTTTAATTAGATCAATTTTTGCTTTTGCTTGATCTGAGATAACAATGGCTACACATACTTTTTTGAGTTTACCTGAAGCATAATAGATTCTGCTCCAGCCTTTTACCTTTACTCTGTATGTATCTCCCTATTTTAAGTGTGTTTCCTGTAAACAACATATTGTAGGGTTCTGACTTTTGATCCAGTCTGCTATCTGCCTCCGCTTTGTGAAAGAGTTAATCCCATTCACATTTATTGTTAAAATTACTAATTCTGTATTTCCTGCCATCATAATATCCCTGGATTGTGCTTTTCTGTTTCTTCCCTCCCCTTCCCCCTTCCCTAGTATTAAACTTATGGGCCCCACTTGTATCATGCAGCTCTCCCTCTTTAGGATCCCTCCCTCCTCCCTTTGAATCCCTTCCCCTTTCTTGTACCCTTCCCTTATTATTCTTTTCCTTTTCCTTTTTCCTCTCCCACTTTTTAATGAGGTGAGAGAAGATTCTCTGTAAAATAAATATGTCAATTATTTTCTCTTTGAGCTAACTCTGATGAGAGTATGATTCACACAATATTCCTCCCCCTCTCTAAGTTCTCTCGGATATGATACGTTTCCTTTGCCTCATTGTGGGATATAGTTTCCCTCTTTTTATCTCCCCTTTTCCCTTTTTCTGACACTATCCCCTTTCCATTCTACTTTCCTTTTTTATGTTATATCAGTAAAATCAAATTATACATGTGTTTTGTTATGTATATCCACAACAGAAATACAGTTCTCAAGAGTACCTTTTACCTTTTTCTGCTTTTCTTGAGTCCTTTGGACTCAAACCTCCTGTTTGGAGATCACATTTTTTGTTTAGTTCTGGTTTTTTCCTTAGAAACAAATGGAATTCATCTGTTTCATTAAATGTCCATCTTCTTCCATGGAAAAAAAGGCTCAGCTTAGCTGGGCAGTTTATTATTGACTTCATTCCATGTTCTTTTGCCTTTAGGAATATCAGATTCCAGGTCCTTTGATCCTTCAATGTGGAGGCAGCCAGATCTTGAGTGACCCTCATTGTGGCTCCTCGATATTTGAATTGTTTTTTTCCTGGCTGCTTGTAATATTTTTTCTTTTGTCTGACAGTTCTAAAATTTGGCCACAATATTCCTTGGGAAAAAAAAAAAATTTAAAAAAAATATTCCTTGGAGTTTTTAATTTTAGGGGTTTTTTTCAGAAGGTGTTTGATGAATTCTTTCAACACCTATTTTACTTTCTGGTTCTATTACTTCTGGGAAGTTCTCTTTGATGATTTCCTGTTAAATAGTATCTAAGCTCTTTTTTTCATCATAATTTTCAGGAAGTCCAATGATCCTCAGGTTATCTCTCCTAGATCTACTTTTCAGGTCTGTTGTTTTTACAAGTAAATATTTGATATTTTTTTCTCTAATCTTTCATTTTTTTTTTTAATTTTGGTTTTGCTTGAATGGTTTTTGATGTCTCAATGAATCAGTTATTTCTATTTGTTCATTACTGATTTTTAGTAAGTTATTTTCTTCATTAGCTTTTTAAACTTCTTTTTGTATATGTCCAATTGAGTTTTTAAATGAGTTGTTTTGCTCTATGGAATTTTTTATATTTCACTAATTTTTTTAGTGAGTTATTTTCTTTTTTCATTTCACAAATCCTACTTTCTTGGGAATTATTTAGCTTTTCCAATTCATAAATTCTGTTTCCCTGCACTTCTTGGGAGTTTTTTACCTTTTCCAATTCACATTTCAGGAAGTTGTTGCTCTCTTGCATAGCTTCTCTTTCCTTTCCCCATTTTTCTTCTAGTTCTCTTTTAAGGTTTTTAATAATCTCTTCTAGGAGAGCCTTTTGTGTTGGAGACCAAAAATTGTCTGGAGACTGTCTGCTATTAGTCTCCTTGGGGTTGAAAACCTGCTCTCTTTCTGTATAGAAGCTATCACTTGTCCTTTTGATTTTTTTTACTCATTTTGTTAAAACTTGTGGGGTCTCCCTTCAGGGCCAGGAGGTTACCAGCTTCCTCTGCAGAGCAAGGATAGGTATATGGATGGGTAGCTGTCCTGCCAACCAGCTACAAAGAACAGGGAGGTACAGGAGTGCTCTGGGAAAGAGTTCCCCCTGGAAGTAACTCAGTCCTGCTTTGTGGAGCTGTGGAAGTGTCCTGCGAAGAACCCCGCTGTGTGAGTTAAGGACTGCCCTGGGGCTAGAAGCTGGGCAGTGAAAGTGTCACTACCCCAGACCAAAGCTTGCTGTGGGGGTGTGGGTATTAGTGGTTGACCAGTGACTAGTCCCCCAGGGACTGGAAGTGTCTCTGCCCAGGGAAACACTGTCCATGGGAAAGTTCTATTGCTTCAGGCCAAGCCCTCCACTGTGCAAATTAGAGGCTGCCCTGGTCTGTGCCTCCCTGCTGTGCAGATTTGTACCTGACTTCGCAAAAGCCCCATATTGCAGGATGTGGCTACAGGGCTGTTACGGGTCTGCCTGAGTCACTTCTGGTTTTGGGTGGTTATAGCCAGATCTTTTAGGTTCTGGAGTCTTTTAGAGATTACCCTCTGTCTTTGGCTTTAATTTCTCTGCCACTTTACTGCTTTATAATTAAGGCAGAGCATAGGCTTATGGGAGAGTTGTCTCTAGCCACAGAGATCACCCTCACCCCTGGTCTGCTCCAGATGCTAGTCTTTCCCTGCCTGCATTGGTCTGTTCCTGGCCCCTCAGGACAAACCTTTCCTGGTGATCTTCCAGATTATCTTTGGCTGGTAAATTGTGCTTCTAAACTTCATGGGTTTTACCAGTCAAGCACTACTTTTGAAACTGAATTTAATAGTTAGTTGTGAAAGCATGAAAAGAGCTTAGAAAGTTGCATATGCCTTCTCCACCATCTTGGCTCCACCCTAGGATACTGTTTTAAATGAAAATCTCCCCACTTTTCTTCTAGATATCTTATACGAGCCTTTTTATTTTTTTCTATAAGAGCCTTGTGTGATGGGGATCAGATCATATCCCCCTTTGGGGCTTCATCTGGAGACAATCAAACCTCAGGGTTTGAAGTCTGCTCTCTTTCAGTATAGAAGCTATCAATAGTTAGAGCTTGCTTTAACTTTTTACTCATTTTGACAAAAAAGAAACAAAACAAAACAAACAAACAAACAAAAACAGCTGCAGTATGCTTTTGAGGCACTGTGGTATCACCAAGCTTCCTGTACAGACAATAGGAAGTAGCAGTGAAACAGCAGTGGGACAGCAATGGCTGTGCTGAGATAGGAGTCTGCACTGGGATTAGAGTCTAAACTGTGGTCAGTGTGTGCACTGAGATCAGTGGTTGTGCTCTGAGATAGTGCCCAGTCTCTACCTGTGCTGGGTGGGTGTGGCCAGGTCTTGAGAGATCTTAGCATTTTGGGGTCTTTACTCCTGATGTTTATAGCTTCTCTCCTGATATACTGGCTTGCTGCCAAGGAGAAGTTGCTACACTGTGTAAAATTCTCCCTGAAAATTTTCAGCTGGCTGAGATCACAGCCTACCCCCCTCCAGTCTGCTCAGCATGAGCTGTTTCCCCATGCTCTTACTGCCAACTTGCCTGATGCTGCACCTGGTCTAACCATCCCCGCCCATGAGCACAAACAGACCTTTTCTGGTGATTTTGGGGATTATCTTCTGTTGGTAATGTGTTGTACTCCCAATATTCATGTGTTTTGACAGTCAAGCACTAATTCCAAGGCTTTTACATAAAAAAAGTAGTCTAAAATTAAGGAAGAGTTTAGAGATACATTTGTGTCCTCTCCACCATTTTGGCTCTGACCCAACCACATATTTCTTAATGCTGAGAAGGCTAAAGATCCAAAGGAATGGGCAAATCTAGAGATGAAATAAATGCATGCAAAATATTTTCATTAAGAAGCTGAATGACAATGTGTTATAGGGAAATAGGAGACAGGACTTAGATGGCAACATGGGTCCAAGTTCCAACTCTGCCATTTATTAGCCGTGAAACAAAATGTCAGTCAATTTAAATTTTTTTTCAGGTAGAAAATAAGGATAATTCAAATTCACCCAATCCAATCCAAGCTAGTTCACTGATTCTTAATTTAGCATTAACTATATGCAGGCATTTAGTAAGCATTGAGAATACACAAATAACAATTTTAAGTCAGTTAAGATATTTTTATTAATTTAAAGTGGGAAAAGGGACGAAATGTAATGAGTACAACACCAATACACACACACACACACACACACACACACACACATACAGAGATATAGATATAGATTTAAAAAAGGAAAGAATATGAGAATTGAGGAGATTAGGAAAATTTTCCAATTTTGTCATTCATTCACTCAAATATAATTCTTTGTGACTTCAGTGTCTATAATATGCTAAACTTATCTATTTTCCACTATCTTTCAAATTCTGCCCAAGTTCATGCTCAAAAAAAAAAAAAAAGAATACCAAGTTCATTCTCATCCTCTGCCATCCCTTTTTCTTTTTGCCTTCAATCATATCCAAATCAGGGCCTTTTCTAATTTGTCCTATCTTCTCAATATGTAGCCCAAATATTTAAACTTAAATTTAAACATAACCTTATTGGCATGTGAAATGAACACAAATGTTTGGTAATTTGAATATTATTTGGCATTACCCTTCATTAGGTACTATATTTTTCAATCTAGTGGAAGCTGTTGAATTTTCCAAATTTTCTGGCATGTGGAGTGTAATAAGAGCATAATGTTCTAAGATTTTTACAGTTCAGATGGAATTCCATCCACCCCATTAGCCCTTTTTGTTACCAATACTTCCTAATGATTACTTGATTTCATTCTCCAGAATGTCTGGTGTAAACACATCATTATGTTCAACTGTGATGCTAAAATATTTTTTAATATAGCTCTTCTGATTATTCTTGCCACCATTTCTTAATTTCTTTTATACCCATCAGATTCCTACCATTTTTTGTCTTTTATCATGTCTATTTTTACTCTAATTTTTTTGAGATTTCTTATCTTTCCCATTTTATTATTTTCTTTTATTTTTCTGCATTATTTAAGTAAACCTTTTTCTCTCTTTGCTATTCTCTAGAATTCTGTATTCACTTAGATATATCTTTCCCATTATGCTTTTCTCTTCCCTTTCTTTCTTTTCTTAGTTTTTTAAAAGCCTCAAGAGTCAGTCATTGTTTTTCCCCTCTTCTTTTTCTGTTTTAATCTTTTTAAAGGTCTTTACTTTCAAAACTTATGCATAGATAATTTTCAATATTCACCCTTGCAAAACTTTGTGTTCCAGTTTTTTCTCCTTTCCTTTCCCCTACCCCCTCCCATAGACAGAAAGTAATTCAATATGTGTTAAACATGTGCAATTCTTCTCTATACATTTCCACAATTATATCATGGGCATAAGAAAAAATTATATAAAAAATTTTGAAAATGAGAAAGAAAATCGAATCCAAGCAAATGACATCAAAAAAGTGAAAATACTATGATGTGATCCATACTTAGTTCCTACAGTCCTTTCTCTGAGTGCAAATGGATCTCTCCATTCAAGACCATTGGAACTGGCCTGAATCACCTTGCTTTTGATAAGAGTCACATCCAACTAATTGATCAGCATATAATCTTTTTGTCACTGTGTACAGTATTTTCTTCATTCTAACTTCACTTAGCATCAGTTCTTGTAAATCTCTCCAGGCCTCTTTGAAATCATTCTGCTTATTGTTTTTTTATAGAACAATAATATTCCATAACATATATATACCATAACTTATCCAGCTATTCTGTAACTGATGAGCATCTATTCAGCTTCCAAGTCCTTGCCACTATAAAAAGGCCTGCTACACACATTTTTGCACATATGGGTTTTTTAAAAACTTTTTATGATCTCTTTTAGGTATAGGCCCAGTAGAGATACTGCAGGATCAAAGGATATGCACAGTTTGATAGCCCTTTGAGCATAATTCCATATTACTCTCTCCAGAATGTTCACAGAGTAGTTCTCCAGATTAGTTCACAACAATGTATTAGTGTCTCAGTTTTCTCACATCCCATCCAACATTCATCATTATCTTTTCCTGTCATTTTAGCCAATATAAGAGGTATGCAGTGAGTGGTCAGTCCTTTTCTTTCTATTTAAAATTTTTTTTCTTGTTGTTGCAGCCTCCTGTATAATACTTAGAACTTCCGTTCATAATTCTTCAAGCACTGTATCTTCTTCATCTAATCCTGTATATCTATTTATTATCTCAATGTTTTATACCTGAAGGATATTATCTTGTACATACCTAGATGATCTGGCAGTTTTCCCTTTTTTCTTTAACTTATGTCTGGATTCTGCAATGTGAAACTCATTATCTAATCCATAGTCAGCTCTGGGTCTTTTTTTTAATGGATTGTAAAGAGCTTCTCCACCTTTGGATGCAAACAGATAATTGGTGGGATTTTAGAAGTGACTAGTTGGCAAGGTCCCGTTTTGGGCTTTTAAAATACAGTAGTCATAGCCAGCAAGTTATCTTGACAAAACACTGTTAGCTTCTGTTTTCTTTGTTTAAACTTTTCTCTTATCCTAATTACATTTGATTTCCTACTTTAGTGTTCCTATTTCCTATGATGAATGGGAGAGAGTTTTGTTGTTGTTGTTTATTTGATTTTGGTATTATTTCTAGAAGCTTTTGTAGGCTTCCATAAAACAAATCAAGTTTGGTTTCTTCAGTGTAAGTAGTTGGCAAAAAAAGGTATTATTGTAATGTTGAATAGTTTGCTTTGGAATCAAACATCTCATTTGATCATATTATTATTATTATTATTTTTACCAGTACTTCTTTTCTCACTCTTTTATTTACTATAGTGGTTACTCCTTTTCTTTTGAAGTATTCACGCCCACAGTAGAATATGTAATGATCACCTAAATTAAATTAACTTATTCCTATCCATTCACTGATACTAAAGATGATAGATGTTTAATATTTCCTATTTGACCATATCTAACTTATTTGATTCACAGATCTAACATTCCAGGTTACTATGCTGTACTGATCTTTACTTTCATCACCAAACACATCAGCAACTGAGCTTCCCATCAAATTTGATCTGGTCATTTCATTTGTACTGGAGTTACTTGTAGCTGTGTTCCCCTTTTCCTGGTAGGTTACTGGACCTTCTAAGCTGAGGGTTCATATTTCTTTTCATATCTTTTTTAACTTTTTCACTGCCCCTAAGGTTTCTTGGCAAAGGCAATAAAAGGATTTATCATTTCCTTCTCCATTTTGTTGCCTATTATTAGATTCTCCACTATAGCCTATCCATCATCATAGTTTAATTGAGCTATGCAATTCTCTCTTTTATGACAAGGCAGTGATACAGAAGAGGTAAGTTCATGATAGGTGTTAATAAATGACTTAAAAGTTAAGGATTCTGTGTAGTAAAGTTAGAAAGTAGTCATATGCTAAACTTGGAGTACAACCTATTCAAAAGCAAAGAAGATGGATATAAAATGTTGAGTTTCAAGGTAAAAAATATTCCAATTTTGTTTAATATAAAATACATAAAAACAAATAGTAGAAAAATAAATCTGCAAAAATATCAGTCAAAATCAGTAAGTGCTTTCTCGGTACCAGGCAGAGATAACAAGAAAGGCATCAAAGAAACAAACAAGCAAAAAGCCACAATCCCTGCCTTCAAGAATGACTTTAAATGCTAAGGTAAAATAAATTTTCATTTTTACCAAAATGGCAATAAGGAGCCACATTATGTTTTTGAATAGAAAAAAGTCCTAGCCAAATTTGTGATTTAGATTTTTTCTAAGTTGGAGGAGAATGAAGTGAAAAGACAAGACAGTCTGAAATATTCTCTCAATATTTGCCCTATGTAACAATATATCATATTGTTGCTGTTAGGAAATGGCTTTTAAAACCATACTATATTAATAATTTGTCACTTATTTTTAGTAACAGTAGCAGTAATGGTATTATCAAGAATAAAAAGAAAGTGAAGATATTTAAGAAATTGAAAAAATAATATACACTATGATTGAAAATTGTTGCACTTAGGAAAAAATACATTTCAGTAATGTAGGCAAGTCTTGAAAATTGTCCTTTCTACATATTGTATAATTATAATGATGGAAAGTTCAATAATCTTAATTATCAGCATGCTATTAATGTAGACTTTTGCATAAATAGATGCATCCTGACATCTGAGTAGAATGTCTTTATAAGTTGTTGCAATTAAAAAGATGCATTAGCTAACAGACAACATCTGTTGATGAGCCAGTTAACCTGCTCTTTGGCCAAAATATGGGGGGGAAGTAAAAAAATGAGATTTTACTTAAATCTATTCTGTCTTGTAAACATGTGATGTATTGTAATAACCTTCAACAACTCAGGTTCACTCAAAGAAAGCAATGAGACTCTGAAGGGGAACTTTAGTAGTGGCAATTTGACATTGTTTTACTTATTATTCTTTGAACTGGGATTTTATTCAGCGTGGAGAAATCCTACTAATAAAGAATAATAAATGGAAAGCAAATTACAATCTTTGATAGCTACTCAGAGCACTGAAATTAAGTGATTTAATTGATCAGTATGTGTCAGAAACAGAACTCAAAACTTCACTGACTCTGAAAACATTCTCTCTCTCTCTCTCTCTCTCTCTCTCTCTCTCTCTCTGTCTTCTCTCTCTCTATCTCTTCTTACCTATCTATCTATTATAGCATATTTCCTCAAGTGGCTTATAAAAACAAATCAATAAATAGCTGTATATATTTCACGTATGGGTTTATTTTAAATTTTTGAATAAAAAGTGAGTTATTTTGTCATATTCTATTTAGATATAGTAAAAAGAGTACTGAATTTAGATGTCACAGTCTTGGCTCAAGTTTTTATTCTTTAAAATTAATTGTTCTTTAAAAATAATATATTTTTTTTTGTTACCTATGTTTGTCAATGTATATTGTGTCCTCAATTCCCCCATAGAATCATCCATATAACAATACTCAAAAAAGGAGTGGTGGTAGACAATAAATTCAGTTAAACTAATGAACTAATAAACTAACTAATGAACACATGCTAAGTGACTGATATACAATGAAAATATCCTTCATCCCCAAATCTGAAGATTAGAGAAAACAAATTCCCATATCTCTTCCTTGGGAGTCACCTGAGCTCTCCCAAATTTCCCTTCAAATAACTTTAAAATAATGTCTCAAAAAGTCCTGGAGTGACAGAACCAACTAAAAGATGAGGTAAAACAATTTATCTGTCAAAGACAATTTAGAAAGTCAGCAGGAAATAATATTTCTCTGGGGAGTGAAAGTGTAGCACAGTCCAGCATAGACCAAAACCCAGCAAGTCAGTTGCAGGCTTTGGGAATGACTGATTCAGATGCTGCCAGGCCACAGACAATCAGAGGGTTGGACTATTGATTTAGAAGAAGAGATAGGGGATCTTTTGCTAGCATTGGATATAGTACTCTGTTTCATTGCCTACATGAGGTTCTGATTTGTAGTCCCAAAGCAGAGAGGAGCACTAACACATTATAGCTCCTGGCTGCAGGAAAGCTTGAACCCTTGTTACAGTTGCAGAACAGAAAAAGAGCTTGTGTTAGCTCACACACTAGAAAATAGACCAAGAAACCAATGCCCACACTTCTGCTTAGATTATACTTGTAAGAAATGAAAACTTACACACACAGAGAACAACTGAAAAACTTGAAGATTAGGACATTGGCTTCTCTACATTCAGAGCAAAATCCAATTTTTACATCTAGTTAGAATCAATAACTAGACTGGAAAATGAGTAAACAATAAAAGGAAACCCAGACCAGAAGACAACAAAGGTAAAATAACTACAACCAGTGTTTCAAAGAAAAATGTGAATTAATATTTGGCTGGAATATAATTCATAGAATATCTAAAAAAAATAAAAATCAAATAAAAAATATAGAGAAAAAGTAAGAAAAGAAATGAAAGAAATACGATAAAATCATAGAAAAATAGGACAGTGATGCAAAGGAGGAACAAGAATTTCCTAAAAAGAAATGCTTAAAAACAAAAATTGATCAAATGGAAAAGGAGTTATAAAATTCACTGAAGAAAATAATTCCTGAAAACTTAAAAATGGTCAAATGGAAGCTAGTAATTCCATGAGATATCAAAAAAATTATAACTAAAATTCAAAAGAATGAAAAAATAGAAGAAAATGTGAAATAGCTCATTGGAAAATAACTGACCTAGGAAACTTAGAGCAAGTTTCTCTGATAAAGGACCTTATTTCAAAATTGTGTAAGAATATATATCATTCCCCAATTGATAAATGGTCAAATGACATAACCTAGGCAGTTTTCAGATGAAGAAATCTGGACTATAGCCAAATGAAGAAAAATGTTCTGAAGTATTATTAATTTGAAGAATGCAAATTAAAACAATTAGAAGTTACCACTTAACAATTATCAGATTTACTAATATGACAAAAAAGGAAAATTTTGGAAACAATGTTGGAACAATACTGGAGAGGATTGAGAAAATTGGGAAACTAAAGCACATTTGGTAGAGTTGGGAACTATTACACCATTCTGGAATTATTTTCAAAAGGCAATCAAAATGTGCATACTCTTAGACCTAGTCATAATACTACTAGCTTTGTATACTAAGAGATCTCAAAAAGGAAAAAAAAAAAAGGTTATGTTTACAAAAATACACCTTAAAACACCTTTTTTGAGATGGCAAAGAATTAGAAAGTGGTGAGATGCCCATCTCAGGATGATTTCTGCAAAACCTGACAAGATTTACATGATTACTTGAACTAATACAAAGTGAAATGATCAGATCCAGGAGACTTTTACATAGTTACATCAAGATTATATGATGATGAACTGTGAATTACTTAGCTATTCTGACCAATACAGTAACCTAAAATAGTTTTGAAGTACCTGTCATTAAAAATGCTATCAATATCCAGAGAAAGAACTGAGTCTGAATGCATATTGAAGCATATTGTTACAAATTCTTTTTTCTTTTCCTTTTTTGACCTGTTTGCTTTTACAATATAAATAATATGGAAATATTTTGCATGATTATACATATAAAACCTGTATCAAAGTGTTTGACTCCTTAATGAGAAATAAGGAAGGGGAGGTGAGAGGGAGAATTTGGAATTCAAGTTTTAAAAAATAACATTAAAATTTTTACATGTAGGAAAAGGAACTAAAAAAAGTAATTAAAGGAATTAGAACAGGCAATGTGGAGATAAAATGATCTTTTCAGATGATATGATGACTAGACTTAGAAGGATATTAGAAAATCATTCAAAAGCCTACTTTAAATAATTAACATCTTTAGCAAAGTTGCAGGATGTAAAGTTAACCTACACAAATAATCACTGTTTTTATACATTAGTGGAAAAGTCCAGCGGCAAGAAATAGAAAAATTCCATTTAAAATAACTGTAGACAAAATAAAATATTTGGGTATCTACCTTCCAAGATAAAACCAAGAAATAAATGAACACAATTACAAAACAGTTTCACACAAATAAAGTCATGTAAAGGACAGGAACTTTGGAGGAATATATTTAAGGCTCAGTATGACTGATTTAGTCCTACAACAAAGTATTAATTCAGTGGAATTGATAAAAAAAAATGGCTATCTAGTTTTACATGTATTTAGTACTTAATTAGTTCTACAAGATTGACACCTATTCTACAAGATTGACACCTATAATGATGTAATTATAATAGAGTATGTGAGAGCCAATAAGGACTGGACAAGAGACATTCCATCTTCCACTATCTTGGTGGCAGGCCTGTCCTCCTTCATTTCTCCACTGAGACCAAGTCCCATCTGAAGGCCCTCCAGAAACCTATCCAGATCCCAGGTGAAGGAGACAGACTGTGAAGGAGATAATAAAGAATTTGGACTTTATCCCTGGCTATTCTTGTGGTGATTACTCTGCTGAAAAGAAGGCTGGTTCCAAGACCTCCAGAAAGCTAATGAGAACATTACAAAGTCAGATCTAAACAATTGGGAAAAAATACCAATTACTCATTAATAGGATCAGCGAATATAATAAAAATGATAATTCTACCTAATTGGATCTACTTGTTCAATGCCATACCAATCTAACTGCCAAAAATTATTTCATAGAGCTAGAAAAAACAAGAATAACAAAATTCATGTGGAAGAACAAAAGGTCATGAATGTCAAGGAAATTAATGAAAAAAAAAAAGACATAGGATGGTGGCCTAAGAGTACTAAAGCTAAAGAAACTATATTAGAAAGCATCATCAATACAATCATTTGGTACTGTAAAAATAGTGCTGGATCAGTGGAATAGGTTAAATTACACATGACACAATAATCAATAACTATGATAATCTGCTATTGGATAAACTCCAAAACCCAAGCTTCTGGGAAAAGAATTCTCTATATCACAACATTTGCTGGGAATACTGGAAAATAATATGTCAGACTTGCTGTAGACCTACATCTCCCACCTCTCAGCAAAATAAGGTCAAAATGGGTACGTAATTTGGGGTCCACAACAACTGCTTCACCTGCCTTTATGGCTTTGGAACAAATTGTTTTTATCTGACCATTTTACCTGGATAAGTCTTTAGAGGGATAGACACCCCCAACTCACCATAGGGCTTAACACCCTGTGTTTATCCTTAACCAGGTTTAACACATCTGCCAAAACAGTTTGCTGGGTTGTGGCTACTATGCATGCTACAGTTTCTTGGAGCCACAGGTGAGAATTAGATAGATCAAGTGGATATCAAAAGGTAGAAAGCAGCTTTGTAAAAGGCTCTGCAGTCTTCACAGCAGAAGTAATAAACTTCTATAAACACACCCTACATTCTGAAATCAGAGTAAGGAATTGCTTGAAGCCGGATTTCTACCAAACTTCCAGTTTTCCCAGTGTTTTTTTGTTTGTTTGTTTGTTTCTTTTTTAACACATCAGCATTTATTTCTTGCTTTATATTTTCTACTTTATCAAATACTGAGTTCTTGAATTCCATTTTTCTCATTCCTCTCAATTAGTCTCTTCTCATAATCTACTTCCCTTTTTAAAATCAATACTAGTAAATCTGATGAATGCTAATTTTTAATATATTTCATCGTTCTTTTTATCTTTTTGGTTATATTCTAGGTTTTCTGTTTTATTTCAGTTAGTTATGATTTTATTCAATTCTAAAAAGTATTCTTTTGAAGATTTTATTTTTACAGAATGAAAATGTATATTAATTTTGATAGTTTTGTCATTGTTACAGATAAAACCGCCATTTGTCTTTGACAAAGCCTAGCTATTAACATTAAATATTGCTCAAACTTTTAAAATTCTTTATTTCAAGAAGTATTTTATAATTTAATCTTCATTAAATCATACATTTTATAGTAATTTTTTGTCCTGAGGCAATTGGGGTTAAGTGACTTGCCAGGGTCACACAGCTAGGAAGTATTAGATATCTAAGGCTGTTTTCAAACTCAGGTCCTCCTCACTTCAGGGCCAATGCTCTATTTTGTAGTAATTTTAAATTGTTTCCCCTTCTATTATTGCCTCTTGAATTTTTTTATGCTCCCAAAATGTTGATTTTTTAAAAAAGATATATTTTGTAGTCTATGAATTTACTGAAGCTATTGTCTCAATTAGTTTCTTTGCTGATTCTCTAGAGTTTCCATCTTATAGTAAAGCATTATGTAATGAGAAAATAATAATAGTTTTACTGCCTTTGATCATATAGATCAAATATGTTTTTATGGATTTATTTTAGCCTGCATAATACTTTACTTTCATCTCAGAAATTCTGTGATGTTTAATTATTAGAAATGTATTTCATGTAATTATTGATTATCTCTATGATTTGTTCTTTGACTCACTTTTTATTTAGGATTTTATTTTTAAGTCTCCATTTGGAGGTAATGTTCTCATTTATAGACTGTGAATTTAATATTATTTGTGCGTATTAAGATGTGTTCATTGTTTCTACTTTTTGAAAAAAAAATCACTTGCAATTTTTCTGTCCTAATAAACAGTCAATATTAATTAATGTAAAACTGAGAAATGCATGTATCCTTTTCCAGTGTCATTTAAAAGATGCCATGGTTATTTTTTAGCTCTGATTTCTTCAGAAATTTTTTTCTTTCATGTGTACGTCTTTTGTTTATTTTTCTGTTAGGATTGTAAAAAAACTGAGCTATCAATATCTCTTGCAATATTATATTACTGTCTGTATCCTCTAATAATTCAGTTAACTTTTAATTCATCAATTTACATGATAAGGAATTTTGGAGAATATAATTTTATATTAATATTGGTTCATTGTGGTTCCTTTCAGCATAATGAGACTATTATTAGAGAAATTTTTTGAAATTATTCTTTCCATATAAATTCTTACCTGATAAGTATATATTTAATATTAAGGAAAGGTCCATTTATTTGTAAGATTTACACCTTTTTAAATTTGATTTAATGGCAGATTTGGTACAATTTTTCTTCATATATTGATATAATAATTTTTTAAAGTTTAAATTCTTAACATGCTCTATTATTAGTCTCCCTTATATTCGAAGCTAATCAGATTGTATTATCTTTCTAATTTCTTAATTTACCTTACAAAGTAATTTTATTACTTTGTCATGTATTAAATGTCATGTCATGTAATGAAATGTCATGTAATAAAATATTAATGAATTTTAATATGTATTAGAAATATTGATGTGTCATGATCTTTTGCTATTTTCTCTCTTCTTCATGTAGTTATCAAGACAGAATTTGTGTCATGGAAGAGATTAGAAGAATAACTACTTTAATGCAATATTTTATGCAACATTGGGATTAATTTTTCTAAGAGTATTTGATATGATACACTTGCATAATCATCTTCTAGTATACATTTCTTTCTAATTAAGAGTTTGTATGACTTGTCCTGTTTCACATATATGAATGTATAAAATACATATATGAGTACATATATATTATTTCTTTGGTTAGTTTTGTTAGTTTGCTCAGTATTCATCTCCTTTGTTAATTTTTAGAAATACTTTATAAAAGTATTTCTAATAATTATTTTATTTGTTCCTGAATAATTTTAATTCATTATTATTTATTTTGTCTAAAAATGTTGGCTTTCCTTTCTTTTATAAAAAACTACACATATTTAATAATTTCTGCTTTTATGTCTCAATTTTATTTATCAATGCAATATACTATCATTTAAATTTAATAATTTCTTTGTTAATTTTCAGAATTTATAAATTTCAGAATTTGAAAATACATTTTTACTTGTTCAAGTCAATTTTAATTGTCTTCCTACTTCAATGATTTGTCCTTCATAATTTTTCCTATTTTTTTATTATAGCTCATGTAATATGAACATTAATTGTTTTTAAACATCTACAATTTTTCTATAAATAGCTTTTTATATTTAATAAATTATTTTTCTGAAATTTGATTATATAAGAAATAAATTTGATGCTATTTAAATTTTTTAATTGATCTAACACCACTGTTTAGTATATTTTAATAATTTTAATTTATCTCTACTCTTGTAAGTTTCCAATTTTGATTTTTTTAATTAATTGAATTTTGCTTTATTTTCTTTGTAATCATATTGGCTAAAATGTTAACAATATTTCTTCTTTAAAGAAAACTAGACGTGCTTTTATACTTTTTGTTTTTCTTTATTTTAATAATAGCTTTTTATTTTCAAAATACATGCACAATATTTTTTGATTTCATCTTAGTAAAACTTTGCATTCCAAATTTTTTCTCCCTTCCTTTCTCTCACTTTCCTCCCTGAGACAGCAAGTAATCTAGTATAAGTAAGCCATGTGCAATTCTTCTAATCATATTTCTACATTTATCATGCTGCACAAAAAAAAAAAAAATCAGATAAAAATAGGGAAAAATGAAAAAGACAAAAAAAGCAAGCAAACAATAACAAGAAAAGTATAAATACTTTGTTGTGATCCACATTCAGTCCCCATAATGTTCTTTTTATATGCCAATGGCTCTATCACAAGTCTACTGGAATTTGCCTGAATCACCTTATTGTTAAAAAGAGCCACATCCATTAGAATTGAGCTATTGTTGCTGTGTACAATGTTCTCTTGTTGTACTCAGTTCACTTAGCATCAGTTTATGTAAGACTTCCCAGTCTGAAGTCATCCTGCTGATTATTTTTATAGAACAATAATATTCCATTACATTCATAAAGCATAACTTAATCAGCCATTCCCCAACTGATGGGCATCCACTCGGTTTCCAGAAAAAAACTAGATTTGTTTGATGGTTCTATATATACTTTACTTCAAAAATCCCCCCCTAATTTATAGATTTCCTTCTTTCCGTTTATTTTAGTTATTTTTTTTTTTTGGTCACAGTTATTGTTTTTTTTTTTTTTTAATTGATATTGGGGCAGCTAGGTGGCTTAATGGATAGAGCAGGAGTCCTGAATTAGGAGTACCTGAGTTCAAATCTGGCCTCAGAGACTTAACCCTTCCTAGCTGTGACCCTGGGCAAGTCACTTAACCGCAATTGACTTACCAAAAAAAAAAAAAAAAAAAAAAAAGAAAAAGAAAAAGAAAAAAGAAAGAAACAAAGGAAGAAAGAAAGAAAAAGAAAAAAAGTGACATTGAGCTCATCAATTCTCTTTATTTCTGTATTACAATATATTTTATTATGTGTACGCACACATATATAGTGACAATATTTTATATATGTATATAAATAACACTAAAATATCTACACATAGCTATATCTATTTATATTATATCTATTTCTATCTATTTGTACATTTTTTTTATCTTGTAAGGATGGCTTTATCTGTATCTCAGGAATTTTACCATATTGTTTCATCATTATCATGGTATTTCACACCATTATTTATATCATTTGTTCCTTGTTCTACTAATAAGCCAATATTCAAAATATATTTCCATATGTTTGTTTTTCTTATGTACTTATGAATTAAATATTACTATTATTGCATTTTATTATATAACTTCTACTTCATAATATGTTTAAAAATATATCTGTTTTTGAGCATGCATTTGACTTTTTTTATTTCTTAATAGCATAAATAGTGTTGATATATATATATATATATGTATATAGTATTTATTCTTCTCTTTAAATATATCATAGTCCCTTAAATATAAAGTCTTGTGACAGTCTATTCAATTTGATATTTCCTATTATTATTTTCTTAAATATATCCAATTCTGAGAAAGAGACATTATAATCTTGAATGATCATTTTTTGGATGGGGGAAGAAAAGTAATTTTTATTTCATTACTTTAAATGAGGTTTTATTTTCTTCCTATATATTTATAATTAATATATTAATATAATAAATTAATATTGTACAAGTTCCTATTAAACTAAAAAGTCTCTTTTATAATTAATATTACATACTTTTTATTTTTCTAATGGAATGATTTGCTAATAATCTAATAACACTTTTATATTCAACTTATTAAAAGCAAGCTTTGCCCCAGATACTCAATTTTAGTTTATATTTTAGTTGCTTATTATGTTTTTTGTTATGTAAATAATTATTGAATTTGTTTTCTTATCCATTCTACCACTTCGTTTTATTTTGTTTTTTAGTGTTTTACTCTGGATTTGATTTTTATGAGTATGGATAGATTTGATTATGGATATTACTTTGTTTTATTTTGTTTTTTACTGTTTTACTCTAGATTTATTTCATGGCTATTAGGTTTGTATTTTATTTCACCTATTCTTTGGTATTTATGTATATTTTCCCCAATTCTCTTTGAAATCATTACTTTACCCATACAATCATGTTTCTTTAAACTTTAGTCATTTAAATTACTTAGATGATTATTTATCCACAAAGAATCTCTCCATATTTATAGCAGTTATTTATTTGTTTTCAATAATTGGGAGATTTTTCTTTATTTGTCTTCCTTTTATTTACCCTTCTTTTCCCTACCATCAGGTAAATAAATATTTAGTTCTCAGCCTGCTTTCTTGTAGTCTCCTCTACTTTTATATTTATTTTTTTCCCTTTATGAATAGTGCCCTTCTTTATTCATAACTTCTCTCCGTGTTCCTCATGAGGTTAAACTTTATGTAATGTCAGGTTTTAAGCTACTTCTTTTAATTTCTCTTGCTCTTTTTGTATTATTCCATCATCTGTTTTTTCTCGTATTGCCCATTCATGCAATTTAATTTGTTCTAATGTACATATTTCTTTATTAATATATTTATCATTTACGGCAGCCCTAGAGAAGGCGACCTGAGACTCGGGAAGTGTGGCAGCCGGGGTGGCAGCCTCCCCTGTCCCCACTCGGGAGGTCTGGGAGTTCGGGACCTGCCCAGACGGGCGGTTTCGAGGCTGGCAGTAAGAATGGCTCCCCAATAGCCCATGCCCGCTGGCCAGAACCTTGATCAGGCAGCTGAAACCAACGCTATTTTGGACATGATACCCTTAGGTGTGAAATGGCCCTTCCCCTCAGTGACTCCTCTATCCTGGACTCTGACCAGCAGTGTGGTTATGAGTCTCATGAGTACCTACAGCTGCTTCTGGACCAAGTACATGAACCCTTTTAATGTGCACAACAAGGAGGAGGTTTATCATCGAGAATCGAGATCCTGGCACGCTGCAAATTATTGTCTCCAATCACCAGTCTTGTATGGATGACCCACACCTCTGGGGGATCCTGAAACTCCACCACATCTGGAACTTGAAGCTGATGAGGTGGACCCAGTAGCTGCAAATATCTATTTTACCAAGGAGCTGCATTCTCATTTCTTCAGTTTGGAAAAGTGTGTCCCTGTGTGCTGAGGGGATGGCGTCTACCAGAAAGTGATGCATTTTGCCCTGGAGAAACTCAACAACAGGGCCTGAGTCCACATCTTCCCTGAAGGAAAAGTGCACATGAGCCAGGAGTTTCTTCGCTTTAAGTGGGAAATAGGGTGCCTGGTTGCTGAGTGTCACCTCAACCCCATTATCCTTCCACTCTGGCACATTGGGATGAGTGATGTGCTTCCTAACGCTCCGCCCTATTTCTCCGAATTTGCCCAGAAAAGTCACCGTTCTCATTGGGAAGCCATTCAATGCCATGCCTGTTCTTGAACATCTCCAATCTGAGAATAAGTCAGCAGTGCAAATGCGCAAAGCCCTGACGAATTTTATCCGGGATGAGTTTCAGAGCCTCAAAGCACCAGCAGAATCACTGCACAACCACTTCGAGCCCTCGAGGTAGCCCAGAAGCTCTCCCGGGTGGAGCCGGTTCCCAGGGAGGCTCCCGCTCTGCCAAGGCTCTCCCGCGCCAGTCCGGCCCGCCAGCTTGTTGGGTCACTCCTTGCCTTCCTTCCATGGTCTTCCAGGGGAAGGTTCTATGCTCCTTTCTCAAGGGCTGAGAGTGCGCCTTTCCTCCCCCTAGTCCCACTCTCTCAGTGGCAGCTCAGGGCAGCTAGCACCTTGGGACAAGAGGTGAACCACGCATAGGTTGCCAAGAATAGGTTGCTTCCCTTCTAGACGCCAGTGTCTCACCCTGGCCAGTGCATAGGGGGATACGTGTTGAGCTGGAAAGCTAAGAAGTCAGGTAAAGGCTTCAGTTTTATCCTTTTTAGACCACAAGTTTCACCTTGGATTTCCTTCTTAGGGCTCCCCATGCGATGCCCATCCCTTCTGTTTTCCCTGATAGAGCAGCAGTCCCTTTTAGCACGTGCCAAAACTTTTTCAGGTCTCTGGTGCAAATGAATGAAATGATGGCATGGAAGGGGTAGGGCGATTATAAGACTCACGGTGATTGGGAGGTGAGGGTGGAAGGGGTTGGGGAGGAGCACAGTGTTGCGGTGGCGAGGCTTATCTGCTTTGCTTTTGCTCTATAGAGCAGCATTTAGCTGCCTGTGGGAATGCATTCTAGATGCCTCCCTACCCCCTTGAGAAAAGCCCACTCAAAGTTCCCGTTTTCAATGGAACATTCTTGTGTGCTTATGGTACAGTTAACACCTAGAACCCTCTTCGGAGTTCTTGTAGCTCGGATTACCTGAGGCAATTGTTACCTTTTTACTTTTTAATCTGAGAGTCTGTTTTGCATTCTGCTCTGCTAGCCAATAGTGGAGACTGAGGAGTGCTAGGATAGATAAAAGGGTCGCAGCACCTAAAAAGATGCTAGATTTATGAGAATCTTTTAACAATCATAATAACTCTACCAGGATTGTGATTTGGATTAGTGGGAATGCCTTTGCCCGTACAGAAAATCATGGAACAAACTTGAAATATTAAATTATCTATTCTCATATATAAGGGAGAGGTAGGCTGGTTCCTGATGTTCCCAGAAAATTTTCACTCTTTTTCTTTCCCTTGTGGCCAAGACTCAGTTGAGGCAGAGCCTTCAAGCCTGCATGAGCTGGGGCTGAACAGAATCGCACTCCTTTGCATCCCAAGGGGCTCTTGGTGTAGTGTAGTTACTCCTCTGCCTGCCCACCCCAAGGCTGTGGAGGCCTTCTCTCTTTTCTCTCCTCACTGGCTTCTCTTTCATTCCTCTAAGGTTTTGAATAAATTTTTAACAATAAAGCCTGTGTCTATGCTGTGGCTGAAAACCAAAACAAAACATTTATTATCCTAGTTTAACATTTATATATTATGTGTTGCTGAAATATTTAGATAAAACTGTTGAGCTTTGTAAGAATACCACAAAATCCTGAAAAAATTCTGATTAAAAATATGGATTTGTAATCTATCCTGTTTTTTGGGGGTGGTAATAGTTGTGCAAGTCAATCAAGGTTAAATGACTTACCCAGGTTCACATAGCTAGCAAAGTGTAAAGGGTCTGAGGCCAGTTATGAACTTAAGTCCTCTTGACTGGTGTTCTATCCATTGTGTCAGTCAGTCAGATACAATTTTAGAAAAAATCAACACAGGGTGATAAAATTTATCATATTCCAAACAGTTAATTCCCAGTCTCTCTTAACTTCTCCCCTTAATTTCTAGTTCTTTGCCCTTACAACAAAGGCTGACATTTCTTTTTAAAGACAATCTGATATTTCTTTCCATTCAGTGAAATCTTCAGAATCTAAAGGATTTGGCATTTCAACAGATATTGGTTCATGTGTCTTTGCATTCTATTTTATAAGAATTTTGTATTCTCTTAGAATTTACTCATCTTTCTTTCTAATATTAGCACCTTCTTTGATTTGACTAATTGGGTACTGAGTTTTTATTGAAACCCTTTTCTCTTGATATTATTGTTGTTTTAAGTTTTTTGTTTTAATTCTCCTCTCACTTTCTAGCCATTTCCCTTTGCTTCATGACAGAACTTTAAGAATTAGAAACAAGGCTGCAGGAAAATAATTTTATCTTTATTCAAATCATGTTTTGTCCTAAATAATATTCACATATACATAACTTTCAAAAAATCCAAGTCATTTATTGAAGATTCAAAAGTGTTTGATTACACTTGGCTTTGATTTTTAAAAATATTCTACTTTCACTAATATTCAAATTTTCTTCATTAATCTTCAGGGTCATTTTATTTTTCTTCAAAAACAAGTTAAAAACAATGGAAGCAATTATCAAGAATAATAGATAAGGCATTAATCAGTAGCAACTTGCTACTATTTCTATTTCAGATATTATTATTCATTATGAGATTCATAATAATACTGATCATATTATAAGAAATTAAGAGTAGGAATAGTCCTTAAAATCATTCAAGCATAATATCTTTCTTTCACAACTGAGAAAACTAAGGTAAAAGGAGGTAAATAGGCTTGCCCAGAGTCAAACAGTTGGTTTGACATTTCAGATGGTATTGAAATTAAGGTCTTCCTGACTATAAATGCAGATCTCTCTATACATATAGAAAGAAAGAAAGAAAGAAAGAAAGAAAGAAAGAAAGAAAGAAAGAAAGAAAGAAAGAAAGAAGATAAATAGATAGGTAGGTAGGTAAGTGGGTAAATTCTACTCAGGGGCTCTAGGAAGATCTTGTTGAGAAAACAATTGCTGGCCAGCTTTTGCATGAGTTAATGAAGCTATGCAGGGAAATTTATATCTAGGGCAGAAGAATTCTATTTAAGCATGAATCAGGTAATGCTATGGAGAACAGATAACAGGGCAAGAGGTATCATGAGATCATTTAGTATGACTTGAGCATGAGAAGAGCAGGAGAGAACAATCAGACTAGAAGTTCCTTAAAAGAAGATAATATCTTGCAAGTTGAAAAAACTCCTGGAAGCAGACTTCAAACATCCAGGGATCTAAGATCTGCTGTGGAAATATCCAATTTTTATGAGGAAAAGATAATTACAGCTTAAGAATGAGAATTATGGAGAACAGAGTGTGATTGTCAGACTGCTCACAGGGATTCAATAGATAAAGCAGTTTAAGAGAAGAAGAGACTTGTTGGGAATAAGCAGCTTTTCTTCCATTTGCTATAATACCTGTTATTAAAGTCCTAGAAATCCACTTGTTTAAGTACTGGAAGTTTTTCAATCTTCATGAAATCTCTATGAAAATGCCAATTCTTGAAAATATGACTGTGTCCCCAAGTCCAACATTAGAAATTGTCTTCTGAGATTTTCCAGATGGACAAATCTGATCCACCAGACCATTTCAGCAACATGGGATAATCCCTAAATTCTCCCAGAATTTTCTCCCCTCCAATTTCTCTCTCTCTCTCTCTCTCTCTCTCTCCCCCTCCAATAATCAAAATTGGACTATGGCTTTGACTACTGATTGTTATCTGAACTCTATGGATTGTTTTTAATTTCAAAATAGATTTCAGTTCTTGATCCTCTTTCATTTCTACTTCAAGGACCCCTGTAACTATTGCTTAATTCATCTTGTTAGGTTTCAGCTTCACAATCCTCTGAACTCCAAGCATGAATCTTCCACATACTCAATGCTAAGTTCCACAAATAAAGCATGCCCACAATCTCTGTTTGCCTCATGGTTGCTGAGTTCCCTATAAAATAACACAACCAAAACATAACCTGACTGGTTTTGTAATTATATTAAATGCGATGATTACTATTATGGATTTTCATTGAAATTCTATAGTTTATACTTTCCATTTTCCAAATTACATGCAAAAAATTTAAGTTCTAGAACAATAGTTCTCAATTTATGACCAATATAACAAAAAACTTTACTGTATTACTTTCTGAGTTTATGTCATATTTTTCAGTTGAATATTTCAGATGAGTTACTGCCAATTAAACTTTAGTTTCAGTTTATTTTAGAGAATGTTATTCTCCTTTACTTTGACTCTTCTTGGAGGCATCACTCTAGAAATATCTAAGATGATCCTTTGATTAAAAGAAAGATATACTGCCAATTATTTTTAAGCAAAAATGGATACGATGGATGTTACATGCTTGGTATTCATTGTGGCTCATGAAGTACTGTCTTCTCCTATTTATTTCCTTTTCTTAATTTATATAACCTCATGCCAGACAGATGTATCCTGCAATTTTCTCTACACAGCACCAAAAAGCTTTAGACTTGAAGGAGGAGGATCTGGTAACAAAATCTGCAAAAGATCTGCAACTTATTATGTGTGTGATCTTGTGGAATGAGTCCTTCAGTCAACTAGCAGTTATTAAGCATCTAGCATATGACAGATACTATGCTAAGCTCTGAGAATACACAGAAAGGCAAAAGCAATTTCTGTTCTCAATTAATTCATAATCTAATGTAAGAAACATCAATCAAATAACTATATAAACAAGATACAGGCAGGACAAATTGGAGACAATCAATAGAAGAAAGACATAAGAGGATCTAGGAAAAGTTTTCTTACAAAAGGTGAGTCATTAGTTGAGATCTGAAGGAAGCCAGAGAAGTCAGGAAGTAGAGATGAGAAGGAAAGTGTTATAATATGGGAGCCACCTGTGAAGTGGCTGCTGGAGGTCTAACTCAGACCTGTAGAATGGATCTTTTTCATGTGAGAGGATGATGATGATACAAGGAGACTGAGAGGCAGTTGCATTCTATGACCTTTCATATCACAACAGGAAAGAGTTCCAGTTAAGAAGGAAAATCAATGAAAATGCTTGAAGTTAGGAAATGGAGTTGTATATGAGGAACAATGAAGAAGTCTCTTAACTTTTTGAGATTTTCATTTTTTCACTTCCAAAAATGAAAAAGTTGAATGGAATGGCCTAGTTCCAAATATATAAGCCCAAAACACTATAGAATAAAAAAATGACTGTTTGGGTTTCTTCATGTGTGATAGAATGCTGTAATAGTGCAATCTTAACAGATTTCTGCTGTGCTGCACTTGGATAAGGAGTAAAAGTGATCCATGTTTGTGTGTTTCTACTTCATAGCTTTATGCTGAGACTTGTGTTCTTTCTCTATACTCTCTCCCCTTAATCACTTCCTCAGGTTCCATATCTTTAATGGTCAACTTTATTAATTGATTCCAAATCTCTATATTTAGCTTCAGTCTCTGCTGAATTCATTTTCCATTATTGACTGCCTACAGCTTATTTCAAACTAGATGTTTCATAAACATATCAAATACAATATATCTGAAACAAAGTTGTTTTTTTTTTTTGTTTTTTTTTTTTATATTTTCCCCTAAACCCATTTCCATGTTGAATTTGCTATTTTAGTCAAAGGTACCATTTGCCAGTCCACTGAGTTTCTTATTTTGATGCTATTCTCCTCGTTTATTCACTCTCACTTACACTACATAGCCCACGATTTCCACGTCTACATCTCTCACATAAGTCACCTTCTCACAGTTTACATAACCACTACTTTTTAAAGTCCTTATTACCTTTCTTTTGGACTACTACAATGTCTTCCCATGGGTCTCTGTGTTTCCATGTCTCTAACACATCTTGCACAGAGTTTCTAAAGACACAGTTTTGACTATATCATTCTACTATTCAATCTCTAATGACTACCTATGATCTCTAGGGTAAAATATAAATTATCTTTGACTTTTACATATTTTAACAATCTGGGGTAACATATCCTTCCATCTTCATTATATATTGTTCAACTTCTATATTCCATGGTTTAGCTAATCTAATCTTTTCCCTATTTCTCTGTTCTCCTGTCTTCCATATCTGTCTCATTTGGCTCTTCTCCATAACTGGAATATACCCTCTGCTCACTCCCATCTCAGAAAATACTTCATTTAATATAATACTTACTCTTTAAGAATTAGCACTCTAAAGCCAATTTGAGCTGATACTAGTACACCCTGCCTTCCTTTCTCCTTATCTTGTTCCTATTATCTATTTCTATTATGTAAACATTATCTAGCTCATTAGAGAACAAGCTCCTTGTGAATGAAGATGTTTTCAGTTTTTCATCTTTGCATCTCCAGTGTCTCATATAGTATTTTAAATAGAGTAGGTACTTAAAGATACTTTTTGATAGCTAATTGATTGAGGGATGGGAAATGAGAAGGAGTCCTACAGGTGGGAATGTTGAGGAAGAGCATGGGGAAAATAAAAGATTCAAAACTGACAATGAGGAAGTTCAAAGATTTCAGAAGAAAGTCATAATCTTGTTCCAATCAATATTTCATCAAAAAATGACAACACAGATTGATTTAAAATGGATCATAATTTATAGCTGAGGGTAGCAAATGCTGTAAATATTTACAAATTAAAGATATAAATGAAACAACCTGACAGTGGGTAAATTCAGAACTGAAAAAGCAAATTTTCCAATAGGTTCTCACAACCTGCTTGAGTATATTTATTCATTAATATGCAGGAAATAATAGTCTTTAGTTAGTAGATGGGCATATAGTAATACAAGTGATAACTATTGGTGATCAAATTATTTTACTGAGATTACTGTCCTTAAAGTCACCATTGAGCTCATAATTATTATAACCAGTTATCTTTCTCTCATGCATTATTTTCATGACCTTAGGCAAATTATATAACACCTGTGGGCCTCAGTTTCCTCATCTGTAACATGAAGAGATGACATCTGTAAAATGCCATGTATAAAATGAATGTTGAAGTTTCTTCCTGATCTCTCATTTTATAAGAATAAGAACTTTTAGAAATTTTCATTTTTGTACCTTTAGTTCACTATTAACCACAACTTTCTTTTTGATACTTTCTCTTTTATTAACTCCTATGACATTATTGGCCAATGTTTCTACCCCTAATGACTTAGTGTCCTCTCACTCTTTTTCTTTCTTCTCTCTTCCTATAAGTATATAGGACAATACTTAATATACTTAATACTTAAATTCTATTCTTGATATTTTCTCCCTTTGACAACCTCATCATTGCCTATCATCTCTATTATTCCCAAAATTCTATCTCCATTTCCAATCTATTACCCATGCCCAAGAATTTTGAGGCAAGTGTTTGATAACTGAGTTTTGAGATAAAATATGTATGCATGAAATAATTTTAATTTTGATCAACAGTAACATTTTTCTACTATTTTCTTAATTCCACATATTCAATAGAATAATACATTAATACATGACTTGAAACATTTGCTAATTCCTGAGGTTTACATTTAAAATTACAAAGTACTTTCTTAAGCCAGTAGCAGCTCTCTCCAACATATTCCTATCTGTGCCTCAGTTTTATACATACCAAGAACAATACATTCAAAATGAAACCCATTACTATTTCTCCAAAACTTCTTCATTTATATCAGTAGAAACAGTAATTCTTCCTGACTTAAATTCTCATTAATTCTTCCAAGCTCAAAACCTCAGGGTGATCTTAACTTTTATCTTGTCTTGTCAATTCTTCCATGAGTTTTTCTCTCTCACATTTATCCTCTCCTTTTTGCTTCAACTGCCATTAAGGTAATGAAAGCTTTAAGGCACCTATCTAATAAACTGGCACCTAATAAGTATCCATCAAGTATTTAATGATTTTTATATGTGTGCTATGATTCAAGGGAAATCATTTTTATCAAGATGTGTTTAGGATCAGAAAGTTCTGAGTTTGAGTCTCTCCTCTGAAATATACTATTTATGCGACTCTTGTCAAATCACTTAAGTTTTACTCTATTTCCCAAGCCTCTAACTTGCAGATTTGTCAATTTGTGGATAAGTGATAAAATAGTATTTTGCTTTGACAGAGGAATTTTTCTTATTGGGATTTTCCTATATTAAAAAAAAAAAGATCTAAGGAAATTTCATCAGATATTGATAGAATTTTTTTCCTATTGTTTAGGCATTTGGGAATCTCTCTGTCTTATAAAAACCAGTGATCCTTTGTTTAATGTAAATGTTCTTTGAGATTAAAAAAATGTCATTACTTAACATTCAGAGGGCTATTTATTTTAAAGGATCTTGCCAACATTAATTAGTGTAATGTGAACTATTGAAAAAGTGTTGCTCTTTGAAAAATATAATTTCCAGGAAATCAGAATTTTAAAATACATTGAATGTCATCTGCTTTGGTATTTTTTCTTGCTTTTCAAGCCCACTCCAAGTATACCTACTTCAAATGAAGCTTTTTGACTTTCATTGTGGTGGCAGATTGTGTGCTCTTTCTTTATACAAACTTATCAACAGCAGCAGTTATACACTATATAATTCTAATCTTGGAGTCATCAAGAAAGTTCAAGTCCTACTTTTGATGCCCAATAGCCATGTTATCCTATGCACAGAGGCACATTTATGCCTTAAGCAATTCCCTGGGAATCATTGATGAAGTCACAGCTGAGTTATCTAGAAAGAATGCCTCTATGTTGATGAATTAACACATATTTTCTGTATTTGTGGAGGGCTTGTTTACTGTAAATGAAGATTGTTTGGGGCCCCATGTAAAAGAAAACTTCACAGATATTTAGTTTATCTGGAACTATCAAATACATTTGTTGACTGGATCAAATGCAATAAGAAAATGATTTTACAGTTATTTTTATATTCATATGTCAATTTAATCAATATATGTTCATTTAGACTATAGAAATATATTAGGATGTCAGATCTGACAAATGCACTTAGAGTTCATAGAATCCAAATTTTCCCATTTCCCATTACAAGAAATAATAGAAAACTTAGACCATAAAGGTAAAATGACTTTCCTAATATCCCAGAGCAATAAATAGAGGACTTATTAAAATCAAGACTTAAACTGCAGTGTTTTGCTTTGCAGTTTTGTAGTGCTCATTTCATAGCATCATTCTGTCTCATATGTTGTTTTTGGACTACACTAAGCATGAAAATTGGATGAGCATTTCTGAAGGTTTTCTTTCAATAAGCTCTTAAGTTATAGTATGAAATATGTTACAAGTCTTCAAAACACAATCTATAAAAGTTTAGATGAGGTCTTCATAGAAAAGTAAGATTATATAATGTTTATAAGGGTACATATGAGAAAAAATGCCCTATCCTCTCCCACCCCAGTTACTAGAGTTCTCAGCTGGTAAGAAAGAAAAATGCAAGGTAGATTGCCTTCTCTTATAAATTCTTTCCATGAGGATGAGGGTGGTCAATGGTACAATGCTAGTTCCTACTTTAAAATTGTATCTTGCCACTTAGACTCATTGCAATTGCTTAAAAGAAAAACAGCAAGCCAATTTCCTTGTCCACTTACACTTTCAATTTCAGTGGGGACTGAGTGAGTAAATGGTAAAAAGGTGGTATAGATGGATAAATAAGCATCCCTTTTATTTTTCTGTGATTGTTCATGATGCATTAGCAACTATTTCCTATTTCAAATGAATTTTAAAATTTCCTGGCTAGACCACCCTCCATCAATTGAAAGTATTGAAAGGAGTGCTGCATCTCTTTATCATATAGCCAGAATTTACAATATTATCATGGGGTATGATAATGCTATAGTAATGATATCAAGCAGTTAAGCCAATGTCATGACAGCTACACGACTGAGTGTTTCTATGGCATGGAAGAGAAGGAAATAAGGGGAAAACTATGTAGGTTTGAAGGGAATAGTTATAATTATTCGCATTTGGAGAGTACTTCAATTGACAAAGATGATGAATCTGATTATATACAAGCATTTATATAGGAGAGAAAAGCATACTATTTAGCATACTATCTAGATCTAGATATACATACACAGCAACTAAGTCGAGCAGTATAGAGAGAGCTAGACCTGGAATCAGGAAGACTTGTTTTTGTGAATTCAAATCTGAATTCAAATTGTGAATTCAAATCTTAGATACTTGCTAGCTGTATGACCTTGGGCTTAATTCCCTTTGCCTCAGTTTACTCATTTGTAAAATGCTGGAGAAAGAAAAGTTAGAACTCCAGTATCTTTACCAAGAAAACTAAAAAGAGACATAAAAAGTCAGACACTAGTGATATGACTAAACAATAACAACATATAATACATAAATTCATAGACAAAAATGATTTGCAGCTAAATAGGATATTTACAAGTTATTCTAGCAGAAAGAAATAAAAGAATTGGTGGAATTAGTTTTACTATATGTCCATAGGCAATAAAAATCAGCATTTCATGGGATTCTCATAATAACTGTTTGCAATAATACCACCATGAAAATAGTTTCACCTCATCTAGTCATATCTAATGCAAAGGAAGAAAAGAAAGGGTAGGTAATTCTATGTAGCTTTCAATAGAAAAAATTAAAAAAAATATTTAAAATACATTTTGATTTGATTTGAAGAGAACTGGAATCATTCATCTTGACAACTGTAAGGAAAATTTTTAAAAATCTTCACAAAATATATGCTAGAAGGCACCATTTTTATACATGATAAATGATAAAATGAACAGATTGATGATAACTTACTCTCAGGTATGTGCTCTGAAAAAAAAAAAGCATTAGTGAATAACAAGCAAGATACTGTATAAAGTAGGTTAACTTATGTAGTCTTGAGTAGCCATCATATATCACTCTGGAATATATAAGAGTGTAAAAGAAAATCCTACCTTCATGCCAATTAGAGGATATACAATGTAGCCTAATGAACATGAAGTAAAATTTTAAAATACCTAAAGTCTGACCCACAACTTTTCCAATTACTAGTCGTATGACTAGTTTTATTCTTTAAATTATCAGTTTCCTCAGAAAAATGACAGTATTTGTTCCATGAACTTTAAATGAGGAGAAAAGCATTTCATAAAGTGTAAAGAATGATTTATTTATAGTTTACTATAGTTTATGTAAGAAAGCTGAATTAGAAACCTTCCGGCCATGGAGAAGAAGGATCAGAATTAAAACAATGAATATAGAGAAGTTGAACAGGAATGGTGCTTGAAGCACAATAGGGAGAACTTTAAGGCATATTGAAGTGCTTTGAGGGAAAAAAGTATGAAGTGATGAAGTGAATGCATACCTGAGAATCAAGACAGTTCAGGAATGATCTTGGCTCTCCCACTAAATGGCTGTGTTTCTTTGGACAATTAACTTGATACAAAATGAAAGTATCAGACCAGGTGATTTGTAAGGTCACCTACAGCTCTGAGATTTTTTTTTTCTTCTATAAAAATTGCAAAATAAGTTTAAGGAATTCTATTTTTTTTCCAATAATGCACTTCCAGGCTAAAAAGACAAATCAGTTTAATGAATCTATAAATGAGAGTGTTTATGTATGTATATGCACATATGTACACAATATACATTTACTGCATATATGTACATATATATTTAAATTAAAATAGGTTAGGGGCATGTGAGGGAATATATTACTAATATTTTAATTTTAATTGCTACAGTGGGATAAATCCTACTCAGGCTGGCCATGAATCTGAATACAACATGGTAATTCTTAAGTTCTAGTGTACCTCCTAAGATACTCAAGGGAAGGAGAAAAATGCATGCATGTACAATACATACATATGTGCATACAAACACATACGTTTTTAATGTAGAGACTTGCAAGTTAAATGAGTAGTATGGTGGAAAAATAAGAATAAGAGAGAAGAAATGGTTAAAGTTAAGAACAAAGAGGTTAAGCAACTCCTTAGGAACAATTAGCCAGAAATTGTCAAATCAAGATTAGATAAGAAAACACTGATTCCCTTGGAATGCTTGGAATCTTGATTTTTATGGTCTAGAGATTTTTTTTTTCTTAAGGGGCAAACGCACATACATATAAATACACGTAATATGTATATATATATGTACAGCATGTGTCTTTCAACAAATTCCATTTACGAACATTACAGTTTCCCTGTGCTAATTTTAAATAAAATGTGTTTAAAAACCTTAAGTATAATATATCCTGCTGCTTGAGTGAATTGAGTGAAGCTCTATCACTAGCTATTCTAATAGGTTCACAATGAAGGCATTTTTGTGCTAGGGATTTTTGCCATACACTAATATGGTAAATTAGAACAGAAGTAAAGCTCAGGCCTTTAATGCTTCTATGAGTGACCTTTTAACTTCTAACTCTTTGTAAAAATATCTGTATTTGTAAGTTTTCATGCATCTTTGAATGAATCACAAATGCCTTCAGGCAATACACTTGTGCTTTGGGGGGGAGGGCGGGAAAGCCACTACAGTGAATAGAACCTAATAAACACATTTGACAAGGAAGCAAAATTCTAATTGTTCCTTACTACAGAATCTCCCAAGCAGGAGAAAGCTAAGCAAAGGAGGCTAAGAAGTTAGATATTACCTTTGATTTTAGGCACACTATCATAGGCTTTCTATATAGATTTTTTTTTCTGGGGATAATAAGGGAAATCCTAGAGTTATTACTGAGAATTCATGACTTAATTGTTTTTAGGATTTGGTGATTAAATACACTTTTAAGAGCATTGACCCCAACGGTGCCCACAACTCTATTTTATATCTAAGGTAATAGAGGTTCAGGCCTGGAATCATTTGCTCAAGATTATGCTAAATAGTAAACTGCAAAACTGAGATTCATGCTTCTGATTTTCCTAATATAATGAAATATGATGGATTTTCTAATAGAATGGAATATGATATAGTCTATGCTATTGATTGAATCTAATATCAGCTGATATTCATTTTGCTTTCATGTTTTCTTTATTTCTCATGTATACATTATTAATATTATTGGAAATTTATTAATCCTTGATTCCCTTTGGTTCATTCCATTTCTCTTTTAAATGTTTGAATAAAACTTATTAGTCCCACAAATATTTTGATGATTTTTCCTCCTTATTTAAAAAATAAATAACTTCATGTTAAATTTATTGAAATATTGCTCAATCTATTAATAAATTTGGATACTAGTACAATTGTTGAACCTTGCTCAAGAATATTTAATATATTTTCAATTATTTAGATCTTATTTGATTTCTGTAAAATCTATCTTGTAACTGTATTAAAAGTTCTTTGCGTGTCTTCATAGATTAGATATCAGATGTCATGCATTTTGGACTTTTTAAATAGAGCATAACTTTCTATAATTTTCTCTTTTAAAAAGTAAATTATTAAAATATTGATGATTTGAGGGGATTTATTTGCTGAATTCATTAATATAAACCTTTATCACAGTTCCAAGGTAGAAAGGAATGCTGGTGGTCACTCACAAACCAGATCATAGTCTAGAAGAATAGTAAACATACTTTTTTCTTGGGTTATACTTCCATGGAAGAATTGAAAACATACAGACTGTAGAAGGATTTCTGAAAGCAGCTGCAAAAAACCCCTGAAGATGGTACATTGAACCCTCCACTTTGGAAACAGAACCCTACTTTAAGAAAGAGTTAAAAATCTCATAATATGTTAGGAAAATGAGCAAACAGGGAAAAAGAATTCTGATCATAGAAAGTTATTATGGTGACAAGGAAAATTGAAACACACTCAGACAAAGATAACAAAGTCAAAATTAATGCTTCAAAAGCCTCGAAGAAAAACATTAATTTGTTTTATTCTATGAAAGAGCTCAAAAAGTATTTTAAAAATCAATTAAGACAGATAGGGGAAACGTTGGAAAGATAGATGAAACTGATGCAAAAACTTATGGGAAAAAAGTCAACACCTTAATAAAGGAGGCACAAAAAATACCAATACTTGTTCTTAGTCTTAAATACATATAATCACTTAATTTTTAAGATTTTTCACCATTTACATATAAAACTAAGTCTTATATGCAAATATTAAAATATGTGTTACTTAAAATTTTGAGTTTCAAATTGTCTCCCTTTTTCATCTTTCCTTTGATTGAGAAGGAAAGCAATTTTATATAGGTTATATATGTCCAATCATGAAAAACACAGTTTCCTATTAGTCCAAACTTTTTACTGTTTTAAATAGGAGGTGTTGCATTTTGTCAATTACTTTTTCTGTATCTATTATGTTAATCATATGAAATTTTGTTATTGATAAGGTCAATTTTAATTTTCAAAATATCTAATAAGGCCTTTATTCCTGGTATGAACTCAGCCTGGTCATAGTATATGATCTTTGTGATATACTGCTCTAATTTCTTGCTAACATTTTCTTTAAAATATTGCATTAATATTCATTTGGAAAATTGGCTTATAGTCTCCTTTTGCTCTATTTGCACTCCCTCTGATTTAGGTTTGAAAGTCCTAACATCAATTTGATAGGACTCCTTTATTTATTTTTAAGCAGCTTATGTAATATCAGAATTTTTTTTTTCTTGAAATGTTTGGTAAATTTGCTTATATGTCCATCTGGTTTTAGAAGGTTTATTGGTTTTGGAAGGTCATTTTTGTCTTGATCAATTTCTTTTTTTGTAAGATAAATGTATATGAGAATTCCATTTCCTATTCTATTCAACCAGACCACTTGCATGATAAAATGGATAATTATCCATTTTATTCAATTGTCCATTTTATTAGCATATATCTGAACAAAATACCCCTAATAGATGCTTTAAATTTATCTTTTTTTGTTTGTCCATTTACCCTTTACATTTTTGATACTGGTCATTTGATTTTCTTCTTTTAAAAAATTAAGCAATGACATATAATATTTCTTAGAAACCCAGCTCCTATTGTTATTAGTTCAGTGTTATTTAAAATATATTTCCATTTTTAAATTTTAAACATTTTATAAATCTCTCCTTTGACTTTCAGGTCTCTTCTTCCTTCTCCCAGTATGTTTGTCTTTCTCACTCTTTAAATGTATTAAAAACAACAACAACAACAAATATCCTATCATATTCAATTTACTCCTCTGCCTAACATTTATGTATACTCCTTTTAAGTTCCCTAATAATAAGTTTCTTAAGAGTTATAAGTACCACCTTCTCAGGGAGGATATAAACAGTTTAACCTTATTGAATCCCTTGTGATTTCTCTTTTTCTGCTTGTTTTTTTTTATGCTTCTTTTAAGTCTTACATTTGAAAATCAAATGTTCTGTTCACCTTCATTCCTTTCATCAGAAATTCTTGACCATCATTTAATTCATTAAATATCCATTTTTTTCCTACTTGAATGAAGATACTATGTTTTACTAGATGGGTAATTCTTTTTTGTAATCCTGCCTTCTTTAACATTCAAAATATCATATTCTGAATGTTCTGAGTCTTTGTCATGATAATTGCTAAGTCAAGTGTCATTCTACCTATGACTCCATTATAATTTAATTATTTTAAAAATATATTTTAAAATTGATCTGTGAGCTCTGGAATTTAACTATATTTTTGGAAGTTTTCATTCAAAAATCTCTTTCAGGAGATGATTGGTGCAATCGTTCAGTTTTTATTTTGCTTTCTAGTTCTAAGATATTTGCATAGTTTTCTTTTTTTAATTTCTTGAAATATAATATCTAGATTTTTTTTAATCATGACTTTTAGTTATCCCTTATCAAAGTCAGTTTTTTTTTTTTTATTTAATAGCCTTTTATTTACAGGTTATATGCATGGGTAACTTTACAGTGTTAACAATTGCCAAACCTCTTGTTCCAATTTTTCACCTCTTACCCCCCACCCCCTCCCCTAGATGGCAGGATGACCAGTAGATGTGAAATACATTAAAATATAAATTAGATACACAATAAGTATACATGACCAAAACATTATTTTGCTGTATAAAAAGAATCAGACTCTATCAGTCAGTTTTCCAGTTCAATCATTTTTCCTTGACATATTTCACATTTTATCTATACCAGATCTAAAACTATTATAAAGCAGCAGTCATCAAAATCGTTTGGCACTGGCTAAAAAATAGAGTAGTTGATCAATGGAATAGGTTAGGTTCATAGGACAAAAGAGTCAATGACTATAGTAATCTAGTGTTTGGCAAACCCAAAGATCCCAGCTTTTGGGATAAGAACTCACTATTTGACAAAAACTACTAGGAAAATTGGAAACTTGTATGGCAGAAACGAGGCATTGACCCACACCTAATACTGTATACCAAGATAAAGTCAAAATGGATTCGTGATCTAGACATAAAGAATGATATTATAAACAAAGTAGAAGAACATAGGATAGTTTACCTCTCAGATCTGTGGAAGAAGGAATTTGTGACCAACAAAGAACTAGAAGTCAGATCTGTGGAAGAAGGAATTTGTGACCAACAAAGAAATAGAAGTCATCATTGATCACAAAATAGATAATTTTGATTATATTAAGTTAAAAAGGTTTTGTACAAACAAAATTAATGTAGACAAGGTTAGAAGGAAAGTAATAAATTGGGAAACCATTTTTACATTCAAAGGCTTTGATAAAGGCTTCATTTCTAAAATATATAGAGAATTGGCTTAACTTTATAAGAATTCAAGTCATCTCCAATTGATAAATGATCAAAGAATATAAACAGACAATTTTCAGATGAAGAAATTGAAACTATTTCTAGTTTGTAATTTTCATAAAAACTATGAAAAGATGCTCCAAATCATTATTGATCAGAGAAATGTAAATTAAGACAATTCTGAGATACCACTTCACACCTCTCAGATTGACTAAGATGACAGGAAAAGACAAGGACAAATGTTGGAGGAGATGTGGGAAAACTGGAAAACTAACTAACCCTACATAATTTTTGAAGTGTGAAAACAATTTGATTTTAAATTTTCAGATGTTAATTCATCAGATGTGCATGAAATAAACCTCTTTGAGCTGACTCCACAAAGAATAACAATTACTGAATGGAAGGGTAGTGCAAAATAAAACTATGGAAATATAGCAAACATTTTGATAAACTCAATCTTATTTGAGATCTCACAGAACAAGAACCATATGTTAATGGTACTAAAATTATGAAAGATAAAATTTTTCAAATTTATGGTTTTGGTTTTTAAAAACACACCATAAAATGGCTTCATTTCAACTAGTAATTTAGCTGCTAAGACAAGAATCAGTTCATACACACAAATACTTCAGTAGGCTAAAAACAAAACAAAACGAAACAAAACAAAAACAAAAAACCTTTTTACTTAATTTCCACAGAAATAATTCATTAATTTATAAGTTCCTTCATTTGAAGATTAAACCCTAGATTTGTGTGACTGTTGTTTATTCTAATCTAAAAGGATAGGTAACAGGGGAAAAAAATAGATACTGCTATTTCTGGAAATGGTGGAACTATGAGTGGATCCAGCCATTCTGGAGAGCAATTTGCAACTATGCTCACAGTTATCAAACTGTGCATACCCTTTGACCCAGCAGTGTTTCTACTAGGCTTGTATCCTAAAGAGACCTTAAAGGAGGGAAAGGGATCCACATGTGCAAAAATGTTTGTAGCAACTCTTTTTGTAGTGGCTAGAAACTGGAAAATGAATGAATGCACATCAATTGGAGAATGGCTGAATAAATTATGGTATATGAATGTTATGGAATATTATTGTTCTGTAAGAAATAATCAGCAGAATGATTACAGAGAGGTTTGGAGAAACTTATATGAACTGATGCTAAGTGAAATGAGCAGAACCAGGAAATCATCATACACAGCAACAACAAGACTATAAGATGATCAATTCTAATGAACATGGCTCTCTTCAAACAATGAGATGATTCAAACAAGTTCCAATTATTCAGTGATGAAGAAAGCCATATGCACCCAGAGAGAGGGCTGTGGGAACTGAGTGTGAACCACTTACTGTCTTCTTCTCTGTGTCCCAAACTTTCCTGTCACAATATAACCTTTCTATGGTCAGATAATTTTTATTCTTATTTGTTTGTTTATAATTTGTTATATAATTTATATTAATTTATATATCTTATTTGTTTGTAATTTTTTACATAATTTATAATTTGTTTGTTTATAATTCTCCAAGCTTATTTCTTGATTTTGAATTTTATATTAGTTTTGGAATCTGCTCACTTTAGAGAGAAGAAGGATAACTAGTTTGAGTTTTTGGAGCCCTATCCGGGACACTTAGCTTTTGATGATTCTAAGGTTGCATGATCTGGGAAACTTTCTGGTCATTGTCCTATTGGTCTATATTTTCTTCCTTACCTCATTGGAACTTCTGCTCCCTTATGACTGCAGTCTGAGACCTAGAATTTGGTAGTGGTTGAAAGAGCTGTCAAATGATATCTTGTCCTTTGCTCAGTGTTAGCACAGGGATTCCCTATAATCTTTTTCTGCCCAAGTGATCATTGCTTTTACCCACTGAATGCTGCCACAACTGCTGTTGTAGTTCTTCACTTCCAGATTAAAGCCTCATGTTAATGCCTCTTCTGCTTCAGTGTCCTCTTTAAAAGAAGATTCTTGGATGACTCCTTGTCCCAAGGACAAAGAACATGAATTCCAGAGTTGGCGTAGTGTTTCAGAATATGGAGGGTTCTAGGGCATAATGGCAAAATTAAGAGAAGTGCAGTGGAGTGGAAAATTAAATTAAAAGAAGACTATTATAAAAAGTGAGGCTTAACTCTATCTTCAAACAAGGATAGCATTCCAAAAAGCAGAAAAAAAGAAAGAAAAATGGATATTCCAGGTAGGGGAAATAGGGTGAATTAAACCAAGAACAAGGAAGATTTTTTCCCCAACAGTTCTCCATATGTGGTTCTTCATTTTGTGGGTCCTTTGTGTTCCTTTCCTTTTCTTTGTTAAATCCAGTGGGGGTAAAATGAATCTGTACTTTTGGCTTTCATTTTAAAACTTAAAATCTAGCGCAAATATAATTTTGCTTTGGGCATATGGTATGTCTATGGGTTAGCTAAACAAGTATGATAATGATTTGCCTTATAACAAAGAGTCCACTGTGTTACTCACTGATCCTGCCAGATTTGGGAAAAGCTTAAAACAGTACAATCCCACCCTGGCACATTATTTCTGATATATTCGGTTGCAGAAACAACTGCCAGGAGGAAGAGTTGGCCTAACAGTCTGGTGAATTTGAATCCTTGATTTTCTTTTAATAAAAAAGAGACCAAAATTTCCAGTTATTGTACTTCCTCATTGAGGAGCAAGAACACACACTGCATCCCCATGTGTTCTGTGACTGGAAAACTTAAAAAGTTTTTTTTTTTTTTTTAAGAGAACAATCAGTGACTCATTTTAAGGTCAATGTGTAATCTTTTACTTTTCCTCTTCTAAGCAGTCTGATTAAGCCTTTTACTGTTAACCTTTCCACAATAAATATGTTTGTCTTCCTGTCATTAAAAATAACTTTCTCTGTTTGTGATGCTGACAGCTTGTGGGATTAAATTTTCCATATATTGATTTGGAAGTGCTTTCTTTGTTGTTTTTTGATTGAAAGAAGCATCATCTTCCTTTGTAGAGACAAGGGATAGAAGATAGATAGAATTTATAATCTTTCATAAAAATCATTTTCAGAAGCATATTCTTTTCTGGACAAACTCCCTGTGCTTGTTATTTCTTGCTTCAAATTATATTCTAAAATGCTATTCATCAGTACAGCTGAAGATGATTTTTTCCCTTTGGAGAAAAAAGTTGTTCCCTATTTTCCAACAAAATAAATGAACTATTAGAATCCAAGGCTAAATAACTAAATAAACTAAATAAAGGCAAAATCCTTGAATAGACAGCATTACTAATAAAAATATAGTGGTTATTTTAATACCATTGTGCCCCATCTTTGGGGCAATCTATAACTCATTTTGTTTTACAATACTGAGAGTGTATTTATAGTAATCCACCAATACATTCTTATTCTGCTCTTGTTCTTACTAATAGCATTTATGAGTTGTCATGAGACAAAACTGTTATTTTTCAGCCTCCCAAAATAGTGAACATTTTCTTTCATGAAGATCAAATCCAAGAGTTTGGAGTTTTAACACTAAGAGAGTAACCAAGAAGGCCACAAATATAGAATCCTAGAATTATGAATCTAGAGATGTGAAATGACTCAAAGTTTGTCTAGTCTGATCCCTTATTTTTAAAGATCAGGAAATTGAGGGTTAGAGAGGTTAATTTATTTTCCTAGAGTCATGCAAGTAATAAGCACAATAGATATTATTTGAATACACATCCTCAGGTTTCCACTTTCTTTGACTCTTCATCCTAATCTATATCTTGCTAGTCAACCAGATGGCTGAAAAGGAAAGAGCATGACTAGTGACTTTTTACATCCCTATCTTACTTAAATTCAATTCATTTATAAGTCATGGTTCTACCTTTGCAATGTCATGATCTTCTTTGAGAATGAAGGACAAACAATAACGTTTCAGTCTTTGAGCACTAATCAAAATTCTATTTCTGGTTTCTACCCCATGTAACAAGATGTCTCTCCCACTTAATTCATCATCTCTGATAACATCACCATGTTGTTAACACAAGTCTTGATTGACACTACCCCCCTCAGCCTCCTCTCTCCTCTGATTGGAGGGCTGGAGATTGGAGTACCAAACTGCTTCCAATGCTGTCCTTTCTAAAGAAATGAAACTGCACTTTTGGCTTCACAACTACATCTGCTGCCCTGCCTGTTTTCAGTTGAACACAACAAGATGTCCTTGAGCCAAATATCCTCTGCTATTTCCCCTTTCCTGGCCTTTTTTTGCAAGTGGTATCTCCCTGCATTAGATTGTAAACTTTCTGAAGGCAGACTGTTTTTATGAATTGCATTTCTTCTGCTTAGTACACTGCTGGGTACTTTGTAGAAAATAAATGTGTTTTTGATTGTAAATAAGAAGATAGCAAATAGACACATGCATGTATATATTGTTTCTCATTTTTTCAGTCTAATCTGACTCTTTGTGATTTCATGACTAGAGGTCTATGGAGTTTTCTTGGTAAAGATGCTTGATTCCTTTGCCATTTCCCTTTCTAGTGACAAAAAGAAGTTAACTGACTTGTCCAGAGTCACAGAAGCAGGAGGTTTCTGAGACTGGATTTGAATTCTTTTCCTTCTGATTCCAAGTCCAGGACTCTATCCTGCCTCAGAGAGCTAGTTAGCTAGCTAGATGGAAGGATGGATGGATGGATGCATGGATGTATAGATACATTGATAGACAAACAGACAGACAGATAAACAAATAGATGGATGGATGGATGGATAAATGATAGCTTGATGGATAGATAGGTAGATATAAGAGAAGATACATGATTTATCTGGAGTTACAGTGCCGCTGATCCCAACTCTCTGGATACTAATGACCCTTTAATTGAATTAAAGGTTTCCAGTTATTTAAAAATATCATCAGAATCTTAGCATTAATCAAATAGTAATAGTATGAGGATGTAGTTCTTTATATTCATTCTATCTGTAAATATAAATATACTTTTCATTTGTCTCATTATAATGTAGATTATTTTTTTTTATTTTTAGGATTTGAATTTTACTACTCTTCATAATGAATGCCTGACACATAGAAGGCATTTAATAATTTCTAATTAATTGATTGAGATAAATTGTTCTATGTTTGCATGATCATCTGATGATTCAATTATTCTAAACTGGCATAGGATATATACTAAATATTTTTTGAGCTGCAAGGGATATCTAAGGGACAAGGCTTTTGTGATATAATACAAATAATACTGTCTTGGAAATTAATGATTCTGTAAGCTTCCTTGCATTGAACAAAAAAATAAAAATTCACAATGTTTCATGTATTTTGACATGTATTATTGCTGACATTCCTATGTTTCCTGTTCTGACTGAACCTTACACCAACCTGTTAAAATACCCCAAAACATTCTCTTAGCTTCCGGGGGTGGAGCCAAGATGGTGGAGTAAATCAGGATGCTACTGGAGCTCTTCCAGTTTTCATTACATGAAACCTAACCTCTGAAGAATGTCAGATGGAACTACTTTCCAGACCAAGATAGACTGAAAAAAACTTCAAGAAAGGTCAATCACACTGAAGTCAAAAGGGTATTCAGCTCAACTCAGATAGATTCTGGGAAAGCCAGTAAGAGACTCTTAATCACAACAAATTAACAACTAATCCCCTCAGTCCTGATTCAGTAGACAAGCAAATCAATGGGGCAGTTTCCAGGCACAGCTCAGAAGGAAAACTCTGGGAAACCAGGATGTTTCCTAAAAAGAGTAGACAAAGCTACCCCTTAAAAATGCAAAGGTCCCTTGTATTAAATCTAAGGCTTAGAGATGCACAGGAAGCTTGGAACAGTGAACTCTACACTCCAGGAGTGGAGCTCAACCATTAAAGTAAAAAGAAAAAAAAGAGGAAAAACCGAAAGAAAAGGGAAGAAAATGGACAAGAAACAGAAAAGAATCTTAACCACAGAAAGTTACTAGGTGACAGGGCAGACTAAAACACAAACTTGGACAAAAACAGAATGTCCCAGAAGAAATCTCAAAGACTAATATAAATTGGTTTTAAGCTGAAAGAGGCTTCTTGGAAGAGCTCACTAAAGACTTTAAAAGTCAAATAAGAGGGGTAGAAGAAAAAATGAGAAAGGAAATGAGAGGTATGTATAAAAGAATCAACATTTTGGAAAAGTAAAGAAAAAAAATTGTCTAAAGAAAACAATACTTTCAGAAGTAGGATTAACCAAATGAAAAAAGATATATAAGAGCTAACTGAAGAAAACCACACATTAAAAACTAGAACAAGGCAAATGGAAGCGAATGACTAAGAAATAGTAAGAATCAGTAAAACAAACTTTAAAAAAATGGAAGAATATGTGAAATGTTCTCCTTGGAAAAGCACCTGATCTGGAAAATAGGTCCATAATGAACAGTTTAAAAATTATTGGACTACCTGAAGGCCATGACCAAAAAAAGGGCCTGGATAGCATTCTACAAGGGATCATTATGGAAAATTACACTGTTATAAAACTCCAAAATTATAATCTCAAGATAAAAATATTGCAAGCTTCCTAACAAGAAGAATTTAAATATCAGGGAGCAACAGTTAGGATTACCTAGGATCTGGCAGCTTTTACAATAAACAGTCAGAGGAACTGGAATATCATATTCTGGAAAGCAACAGACTTGAGGTTACAACAAGAATTAACTTCCCAGCAAGACTCTTTCAAAGGAGGAAATGGAGTTTCAATGAAATAAGAGACTTTCAATCATTTCTATTGAAAAAAATAGAACTAAAACAGAATATTTAATCTATAAACACAGAATTCAAGAGAATCACAGAAAATTTAAAAGGATAAATATGTATATATACATATATATATATAATTTAAATGTTAAACTGTTTATATGATGGGAAAACAATATCTATAACTCTTGAGAATTGTATCTGTCATTGGAGCAGGCATTGGAATTAAGGTGTGGTTGTAAATGGACTCTGATGTGATGACATCAAGGAAAAAGACATTAAGGGGTGAAAAGGGTCTGTACTGGAAAAAGAGGACAGGGGAGGTATAAGAGAATAACTAGTTCGCATAAAGAGGTGCAAAAAACTTATTATAATCCAGGGGGAAAGGGGAGAGGGATAAGCATTATCTGATGCTTGATCTCATAAGTTTTGGCTCTATGAAGGAATAACAAGCATTCACTTGAGTATAGAAATTTATCTAACCCTACAAAGAAGTAGGAGGAGTAAGATGAAAGGAAATGAAAGGAATATGTGTGTATGTGTGTGTGTGTGTGTGTGTGTGTGTAATAGAAGAGAGGGCAGACACACAAGGGGAAAAGGTAAGAAAATGGGGGAAGGTTTAATAGAACTGGTAGTCCTAACTGGAATTTTATGGGATGAACTTTTCCAAAAATGGAAGCAAAAAGCAGAATGGATTAAAAAATAGACTCCTACAATATGTTCTTTAAAAGAAGCACATTGATACAGAGGAACACATACAAAGTAGAGGTAAATGGTTAGAACATAATTTATTATGCTTAAGTAAAAGAAAAAAAAGTGGGAGTAAAAATTCTGATCTCAAGTAAAATAGAAGTAGATCACATGAAAAGAGGAAATGAAGGAAAATACATTTTGATAAAGGGTATACCATAAATAATGAAGTAGTAATGATACTAAATATGTATGTACCAAGTAGTAGAGCATGCAAATTCTTAGAGAAGACTTTAAGCCAGTTACATGAAGAAATACACAGCAAAACTCATTTAGTGGGAGACCTCAACATTTCCTTCTCCACATCAGACAAATCTAAACACAAAATAAACAAGAATTGATATAGGGAGATTCATAGGATCCTAGAAAACATAGATATAATAGACCTCTAGAGAAAATTGAATAGGAACAGAAAGGAATACACCTTTTCTTGAGAGTACATGGCACCTACACAAAAATTGATCATGTATAAGGACACAAAAACCTCACAATCAAATACATAAATGCTGAAATAGTAAGTTCTTCCTTTTCAGACCACAATGCCTTTAAAATCGTATTGAAAAGGGCCAGGGAAAGAAAGAGTAAAAACCAGTGGGAAATTTAATAATCTAATTCTAAAGAATGAGTTAGTCAAGCAATAAATCACAGAAACTATCCATAATTTTGTTCAAAAGAATGACAATAATGAGATAACATACAAAACCTGTGGAATGCAGCCCAAAGCAGTTCTTAGGGGAAATTTTATATCTCTAAATAGTTACATCAGTAAAGTAGAGAAAGAAGAGATTGATGAATTAAGCATTCAACTAATAAAGCTAAAAAAAAAGAACAAATTAAAAATCCCCAATTAAATATCAAATTTAAATTTTGAAACTCAAAGGAGAGATTAATAAAATAGAAACTAAAAACTATTGAACTGGTAAATAAAAAACCTAATAGATAATACATTTGGTTAATTTGATGAGAAAAAGGAAAGAAAAAAACAAATCACCAGCATCAAAAAAGAAAGAGGTGATCTCACCACCAATGAAAAAGAAGTTAAAGCAATAATTAGGAGCTATTTTGCCCAATTCTGGGGCAGCAAGTCTGAAAATCAAACAAAAATAGAGGAATATTTACAAAAATATAAATCATCTACGTTAACAGTAGGTTAACTTAAATACTTTTACTTAAATACTCCCATTTACTTAAATAGTCCCATTTTAGAAAAAAAAATGGAAAAAAATCATTAATGAACTCCCTAAAAAATCTCCAGGGGCAGATGGATTCAGATGTGAATTTTACCAAACATTCAAAGAAAAATTAATTCCAATATTATGTAAACTATTTGGAAAAATAGGTAAAGAAAGAGTTCTGCCAAAGTCCTTCTATGTCATAAATATGGCACTGATACCTAAATCAGGAAGAGCCAAAACGGAGAAGAAAAATTACAGACCAATCTCCCTAATGAATATTAATGTAAAATTTTTAAATAAAATATTAGCAAAGAGATTATAACTTATCAACAGTATAATACACTATGACCAAGTGGAATTTATACCAGGAATGCAGGACTTGTTCAGTATCAGAAAAATATTTCCACAATCAACCATATCAATAACAAAATTAACAGAAATCATATGATAACCTCAATAGATGAAGAAAAAGCTTTTGACAAAATACAGCACCCATTCCTATTAAAAACACTAGAGAGCATGGGGATAAAAGAAGTTTCCTTAAAATAATAAGCAGTATCTATCTACAACCTTTAAAAAGCATTATTGGTAATAGAGAGAGGCTGGGCACATTCCCAATAAGATTTCCTAATAAGATCGGTTAAAACAAGAATGTCCATTATCACCACTATTATTCAACATTATACTAGAAATGTTGTCTTTAGCATTAAGAAAAGGGAAAAGAAATTAAAATAATTAGAATAGGCTATGAGGAAATAAAACTATCACTCTTTGCAGATGGTATAATGATATCAGTATACTAAGAGAATCTGAGAGAATCATCCAATAATCTACTGGAAACAATGCACAGATTTAACAAAGTTTAGGCTATAAAATAAATGCATAGAAATCATCAGCATTTCTATATATTACTGACAAAGCCCAACAGCATAGGCTAGAGAAATTCCATTTAAAATTTCCACAGAAAAAAATAAATCCTTGAAGGTCTATCCTCCACGACAAATTCAAAAATTATATCAACATAATTATGAAACACTTCTCATATAATTAAAGTCAGATCTACACAATTAAAGTCAGATTTAAACAATTAGAAAAATATCAATTGCTTATGGGTAGATGAAGCTAATATAATATCGATGACAATTCTGCCTAAATTGTTCTACTTCTTCAGTAACATACCAATCAAACTACCAAAACATTAATTTATAGAAATAGAAAAAATAATAACAAAATTCATCTGGAAGAACAAAAGGTCAAAAATATTAAAGTAATTAATGAAAAAATTCAAAGAATGGTGGCTTAGCAGTACCAAATCTGCAATGAAGTTATAAAGTAGCTCTCATCAAAACCATTTGGTACTGGATAAGAAATAGAGTGATGGATCAGTGGAATAGATTAGATATATGATATGACAATGAAGACCTATAGCAATCTAATATTTGATAAATCCCCAAACTCCAGCTCTTGAAAAGACCTCAGTATGTGATGAAAATTGCTGGGAGAACTGGAAAATAATATGTCAGAAAGTTAGCAGAGACCTATATCTCACACCCCACAGCAAAATAATGGATATTATTGGATATATATTGGAGATGTGATTTGAGCATAAAAGATGATACCATAAACAAAGTAGGGAAACAAAGGATAATTTATTTATCACATATTTGGAGAAGGGAGGAATTTATGACCAAAGAAGAATTTGAGAATATTATGAAAAGGCAAAATGAACATCTTTGATTGTAATAAATTAAAAAGTTTTTGAACAAACAAAACCAACTGAAACTAGATTAAAATCAAAGTAGAAAGCTGAAAAAAATCTTTAAAACCAGTGTTTCTAATAAAGGTATCATTTCTAATATATATATATATATATATATATATATATATATATATATATATATAGGATATGAATGTTTCCAATTATGAAATTAAAGTCATCTATAGTTATATGAAAAAATGCTCAAAACCACTATTGATTAGAGAAATGCAAATTAAAACAACTCTGAATTACCCCCTCACACCTCTCAGATTGGCTAAGGTAACAGAAAAAGATAATGATAAATGTTGGAAAACATGTGGGAAAACTGGGACCGTAGTGCATTTTTGGTGCAGTTGTGAAATAATCCAACAATTCTGGAGAGCAATCTGGAACTATACCCAAAGGATTATAAAACTTTCATACCCTTTGATCCAACAGTGCCATTACTGGGTCTGTATCCCAAGAAAATCAAAAAGGAAGTAAAAGTACCCACATGTGCAAAAATGTTTGTAGCAATTTTTTTGGTAGCAATTGGAAAAGAAGTGGATGCCCATCAATTGAGGACTGACTGAATAAGTATATGAAGATAATGAAATATTATTGTTCTATAAAAGATGATGAACAAGGTGATTTTAGAAAGGCTTGGAAAGATCCACCTGATGCTGAGCAAAACAACCAGAACCAGTAATACATTGTACACCATAACAGCAAAAATGTGTGATGATCAACTGTGAAAGACTTAAGTTCTTCTCAGTGGTTCAGTGGTCTAAAGAAATTCCAATAGATATTCGACAGAAAAGCTATCTGCATCCAGAAAAAGAACTAAGGAGCCTGAATGTAAATCAACACATTCTATGTTCATTTCTTTTTCTGTTGGGGTTTTTTAATCTCTCCCATGATTTTTCCCTTATGCTCTCATTTTTATCTCTCAACATTGTAATGGGCTGAGGCTTTAGTTGATGCACTGAGGTCCCAAGCACATCAGGCTAAACAGTAATTGGACTATACTCTGTTAATACACATGCTTGGATAAAAAATGGCCCCCACCCACTCTCTTTGCAAGTCCTGATGTGTTGTATAGGAAATGACGATTTTGGTGGGTGGAGGCAGAGAGACGGGAAGAGAGGCTGAGAGAGATTAGGGCTGGGTTTGGTTCTGGTGGCTGCTGGTCTCACGATTTCTGATCTGGCTAGCTTCTTGACTTAGCTGCTGACATTGCTATTGCTGATTCCCTTCTACCTTCTACCTCCAATCTTTCTTCTTCTCTGCTAAGAATAAAGATTGATGATTTTCCCCTAACTTGAATTCCTGACTCTGGCTGATTTTAAAACACGCGGTCATCACACAACATGATTCATAAAGCAATGTTTGAAAATACTAAAAAAAAAAAAAAAAAATACATTCTCTTAGCTAATGAAATAAGAGGGTGTTTTCAAGGGGGTCAAATGATATTTCTCATTAGCCATCATCTTCATCTTAAGCTTCATAAATGTTACCTAACAAAAATCATAATGTGATGACTCAGTATGAACCATCTACTCATAATCTGTACTACCTTCCCATATGTCATGATAAGCACCTAATTTTCATTAAAATTGACTATGGAAGAGGAAAAACTAGAATATGGAAAGACCTAGTTCCTATAGAAGCTGCCCTTATGTTGTAGATGTGCTACCTTGAGGGAACTTAGAATTTCCCAGTCCATTGTCGAGATTATAAAAATCTGATGCACCTTCAATTTATTCAATATCAGATCCATTTAATATTATTTAGATTTCCTTGATCCTTTATGTATTTTTGTGTGCTTCTAATTATTTTTATTTATTATCAATTCATATATTATTTCCTTTTATACCTTTTGTTGTTTATTAAAACTGGCTTTTTTGCATTCCTAATAAGATGGGATGAAAAGATTTGCCCATTCTCACCATTACTATTCAATATTATATTAGAAATGCTAATTTTAACAATAATAGGAAAAAAAAAGAAATTAAAGGAATTAGTAGATAACAGCGAAACCAAATTATAACTTTGTGCAGATAATAAAATGGTATACTTGTAGAATCCTAGAAAATCATATAAAAAACTACTAGAAACAATTTGCAAATTGTTTTATATAACATCAGCAAAGTTTTATATAAAAGAACAGTATATGTTTAACATATATTAGATTACTTGCCATCTAGGGGAGGAGTTTGGGGGAAGGGAGGTTTTGCAAGGGAAAATGTTGAAAACTATCTTTGCATATATTTTGAAAAAAAAATCCATTATTTAAAAAGTGGCCTTGTTTTTCTTTCTCCAAAGCCATTTATTTCCCTTATTTTTACATTTATTTAAATTGTCCCATATGGCTGAAATGAATTCCCTTGTCAACTTTATCTCTAAGAAAGTAAAGATTCATTTAAAGTGCCACTTGATGACCTGATTTTATAATTCTTTTCCTCTTCAATTTAAGTGGAATTTGCTTATATAAGTACAAGTTATATACATCCCATTAACATAGGTGAAAAAACATGGGTCTTTGAGTTAGGATGACATTTGTGGCTGAATTTTGTCTGTTATTTACTAGTGTGTAATTTTGAACAAATTTAAGTCATTTCAACCTCAGTTTTTTTATTTTTAAAATGAGTATAACAATAAAATATCTCATAGAGTTGGGAAAATTAAATAATACATTTTTTAAAAGTCATGTTTGTTTGAATTAATGAAGATCTGTCTTCTTAGCTATCCACCTCAAACCTGCCTTCACCTCCAAAATGAGAACACAAGAAAAATAAAAGCCAATGTATACATTTCCACATTGGCTATATTTTTAAAAGTCTCATCAGCATTCTAAGTTGTTTACCTCTCCTTCAGCCAGTAGGTTCCTTTGTTTTCTAGAAATCTGTTTTGCTTTGATGCTGATGAGTTCACATGATAGCATTCCCTTATATTTCTAGACTGTAACTTGTTGAATCATTACCCAGTTTATAGACATTCCCTCAGAATCCCATCCTTTTATACCTCAAAAATGAGTACACACATATATACACACCCTGAAATGTAGACATAAACAAAGAGATATATATGTGTATACATAAAAAAAGTGTGTATGTTCATATTTAGGTTTTTAATTGCTTAGGATTTACTTCTCACTTAATATTCCCTTCTAATTCCATCTTCTTTTCCCATTTTCCCTTCTATTTTCCCAGGACATGAAAGGAATTTTTATATTGAATTTTGTATGTTTGTGTATTTTTCCCTTTTAACCAGTTCAAATGAATGAGGTTCACAGATGTGAGTTTTTCCATCCTACACCTCTTTCTTCTTTATATAGATATCTATTTTGTACTCTAATTTTGTGAAATATTGTCCTAATCTTTCTTTCATTTTTCCCATAGGGTATTATTCTTCCCTTCTGTTGCCAATTTTTGCATATAAACAATATTTTATTTTTTTCCAGATACTTGTCAAGAAAATTTTCAGTATTATTATTAAAAGATTTTGGCCATCCTTATAACCCCAGATTGTGCTTTACTTATTCTTGCCTCCCCCAACCCTCTTTCCCCCTTTTAAACTTATGTACCCCTCTTGTATCACGATGCTTACCCTCTTTATAATCCCTCCCTCCCCCCCTTTGAGTCTTTTCCCCTTTCTTCCCTTATTACTCTTTTTCTTTTCCCTTTTACTCTCCCCCGTTTTTAATGAGGCGAGAGAGAATTTTCTCTAAAACAAATGTCAATTATTTTTCTTTGAGCCAACTCTGATGAGAGTAAGATTCACACAATGTTCCTCCCCCTCTCTAAATTCCCTCAGATATGATAAGTTTCCTTAGCCTCTTTGTGGGATGTGGTTTCCCTCTTTTTTATCCCTCTTTCTCACCTTATTCTGCCATCATCCCTTTTCCATATCTACTTCCCTTTTTTATGTTATATCAGTACAATCAAATTATACATGTATTCTTTTTGTATATCCACAACAGAAATACAATTCTCAAGAGTTATTTTAACCTTTTCATCTCTTGAGTTCTATGGTTGGAGATCAAATTTTTGTTTAGTTCTGGTTTTTCTTCAGAAACAAATGGAATTCATTTGTTTCATTAAATGTCCATCTTCTTCCCTGGAAGAAAATGCTCAGCTTAGCTGGTAGTTTATTCTTAGCTGCATCCAAGTTCTTGTGCCTTTTGGAATATCATATTCAGGCCCTTCTTTCCTTTAATGTAGAGGCAGCCAGATCTTGGGTGATCCTTATTGTGGCACCTCGTATTTAAATGTTTTTTTTTTTTTTTTGCTGTTGTAAAATTTTTCCTTAATCTGATAGTTCTGAAATTTGGCCACAATATTCCTTGGGGTTTTATTTTGGGTTTCTTTTAGAAGGTGTTCAATGAATTCTTTCAATGCCTATTTTACCTTCTGTTCTATTACATCTGGCAGTTCTCTTTGATGATTTCTTGTAAAATAGTATCTAGGCTCTTTTTTTCATCATAGTTTTCGGAAGTCCAATAATCCTCAGATTATCTCTCCTAGATCTATTTTCCAAGTCTGTCGTTTTGCAAGTAGATAATTCATGGTTTTTCAGTTTGTCATTTTTGTTTTGCTTGACTGATTCTGCTGTCTCAATGAATCATTAGTTTCTATTTGTTCAGTTCTAATTTTTAAAATTATTTTCTTCATTAGCTTTTTTACTTCTTTCTGTATATGTCCAATTGGGTTTTAAATGTATTGTTTTGGTCTGTGAGATTTTTCCATTTCACTAATTTTTTTTTTTAGTAGATTTTCTTTCAATTCACAGATCCTACTTTCTTCGTGTTCTTTGTCTTTTCCAATTCACGGATCCTACTTTCTTGCGTGTTCTTTGTCTTTTCAATTCACGGATCCTACTTTCTTGCGAGTTCTTTGTCTTTTCAATTCACAAATCCTACTTTCTAGTAGATTCTTTATTTTTCAATTCACAATTCTTACTTTCCTGGATTTTTTTACTTTTTCCAATTCATATTTCAGGGAAGTTGTTGCTCTCTTGTAGGGCTTCTTCCTTTCCCATTTATCTTCTAACTCTCTTTTGAGACTTTTAATGGTCTCTTCTGTAGAGCATCAATAAGGAGGACAGTCTGATGCATTTTGCTGTTTGAGGGTCTCTTCAGGTTTGCTGACCTGCTCTTTTTCTGCATAGAAGCTGTCGATCGTTCTTTTCATCTTTTTATTCATGTTTTAAAGCCTTTAGGGTATGTCTCCTAGGCAAGGGGTTACCAGCTTCCTCTGCAGAGCAGGGAGAGATGTAAACCAATTTCCGTCTCCGAGGTATGGGAGTGCTCTGAGTGAGAGTTTTCAGCACTGGCCGAGCTATCGAAGTGCCCAGTTGGGCTGTGTGGGTTAGCGATTGCCCTTGGCTAGAGACTAAGGGGTAAAAGTGTCACTGCTCCAGGCCAGAGCCTCTTGTGGGACTGTGAGTGTTGCGCTGACCGGACCGCAGAGCCCATGAACTCTGCCCAGTGTCTCTGCCCTATGCAAATCGGCCCTGGAAAAGTTCTATGGCCCCAAGCCGAGCTCCCCACTGCACAGATTGGAGGCTAATCCGGGCTGCGTCCTCCTGCCTTGCAGGATCACAGCTGCCCCAAGGAAAAGCCCGTACTGCGGGTTGGGGCTGGGAGCTTGTGCTGAGATCTGTGCCTTCACCCTCGGTTTGAGACTCTCCTTGGAACCTAATTTCTCTCCCAGTCTGCGCCGATCTCCCCCCTGGCCCCGGAACAAACCTTTTTTGGCGAGACTGCAGATTTTCTTTGGCTGGTGAGTTGTTCTACTTCTTATCTTTACGAATTGTAGCAGTCAAGACTATTTTTGAGGCTCGATATAATATTGATAAAGAGGGTAAGAGAAGAGCTTAGAAAGTCGCATGTGTCTTCTCCGCCATCTTGGCTCTGCCCCCTCATGACTTCTTTGAACTTGTCTTAGATCATTGTTTTGCTGAGACAAGTTGAGTCAATCACAATGGACCATCACACAATATTGCTGATATAGTGTAAAATATTTCCCTCATTCTGCTCATTTCACTTTGTATCGCATTGTTCAGTTCTTTCCAGATTTCTCTGAAATCCACCACTCATCCCGTCTTATTGAACATCCATTTCATTACATTCATATACCACTCCTAGTTCAGTTATTCCATTTAATATTCAATATTTTTTTTCACCACAAAAAGGACTGCTATAAATATTTTCACATGTAGTTCTTTTTATTTTTTAATGATCTCTTTTTGGACACAGAATTAGTCATGGTATTTCTGGGTCAAATGTTACAGCAATACACAACTACACCAACAATGCATTTGTGTCCTAATGTTCCCAGTTACACTCCTATATTTATCATTTCCCTTTTTTTTTTGTCATATTGGTCAATCTTGCATGTGTAAAGTGGTATCTCAGTTGTTTTAGTTTGCACTTCTCTAATCAAAAATTATTTAGAGAACTTCTTATGCCTATAGACAGCTTTGATTTCTTCATCTGAAAACTTCCATCTCAAAACCTTTGACTTTTAATCAATAGGGAATGACTTATATTCTTATAAATTCAGTTTTTCAGAGACACTTGCTATAAAGATTGTTTTTCATCTTTCTACTTTTCTTCTAATCTTTGTTGCATTGATTTTGTAAATAAAAGTTTCTTAATTCAGTAAAATAAGATATTTATTTTCATTTCATAATATTGTTTATCTATCTCTTGTTTGGTCATGAATTTTTGTCCTTCACATAAATATGACACATAAGCTATTCCTTGTTTCTTTAATTTGCTTATGGTGCCTAATATTCTGTTAACATATTTAGTTTCTTTCTTGTTCATTTTTTTTTCTTGGATTTATCAAGTTCTGAAAGGGGACAGTGAAGATTCCCTCTTAATATAGTTTTATTGTTTATTTCTTCCTGTAACTCATTTAAGTTCTTTACATATTTGGATGCTCTACCAATTAGTACATATATATTTAGTATTGATATTGATTCATTGAATATGGTACCTTTTAGAAAAATGTAATTTCCTTGATATTTCTTTCCTTTTACTTTATCTGAGTTCAGAATTACTATCTTTCTTGCAGGCCCTGGCTGTTTACCTGGTTCTGCATAATGTTACCCTGTACCTACAAGAGATTATCCCATCTGATGCTGTGCTAAGAGGCTGGCATTACTGGTGGTTGTAGGGGTCTAGAAGCATATGGATGTCTGTCTGCTTTTCTTTTCTTAAGATAATCAAGATATAACAGAATCACTCCCAGACCTTCTCTAATTGAGTTTTCTCAATAAATTCTGATAATTATTTTTTTGAAGATGACACATGTATCAACTTGCCATATTTAAATATAAACACTTTATTTTATTTAGTCATTCATCATTGTTCATTCATATTTGCCTCTTTATCTTTTTAAAATAATATTCTTCTATCCTGTTCTAAAATTTCAACATTCCTCATCTTCCTTAATCAAGAATGCTTGAAAAATTTTCTATTTCACCAAGCATCCATTTTTCCCACTCTAGGATTACTCTTAATTTTGCCAGGAATGTTATCATTGGTTGTAAACTCATATCAATTTGTCTTCTGAACTCCACTGCCTTGTAGCAGAGACTGCTAGATAATGTATGAAACTGATTGTGCCATATTTGTACTCTGTTTCTTTTTGACTGCTTTAAGTATTTATTTTATTTTATGACCTGGAAGCTCTGGATTTTCCAGGATTGTTTTTTAATTTAAGTTTTTAAGAGGATGAATGATGAGTTCTTTTTCTGTTCACTTTGCCCTCTGATTCAAGAGAAACCCAAGCAATTTTCTTTAAAGACATAAATATATGATGGACTCTTTTATGTTTATAATATTCAGATAGTCCAATTATTATTTTTATTTTTTTTCTGCTCAGTTTTCCAAGTCAGATGTTTTTGCTGAGACATACATACTACATTTTAAAATTTTCAGTCATTTCACTTTGTTTAATTATTTTTCATTGCTTCATGAAGTCATTGGATTTTATTTCATCCATCCTAATTTGCAAAAAAGTTTGTTATTTGGGCAAGGTGCCAAGCTGTTAATTCCCTTTTCAATTTTTTATTCCAGTTTTCTTATTTCCCCCCATTTTTCTCAAACACTTTCATTCTAGATAATAAATGAAATTTTAACTGGCTTCATTTCTTCAAGAAATTCTAGCTGAATTTGAGCCCAAGGTATGCTTTTCTCTGAGGCATTACTTATACATGTTTTAGAATAATTGTCCTCCGTATTTGTGCCTTGAGTATCTCCACCACCACAATAGCTGGTTATAATGGTTATTGTTTAATTTTTGCCTATTTCTTAACTTTGGACTTGATGTTTGGGATGTGTTCTCCCACCCTTCTGAAAATAAGGTCTGGTCTGATCCTATTGCTGTTTTCTTGGAAGTATTGAGCATTGTATTTTCCAAGTTTTAGGAACAAAGTGATGACTTGCAGTCTTTCAGTTCTCCCAAAGATGTCTAATTCTTAAGCACATTTTATAGTTTTTATTGCTCTTCATGCATATTACTTTTCACTGAAGTCCATGGTATCTTGTATTTTTATATTGCAAAAAGTAAAGATTCCATTCTTATCCAACTTAGCATGCCCAAACCTGTGGGAACGTTGAACACCACAAATAAATTTTCAATGACTCAGGGGCTTCATGGAAAATTTTTATATCATTTTCCACATTTGAAATCTTTTATTTCAAAGTTATCTTACCTATTCCAAATGTACTTTTGCAATTTATAGTTTCTAGCCTAGGATTTCTGCAGCATTCACATATCACACTGAAATTCTGGTCACTGATGACTAGTTAGGAGAATTGGACTCATTCCAGTCCAATTTGAAACATATTCTAAGGGCTGCCAAAACAAAATAAAAAATAATGAATCAACTAATCTTCACCCTTATAAAACTATCATAGATAACATAAAGTCTGGCTAGATACCCAAAATGTATAGCTACATGGAGGCACAGAAAACAAATTGACCAGGTCGTGAAGTACTTTCTAATCATGAAAATATGGAGTACTTAACCCTAACAATGAAAATTATCTGTATCACTATCTATCCATCCTCTGATCTCTTGGCTCAGAGGTCCATTTTAAGGTAGATTAATATTTACCAAATTCTTGTCACTCCCACCAATTGTGTTCAGGCAAGAGAAATATGCACTATAAACAATTTTCTACTACCAATGGTAATGGGCCCAAATCTTATACTTAATAGATTATAGAAGCCTTGGTCCAAAGAAAAGGATATGAAAACTTAAGATATTTGGCCTGTATTTAGAAGAATTTTTTTCAACAAATAAAATATTTCACAAATTCCTACATGCATGAAAACATTCTAGAAAAGGAAGTAATATCAGAACCTCCAACTACCTACATTAATATCCTGGGGTGAGTGATATGGTTAGTATATATATTTTTTAAGTTTTTATATGCTTCTGATATAAAATATAATTTCCCCAGACTAATTTTTTTATAAGAAGCAAATTATCACACAGCTAAAAAACTATATTCTTTCTCTGTTTTATTATAATCCTTGTTTTTGTGATATTCCTTTGGGTTTTGCCCTGCTGTTACTGAACTCAGCTAATGTTTTCCTGTTTAGTTTCTGAACCTGACATGACTACCTGTGATGGTTTAATGTAAGAAATGATAGATTTGGAGTAAGAGAAGATCAGGCCAAATTCTGATTCTTTCATCTTGTAATTTGTATTACCAAGGACAAATGATCTAAGTTCTTTGGATATCAATTCCTGAATTACAAATAAATAAAGGTTTTAAACTAGATGATTCCTAAATTCCTTCCTATTGCTAAATCTATGATTCTACTGTTTTTGAACTAATATTTGCTCTGTTTATTTCTAAATTTTTGCATTGTGTTTAGATTATTCCTTCTCATTGTTCCAGACTTGTGACTGAAACTAAGATTGACTAGTATTTCGTAGTTCCCTAGCTTACACATATCTCCTTACAACATTATCCAAAAGAGCCCCCAAAACAAAATATTCTATACTCCCAAATACTATTACTTTCTATTTTCTTTTCTTCTTAAATTTAATATCTGTGAAAATCCATCTTGTAGGGGCTACTAAAACTGTATCTACATGCACAGTTACTTTGACCATCATGAATTAAATTAACAGGCTAGGGTAGGCATGCTAGTGAATTTATTTATATTATTTACCTTACAGATATTTTATTATTATGTACTCAGGCTCTGTATAACAATAACAATAACAAGGTCATCATCATCAATATTTGTGGTGTTCTTTTTCTTTAAAATAGAATAATGGTTCTCTCTGAGAGCAGATTTCTTGGGGAGGTTTTCTGGAGGCAGCCTTAGTTTCAGTTAAAAGTAATAATCACCTCAAACACAGCCAGGTGATAAAAGTTCAGATCTTTTATTGTGTTCTTCAATATAGCCCAATTAGTTTTTCTTAGAGGCCTATCTTTCTGCTTGGTTCTGTATCTTGCAGCTTGTCCTTTACCTCTGCTCCCTTCAGCCTCCAGCCAGCACAAAGATGGAATGATTCAGTCTTTGCCTCCGAGAGTGGGCTTGTGGGCTTCTCTCCCAGAATGCTCCTGGCTCTCAATCTCCCAGAGTGCTCCTCTCTGACTCTTGATGTTTCGAAGTAACTCACTAACTTGAAGCTAAGAGCCTCTTTATATATGATCTCCCAAAGGTTGACTCCTCCTTCTGGAGGCAGGGATTAAGGGAGGTGTTAATTCAGATATCTCATACTAAGCCCTGAAATCTCCAAACGTGTGAACTTCAATGAGTACTTAACTACTTCTTGCTTATATGAACTCTCTAAAGGTGTGAACACAAGCATTGTTTCTATTAGTTCCACTTAGTACCTTGTTTCTTTTGGCCCATAACATCTCCTTCTAAGCTCAGATCAATCATACTGAGCCATGCTAAATTAGATAATTATTGTCTCTATCAATTCTAATGACTTAACACCTTGTAAAGATTCCAACAAATATTACTGTTTGTAATTGACTTAATTTTATTGATTGATTTACCAATATTAATTTCTCCTTACAACAATCTTGGATACTAGGGACTTTCATGATCTCCATTTTGCAAAAGAGAATAGTGAAATTTATAGAAATCAAGTGACTTTTGCAGGGCCATAAGCTTGTAAGTATCTGAAGTTAGACTCCAGGGTCAGTGTTCATATATACTCTGCCATCTATCTGAAAGCAAAGATTTACTATTCCTTGGTCTAGTTATGCAGACTTCAAGAACAAGGAGGTATAAAGGGAGATAATAAACATGAAGGAACAATATAAGAGACTTAGATTCTAATCTAAGTTCTGTCTGAAACTATCAATGTGTCTCTGGATAAGGCACAATCTTCCTGCACCTCATTTACTCATCTATAATATAGATGTCATACTCTCGTTCCTATATAAATTGCTGTGAGGAGTAATGTAATGACAAGAGCACTAACTTTAGGATGGGAAGCTTTGGTTTTTCATTCTAGCTCGGCTCCTTTCTAGCTCTTTATCTTGAGCCAGGCAACTCCCTTCTACTGGTCTTAACTTCTTCAACTGCAGATGATTATAACATCAGATTAGGTGATCTTTAAAATTCTTTATAACTCTAAATGTATGAAATTGATGATATACATGAGAACCAAGGGAAATGCACTTTACAATTACAAAGTGAAGGTAATTGCATCAGATAGAATTGGTGGCCTGATAATTTTTGAAAATACTTTATAAGTCTATAATAATACTGGTTTTTAAATGAGCCATTGAAATCTACTTGGATATCACAGTATTCTAGAAAGGTATGTTTTCTATGTCTAGACTTCTTTTAAATGAGAATCAATATGTCACATTGAATAGAGGGCTAGCCTTAGACTCTGTAGAACCTGAGTTCATGCTATATCTCTGACACATACTGGCAGTGCCAACAAGGTTACATACCTCAGAAACTCTTTAGTACCTGGCAGTGCTCTTGGGATAAAAATTCCTGAACACATGATTATCTGCATGAGGTGAATGTATTCACCAGAAATTCTTTCCACTTATAAAATCTCTTGTCTGGACAGAATAATTTAGAGAGTTTCACACAGTAAGAGAGATAAAATATTATCACAGTCAGGATAGATTTTTTTTTACTCTCTTATTTTATTCTTCAGAATCCAGGACCCACTAGTATATTGTTGAGAATGTGCAGGACTCTTCTCTTCAGAATCAATTCTTGAGTAGCCTCCTCAAGTTTCATCTTGCCCCAATTTCAGATAAATTTGTGTACCCACCGGCAGACTCATTGTGTCAAAATAATCTTCTTACAGACACTGAAGTGTTCCCAATTTTCAAGGGATTCTTGTATTTCTTGAGCTGTCTCTGAATGTTCATTAATTTTGGTGTGAGGTAAATGTCAGCTTGAAACTAAAGGTGACCTAAATGCCGCAACACTCTAAGTGTATTAAACTAAAAAGTGCTCCAGAATTAATGAGCATAATGGACAGTCATTCTTTATGCATAACAAAAGGTGACTTCTCACAGTGTTCTTAGAACTCTTGTACCTTTCCTTAGACATTATGTGGCCCCTGAGCAAGGGAAAACCATTCCACTTGGAGTTACAAAATGAGTTGGCATTATGATTTTAAGGGTTCATCAATCATGAGAGAAGCAGTTTTGTCTATAACCAAAAGTAATAAGATCTCACATTTCCATAGTATTTAAAGGTTTACAAAATATTTTCTCAATAACTCTGTGAGATGGACCATATAAGAAGTATTGTCCCCATTTTAGAATTGAAAGAAACTGAGGCTCAAAAAAGTAATTTGGTTCATAACATGCAGCTATTACAGTGACAGAATTGCAATTAAAACAAACATGTTATGACTTAAAGTTTATTTCACCTAACATCACATCATGCTTCTTAGGAAGGCTACATGCTGGTGTGGAACTATGATAGTGCCCAAAAAAGGAGCACTGGACTATGTCAGGAGGCCTGGACTTGAAACTGAGCTTGATTCCTAGGCAACCTTATGCCTTGTTCTGTGAACATAGGTGAGATTATTGGAAAAGCAAATCCCTGCAGGCAGATGAAAGCACTATGTGCTCTGTGAGTAGGTGATCCTCAAACAGAGAGTCTGGTATTTCATCCACAAGTTTGTGCTTAAAACTCAAGAATAAGCCAGGATAAAGTGGCAATTGAAGATTTCAGACTACGATAACTGCCTATGGGTGGACAAATGAATTGAGCAAAACACTTGAGAAAAAAAAAAAAAAACTTTGTATATTAGTTATCTTTTCTAAAGTCCTGGGTCAAGAGACCTGAGCTCAAATTCTAGATCTGCCACTTACTGCTTGTATGACTTTAGCTTTATCATTTCACTTTTTTGGCCTTTAATTTCCTCATCTATTAAAATTATGGGACATGGACAATATAACCTAATAAGACTATTTATTGTTTATTTCTAAGAAATTTAAATAAAACATATTAATAAAGACCATAGGAATAAAGAAACAATTTGGTATAACTCCCTAAGTACACAAAAGAAGAAACAAAGCCAGAGGAAGAAAGTGCCCAAAATTATACAAGGCCATTTCAGAGGTGAGAGTTTAACTCAGGTTGTCCTGGTTTCAAGTTCAGCAAACAAATCAAGTTAGTAAAGATCTGTTCTTAAGTAAATTTATTTAAGATTCAATCAAATTATGCTTGACCTGTCAATAATGAATTTATTTCATCTTAAGGCAGCCTCTTCCAATTCTGAATCAAATGATAAAGGGCAAAGACACATCTTCTGATAAATGGGGTTAAGTCCCCTAAATAGTTATATCCAGTGGATATAAAAACCATTGAGTTTTCTGTCTAATGTCCTAGGGATATACTCCCAATATGGCTTTATTAAGGATTGGCATTTCACTTAGAATGAGGGAGGTCTGTTCATTTCATGGCGAGAAGGTCCAATAGTATTTTGTTCTTACCACAAAAAGCTGTATGACTTCAGAGTGGACACTTCATAAGACAGCATTTCATAATAAATATTGTCTTGACCCTGTGTTGAAAAGATCTCTTTTCAAATCATGTGCCATTTGCTATGCTCCGTGGCATCTACAAGGGACAAATTTTCTGTGCCTCAATGGTATCATCTGTAAAGAGAGAATAAGAAATGTATGTCAGTACATACCTCACAGAACTGATATGAAGAGCAAATGAGCCAACATGAAAACTTGAAAGTGAAATATAAATATCAGTTATTCTTATTATTTATTTACATGTCTCAGCAGTCTTATTGGTAAAATGACGGTGTCACATTATATGATATACAAATTACTTTCCAACTACTTTTATCTTTGAAATGAAATCATATCATTATTGTGGCAAAGAGTTTTTTTTTTTAATTTAATAGCCTTTTATTTACAAGATATATGCATGGGTAACTTTACAGCATTAACAATTGCCAAACTTCTTGTTCCAATTTTTCACCTCTTACCCCCCACCCTCTCCCCCAGATGGCAGGATGACCAGTAGATGTTAAGTACATTAAAATATAAATTAGATACACAATAAGTATACGTGACCAAAATGTTATTTTGCTGTACAAAAAGAATCAAACTCTGAAATATTGTACAATTAGCTTGTGAAGGAAATCAAAAATGCATGTGGGCATAAATATAGGGATTGGGGATTCAATGTAATGGTTTTTAGTCATCTCCCAGAGTTCTTTCTCTGGGCATAGCTGGTTCAGTTCATTACTGCTCCATTGGAAAGGATTTGGATGATCTTGTTGCTGAGGATGGCCAGGTCCATCAAAACTGGTCATCATATAGTATTGTTGTTGAAGTATATAATGATCTCCTGGTCCTGCTCATTTCACTCAGCATCAGTTCGTGTAAGTCTCTCCAGGGCTTTCTGAAATCATCCTGTTGGTCATTTCTTACAGAACAGTAATATTCCATAATATTCATGTACCACAATTTAATTCAGCCATTCTCCAACTGATGGACATCCATTCAGTTTCCAGTTTCTAGCCACTACAAAAAGGGCTGCCACAAACATTCGTGCACATACAGGTCCCTTTCCCTTCTTTATAATCTCTTTGGGATATAAGTGTGGCAAAGAGTTTTAAAATAATTTTGGAATTATGAACCAGATTTAAATTATGTGCTTTTGAAATTAAATGACTTGCCCAGGATCACACAGCTAGGAAATATTAAGTTTCTGAGGCCAGATTTGAACAGGGGTCCTCCTGACTTCAGGGCTGGTGCTCTATCTACTGCTGCCCCCTTACAAGAGTTTATAAAAGGGAAAAAGAAATGTGATATGAATTAAAGAAAACACCAAAAATAAGCTTAGAATTAACCTATAATAATATATGTATGTACATGCACATAATTATATACATACATATTTATATGTTATATACCTGTAGTTATGAATGTGTGTGTGTATATATATATAGATAGATAGATAGATAGATACAGATACAAATTTTATCAATTGATTCATGTAAACTTATATATTATCTAGCAGTACAATAACTCAATGTGATTTTGGATTTAGTAGTAAAACAAATGATGTAAATTAGATCAGGTGGTGTTATATTTATTATAATAGCAATTCTTCTACAAAAATTACATTCACTGTACAACCCAGAGTCCAGGTATAAATTTGCATTTATAACCATGGACACAGGCCACAATATTTCAAAATTTAAAATTTTAAAAAGGCATGGGCAGCTTTGATAAATAGAGTGCAGGGCCCAAAACTGGAAGACTCATTTTCCTGAGTTTAAATCTGGTATTCAGCTATTTTACTATCTGTGTGACCCTGGGCAAATAACTGAACCCTGTTTGCCTTTATTTTCCTACCTGTAAAATGAACTGAAGAAGAAAATGGCAAAGTACTCCAGTAACTTTGTCAAGAAAAACCCAAAAGGTGTCATGAAGAATTGAACATGACTGAAACAAATTAACAAAAACAATAACAAAGTCCATGATGATGAACAAGACTCTATTAGTTCTAAGTATTTCAAAATAAAGATTTCTCCATCTAACTTTTAGTCTCCGAATGAGAATCTCATTGTGACAATCTCTCCATGAGCCTTCAGTATTTAATTTTTGAAATTCTTTTGTATGTAGTTTCCTTTTTTAAAAAAACATTTTTAGTATGAGCCACCTCTCACTGTTCTTAGATCTTCTCATTGCTGAAGCTCCTAATGTATGGGCTCCCCTGTTATCTGCTGTTTTCAATTGTCTTCCCTATCCCAAGGATGCTGCCATATTTTTTCCTATTTCCCAGTCATGTAAGGATAGAAAACCTGTGCTCTTGACTTGGGAAATAACAGGCAATATCCAGTATCATTATTGGTTATTATCTGCTCAGAAACCTTTCAGAATTCTTGAATTCTTAAGTACTTAATAAATGAAGTGTTTTCTTTACATTGCATTTTCTCCCTTATAAATTGGGCCTTAACCTGTCGTAATTTCACCTGGCCTGGAGTCTGTAACAATCTCTTGCATAATTACACCAAATCTGTTCATCCATTTCTATTCTGTGTCAGTCTTTGTGGGAGCATCATCTCTGTTTCTCTTACTTGTGGCTGCCCCAAAATAACCTTTTTTGATAACCCTTATCCCTTCCAATTTTTGCTACAGTAGGAATTTTAAATTGTGAAAACCAGTGTAACAAACTTCCCCAAATTTGAGCCCATCTGTAAAGGAATCACTGGATCATTTCAGAGAAAATATGATAGGAGAAGGAGAAAACTGAAAGGAATTTCAAACCAATCTTGTTAGCAATAGTTTGAACCTTCATGTACCTCTCTAGCAAATTTCCCTCTATTTTCATCATATTATATTTGCAGGTAACTGAAACATTGGAAAGGTAATTTTGAGTTTAAAAGAACACATATCTTGCATGAGAAAATCTTCAAAGACTATTTAATACAATATTTTCATTTTACAGATAAAATAACCAAGCCACAGGGAAGCTTGTCACATAGTAAGTGTTAAAAGTAGAATCTTGACCTAAGGCTTCTGACTTTTCTAAGTCCATATCTAGTGATCTTTTTACTCTTTCAAGTTAATTAATGTTCCCCCTGCCATATGAGTCTAATTTAAACCATTTGTTAGCAATCCAGTGTGTATCTGAACACTTTCATTTACAAAGATGTAAGAAGCAGGATAGCAGGAGGGAGTTCACTGCCTTTGACTATTTCTACCATGAAAAATGTGTAATCATTAAAGTTTGTGGTGAATTGAAATGTGTCTCTTTATTCCTTCTTCCCAGTGGCTTCGGAATAATATAGACCTGTGAGGAAACTAGAAGTATCCTGGCCCAATCCCCTCTTTGTTATTATTGTTGTTGTTGGTGGTGGTGGTGGTGGGTTTTTTTTTTAATAAATCAGAAAACTGAAGGTCTAAGAAATATGATTTTCCCGAAGATATGTTGCTAGCAGATGTCAGAACTAGTTTTCTAAGTCAGATTTCCTAAATTTAATAGTCTTTAAATTTCTCCAAAATTGCCTTCTGGCATATCAAAACCAATGGATTTTCCTTAGAATCCATCGATACACATAAATTCCTGTATTCCTTCATGTCAAAAGTCTGTATTCTAATCTACTTTTCCTTGATGTGTCCTCCACAACACACACACACACACACACACACACACTAAACTTCTAAACTTTTTGGAGGAGAAGGAGATAAAGAGTATAAATAGATGACTTCAAATTAATCCCATTACTGTGAAAACAATTCAAGGTATAAGACCCTTTAGTAGCATCATCCTTACATATGAAGGCTAGCATGCTGACATAATGTATGTTTATAATATGTGATTTCTGTTGAAAATAAAAAGGCAATAGACTTTACTGTAGAATTCAACCTATTTTACTGAAATTGATCTTTAACATTCATAAAATTTGAAAAAAGTGTGATGTGTAACATGCACAGATCTAAATTATCTATGCTAACTAACTCAAAAAGCATTAATTAGACTTACACTTCTTAATGCATATAACTTTATAAATCTTTATAAATCTTTATACTTTATAAATCAAGCACATGCAATCATCAATTTATGTTATGTACTACACAATACAAATATCATTCCCTTGAGAACAAACCAACAATCTGATAAAGAATTCCAAGTAAGTATTTCTCATACTGCAACTTAATGATAAGGTTCATATATCCAAACAGAGATCATATCTCCCTCTAAGTTAACTAACAATGTGAACATCCATCAATCAATCACCATTGCCTTCAGTAGAATAATAGTGTTGCCTGAGTCTCAGTTGAGGTAGGGAGACATATAGGTCCGTTCTGGTGATTATCTAGACAGTGCAAAGGCTGGGTCTCAGATGTATTTCTCTTCATTCTAACTATGAGAATTTGCTGGTTATACCCAACTTCTAATTAATTGCTAGTGAATTAATTTATTTACCAATTAATTTGATTCTTACCTAGTCACATAGGTTAATGACACTTTCCCAATTTTCCTATTCTTAGTTTGTCCTTTTGTTTATCCATTATTTATAAGTTCATATATGTTGTTTATCTTATGTTTATCTTAATATTGATATTTTAATATTGAATATCTTTGAAAAACAAGTACCAAAACACTTTCCCACAAAATAATTTATGCAAAATGGAATCAGTTTATCAAGGGAATAAATAAAATTTTCAGCACACATATTAATCAATCAACTTTTATAAACCACTCCAATTTATTAAATTGTGTTCCAGTTACACAAATTATTCTATAATATTTAGAAGATTGTCACAATTTTTTTTAATTTGTCTTTGTATTATTTTTTGAGATAATCAGGGTTAAGGAACTTGCCCAGAGTTACACAGTCAGTATCTGAGGCTAGATTTGAACTCAAATACTTCTTTTTCCAGGACTAACACTCTATCCACTATACTAGATGGCTGCTTCTAAGATTGTCATAGTTGAAAATAAAAAAGCCTGCATGATTTAATCCACTTGATAAGAATGTTTTAAGTATCAGATCTTGGAGATACAAAGATGAAAATGTAATAGGCCCTACCTTCAAGATGCTTACTTTCTATTAAGGAAGATGACTGATTCACATTTCAGTACATTTAAAATATATAATTTTTTTTTTTCCTGAGGGGAAGTTCAATAGTAACTAGAGGAATCAGAAAAGGCTTTATGTAAGACAGGGCTTCTTAAACATTTTCCACTTGTGACCATTTTTTACCCAAGTTATTTTCATGTGACTCTGAGCATATAGGTATATAAAACAGGTGTATACAAATCAAACATTTACAGATAATGAAACATAAATTTGCAACTCCCACATTAGTTATGTCATCCTAAAGGAGGTTGTGAACTACAGTTTAAGAAGTTTTAATGTAAAAAATGGCTCTTGATGTGAAATTGAAACAAGCTCTTGACAGATATAGTAGAGGTAAAAAGAATATATCAAAGTATTGATAGAGCTATGATTGTATGCAAGGTACTTGGATAGGTAGTAAAGGTTCTTTTGTCTTACTGCTTATTTTATTCCTGAAACCACATAATATCATTCACATCATAGGATAGTTTCTATTTAAAGCTTCTCTCTTTTTCTCTCTGTCTCCTTTTTTGTATGTCTCTGTCTCTGTCACTGCCTCTGCCTCTCTCACCCACACACACACCCATCCATACACATTTGTAAATATACATATATATATATATATATATATATATATATACACACACATATCTATATATGTGCCTATATGTAAATGATAAGTAATAATTAATAGGTTTGTAATATTTTGTTTTGTTTGTTTACAAAGACCCTTTTTAAGCACAATACTTTTGTGAAGTAATGTACCAAATGCATTTTAAATGAACTAGAACTACATGAGTGCAATAAGAGAGGTGGAACTCAATTCACAAGAGAAAGATCTTTTTTGAGGAAATTAGGAAAAGGTGACATCTGATTTGAGTCTTGAAAGCTTTCTAGGATTTCAACAATTAGCAATTAAGTGGAGGACACTGCATATTTTTAAAGCTATTAAGTCATTGCTATATTGAATAAAAACATCTTGGAATGTCTTGTTCTCTTGATTTTTCTCTGTTACTCAGGAAATCATTAACCAATTAATGAGTGTTGATTTAACACCCACTGCTTATGCAGGGAATTGTGATGGGTGCTATAAAAGTGGAAAAAAATATAAGACAACTCATTCAATGAACTATCCCCACTCTCATACAGTATGGTTTGAGAGCCAAGTTATTAAAATAAGGCTTTACTATCTACTGCTAATTGTTAACTAGAGAAAATAATTGTAGTAGGGGAGGTGAAAAATCATAGTGATTATATCATTGTAGAAAATCTGATAGTGGTTATAAGATATGAAGAGGGGATATGAAGTATCTTTCAAATTAAGTAATTGTTGATTTTAATACATTTAATCTATTAAATATTTCATCCAATATACCTTATAGCCCCCTCTCACTTCTCTGATTCTAACTCTATGGTCTTTATATTTTTGGAATGTTACTCAATATGTTGAATATTTTTTTTCTGTCAACTCAATTCTTAATTGAATGCCTAGTTAAAGACCACAATACTTTTGACTTCCACTTTTTATTTTTTATTTTTGACAATGAAACCTTAGTTTGTGAATTGATTCCTAAGGAAATATTTATTGACTCTGTGAGTTGTGCAATGAAAACACATTTGTAAATAAAAAGGCTAATTCAAAGAAAAGAGAAAAGACAATACAAGACTGATCCTTAAAGAGAATATAGTATTGTATATTTGGGGATGAGAGATAAATATGTAAAAATGTGAAATTTAATAAATATTTAAATATCTTCAAAAAATAACAATATGAAATAGTAGGCCATATAAATTGTATCAATGTGCTTAATGGACAAAAAATGCTATCAGAACTCAGCAGAGGGAGAGTTGTGATGATGGCCAGGCAGTGTAACTGGGGCTATGATATAGATACAAAAATAACGGTCATGATGATGATAGATGATAGCAATGATGATGAAACTATTAAATCTAAGAAAAAGCCAAAGGACATGTTACTATTCATTCTTGTAAAGAGAAGGATCAAGAATAATTAAATATCCTTAAGTATATGGATATTAATGAGAATATAATTACTTCTCTTTATTGAGGTTATAATGAAGAAGAAGCAGTTTTGTTAGACATTTCAGAGGTGTAAGTGAACAGAAAAGAATTATTTCACTATGAGAACTAATCATTTCTGGAGACGATTGTTTTAGGTAACATTGTGTTGTTCTTACCTTGAAAAGCTTAAGAATAGAATAGTGAGCCACCAGGAAACTTATATATATATATAGTCAAATTCCTTGTTCTAAAACTAATCTCCTTTAATCCACAATAACTCTATCTCCCTTAATCCATAGACATTGATTCTAATTCTCCTTTCCATGAGGAAATGGTGATCCTGCAGAGTCAACAATTCTGATATTTGAAGCAGTTTGACATTTAGTAAAATGCCAGTTATTTTAATTATAAAATTTATACTTGACACCACCTATTTGATCAACAGGAAAATATAAATAGCACTTCATGTCGCCTCACCTTATCTCAGTGACAGGCTGTGTTTAAGGATGTATTTCTTTCATAATTCAAAACAAATAAACATAGATGCCAAATAAATAAACATAGGTGCCATCTTGTTTTTTAAATGACAATCAAATCGATGTAGCACAACATTATATTCTTTCTATTTTATGTAATATTAGCTTCCACTTATGATTTAAAATTATAAACATTTTTCATGTGTTATACAGTTTGCTTATTATAAAAATCTTGGGAAGAAATTGTACAAGCTTCACATACATTTTATAGATTAAGAAACTGAGCTTTAACAAGGTTAAGTGATTTACCCAAAGTCATATAGCTAGGTAATGACTAGTTATTGAATGAGCTGTCATTTGAACCCATTTCACAATCATATGATTTGTAGGTAGAACTCATATTAGAGAGGTCTCCTGACTCTAATTCCAAAGGTCTTTCTGCTACCTTTTCATTACAATGACTGTTCTTGCCCTTCATGATAAGACTTATATCCTGCCTACAATGAATTTTTCAAACTGTTTCCTGTCTACTTTGAGGCAATTAGAACTGATCAACCTTGTTTCTGGCAACCTTTCTGGAAAGTCTCTAAGGATTTCTTCTGGCCTTGAAAGCAGCCAGTTTAGTTTGAGTATTTATCAAGGGAGTTTTCCAGTTCAAATCTGTATGCACCAAGCAAGTGATGTCTTTTTTTCTTTCTTTTAATATTGGTAGGCAACAGTGATAAGCAGCCATATTTGACAGCTGGGTGACTCAGGATGAGTAAAATTGAACAGATGCCTTAAGTGATTGAACCTTTATAATCATTTATTTATTTTAAGTGAAAATATGCAATATAAAGATAATTTTACACTCACCATTTTTAACAGTCCTTAATATTGTATTATCACATTTTCCCCCCTCACTTTAATATCAGGAAAGAAATTGTAGGGAGTAAAAAGAACTCAGATTTTGCATTATTATTATAATCAATCTGATTATTTCCCTTGTAAATGAATCTTTAATTAGGCATGCTGAAATTGTGTTATTCCTTATGAAATAAGGGGAATCTGAGTTTATTGGGTAATACAAAAATCTAGGGATTTCTTTCTTTTTGTTTCCTGTATTAAAGTCAATTCTTTTTTCATTACAAAAATTACTCTCAGGAAATATACTTTTGGGTCAAAGCAAATAACTAACTGAAGTTAAAGATTTCTTCCCCTAAATTCCAGAATTAAACATCCAATAATACAAGATATGTAGAATGCATTCATTTCCACATTCAAATGTAAGTAATGTTGTTTGTCAGAAGGAAGTCAAAGTGAAACTGGCAGCTGATTGTCTATAGAATACATGGCTTTAGAAACACATATGTGCCCCTCAGAAATGTAGGCTTTTGACAATAAATGACTTTGAAGAATTAAGTTCTTGAAGAGCTTCTAAAAAGATTGGAAATGGGGTATATGAATATGAAACAATACTGTTTTGCTTTAAGAGATGCATTAATGAATGATTCAAGAAAAAATAGAAATTTGTGCAAATTGAGGTAGAATTTCTAATATAGCATCAGCATTATTTAAATAAACTGAAAATAGTGTAAACTGATGAAAACTAAAATGAATAAAACTAAGAGAAATATACACAAATTAAAACACTCTATAAAAACTCTGATCAAGATTATGATCATCCATGATTCTAGAGACCCAATAATGAAAGATGCTATCCATCTCCTTATAGACAGGTAATAGATTTATCATGTAGAATAAGTAATTTTTAAACACAACCAATAAGAGAATTTGTTTTGCTTGAATAACCAGTTTGCTATCAATTTTTTTCTTTTTTTTGTTTGGTTTTGTTTTGTTTCTCAATATGTTCAAGTGGTAGGAAAGAGAGAAAATAGATTTTTGTTCATTTAAAAATATATACAACTCAGAAAATATTAAAAAACAACTTTTTAAAAGTCTCTAGAAATTGTATAAATTCAAAAGTAGTTAAATATCAACACAGTGCAAAGTTAGGTTTAAAGATAATTCATTTTTCTCCTGTTCTTTCTGCAACAAAAACATTGATGCTCAAGCCTGTTTACTTACAGCTAGAAAGAGCTTGACTAGTGAAGGGGGTGCTGAATTCTCCCCAAAAAATTCACTTTCATATACAAAGTTATCAGGGTACAAAGTAAGAATAACAACCACAGACAGCCTTATTAGGACATGTACTAAAGAATAGAGGATTTACCCATCATTGAATTCAGGTTGATATATTTAGACTGGCATGTTTAACATCAAGCAATAAATATTTATGGAATTCCTATCATATGAAAAGTAAACGCTAGAATAGATTATATTTAAATAGTGCTTTAACATGTTCAAAGTATTTTATATGTTTCTTTGTTTGATCCTTACAATAGCTCTTAGTCTTAGTGCATTGGGAGAGCCAGTTTGATAGGTAAGAATTACCTGGGCCCCAGACTGGATTCTCATTGGAAAAGGTTTATTGCCATAAAGCAGAATGGAATCAAGCATCATCAGGAGACTAATTAGACTCAAAGGGTACTTCAGGATATTTATTTTATGAAGGTCTGAAGGAGGAGGTTTTTACTCTTTGCTTATTGTTAAGAACCCCTCAAGGGAGAATTTACTTCTTAACCAATGGCCAAATTTTGAGAAAAACAAGGAAGCAGGAATCAAACTTCCTGGAATCCTATTTACAGGATTCAAGACCCTGGTACTTGGTGTGTGGTTAACCATGTTCTCTTTACCTTAGCCCAAGCCCCTCTTCACCCATCCTGGTAAGCAACAACAGTATCTTTTCTTTCTCTGCCCCAACTATAAACAGAGGCTTTGCTGGGAGCCCATTCCATTAATATTAGCCCCATTTTATAATTGAGAAAACTGAAGAACAAAGAGATTAAGAAATTTTCCCAGGATCACACTGCTAATACATATTTGAAAAAAGATTTAAACTGGTGGCTTCCTGACAGACTGCTATAAACCACCCACTAAGTCATCTTTTAAACTTTGAAATTCTATGACTGACAAAATTGTTTTATGAATGAAAGACTACTTTCCTCACAACAATTTGTCAAAGTAGATTGTGCAACTATTATTGCTTAGACATGAAGAAAATAAGTTTCTGAGTGGTAATTTAATTGTCCAATGTCATACACTAACAAAAGATGAAGTCAGACCTCAAAACCAGATCTACATAAATGCCTGAGTCTTCTATGGGTTAGATATTTTATGGCTTTTTGAAAGCAAAGTTTAAGTACTTTAGTAAAATATTCTGATTCTGGAGTTTCTTCAAACTAGCTAATCCATGTTATTCCCTGCCTTCTCTCAGTATTTCATATAAGTCACAGATATATTGAAGGAAATAAAAAACACCACTGGTTTAAATGGATCTTTTTTTTCTTTTTTTAAATTAAAGCTTTTTATTTTCAAAATATATACATGGATAATTTTGAACATTCACCCTTACAAAAGCTTGTGTTCCAAATTTTCTCCCCTTTCCCCCACCTCTTCCCCTAAATGTAAGTAATCCTATATATGTTAAACATTTGCAATTCTTCTATACACATTTACACCATTATCATGCTGCACAGGAAAACTCAGATCAAAAAAGAACAAAATGAGAAAGAAAACAAAATGCAAACAAACAACAACAAAAAGACTGAAAATACTATGTTGTGATCCATCCTCAGTTCCTACTGTACTCTCTCTGGATGCAGTTGGCTTTCATCATCACAGGCCCATTAGAACGAGCCTGAATCATCTCATTGTGAAAAAAAGCCACATCTTTCAGAATTGATCTTAGTGTAATTTTGCTGTTGCCATGTATAATGATCTCCTGGTTCTGCTCACTTCACCCACTATAGTTCCTATAAGTCTCTCCAGGCTTCTCTGAAATCATTCTCCTGATCATTTCTTATACAACAATGATATTCCATAACATTCATATACCATAACTTATTCAGCCATTTTCCAACTGATGAGCACCCGCTTAAGTTTCCAGTTTCTTGACACTACGAAAAGGGCTGCCACAAACATTTTTGCACATGTGGGTCCCTTTACCTTCTTTATGATCTCTTTGGGATTTAAGCCCAGTAAAAATACTGCTGGATCAAAGGGAATGCACAGTTTGATAGTCCTTTGGGCATAGTTCCAAATTACTCTCAGGAATTGTTGAATCAGTTTACAATTCCACCAACAATGAATCAGTGTCCCAGTTTTCCCACCTCCCCTCCAACATGGGTAATTATCTTTCCCTGTCATCTTAGCCAATCTGAGAGGTCTGAGTGGTACCTCAGAGTGGTCTTAATGTGAATTTCTCTGATCAATAGTGATTTAGAGCATTTTTATATGACTAGAAATAGTTTTAATTTTTTCATCTGAAAATTGTCCATATTTTTAACCATTTATTAATTGGAGAATAGCTTAGAATTTATCTATTATGTTTTTTTCATAAAACCAACTCTTAGTTTTGTTTATTAATTCAAGTTTTCTTACTTTCAGTTTTATCAATCTTTTCTTATTTTCAGAAATTCAAATTTTGTATTTAACTGGAGTTTTTTCATTTATTCTTTTTCTAGATTTTTTAGTTTCATGCCCCTTTCTCTTTTTCTTTCTCTTTTTTTACACAAATAAGCATCTAGAAATATAAAACTTCCCCTAAAACCTGCTTTGGTTGCAGCCCATAAATTTTGGTATGTTGTCTCATTATTGTCATTTTCTTTGATAAAATTATTGATTTTGTCTATGATTAGATGTTTCATCCACTCATTCTTTAGGATTAGATTATTTAGTTTATTATTTACCTTTGATCCAGCAGTGTTTCCACTGGTCTTGTATCCTAAAGAGATTATAAAGGAGGGAAAGGGACCTACATGTGCAAAAATGTTTGCAGCAGCCCTTTCTGTAGTGGCTAGAAACTGGAAACTGAATGAATGCCCATCAATTAGAGAATGGCTGAATAAGTTATGGCATATGAATACTATGGAATATTATTGTTCTATAAAAAATGATCAGCAGGATTATTTCAGAGAGGCCTGGAGAGACTTACATGAACTGATATTAAGTGAAATGAGCAGAACCAGAAAATCATTATACATGGCAACAGCAAGACTATATGATGATTAATTCTGATGGACATGACTGTCATCAACAATGAGATGATTCAATTCAGTTCCAATGGTCTTGTGATGAAGAAAGCCATCTGCACTCAGAGAGAGGAAAATGGGAACTGAGCATGTACCGCAATATAGTATTTTCACTCTTTTTTGTTGTTTGCTTGCATTTTGTTTTCTTTCTTTTTTTCCCTTTTTGTTCTGATTTTTCTCATGCAGAATGATATTTGTGGAAATATGTACAGAAGAATTGCACATGTTTAACATATATTGGATTGCTTGCAGTCTAGGGGAGGGAATAGAGGAAAGGGAGGGAAAAAAACAGAACACAAGATTTTTTAAGAGTGAATGTTGAAAATTATCTATGTATATATTTTGAAAATAAAAGTCTTCAATTTAAATACACACACACACACTATATATATATATATATATATATATATATATATATATATGTATATAGTTTCCAATTAATTCTTGGTCTATTTTCCCTTGGCCTTTTTTGCATATAATTTTTATTGTATAATGATCTAAAAGTGCATTTACTATTTCTGCCTTTCTGCATTTGATTTCAAGATTTTTATGCCCTAAAACATATGTTCCCTGTACTGCTGAGAAAAAAAGTATATTCCTTTCTGTCTCCATTTAATTTTCTCCAAAGGTCTATCATATCTAACTTTTCTAAAATTCTATTTACCTCCTTTACTTCTTTCTTATTTATTTTTTTGCTTTGATTTGTTTATTTCTGAGAGAGCAACTTTAAGATCCCCCACTAGTATAGTTTTGCTCTATTCTTGCAACTCTCTTAACTACTCCTCTAGGAATTTGGATGCTATACCTCTTGGTGCATATATGTTTAGTATTGATATTACTTCATTAACTATAGTACTCTTTAAACTTCTTTATTTCTTTTAATTAGATCAACTTTTGCTTTTGCTTGACCTGAGATCAGGATTGCTACCCCTTATTTTTTTTACTTCAGCTGAAGCAAAATAGATTTTGTATCACTCTGCTGTAAATGTATTTCTTGTAAACAACATTGTAGGATTATAGCTTTTAATCTATTCTGCTATCCGCTTCCATTTTATGGAAGAATTTATCCCATTCATATTCACAGTTAAAATTACTGTGTATTTTGCTTATTTTCTCCAAGTTATGCTTTTCTTTTTCCTTTTCCTTTCCCTTCCTCCCTAGTATTTTGCTTCTGACTACTATTTCCCTCAAATAGCCTTCCCTTTTTGCAGCCCTTTCCCTTTTCTTATGCTTTTCCCCTTTTACTTCTGCTCTTCTTTCTATTAGTCTCCCCCTTTCCTTTCACCTTTCTCCTCCTACTTCTCTATAGAGTGAGAGAAGTTTTTCAGTGAAGCTAAACATGTCCGATATTCTTTTTGAGTCAAATCTGATAAGAGTAAGATTCAATGCGCACCCTCCTTCCCTTATTTCCCTCAATTGTAATAGGTCTTTTTAGTCTATTCACAAGATGTAATTTATTCCATTTAACTCCATTTTCTTCTTCTTCCAGTAGAATCCCCTTTCTTCCTCTAGTTTCTTTTTTTATATCACCACATTAAAAATCAAATTATGCCTGCACCCTCTAAGTATACACATAATAGAGATACAGATCTCAAGCTAAACATATCTTTCCACATAGAGTTATAAACATTTTAACTTTTAAAAGAAAAGTACTTTTTCTTTTCTTTTCCTCTTTTTATGCTTCTCTTGAGTTCTGTATTTGAAAAATCACTTTTTTCTTTTCAGATCTCGTCTTTTCATCTGAAATAAATGGAATTCATTTCATTCAAAGTCAATTTTTTTCTCTGAAAGATAATGCTAATTTTGTTTGATAGTTGATAGTTGGATGCAATCCAATTTCCTTTGCCTTTCAAGATATCAAATTCCAGTGCCTTCAATGATCCTTTACAGTAGAACCTGCTAGTTCCTGCATAATCCTGATTGTGGCTCCTCAATTATTGAACTGTGTCTTTCTGGCTGCTTACAATATTTTGTCTTTCATCTGATAATTCAAAAATGTAACTATGATGTTTCTTAGAGTTTTCAATTTGGGGTCCCTTTCAGGAGATGACTTGTGAAATCTTGTAATGGCTATCTTACACTCTGGTTGTAGGACATCAGGGAAGTTTTCCTTGATTTCTTGAAAGATGATGTCATCATGGTTTTCAAGAAGTCTGATAATTCTTAAATTGTCTCTCCTAGATCTATTGTCTAGGTCAATTGTTTTTCTGATGAAGTGTTTTACATTTTCTTCAACTTTTTTCATGTTTTTTTTGGTTTTGTTTGACTGATTCTTGAAATCTCATTGAGTCATTTACTTCCATTTGTTCAATTCTAATTTTTAGCGAATTATTTTCTTTAGTAGCTTTTTATCTCCTTTTGAATTTGGTCAATTGAACTTTTAAATAAGTTTTTAGTTTATTTGATTTTTTTTTTCATTTCACAGATTCTGTTTTTCAATGAATTGGTTCCTTTTTCATATCTATTTTGAAAGGAGTTACACACATTTTCCTTTTCACTAACTCTATTTTTAAGGAGTTTTCTTCAGATAATTTATGTTTTTCCTTTTCCAAACTCTTTTGCAAAGTTTTCATATTCTTACTGCATTTTTCTTCTAACTCTTTTAAGATCCTTTTTGAATTGTTCAAAGAGCCTTGTGTGATGGGAACCAATTCATATTGCCCTTTAGTGCTTCATCTGGAGATGATTTGTATTTAAGATCTCAGGGTCTGAGGTCTATTGTTCTCATTCTCCATATAAGCTATCTGTGGTCAGAGTTATTTTTGCTGTTTTACTCATTTTTTTTAAAGATTTAGGTCTTCTTTTAAGGTGAAAGGAAGGTAGTCCCAAGGTTCCTCAGTAGGTCTCAGAGGCTTTAAGCAGCTTTGGTTCAGTGCTAAATGACTTCTGGTGCTGGGTGTGTATGGCCAAGTTCCATGTCATTCCTGCATTCAGAGGTTCACTGTTTGCCTTTTGTATTTGTGTTGAGTATCTCACCACTAATCTGCTGAGTCATTGATTTGTTACCAGTACAGTGCAGCTAACACTGCTCTGTTTTGACTAAGAGCCTCTTGGTAGATTTCTAGGCATGTCAGAAACCACACAGCTCTGGCTCCCTGCAGGCACTTATGTTTAGCCACCTATCCCTGCTCCCATACCCATTTGAAATAGACCTTTCTAAAGTTCTTTCTAAACATCTGCTGGAAATTTGTTACACTCCAAATATTTTTGGGTTTTGTTCACTCCAAAACCAGGTCAGTGACTGTTGTTAATCTAAGCAGCACCAGGAAGAGCTCAGATGCAGGACTGTCTAGTCTCTACCATCTAGTCTGCTCCCACATCTTTTTTTTTTTCAATTGTTATCAGGCTCAATATGTAAAATATGAAACAAAATGGGTATCAGAATATAATTTTAGGGAATATAATTGGTAACATGGTTCTGATAATGATTATAGAACAGCTGATCTTGAATTTAGAGGGAGTATCAAGCGATTATATTGTTCAGACTTCTTCCTTAGGGCAGGTAAATCATTGTGTTTGTCTCCAAGTAATGACTTTGTAGTTCATGGAAAATAATAGATTTATCAAAGGTCAAAACAAACAAACAAAAAAAAAAAAAACTAGAAGCTAGAAAAAGTGGAATTGAACTCAGACTTTTTATTACCTTCTGTTTTATTGTTGTTGTTCTATTACACTGGCTGTAGAGTAAGAAAACAAGATTCCTAACATGTATTAGTCTCTAGAAAAACTTATAAGAAAAAAAAAGTTAGCCAAAAAATCTACAAAAAGTAATAACAAAAATAACAAATAACAAAAAGTAAAAAGGGGAAAATTTATAAGCCTATTTACCCTTAAAAAAAAAACTTCTCATAAATGGTCACACATTACATTTTAAAACATACCGAGATCTTTTCCAAATGTACCAGTCATTGAAATGTGCTCTGGAGGTAGGATATCAAGGATATGAGAGATATTAACCACTTCTAATGATAATATAATTCCATCTCTTTTTTGTCCCTTATTTGGAAGCAGTTAAATGCTGAATGACCCCTAGTTGACTTCATGTAGTATTTCCTGAAGAGGAGTGGGATGTCTAGAGAGGTTGGAACAAGACTAATGACCCATATGTCTATCAATGCCAACTAGCTCCGGATCACTGCTTGACAGATAAGCATCCATTTATAGGATAAAAGTACTTTATGATTTTTTTTTAACTCAACACTGGATGAGAGCCAGGGCTAAACTTAAAGTATTGGTCACCCTGTCCTTGAGGATGCTCTGGTAAATTCTGCCCTATATATGATGCATAACATGATATGTGAAAATAAAGTCAATTAAAGCTCAAATAACATTCTTCATTAACAAAGCTTATAGGAAGTTAATTGTATTCAAGAAAGTGAAAAAAGGGTAGGAATGCATGTGGTATAGCATTTGAGAGATGAAAACAATTTTAGCAATCTTCTTATGCAATCCCCTAATTTTTAAAATTGAAACCTTAAGGATCAAAAACATTAAATAATATTCCCAAGGTCACTCAGCTACTTAGAATTAGTATTAAAACCCAGCTTATCGAACTTCAGTTTGATCTTCTATTATATCACATTAGTACTTAACTCCACAGTTGTGTTTATAGGAAGATTTACATTCTTTTCATTTTTGAAATTCAAAGTATATCATAATTACAGAGACAATTCACTATTTCATATAACCTCAGAATTCAATAAATCCTGCAATTCTTCTAACCAGACCAAGGATATATATGAACAATGATCCCTTCTATATCATATATAGAAAATATTTCTGCAGACCTCACACCAATGTACTTCTACATATAAATCAATATTACTTCATATATTTGAACTTATTAGTCACTCAATTCATTTACTTTTAATTTCTTATTCATCAACTCTAGAATATCTACAAAAATGGTCACATCTTTGTTCTTATTATCTGACTTGTCCTTACTATAACCCAACCATTCTACTCATGTTAAGGAACTCTTAATTTTTTTTTTTAAATTTGATGTCAATCTCTTAGGTTCCAACTATCTCTCCGCTTCACTGTTCTTTTTCTTCACCAAAACCATGATCACTTCATCCAAACCTCAGTTCTTTCCCAGGCCATTATTTCTGAACTGGTTGCATCTTTCCTTCTTAACTCCTTGTTGAATCAGTTCAATTGTATATTGTCTTTAAAAGCAAAGGAAGATGGCCAAGTTGTACCAGACTTAAAACTATATTATAAAGAGGAAGGCATCAAAAACATTTGGTACTGATTAAGAAATAGAGTAGTAAATCAGTGGAATAGATTAGGATCAAAATACACAATAGTCAAAGAATATAGTAATCTAGTATTTGAAAAAAAAAAAAAAAAAAGACCCTGGCTTCTAGGATAAGAACTAAGTATTTGACAAAAATTGTTGGGAAAACTGGAAAATAGTATAGCAGAAAGTAGGCATTAACCACACCTAACACCCTATACCAAGATAAGGTTCAATTGGGTCCATGATTGAGATGTAAGGGTAATACTATAAACAAAATCAAAGCAGCCCACATCAGAAAAGAAGTAGAAAGCTAGAAACTTTGTATTTTATATCCACTGTTTCTGATAAAGGCCTCATTCTAAAATACACAGAGAACTGATTTAAATTCATACAAATACAAGCCATTCTCCAATTGATAAATGGTGAAAGGATAAAAACAGACAGTTTTCAGACTATGAAATTAATCATTTCTAGTCATATGAAAAATGCTTTAAATCAGTATTGATTAGAAAAATGCAAATTGAGACAACTCTGAGATAACATTTCACATGTGATGGTAATAAATGGTGGAGGGAATGTGGGAAAACTGGAACACTAATGCATTGTTAGTGGATTTATGAAATGACCCAACCATTCCACAGAACAATTTGGATATATAGCCAAAGAGCTACCAAACTGTGCATACCCTTTGATCTAGCAGTATCCCTACTAGGTCTATATGCCAAAGAGATCATATGAAAGGGAAAAGGAACCACATGTTCAGGAATGTTTGTGGCAGCCCTTTTTGTAGTGGCAAAGAACTGGAAAATAAGTGGATGCTCATCAGTTGAGGAAATAAGTTATGGTGTATGAATGTGGGAAATTATGAGCAAGCTATTTTCTGTGGGAAATGGTGAGGAAGCTATTTTTGGAAAAGCATGGAAAGATTTATATAAACTAACACTAAGCGAATTGAGTAGAATCAAGAGAACACTCTACACAGCAATAACAAGATTATGTGATGATCAACTGTGATAGACATAGCTCTTTTCAACAATGAGGTGATTCAAGGCAGTTCTAATGTTTTTGTGCTGGAAAGAACCATCTATATCAAGAGAAAGAACTGTGAAGATTGAATGTGAATCAAAACATAGTATTTTAACTTTTGTTGTTGTTTCTTTGTTTTTTCTCTTTTTTTCATTCATCGTTTGATCTTATTTTTCTTGTGTAATATGATGAATATGGAAATATGTTTAGAAGAATTATATATGTTTAATCTATATTCAATTACTGGTTGTCTATAGGAAGGGTTGGAGGGAGGGAGGGAGAAAGATTTGAAATACCAGTTTTGCAGAGGTGAATGTGGACAATTATCTTTGCACGTATTTGGGGGAAAAAAAAAAAAGCTATTTTAAAATATCGAACAAGAAAAAAAAAAAAAACTACACTGTCATCTTCTCTCAAGTCCCTTGCCCCTTTATAATATTAAAGGTATTGCCCTGACAAATACCAGTCTTAATATTACTGCTGTGGATCCAGAATTAATGCACTTTGAGAATCACTCCTTTTTGTTCACATACATATGCCTATATTCTTCCATTAATATTTGTCATGCAAATAAACTAAAATAGAATGTACCCTAGTATCCTGTTGTACAACCTGGTCTGAGAAACAGAATGGTCTGAAAAACAGACTAGTCTCTCCTTCCCACTCCTATTCTGCAGAAAATCCTAACTGTGCAACTGGGCAAAGAGGTTAGCTTGTTGTTCCAGATCAGCTTCAAGCCCCTGCCATAGGGACATTGACAATTACGTTACTTGTCATCCTCTTCACCCTGCTTCTCAATCCCTAAAACGTATATAAACATTATATACTGTTCATTTTGTGGAGACAAGGAGATAACTCCCATGCTGACAAAATTAATAAATTGAGCCATGGCTTTAGAATCTCACTTTTAATCCTTACCCATGAACACTTATGCACATCATTTGATTTTAATTAGTCTCGGTTGTCTTATCTGTAGAATGGTTCCTGAATTCATTTCATTTTGAAATCTTTAACCCTATGAGTTGTTGAGATATAGGTGGAAGATTAAAGATGTTGATATTATTACAAAGTCACTTTATTGATTTTGTTTAAATGACTTTCTTTGTTATGGGTGGGATACTCAGGAATAGAGTGTTAAACTTTTGAAATGAGAATAATAATGCTTAACAAAAAAACAAACAAACAAAAAAACAGGATATATTTCCTATACTTCATTATATTACTACAATATTCTGCAGCAGACCTTACACATAAATGCCACTCAACAAATATCTGTCAATGAATGAAGTGATTGAGACAACTTTAATGTGTCAAAAATTTTTGTTTCATTTGCCATTGATTGCAGAGAGGTAAAAGATGTCTAAATGAATATTTTGTAATAAAAAAATCATAGTCCAGTCTGCCATTTCACATTCATAACCTATTTTTGAACTAAATTTATAATATAATAACATGGGGATTATTAAGATACTTGGGAAAATAATACAACTTGAGGTTTAATTGTGAATCATTTGTATGTGACTGTGGGAATATTTTTATTGACTATACCTACATATTATGAGGGCTTTTTTTTTTTTTTTTTTTGCAGAGGTGAAGAGATATGAGCAAGCTAGAAACTGGTAGTAGTGAAAAAAGTTATATATATATATATATATATATATATACACAGAGAGAGAGAGAGAGAGAGAGAGACATTATCTGAAATCTCTTTGACAATGTGTGTGTCTGGCTTAGGTTACTTCATATCTTCATCTTTAAAAAAGAGAAACAACTTGCTATTTCTAAAGATCATGTATTTGTGTTGACATTACACTAGGAACTTGGCCTGGAAACAGTTCACATTAGAGAAGTAGTCTAGAATTCAAATGTGCTCACCTCCTTCACAAACTTGCCTGTACTTCTGAGGTGTGATTGCACTGAAGATAATATTACCAGGCTATGTATTGAGTCTGAGTGATACCACAAAGAAATTGGAGTTAGTGTCATTTCATGACATTGTTCTTCATGAAAAAATGGTAACTCCTAGGTGATTGAAAAACAAGAAAAAGATAAACACCCAAACTCATTTGGAAAAGAAATAGAGAGGCTGACCAAGTTTATGTTTTACATTAATCTACTTAATGATTTATCTAAAATGCTTTTAAATGGGAGGAGCCTCTGAGAAGGTCACTTATTTATAATTTTCTGGCCACATTCCTAATATTGTGTTTTTTTTTGTTTGTTTTTTTTTTCAGAGATCACTGAACTTTCTCTACAGCATCATTATAGATCACTGAATTTTAGAGGTGAAAATAATTTTACAGGTCATGAAGCTTATTGTTTTACAGATGAGATAACTAAGGTCCAGAGAGATGGAACTTGATATGGGTCACACAGCTAGAAAATGGGTCAGTGACCTTGTGAACAGAGATAGTTTTCTCCTCATTTTGCAATTGAGAAAATTGAGACACAGGAAAATAAAATAACCTAGCATTTGGTCATTCAGTGCCAACACAATATTCTTACTCAATTGTCTTACTGCTTTACATTGATGATTCCTTGAAACTAAGACATTTTCAGATTTGTTGATTTTTTTAGACATATAACCAAATATACATATTGTTATAAAATATAGAAAAACAAAATAAATTTTGTATTTCAAAACCTATACCTAAAAAAGGATGACAAATGTAATTGTTATTATAAAATATGAAGGCAATAAATATTCAGGATTACAAACCAGTCTACATCATTGTATGTGCAATAGAAACATGTCATTGTGACAAGACAGTTGTTATTCCTCACTTCTTCCTCTACATAGGAGGGAAAGGGTATTATAGCTTTGTAGATCTTTCAGAAAATATATCCTTTTGGCTTTTTGCTGTCAGGTAATCAGAGAGGGAATATAGGCTCTCCAGTTGGGGAAAAATAGAGACTCAGAGAAGTAAGACAACTAATTCCACATACTGGTTAATAGCCAAAACTAGAATTCATTTTTCCTGTTTTTTTTCCGTTGACCTTTCTACTCTCTGATAGACATTCATTCAATTATTTCTTTTCTGACTTTTATTTTGACAATTATCCTGTATCCGCTCTATACAATGCACAGGTCATTAAAAAAAAAATTGAGGCAGGTAGACAAACCCTGAGCATGCCTATCCTAATCCCATCAGCTCTGCAAAGGCATAAATGCATGACAAAGCTCCAGTAGAGCTCTTGTAAGAACTGAATTTGGGGCACTTTTCATTAATGGAATTGTGCTTCATGGGAAATGGAAGACAGTTTCAGGCACAAAGCTAAAAATGGAAACTTGGATTAGATTAAAGAAAGAAGAGACAGACAAGGAGGAGATCAATAGAAATTGGGAATGTAGAATTTCACCACTCTGCTTACTGTTTTGCTCTATGTTGATAATTATCACTTATATGAATATATAACCCCCCACAATCCTGTAAAGTAGATGAGCAAATATTATTTTCCTTATTTTTAGCACATGTATAAATTGAGTGAAAGAGATGAAGTTATTTATTCTGACACATTTTGACCCCCAATTTTACAGTCATTATAATATATAACCTTCTTAGTAGCATGAGTTAAGACCACAACATGAGTAAAAATCCCAAATAGATGATGTAATTTTATTTTATTTTTTAAAATTTTTTAAATTAATTAATTAATTAATTAATTAATTTAATAGCCTTTTATTTACAGGTTATATGCATGGGTAACTTTACAGTATTAACAACTGCCAAACCTCTTGTTCCAATTTTTCACCTCTTACCCCCTACCCTCTCCCCCAGATGGCAGGATGACCAGTAGATGTTAAATATATTAAAATATAAATTAGATACACAATAAGTATATATGACCAAACCATTATTTTGCTGTACAAAAAGAATCAGACTCTGAAATATTGTACAATTAGCTTGTGAAGGCAATCAAAAATGCAGGTAGGCATAAATATAGGGATTGGGAATTCAATGTAATGGTTTTTAGTCATCTCCCAAAGTTCTTTCTCTGGGCATAGCTGGTTCAGTTCATTACTGCTCCATTGGAAATGATTTGGTTGATCTCGTTGCTGAGGATGGCCTGGTCCATCAGAACTGGTCATCATATAGTATTGTTGTTGAAGTATATAATGATCTCCTGGTCCTGCTCATTTCACTCAGCATCAGTTCGTGTAAGTCTCTCCAGGCCTTTCTGAAATCATCCTGTTGGTCATTTCTTACAGAACAATAATATTCCATAATTTTCATATACCACAATTTATTCAGCCATTCTCCAACTGATGGGCATCCATTCAGTTTCCAGTTTCTAGCCACTCCAAAAAGGGCTGCCACAAACATTCGTGCACATACAGGTCCCTTTCCCTTCTTTAAAATCTCTTTGGGATATAAGCCCAGTAGTAACACTGCTGGATCAAAGGGTATGCACAGTTTGATAACTTTTTGAGCATAGTTCCAAACTACTCTCCAGAATAGTTGGATTCGTTCACAACTCCACCAACAATGCATCTATGTCCCAGTTTTCCCGCATCCCCTCCAACAATCATCATTATTTTTTCCTGTCATCTTAGCCAATCTGACAGGTATGTAGTGGTATCTTAGAGTTGTCTTAATTTGCATTTCTCTGATTAATAATGACTTGGAGCAGATGATGTAATTTTAAACTAAAAAATACTCCAAGTTCACAGGCCCTATCATTTAGTGCCCTTGTCCCACTCCCTATCCACCATATAACCAACTATTTTACAAATATATATGCCACTACTACGGACAGATTAGGACTGAGCAACAGACTATAGATGGTTCAATAAAAACATGTAAGAAGAAAAAGAAAAGAAGTACCCTATCGGCCATTGTTCTTTCTTATTCTGTGCCTGCACCTCTCTCTCCCTTTTCTCAATTAAATAATAATAACCACCATTTATATAGCACTTTAAGGTTACAAAGTTCTGTTTTACATGTTATCTCATTTAATCTCTTTCCAAATATAACATTTATATTCATACATACATATGTGTATGGGTGTATATGTGTGTGATGAAAAGAAATAAAAGAACTCTAAGCAACTTCTAGGTTTCAAAGCATGCACAAAAGAAAAGGAAAAGTTATGAATTTAATTGATGTTGATAAGCAATAATCGCTTACTCCTGAATTAAAAAAAAAAAAAAAAAGCCTTTTACAACTGACTTAGAGACTAAGTCTTCTTGTCTTGGAGAAAGCAAAAGAAATTAAAAAAAAAAAAAAAAAAAAAAAAAAAAAAGGAAAACTCTGCAAACTATGCCACATGCATTATATGTCTAAACCCTTTGATTTCCATATTGCTTTTCCCTAGCTGTGATACCAGCAGGGTACACTCAAGTAAGCATAGACAGAAGGGAAGTCATTACAGTTTCTGTAGCAAGATCTGGGTCTCTTCTCCCCGGTGAAAGCTTGTTAGAGGTGATCTAAAGGGGCAGTTACCTTTCCATTTTCTGCTTTTTAATGGTGCAATTTGAGACTACAAACTCTCAGATGATAGTCAAAGAAGCAAAAGGTCACCTGTGAATTGTCAGCAGGTGCTAAGGGCAGCTGGAGGGAATCATTGCCTGCTGCAACCCTTGATACTAATTAGCCAACCTTTCATTAATTACACACAACTACCTCTAATTCTAGGAACTATTTTGTTTTCTTCTTAAATCTGCAGAGAACATAGTCTTAATCTGGTGCAATTTGGCTCTGCCTTTATAAATTTTAAGAAAGTCACTAGGACTCCACTTCTTGGATTCATGTTTTGCACTAGAAATGGGAAAGGGGACTTCTCATATAGTGACTGTCCTAGTGGGAAAATGCTAAAAAAGTCCCCACATCAACCTTGCAGATAATCGAAATGATTTGTGAAAACCTATTTCCTAAGGAATAGCACACAAGGGTCAAATTAGTGGAAGCTGGGGATTCAATAGGTGGCAGCTTTAGTCTGTGTAACTGCCTTAAGCCTGGTCCCAAGAGAATGCTAGGCGTGCATTTCTTGTAGGAGCGGCTGTGCTCTCAAGTCCTAGTCTCTTTTAGGTAGCCATAGAGTTAGAAATCTTGAAGAAAATTCAACAAAAACCCTAATTGCCGTTTGAGTTTTTCATTATTTTGAACTTGAGATATTCCTGGGCATAAAGTACTTCCAGATAAGGAAACCTTCTCCACTATGCAAAGTTAGCACTTTTGCTACACCTTAGATTCCTAGTTGCCTAGACCTAAAGAACCAATAGAGAAACTACTTTGTCCAGTCAGACTGAGTATGTGTCAGATACAACAAACACTTAAACCCAAGTGTTCTTCTCACCTGCGGAATTGGCATTCTATCCATTCTGACAAGGTGTTTTTTACTGGGTTGCATATTTTAATAATGTACCATTATTCTACTCTATCTTGTTTTATTACCACTATGTTTCACTTCCCTCCAACATATGTCCTGAATTTATTTTATATCATTTTTAGCTGAAGGTCATATCTCCATCTTCTGCTCTTCCCTATAGTCCCAAGAACTATGCCAAACAAAACATAGATGAAGAAGAAAAAATGTATCACTTATTTGCTCTCTAACAATAAATATCTCCTAATTTTTCAGAATCTCAGTTTCCTGATCTATAAAATGGAGATAAAATCTTCAGTATAGATATTACTGAAGTATGGGGCTCAATAAGATGTTTCTGTTATAAATAAATTTCTGAACCCCCTAAAGGGTGAAGTTAACAAAATACTTTAAGATGAGTAAATCAGCTTAAACTTTTAATATGGTCCTTTAGAAGGAGGTGTAAAAATATGAATTTACAGGCTGATACAGAAAGGATAAACAAGCTTTTATATTCTAAGGTTAGATGTATTCCTCTCTTCAGAAGTTTGGCCTGATCCCTTCCAGTTCATCTTCCTCATCTATCCCTTACACGTTGCTCCTAGACAAGTTTCCTCTCCCTGATCATACATCCCATGATAAAAAATGGTGACTACCTCTATGTGTTGGGTAATATACAATGAGCCTATTAAGCAAGCCACAAGGAAGAAAAGTCTCTCTGATGATTGATCTGGCCTATTTAAGCCAGTTTCTAACCTAGACTCCTTTATCGAAACTTGTGGTTATTAGGATTTCTTCTGAAAGCTGATTGGACAGTAGTGCTTATTATTTTACATTATCTTGAAACTTACATCTTGTGGAAGACTAATTTTGAGTATTTCTCACATTTATATAAAGATTTATAAATGTTAAAATAATATATGCATATCCAAATGATTCATATGTATTCGTTATCTGTTGATTATTAATAGAATGTATGTGTTTTTTGTTTTCCCCACACCAAGGACCATTGAACCAGTATGTACATAGTACTCAACAAATGAGTGGATATGTATATATCAAAAGACTTAAATTATTTAATTAAAAAACAAATATTTATTAGTATCTATTATATAAGTTTATTATACATTTGTGTATATTTACACACATACATACATACACATATACACACACAACTATACACACACACATCATTATGGACATCTATACTATTGACAAAAGAATGATTTATAAATGTCATTTATTAAGTCTACTTCATTGACTACTAGGTGCTACAATGAATAGAGAATGGCCCAGCATGGCCCAGATTCAGGAAATTTTAAGATACTGTCTGGCTTACAATAAACTCTTAATAATTGCTTTCCCCCTTTATTTCCCTTTCCAAAAATAACCACTTGCTGAATTGGCCTAATATTTTCCTTTAACTGAAAATATTAGGGTTCATATGGCTTTGCAAATGTAATTCCATTATAAATATCCAAATTAATAACAAAGGACATATGGGGGGGCGGAGCCAAGATGGCGGAGAAGACACATGCGTCTTTCTAAGCTCTTCTCTTACCCTCTTTATCAATAATATATCAAGCCTCAAAAATAGTCTTGACTGCTACAATTCGTAAAGATAAGAAGTAGAACAACTCACCGGCCGAAAAAAATCTGCAGTCTCGCCAAAAAAGGTTGGTTCCGGGGCCAGGGGGGAGATCGGCAGACTGGGAGAGAAATTAGGTTCGAGGAGAGTCTCAAACCGAGGGTGAAGGCACAGATCTCAGCACAGCGCGCAGCCCCAACCGCAGTAAGGGGCTTTTCCTTGGGTGCAGTTGTGATCCTGCACGGCAGGAGGACGCAGCCCGGGTTAGCCTCCAATCTGCGCAGGGGGGAGCTCGGCTTGGGGCCATAGAGCTTTTTTTTCCAGGGCCGATTTGCATCAGGCAGAGACACTGGGCAGAGTTTGTGGCTGTCTGCGTTCTGCGCTCAGCTGCTAATACTCACAGTCCCACAAGAGGCTCCGGCCTGGGGAGGTGACACTTTCACCACTTAGTCTCTAGCCAAGGGCAATCGCTAATCCACTCAGCCCTACTAAGCAGTTTGATAGCTCGGCAGTGCTGAATCCACCTCCTGTTGGGGAAGGGAAAACTCTCACCCAGAGCACTCCCATACCTCGGAGCCGGAAATCGGTTTACATCTCTACTTATTCTGCAGAGGAAGCTGGTAACCCCTTGCTCTAGGAGACCTACCCTAAAGGCTTTAAAACATGAATAAAAAGATGAAAAGAACAATCGACAGCTTCTATGCAGAAAAGAGCAGGTCAGCAAACCTGAAGAGACCTCAAACAGCAAAATGCATCAGACTGTCCTCCTTACATAATGCTCTCATAGAAGAGGCCATTAAAAGTCTCAAAAGAGAGTTAGAAGATAAATGGGGAAAGGAAAGAGAAGCCTTACAAGAGAGAGCAACAACTTCCTGAAATACGAATTGAAAAATAAAGAATTCACTACAAAGTAGGATTTGGATTTGGAAAGACAAAGAACTCGCAAGAAAGTAGGATCCATGAATTGGAAAAGACAAAGAACACGCAAGAAAGTAGGATCTGTGAATTGAAAAGAAAATAATCACTAAAAAAAAAATTAGTGAAATGGAAAAAATTCCACAGACCAAAACAATACATTCAAAACTCAATTGGACATATACAGAAAGAAGTAAAAAAGCTATTGAAGAAAATAATTCTTTAAAAATTAGAACTGAACAAATTGAAACTAATGATTCATTGAGACAGCAAGAATCAGTCAAGCAAAACAAAAAATGACAAACTGGAAAAACCATGAATTATCTACTTGCAAAACGACAGACTTGGAAAATAGATCTAGAGAGATAATCTGAGGATTATTGGACTCATCTGAAAACTATGATGAAAAAAAGAGCCTAGATACTATTTTACAAGAAATCATCAAAGAGAACTGCCCAGATGTAATAGAATCAGAAGGTAAAATAGGCATTGAAAGAATTCATCGAACACCTTCTGAAAGAAACCCTAAAATAAAACCCCAAGGAATATTGTGGCAAAATTTCAGAACTATAAGATTAAGGAAAAATTTTACAAGCAGCCAAAAACCCATTTAAATACTGAGGTGCCACAATAAGGATCACCCAAGATCTGGCTGCCTCTACATTAAAGGAAAGAAGGGCCTGGAATATGATATTCTGAAAGGCACAAGAACTTGAGATGCAGCCAAGAATAAACTACCCAGCTAAGCTGAGCATTTTCTTCCAGGGAAGAAGATGGACATTTAATGAAACAAATGAATTCCATTTGTTTCTGAAGAAAAACCAGAACTAAACAAAAAATTTGATCTCCAAGCATAGAACTCAAGAGATGCAGAAAAGGTAAAATAACTCTTGAGAATTGTATTTCTGTTGTGGATATACAAAAAGAATACATGTATAATTTGATTGTACTGATATAACATAAAAAGGGAAGTAGATATGGAAAAGGGATGATGGCAGAATAAGGTGGGAAGGAGGGATAAAAGAGGGGAACCACATCCCACAAAGAGGCTAAGGAAACTTATCATATCTGAGGGAATTTAGAGAGGGGAGGAACATGTGTGAATCTTACTCTCATCAGAGTTGGCTCAAAGAAAAATAATTGACATTTGTTTTAGAGAAAATTCTCTCTCGCCTCATTAAAAACGGGGAGAGGAAAGGGAAAAGAAAAAGAGTAATAAGGGAAGGAAGGGGAAAGAATCAAAGGGGGAGGGAGGGATTATAAAGAGGATAAGTATCGTGATACAAGAGGGGTACATAAGTTTAAAAGGGGAAAGAGGGTTGGGGGAGGCAAGAATAAGTAAAGCACAATCTGGGGTTATTAGGATGGCAGGAAATACAGATTTAGTAATTCTAACCTGTAAATGTAATGGATGAACTCCCCATAAAGAGGAGGCAGATAGCAGACTGGATCAAAAGTCAGAACCCTACAATATGTTGTTTACAAGAAACACATTTAAAGCAGGGGGATGCATATAGAGTAAAAGTAAAAGGATGGAGCAAAATCTATTATGCTTCAGGTGAAGTCAAAAAAGCAGGGGTAGCCATCCTTATCTCAGATCAAGCAAAAGTAAAAATTGATCTAATTAAAAGAGATAAGGAAGGTAACTACATCCTGCTAAAGTGTAGCATAAACAACGAAGCAATATCAATATTAAACATATATGCACCAAGTGGTATGGCACTCAACTTCCTAAAGGAGAAGTTAAGAGAGTTGCAAGAAGAAATAGACAACAAAACTGTAATAGTAGGAGATCTCAACCTTGCACTCTCAGAATTAGACAAATCAAACCACAAAACAAATAAGAAAGAAATTAAAGAAGTAAATAGAATATTAGAAAAATTAGGTATGTTGGATCTTTGGAGAAAATTGAATGGAGATAGAAGGGATATACTTTCTTCTCAGCAGTTCATGGAACCTATTCAAAAATTGACCATATATTAGGACATAAAGACCTCAAAATTAAATGCAAGAAAGCAGAAATAGTAAATGCTTTCTTTTCAGATCATGATGCAATAAAAACTACATTCAACAAAAAGTTAGGGGGAAATAGACCAAAAGTAATTGGAAACTAAACAATCTCATCTTAAAGAATGATTGGGTGAAGCAGCAAATTATAGATACAATTAATAATTTCACTCAAGATAATGACAATGATGAGACATCATACCAAAATTTGTGGGATGCAGCCAAAGCGGTAATAAGAGGTAATTTTATATCCTTAGAGGCTTACTTGAATAAAACAGAGAAAGAAAAGATTAATGAATTGGGCTTGCAACTAAAAAACTAAAAAAGACCAAATTAAAACCCCAATCAAATACTAAATTGGAAATTCTAAAATTAAAAGGAGAAATTAAAAATATTGAAAGTAAAAAACTATTGAACTAATTAATAAAACTAAGAGTTGGTTCTATGAAAAGCCAATAAAATAGATAAGCCTTTGGTAAATCTGATTAGAAAAGGAGGGAGGAAAATGAAATTAGTAGTCTTAAAATGAAAAGGGAGAACTTTCCACCAAGGAAGAGGAAATTAGAGAAATAATAAGGAGTTATTTTGCTCAACTTTATGCCAATAAATTTGATAACCTAAGTGAAATGGATGACTACCTCCAAAATATAGACTTCCCAGACTAACAGAGGAAGAAGTAAATTGCTTGAATAGTCCCATTTCAGAAAAAGAAATAGAACAGGCAATTAAACAACTCCCTAAGAAAAAATCCCCAGGACCAGATGGATTTACATGTGAATTTTACCAAACATTTAAAGAACAATTGGCCCCAATGCTATATAAATTATTTGATAAAATAGGAATGAAGGAGTCCTACCAAATTCCTTCTATGACACAGACATGGTACTGATACCTAAACCAGGTAGGCTGAAAACAGAGAAAGAAAATTATAGACCAATCTCCCTAATGAATATTGATGCTAAAATCTTAAATAAGATATTAGCAAAAAGACTACAGAAAATCATCTCCAAGATAATACACTATGATCAAGTAGGATTTATACCAGGAATGCAGGGCTGGTTCAATATTAGGAAAACTATCAATATAATTGGCCATGTCAATAACCAAATTAACAAAAACCATATGATCATCTCAATAGATGCAGAAAAAGCATTTGATAAAATCCAACATCCATTCCTATTAAAAACACTTGAGAGTATAGGAATAAATGGACTTTTCCTTAAAATAATCAGCAGCATCTATTTAAAACCATCAGTAAGCATCATATGTAATGGAGACAAACTTCAACCATTCCCAATAAGATCTGGAGTGAAACAAGGTTGCCCACTATCACCGTTACTATTTAATATTGTATTAGAAACGCTAGCTTTGGCAATAAGAGCTGAGAAAGAGATTAAAGGAATAAGAATAGGCAATGAGGAAGCCAAATTATCACTCTTTGCCGATGACATGATGGTATACTTAGAGAACCCCAGAGATTCTGCTAAAAGTTATTAGAAATAATCCACAACTTTAGCAAAGTTGCTGGTTATAAAATAAACCCACATAAGTCATCAGCATTCTTATATATCACTAACAAAATCCAACAGTCAGAGTTACAAAGAGAAATTCCATTTAAAGTAACTACTGATAATATAAAATATTTAGGAATCTATCTGCCAAGGGAAAATCAGAAACTTTATGAGCAAAATTACAGACCACTTTTCACACAAATTAAGTCTGATCTAACCAATTGGAAAAATATTAAATGCTCTTGGATAGGGCGAGCAAATATAATAAAGATGACAATATTACCTAAACTAATCTATTTATTTAGCGCTATACCAATCAGACTCCCAAAAACTATTTTAATGATCTAGAAAAATAACAACAAAGTTCATATGGAAAACAAAAGGTCAAGAATTTCAAGGAATTAATGAAAAAAATCAAATGATGGTGGCTTAGCTGTACCAGATCTAAAACTATACTATAGAGCAGCAGTTACCAAAACTATTTGGTATTGGCTAAGGAATAGATTAGTTGATCAGTGGAATAGATTAGGTTCAAGGGATAAAACAGTCAACATAAACTATAGCAATCCTGTAGCTACATAAAATTGCTGAATTGAAACTAAGATCGCAGACTTTAGGCATGATCCATGAACGCCGTACACCAAGATTATGGTCAAAATGTTATGACTAGGCATAAGAATGAATATTAATAAATTAGAGGAACATAGGATATTACCATCTTAGACCTGTGGAAGGGAAGGTTTATGACCAAGTCAAGAACTAGAGATCATGACTGATCACAAGAATGAAAATTTCGATTATACAATACTGAACATAGTTTTGTCAACAAAACTAATGCAGACAAGATTAGAAGGGAAGTCAATAAACTGGGAAAATATTTTACTAGATCAAGGTTCTGATAAAGCTCATTTCCAAAATATATAGAAATTATACTAAATATAAAAAGTTTTCTCCAATTAAAAAATGGTCACAAGGATATGAACAGACAATTCTCAGATGAAATTGAAACTATTTTCAGTCATTGAAAAGATGCTCCAAGTCATTATTAATCAGAATATAGCAGAATTAAGACCTAACTCTAAGAATACCACTACACACCTGTCAGATTGTAAAGATGACAGGAAAATAATGAATGAATTTCTCGAGGATGTGGGAAAACTGGACATTGATTCATTGTTGGTGGAGTTGTGAACAGATCCAACCATTTTGGAAGTAGTTGAACTATGCAAAAAGTTATCAAACTGTAGCATACCTGACTCACAGCAGTGTACTACGGATTATATCCCAAAGAGTTATAAAGAAGGGAAAGGGATGATGTGACGAATGTTTGGGCAGCTTTGTAGTGGTAGAAACTGGAACGAATGGATGTCCATTGTTGGAGAATGCTGAATAAATTGTGTATATGAGAATTTGGAACTACTGTTCTAAGAAAGTTATCAAACTGTGATGATTTCAGAAAGGCCTGGGAGATTACACGAACTGATGCTAAGTGAAATGAGCAGGACCGGTAGATCGATATGTTGTGCAGCAACAATATAGATGATGAACTAGTCCTGATGGATCAGGCCATCCTTCAGGCTAACAAAGATCACCAAATCATTATGAATGGACGTGTAATGAATGAACTAACATGATCTTCAGAAAGAGCCTGGAGATGACTAAAACCATACTTGAATTCAGTCCCTATGATTTATGCAACCAGATCTTTGATTCTTCACAACTAATTGTGCAATGAATTCAGAGTCTGATGTCTTGATCTAGCAAAAATGTTGTCATGATACTAAATTATGTATCTAAGTGAATTTAATGATACTTAACATCACTGGTCATCTCCATTGGAGGATGGGGTGGGTAGAGTGAAAAATTGAACAAGAGGTTTGTGCATATTTAATGCTAAATTACCCATGTATATATCCTGTAAATTAAAGGCTATTAAATAAAAAACAAAAAAAAAAAAAAAAAAAAAACAAAGGACATATGAAGAAAGACACTTTGCAACAAGAGAAAGAAATGATAAAGAGAAGTAAATTTCAAATAATTTTGTCTGTGTTGTTTGTGTGTAATATAAAATTATAGCCATCTGCATTAGGTGAAGGGGAATAAAAGGGTGAAAGGCATTTATTTAATGAAAAGGGTATTGGTACATTTTAGATTTTAAAGTTCCAGTGTATATTTTAATTTAATTCTATTAGAATAATACTTATTTTATCTCATAAATTAAAAATAAATAAATTCTAAAGTATTGCCTCTAATGTATCAATTGACAGCTCCCTTGTGATTTACCCTTCCTTTGGGATTCTTGTGTTTGTCTTCTTATAAGATAATCACAGGGCATACAGCCCATGTGCTTGTGAAGGTATCATTAGAATTTTGGGGCTATCTATTGGTTATACTTTCCTGCTATCATCTTCTTTTTTTAATCACCCACATAAAAACATACAGAGATAGATATATGATTTGTTAGCCATTCCTCATGCGATGCCTACTGTTATCTCCTCTAAGGCAATAAGAAAGCCAAAGAATGGAGACCCAGTAACAGATATATGCATGTGTTATACCCAAATATAATATCCATGTAGAAAAATGTGCCACTAACTCTCCACTAATTGACTTATTAATTCTATTTCTTACGTATGTACATACATCTATATACAATTTTAGTTTCATTCTTTACTTAAGTACTTACTCATAGCTGCTTATTTTTGTGGTATGAAACCTGTTTGCGCTCACCATACTCCTTTTCATTGCCTCGATAGGACTATAAGTTTTTAATTCTTTAGCTACTATAGTCTTTCCATATAACCTACATAGAATGATAAAGTTTTTTAATTGCTTTGTATATCAGTCACTTCATTATGAAATTCACTGGTGTCATATTTGACCTAAGAAACTTTTATGCTTCATTATTACTGTGTATAAAGGCCAGTGATTCAGAAATTTACAGATTGTTCAGTCCTGTGTTGGACTTTCAGCCTCAGGATATGTGTTTACATGTGCCATGCTCAATTGTACTCATTTATCTCTTCCTTCCTCCATGAGAAAGTCTTTCTGAGATTGTTTTTTTTTTTTTTTAAGCAGTCTTTTAGAACTGAAAGTAAAAAAGTAAAAGTATACTCATTTAAGTCTATATCAGTCCCCCAAAAATTAGCTTTCAAAAAGAGTTGAATGAAATGATCTTGTCGTCTTTCCTTAATTAGATATATCAATAAAAGTTATGGAGGAGAAAGAATTAAGTTCTTTGGAACATGGTTTCTAGTTTCATGGCAAGGTGTCCACCAAATTTTGGCTAGGAAGTGAATATAAATCTTCTTAGGTTCACCCTTTCTTCTTTATTCTATTATCATACTAATCCAAACTTAGGTCATGTCTGCATTATTAATAACAGTCACCTAAGTGGTCTTTCTACCTCTAGTATATCTCTCCTACAATCCATCCTAGACACTGCTACCCAATTACATTTTCCAAAATATTTCCCACCACCACTTCTGAACCTATAATAGCTCCCTTTAATTTATCACAGCAAGTCTGGGCTTCTTGGTTTGGCTTTTATAGGTTCCCATAATCTCATTATATTCTCCTTACACAATCTTTTGACCTACTATTTTATTATTATTATTTTTTTTTTTTGCAATTTGCACTTTTCTTTTCTTTTTTTTATTTAATAGCCTTTTATTTACAGGTTATATGTATGGGTAACTTTACAGCATTAACAATTGCCAAACCTCTTATTCCAATTTTTCCCCTCTTACCCCCCCACCTCCTCCCCCAGATGGCAGGATGACCAGTAAATGTTAAATATATTAAAATATAAATTAGATACACAATAAGTATTCATGACCAAACCGTTATTTTGCTGTACAAATAGAATCAGACTCTGAAATATTGTAAAATTAGCTTGTGAAGGAAATCAAAAATGCAGGTGGACAAAAATATAAGGATTGGGAATTCAATGTAATGGTTTTTAGTCATCTCCCAGAGTTCTTTCTCTGGGCGTAGCTGGTTCAGTTCATTACTGCTCCATTGGAAATGATTTGGTTGATCTTGTTGCTGAGGATGGCCTGGTCCATCAGAACTGGTCATCATCTAGTATTATTGTTGAAGTATATAATGATCTCTTGTCCCTGCTCGTTTCACTCAGTATCAGTTCGTATAAGTCTCTCCAGGCCTTTCTGAAATCATCCTGTTCGTCATTTCTAACAGAACAATAATATTCCATAATATTCATATACCACAATTTATTCAGCCATTCTCCAAATAATGGGCATCCACTCAGTTTCCAGTTTCTAGCCACTACAAAAAGGGCTGCCATAAACATTCGTGCACATACATGACCTACTATTTTCTAAACTATTCTACTTTAATAATCTCTGCCTAAATGCCATGTCTCAGTTCTTGCTACTTTCTTTGCCTGCAATGCCCCATTCCTTTCCCTATATGGATATTTATTCTTCAAGGTACTGCTCAATTACTCTTCTTCCCATGAATTTCTTATTTAATTGATGGAGATTTCTAATACTTTTCCTGGGTTAAAATCTGTGCTTGACAATTTCTAGAAGTATGACCCTAGGCAAATCACATAATTGCTTTCTGCCTCTGTTTCCTTGTCTACATAATGAGGATAATAATAGCATATACTTACAAGGGTTGTTATGAGCATAAAATGAGAAAATATTTGCATGGTTTTTTGTAACCTTAAAGTTCTGTATAAAATGTTAACTGTTATTGCTACTACAATGATGGACAGTATTATACAATTTAGCCCAGAATTATTCTCTAATTCATGAATATTTGGTCCTCCTCTTACATGGTAAGCTTTCTGCCTCTGAGAAAAGAATCATCTCATATTCTCTTATATCCCTCACTAACATAAGCTGAGCAAATATTGAGTTCTCCATGAGGGATTGTTGATTGACTAAATTAAATAAGTAATCTCAGAAGAATAGCAATGAGTACTGAGAGCTTTATAACTACATTTTTACATTGCATTGAAGTATATGAAAAAATTCATAGGATATCTTAAGAAATTGAAATTACTACCATATATATTGCTTTAAGCCAAGGTACAAATTGAATGATTATACTTACAGGGGGTATGTAATGAAGGGATCAGTCAGAGGAGGTGTGGGAAAGATGACTGGAAATAGGGACTTAGTGTTATGATAACTATAGCAGACCTATAAGGATTAACATGAAATGCTATGTATTTAGAGTGTTGTAAAAAAAAAAAAAAAAAAAAAAAAAAAAAAAAAAAAAAAAAAAAACTTCATACAAAGATTTAAAGATTTAATGAGATGAATGACTGAGTGTCAAATTGGATAGGTCCAGAAGATGATAATATGGCATTTGGCTGGGAGATTATAATGAGATGCTTAGCTGGGAGTCTAATAAGATGTTTTGCTATAAGTGTTTAATGAAATGTTTGACTGAGAGTATGTGATGAGGGGCGTGACTAGGAGTCTAATTAGATCAGGGAATGGGAGGGTATAATAAGCTATGTGACTGGGATGTAAAGAAATACATGAACAGACCAGTAATTACAGAGGCTTGTGTGAGAAGATATAATAAAATGCTTGCATGGAGTGATGATATATGCATTTAGAGGAGATTGAGATGCACAGTGGTGAAGGTACAATGAAATATGTTGCAAGGATACAATAGTAAAAAAGCAAAATAGGGAGGTGAAATGGGCTGTCAGTCTGGGAATATGTACCTGAAATAAGACATCAAGGTGTGAATGGGCATCTTTTATTAGATATATAGTTGGAACAAAACGGAAATGCAGGACTGATTTTAGTCAAAATGAAATGGACAACATTTGCATTTGGGACCCTCCTCTCATCCCTTTTAGTTAATGAACATTATCAAAAGATTCGACTCCATTCCCCAGGCTTTTATCCACATTTTATTCTTAACTGTTACTAGATCTGGAAGGGCAGCTCTACTAAATCCTTCATTTATCTTAACTCTAGGTGTTCATTTACCCAGGGATATCTTCATTTTAATAGAAAAATTTTCACCGTAAAAAGCCTTAAAAAATTGAAGAAATCAATTATTGATAGCAGATTTTCAGAATAGTTACAGCATAGTAAAGTAGATAACTTTAATTTGATGATGTAAAAGTTGCTTCTCAATTCTACTTACCTCCTCACCACATTATTTAGAAAACCACTTTTGATTACACATATAATCATTTTGTCAATGACTTCTTTTTTACATGAATGACCCTGTTATGTATAATTGTTTATATGTGTTTGGGGATGAAGGGGTGTGTTGTTGGTAAGGTTTAATTTCTCCCACTTTGAGTTATCTGCCTTCACAGGGGTAAAACTTGGGGATATCAGTATTCCAAGAATCATGTTAAATTATTATTCTCACTAATCTAGTTTATCTCTATCCAAATACTATTTTAGACTGTCAATTTCTAATGCTTACCAAAGAAAGGCCATCAGATCTAAAATGTAGCACAATGATTGGCACATAGTAAGTGCTTAATGAATGCTAGATAATTGCTTATTAATTGTGATAACATATGCATTTATAAAAGTTATTTTATGTGTATGAATACCCAAATATTTATAGGTATTTATAAATGTAGAGTACATATTTATTTTTATTCATAATATGTATATGTATATATATGCAAACATATATAATTGTGAAAATATATATATGTATATGTTGTATGTGTGATGTGATGCTTTCATCATCATATCAACCCTAAGGATAGATGCTATTGTGCTATAATAGATAAACCAAAACTCAGACATTTCTACTACCAAGTTTAGCACTCTATTATATCACCTAAGTGACTAGGTGATTTAATTAAACACTCAAACTAAACAGACAACAAACATAAATATCATTTCTTTAACTCAAATTACTCATAAAGGATACATATTCATTAAAAGTGAAGAAACTCTTTCTCTCCTTTTTCTTATTTGTCTTCTACACCACAAAGTCCATATCGTCACAGAGATTCATATTATAATCTTATGTGACCCCTACACGATTACACACGAGGGGAAAAATTCAAGAAAGGAACTAGGTGACCATGGCCAAAAAAGGAAATAATCCTGAATGGGGACCAACACTGAGGAAGGGGTAATGGTCATCTATCATGTATTGTTAGAAACCTTACAAAGTGTTAACTCACTGGAATTGATAGAAACAATGCTTATGTACTTTAGTTTATACCTTTGAGAGTTCATACATTAGCTTACACGTTTGAGTTCACAAGTCTGGGAGATTCACAAGTCAGGAACCCACAATCCCACTCTCTCTGAGGAGGGATTTGAGTTCACCTCTCTCAACCTTTGAGTTCACACCTCTAAAAGAGCATATAAAAGGACAAGCACTAGAGACTTTGAGAGATGGAGAAAGCAGGAGTCCATTCTGGAGATTGACAGAGCCAGGATTCAGTTGAAAAGAGTAGAACTGGAGATTCAGAGAGAGAGCTGGAAGCTGAAGATGAAACTGGAAGAGCAAGAGCTCTTGGAACCAAGGAGGGAGATAGGCCTCTAAGAAAACTAACTGGGCTATTTTGAAAGAGACAATAAAGGATTTGAACTTTTAACAGCTGGCTGCATTTGGGGTGATTATTACTGTGAACTGAAACTAAGGCTGCCTCCAGAAGCCCCCCAAGAAACCTCTCCCAGAGAACAATCATATTTTAGAAAAGAACACTACAATGTATAGCATTTATAACTGAATCAAAGAGAGCAACTAATCCAAACCAAGAAATAGAGACATCTAATCTTCCTTCTTAAGACTGAATTAGCAAAAACCAGAACTTTTCAGAACCATTACCTTGGTCCCATATTGTTTTCATGTGTGTGTGTGTGTGTGTGTGTGTGTGTGTGTGTGTGTATTTCCCTCATAAAAACTGGGAAATTTTTTGTTCTTGTTTATTTATGTTTAATTTTTTCCATTTAATACATATGGTCCAATTTCTTGGTATCCTTGAGATAATTTTAGAGAAAGTTGGATTTTGTTTAGCTTTGATCCAGATTTACTAGAAGGTCAATTACTATAGACATATTTTCCTAACTATAAAGCATGTTATAATATCTTATTGAAGGAAGTTGCTTACTCATATGTAGGCAATAAATTTCCAGAAATACAGACTCTAGACAGACCATTTGTGCATTCTAGGAAAAGTTTGAAAATTGTGTGTCTTGTGTATTTCTGTCCACCAGAGGCTTTGAGCTTTCACTGTAACATATTCTCTTTGAGGTCTCAAAAAAGACTTATGTGCACAAAAGGAAGAATTTTCTACCATTAAAAATAAATTCACTGACAGGTAGGTGATTTAAAAACAAAAGATAGCAATAAATTTTAGTATATTTATTTAAAAGCACAATTGGTGCCCATCACTGAAGCCTTCTGAGTTTTGTGTTCTAGTGTAGTACCAATTCTTTGCACCTAGTTCTCACCCTGGACTAGCACTTTTGGTTTAGCTGTCAGTAGAAGAAAAGCCCTCAAAAATACAGTGGGCATTAATAGGGGAAGAACATAACACACTATATTTTTCAGAGCTGAGTTCTAGTCTTTGGAACAGGCTACATAATTCGAATGTGTCTTCTCTGTTTTTAAGTATTTGTAATACTCCAACTTTGTTAGATAAAATATCTACTATAAATTGTGATAATAATTTAAAAATAAAGTAAATCAAATTCCATGACAAGATAGTTGTCATAATGAATAAAAATATTGTGACCACAAGTCTCAGTTTTGTCATGATTTATTTTGGTGTTCACTCCATAAACTTCATTTCATTAGGGAAATCTATCAGGGGTCCTCAAACTACAGCCTGTGGGCCAGATGCAGCAGCTGAGGACGATTATCCCCCTCACCCAGGGCTATGAAGTTTCTCTATTTAAAGGCCCACAAAACAAAGTTTTTGCTTTTACTATAGTCCAGTCCTCCCACAGTCTGAGGGACAGTGAACTGGCCCCCTATTTAAAAAGTTTGTGGACCCCTGTAGATAAACCCCCTAAAACTCCTTGTAACAATGGCCAGCAATCCCAGGATGCATATTATACCTCTGGCATTCCCCAAATGATCATACTTATATGCTACAAAATTTAATGCATTAAAAATATGAATTTTTCATAAAAAGTGAAAAGTCTTTGACCTCAACTTACATTTTAATTGGAAGTAGGAAATCTTTACCATGAAACACAAGCAAAATAGATAAAAGATAATTTTAGAGAGAAAGGAGCTAGTGTTGTAGGAATGAGAAAAAGAGCCCAGAAGAAGATAGAGCTTGAGGTAGGTTTTGAGTGAAATAAGGAATTCTCAGAGTTGGAGGTAAAGAGAAAGAATATTCAAAGCATAGAAGTTGGTCAATGTAAAGATGAGAAATGGGAAGTAAATTAATAATGGCCGATGAACAGTGAATTTTCTGGTAAGGCTTGACCATAGAATGCATTGAGAGAAGTAAAAAGACTGTAAAGAATGGCAAAATGGTCAATAATTTAAATTCAAGAGATAATTATATTTGATTCTAGATTCAATAGGGAGTCACTGAATTTACTGAATGACATGGTATAATGTATGCTTTGGAGAGGTCACTAGAAGTTGTATGGGGATTGGTTTGGAGAAGGGTGAATCCAGAGGCAGAAAAAAATATAAGTAGGCTATTACAATAATCCTAGATAGAGAGAATGATTTGAATCAGTAATTGTATAAGAGGAGACAAAGGAATGTATATTAGAGATATAGAGATTGGCATTAGGTTCTGTTACCTCCAGTCTTTCTACTCCCTGAGTGTATGCTCAGGCAATTTCTCCCTTCCCAATCTTGCTATTTTAATGAATCAGTTTACATTTTTACTAATCTCTACTTCCAAATCCCCCTTTTCACAGCTGTGGATTATTCCTACCATTTATTAATTAAATCCTTCTATTGATGGACCTCTGAACAGAGCTGAAAAAAGTCTTGAAACCCTGATGACTGGATTCACCACAAATTTTTGTTATCAGATCTCGATTAGGCATTCATTGCCATAAGATAATCCCTTTCTAATTCATCATGGCATGTTCTTTACCTCACCACAGAAGCTTTTCCAAATTCTCTTCTCACACTACCTCTACCCTGACCCTTTCGGCAAAATTCTTTATCTAATAATTGAAAGAAAAAAAATGAGATAAATTCTCACAAACTCTCTTTTTCCCATCTGTTCACCCAATATAGAGTTTATATCATGCTGTGTTATCTTTTTTCCTTAGCCCCTGAATAACCACTTCTACCAAGGTTAATATTTCTACATATATCCTTCATCCCAACTTCTCTCATATTCTCTAGGCGATTGCTCCCATGCTCATTTCCTTTTGTCTCTCTCCAGTCATCTCATTAAACTAAATCTATTTTTGCTTTTGTTAGATCTGAGATCAGGATCATTACCTCTGCTATTTTTTTTTAAATTTCAGCTGAAGCATAATAGATCCTGCTACAGCCTTTAATCATTATTCTGTATATATCTCTCTGCTTCAAATGTGTTTCTTATAAACAATATATTGTAGGATTCTGACTACTAATTCAGTCTACCATTAGCTTCTATTTTATGGGAGAATTCATCCCATTGACATTTGAAATTAAAATTACTAAACCTGTATTTCCCACTAATCTGTTTTTCCCATGTACTTTGTACTCTCCTTCCTCCCTTTTCCTTTCTTACCAGTGTTTTGCTTCTGATCACCATCTCCCTCAATCTGCACTTCCTTTTTTCATCCCTTCCTTTCTTATTCCTTTCCCCTTTTACCTGTTTTCCCTTGTATTAACCTCCATCAGCTCACATATGTCCATTACAGATGCATTTATTGATAGGATGTAATGTTAGTTTCAAAAAATTGATTCTAAGAATTGTAGCTATGTCCAGTCTCTGTTGCATATTATCAAAAAACAAAGAGGAAATATTTTAATTAACTGATCAAATGAATTATTAGTTATGTGATATAGTCAGATAGGTATCACTGATATATGAAATATGAAAGTGCTTCTTTAAAGGATCAAGATAGCTGTCCTTGGGATAAGATTGTTGTAGGAGATTAGGACTTGTAACATTAGTAGGACTTCCTCAATATGTGGTATATAAAAAGCCCAATCCATAAGGAAGTAGGCTTCAGTAAACTGATAGGATTCCTACTGTCACATGCATTGATATGCCTCTTTTGATAATATCACTGTGGCAAATGTGGAGAAAGAGGGAGCTTCATCAACTGAATCAACATTGTATCCTTATTGATTCTTTTAATGATTGAATAAATAAAATTATTACATAATTTGTGAACAATAAATATCTCATTCTTTTGCAATCATTCATAAATTTGGCCTTGATCATAACTTGTAGGTAATGTTACAATTAACATATAAAAATAAAATATAAAATACAAAAGCATATTCTCATAAAACATACTGAAAAAAATATTACAGCTACAGACTCGATTACATAATATGGACAGAAAAGGGAAAATTGGTCCAATCCCCTTGTCTGAGAAAATGGTAAGGTAAACTCCTTAGATCTGTAGGTTTATTTTACCAAGCTAAAATAAGTATCAGATTCCAAATTAGAATCATTGGATAAAGCTGCAACAATATTGTACTTTCAGGCTACTTTAAAGAAAGCAGGGGAAAAAACAAAACAAAACAAAAAAAAGACCCCTCTATTTTTTGATATAACCTATCAGTATACCCCATGTGATTTGCCTTAAAGATGTATCTATGCTGGTGGAACAGGAGAGAAGGGAGTCAAGATGGCAGAGAAAAGGAGAAAATTTGTCTAAGTTGTCCCCAGTTTTCCTTGGAAACAACTTTAAATCAAGTCTTTTCAGGAATTCTGGAGTGCCAAAATCCACAAAAAAGCTGTAGTGAAACTAGCCCAATAGAGCTTAGAAGAATCTCAAGAAAGGTCTGCCTCATTTAAGTAAAGGGGAGCATAGCTCAGTGCAGGCAGTATCCACAAAAGCCTATGAAAGGCTCTTAGCCACAGCATAGTTCAGCAACAAAGACTGCAGGGTCTACATTCAGCAGACTGATGCCACACAATGCCAGTTATGAGGCAACCAACCTGAGCACAATAGAGAAAATGATAGGCCTAGAACCACATGGACACCTATAACAGAGAACAAGTCACCACCCTCTGAAAATCCACAGTCTGGAAAGACTGTGATCAGATGCCTTGCACAACAAACTGGTGACAGTGCCTTTTGTACTGCAGAAGCAAAACTCAACTTTAAAAAGTTTGGGAAACAAAGAACCCTGAACTTCAAAAGCTACTGTGGCAACATGGAAAATCAAAACATAAACTCTGATAAGGACAACAATGTCAAAAGGCCTACAAGAGATGTCTCAAGAGAAATGTAAATTGGTCTCAAGTTCAAAAAAATCTTCTTGGAAGAGCTTTAAAAAGATTATACAAATGAATACAAATGAAGTAAAACAAATAGAAGAAAAATGGAGAAATGAGAGTTATAAGAAATTATTTTAAAAAGAGTCAACATCTTGATAAACAAAGGACAAAACTGAATGAGGGAAACATTCCTTTCAAAATAGAAAAAGGAGATAGAACAGCTAATAAAGAAAATAATTCCCTAAAAATTAGGATATGGCAAGTGAAATCTCATGACTATTAGACATCAAAAATAAGTCAAACAAGATAAAAGAAATGAAAGAAAATTAAAATATGTCATTGGAAAAACAACTGAACTAGAAAACAGATTCAGGAGAGAGAAATTAAGAGTTACCGTACTACCAAAAAGCCATGAAAGAATATCCTGGACAGGATTTTTCAAGAAATTATCAAGGAAATCTACCCTGATATTCAAGAATCAGAGAGTAAAATAGTTGTTTTAAAAATCTTACAATCATCTGCTGAAAGAAATCCCAAAATGAAAATTCAAAGAAATTTTGTAGCCAAATTCTGTAATTATCAGGTCAAAGAAAAAAAATTGCATGCATCCAAAAAGAAATAATTAAATATCAAAGAGTCACAGTCAGGATTATACAAATTTTAGTAGTTTCTACATTAAAGGACTGAAGGACTTGGAATATAATATTCTGGAGGCTAAGAAGTTGTGTTTATAGCCAAAAAAAAAAAAATCAGAGAAAAATGAATATACAATGAAATAGGAACTGACTTTGAAATTTTATTTATAAAAATACTAGAACTAAACAGGAAATTTAGTTTTCAAATACAAAACAAAGAGGAGCATAAAAAGGAAAACAGTAAAGGAAACAGCAACAACAACAAGGAATACAATAATATTAAACTGTATTCATACATGGAAAGATAATACTTGCAATTCTTAAGAAGTTCATTTCTGTTAAAGTAGTTAAAAGAAGAATACTTGGACAGTAATGTGGGTATAAGTTTATATTGATGTGATGATTAAAAAGCTAATTAAGAAGTGACAAAAAGGATTTTTCTGGGAGAAGAGTAATGGGGGAAGCACAATGGAGGAAATCATATCACATGAAGAGACATGAAAAACCTGTTGGAGAAGAGGGAAAGAAGGGAGGTGGTGAACATTGTTTGAACCTCATTCTCCTTGGATTTGGCTCAAAGATGAAATAATATATTCACTCAGTTTGTTAAAGAAATATATATTTATACAATAGGAAAGTAGAAGAGGAAGGAGAAAAGAAAAGAAAAAGTGACTGTAGAAAACAGGGAAGATTGAGGAAGTTGGCAGTCAAAAGCTAAACACTGGTGAAAAAGTACAGAGTAAAAGGAGAGGGAGAAAAAAAGTATAAATAGGAAAAAATAGGATAGAGGGAAATACACAAATCATAATCATAACTGTAAATATGAATGGGATGAACTCTCCCATAAAATAGAAGCAGTTAACAAAGTGGATTTAAAAATCAGAATACTGATTTTATGTTGTTTCCCAAAAATACATTTGAAGCAGAAAGAGACACAAAGAGAAAGGTAAAAGCCAAGAGCAGAATGTTTTATATTTCAGCTGAAGTTAAAAAAAAAATGCAGTTATAGCAATCTTGAAATCAGACAAAGCAGAAGAAAAAATAGATCTAAATCAATGAACTAGACATACAATTTAGAAAGCTTAAAAAAGAACAAATTAAAAAGCCCCAATTAAATACCAAATTAGAAATTCTGAACTCAAAGGACAGATTAATAAAAGTGAAAGTAAGAAAATTATTGAACTAATAAAAGTAAGCTTTGACTTTATGAAAAAAAACAGAATAGAATAGATAAACCTTTGATAAAAAAGAATATAAAATCCCTAGTATCAAAAGTGAAAAGGTTGATTTCACTACCAATGAAGAGAATTTATCCATATAACTTAACATTATTGAGATCCTCCTATGATGTGCCTATCTATCTAAAGAACTTTGTTGTTGTTGTTCATGTTTCAGTTGTGTCCAACTCTTCATGACCCCATTTGAAGCTTTCTTAGCAGACATATTGAAGTACTTCTTTCCTTCTTCAGTTTTTTTTTTTAAATAGCTGAAGAACTGAGACAAATAGGGATACATTTCTGCCTAAAGTCAAACAGTTAGTAAGTGTCTGAGACTAGAATTTGAACTCATGAAAGTAGGTCTTCTTGACTTTAGGCCAAGCCCAACACTTTATGTACTACAACTAGCTGAAGCATCTCAAGAATCACTTAAGATAACAAATCTTAAATTATATATAAATTAAAGGTAACTAACAAACTTGACACCATCGGAAAAGAAGTAAGTACTAAAAATTCAGAGGAATTATTTTTTCTCTGAAATATTATACAAAGGATCTAAGATTTTTAATTTGTAAAATGAAGGTTGTTTTTCATCCTAAGGTTCTTTTCAGTTCTATAGTCTGTGATTCATAGGACAAAACTAAATCTCCAGCATTAGGATTCTTTTATTCTTTCTATCCAAACTATGTTAGTATTAGATACATTTACCACAGATGAAAACAAATACCTTTATGTCTAGTTTCTGATATCATTATCCATTTTAAAACTGGCTATCTCCACAAAAATAATGAGTTTCCAAATCAAAGAATAAAATATAAAAGAAAACTGTAAACTCCAGAGAGAAAGAAAATTAACTTTTACCTCTAAGTGCACCATGTGTACATGCATTATCATATTTTTAGTTATTTTTATTTAGTTATTATTTTGCAAAGTGCCTTCAAATTCAGAGTAGAAAGGGTCACCAAAATTATATATGTGTGTGTGTGTATACACATACATATATACATATCTATATGTGTGGGTGTACATTTAGGCACGCACACACACACTTACACACACACACACACACACACACATATATATATATATATATATATATATGTATATTTGTATATGTATATTGCTCTCAGAGAAGATCTCTCTTTTTAGTATTAAAGTCATGTCTAACGAACTTAGTATGAAGCAAAAGTTGGCAACAGGAGAGTACAAACAAGACAATTAACTAGAATTCAGAAAAGTAAAAGGGCTTTCCCTACACAGAGGAATGATGCACTTGAAATGAAATATGCCTTTTTGTTTTACCAAAGTATATGACTAAACAAGGGGATGTAGTTGGATGGCCATTTTCAGACATTAAAACAAGAGGTTTTAGCTATTAATTAAGTCAGAAGTTTTGTGATGGAGGGAGAAGATTTTGGTTGTTGATTTCAGGGTCTTAAATCAATCTATTCCCAGAATTTAGTACAATGCCTGGCACAAAATAGGCATTTATGGTTTTATTGATTGATTAATTGACAAAAACCTGTCAATATATCAATAGACATTTGTTGAGCACCTGCTAAATGCCAAGTGGTAAGCTATACAAAGACAAAATGAAATGATCACACCTCTCTCTATCCATGTCAAGTTGGTGGTAGTGGTGGTGGTGGTGGTGTTGGTGATGGTGGTGGTGGTAGCATATATTTTTTTATTTAATAGCCTTTTATTTACAGGATATATGCATGGGTAACTTTACAGCATTAACTATTGCCAAACCTCTTGTTCCAATTTTTTACCTCTTACCCCCCCACCCCCTCCGCTAGATGGCAGGGTGACCAGTAGATGTTAAATATATTAAAATATAAATTAGATACACAATAAGTATACATGACCAAAACGTTATTTTGCTGTACAAAAAGAATCAGACTCTGAAATATTGTACAATTAGCTTGTGAAGGAAATCAAAAATGCAGGTGTGCATAAATATAGGGATTGGGAATTCAATGTAATGGTTTTTAGTCATCTCCCAGAGTTCTTTTTCTGGGCATAGCTGGTTCAGTTCATTACTGCTCCATTGGAAATGATTTGGTTGATCTCGTTGCTGAGGATGGCCTGGTCCATCAGAACTGGTCATCATATAGTATTGTTGTTGAAGTATATAATGATCTCCTGGTCCTGCTCATTTCACTCAGCATCAGTTCGTGTAAGTCTCTCCAGGCCTTTCTGAAATCATCCTGTTGGTCATTTCTTATAGAACAGTAATATTCCATAATATTCATATAGGTGGTAGCATATTTAGCTGACAATCATCAGAGTTCTAGTTTGGCAATGACTTTACTTTTTTTCCCATAAAGATTTTATTTTTTTTATTATAACTTTTTATTGACAGAATCCATGCCAGGGTAATTTTTTACAACATTATCCCTTGCACTCACTTCTTTTCTGATTTTTCCCCTCTCTCCCTCCATCCCCTCCCCTAGATGGCAAGCAGTCCTATATATGTTAAATATGAAAGACGTTACTTTTTGCACTTTTGGGCTCAAACCTTGTTTTTAGAGCAATACAATGGTATGATAATACATTTTTAACAATTACAATCTCCAGAAAAAAAGAAAAATATGGGCATACATTTTCATAATTAATCTGTATTATTAATATTTTCACAAGTTAAAAAACCAATATGACAAATATTAAGTTGGTGATTTCTGAGACATAAATATTTATACTGAAAATTTAACATTGGCTTGGGCAAGCCAGTTAGCTTGCTTCAGTTCTACTCAACTCACACATCCAAAAGATTGCCATATCACATGTATTTTCTTCTACAATATCTGTCAATTATGTCATCTATCCCCTTTCTTTCATTCAGAATGCCATCACCATACTCCCACTTATCTTTTTATCATCTGTGCCAAAGGCACAAAGCTAATCATGTCAGTCACTTATGCAGTTAGCATCAGTGGATTCTCTATTACTTCTTGAATCTAATAAAATCATCCATTTGTCATTTAAGACTCCACCCAAATTCATTCCAGTCTTTTCTCCATGTCTCTGAATCTGTCTCTATCTCTTTTTCTGTCTCATTATCTCTCTTTTTTCTGTCTCTGTCTCTCATCTACACACACACACACACATACATATACATATACATTAATATGTAAATGAAGTAGACCAGTTATATTATATTATATTACATTGTGTTATATTACATATTAAATGTTACATTGTATTTTCTCCTTTCATGACTTTTTGGTTAAGCTGGAAATAAGGCTTCTTGTTGTTCCTGAAATCTGACAGTTTCCCCCTAACACCTCCCCCCCTTGCCATCGCCATAACTTTTCCCAGACCATCATCAATTTCCTGGAATACTCTTCACTATAACTTCTACCTCTAGATTATATAGCTTCCTTTCAGAGTTCAGAATTAGGGATCACTTCTTTTATGAAGAGTCTTTTCTCTCTTCTCATTCCCTTCTGCTTATTCTCTATTCTCCTCCAAACTATTACTTTATGCATGGTATGTGTATGTATAATATGTGTGTATATTGACACAGAGGCACATATATGCATACCTTTCTATGATATATAGGTTGATTTCCACTACTGAATGTACATTTCTTGATTGCCAAGCTGGTTTCATTTTTGTCTTTGTTTACTCAATTCTTAAAATAGTTCTTGACATTAAGTACATTCACATAAATGTTAGCTGATTGAGAGAAGTTATATTATATTGAGGAAAATATATGTACATATAATTAAAATAAAATATAGTTTAAGTATAACTAATTATTTTGTGGGGGAGGGTGTTACATAAGGTCTTAAATTCCTAGATAATGTACTTATAATTTATCCTGATAGCCAGTATTCAAATTTTTAAAAAATGTATTCCTATATATGTACACTGTATACTGGTCCTAGTCTATGATACTTCATGTTTACCTTTGCTTTACCTGTTCTTTTGTTTCTTTTTTCCCTTCCTTTCCCTAGGGTCAACATGAACATCATTTCCTTACTTATGTGTGTTCTGTCCAAAGGAATATAAATTTTGATTACTAAACCTTTTAAAATATCTTGCAGTTCATAGACTAGGACCAGACTTTAAAATCAAATTACTTTAGCTCTCATAGATTTATTGAGAAAAATCTCAGGTCAAGCACCACTTGATTATTGTTTGGCCTCTGATTGACTCTGAGACAAAGTAAATAGCAATTGTTTCTGTTTTGGCTGGAAACCCTAAGAGTCTTCCCCTCTCAGATCAAATTAAAAGGACAACATAAAATGAAATACAATTTAATTATTTATATTATGTTTTAATGTTTCAAAAACATATTTGCTTTCAATCAATCAAAAATTTATTAAGAGCTTATTATCTGTCAGACTCTGTGTTAAGTGTTCAGATATACAGGAAAAACAAAAACATTCTTGTTAAGGAACTTGAATTCTAACTATATTCATAAATGCAGGATACAGATAGAGTGAATGGAAAGTGGAAAGTAGATTTGAAGTAAAAGGCATAAATTTGTTATTAATTAATATGTTGAAATGATTGAATCTATTTTTGAAAATCTTAATTAAATATTTTGTTTACATATTTGTTATTAATGCATTTCTTAACTGAAATAGTTTCATGATGATAAATGGATTTATAAGGGTTCATCAATGGCTGCATTTATTAAATGTGGATATTTTGTTTTTATAATTATGTTTATGTCATTAGATATTTCTTAATTACATATAAAAAAATTTATTCTTTAGAAAAAAAATATTGAGTTTCAAAATCTGTCTCTACTTCTTGTATCTCTCCTTTCTTTGAAAAAGCAAATTCTATTTCAAGTATACATGTGAGACCATGGAAAACATATTTCCATGTGAGCCATGTTGTAGAAGAGAATACAAACAAATGACACAAACATAAAGTAGGAAAAAAAGTATGCTTCAAAGTGTATTCAGAGTTTATCAATTCCCTCTCTTAGAGCTAGATAGCATTTTTCATAATGGATCTTTTGGAACTGTCTTGATTAATTGTCTTGATCAGACTAGTTAATTCTTTCACAATTGATCATCCTTAAAATATTCCTGTTACATATATTTTAACATATTTAATGTATTTGACTATCCTACATCTAGAGGAGGGGGTAGATGGGAAGGAGGGGAAAATTTGGAACAGAAGGTTTGCAAGGGTCAGTGTTGAAAAATTGCCCACGCATATGTTTGTAATTAAAAAGCTTTAATTAACAACAAAAAAAAAAATCCTGTTACTGTGCATAATGTTCTTTTGGTTCTGCTCCCTTTACTTTGCCTAAGTTCATATAATTTCCCCAGGTTTTTCTGAAATATTACTGCTCATCATTTTTTGTGGTATATTCCATTACAATCATATTTATAACCTGTTAAACCATTTTCCAATTAATGGCAATCCTCTTGATATCCAATTCTTTGCCAACACAAAAATTGATGCTGTAAATATTTCTGCACAAATAGGTCTTTTTTTTCCCCTTAGTGATTAGTATTTTTAATCCCATCTACCAATTCTGCAGGGGGAAAAATTGTTGTTAGCTGCCTAGTAAATATTCATCTTCTGAAATGGCAGTCATTTTTTTCCTTCCAAAGTAGTTAAATGGTGCTTTCATGTTTTTAACAAATGGCTTAAAAACTCACTGAATTACTTTGTTTTGTTTTACTTTTTTGCTATGTTTTGATTTGGTAAAAGAGTCTATTCTCTTCCTCATTTCTTAATTTGTTTTAATTCTGGATTTGTTCCCTCATTCAAATTGAGAGATCTTAGCTTAAAAAAGCCAAGGTTTTCCAGTGTATCTGAGGCCATTTGCATTTGTGGTGTTCTATATCTAACCCCTAGACCCAGATGACTTCAAGAAGATAAGTGAGGCTGATGACAGCATGGCCCTTTCTCACTTAAATCCAAGTCATTTGTACATCATAGCATCACAATCCTAATGTCATGTTCTCCTAAAAGAACAAAGGACAAACAGTAACAGAGACACTGAGAAGTCAGAGATAAAACTAGAACTTCAGTATTACTGACTCAAAGGCTGGCCTTCTATCTGCTACTCCATCTGCCTCTGGATTATTATTTATAACTTGTTATAATGTTCTTTACTTATTAAAACTCCTTATGTATACTTCCTCTTAGACAAGAAAGGAAACTAAAATAGATTGTAGCAAAGTCATTTGTGGCTACTCCTATAATAAATGAGTTCTGTTTTTGAAGATCAGATGACAGAGAAGTAAAAATTATTTCATTCACAGGTCACAAACGTTCACCAAGTCATGTGATTATGCTAAACCCTGGGAATATAAAAAAACTACTGTCTTACCCTCAAGAAGTGTACTGTTAAAAGAGATAATCAATATGTCTATAAGTGTCTAAATAAAAGAGAGGCAGAGAGAGGCAGAGTGACAGAGACAGAGCTAAAGACAAGCAAAGAGACAGAGAAACAGAAGAGCAGAGAGAGATGGAGGCAGAAAGAGAGTGAGAGGAAAATGAAGAGAAACAGAGAGAGATACACACAGAAAGAGACAGACAAAAAGACAGAGACAATCAGAGAGACAAAAAGACAGAGACAGACAGAGCTAAAGAAAAGCAAAGAGACAGAGAGACAGAAACAGAAGAGCAGAGAGAGACAGAGGTAGAAAGGGCATGAGAGGAAAATGAGGAAAGAGAAAGAAAAGAGCAGATAAAGAGAGAGTGAGAAAGAGAGAGAGAGAGACAGAGAAAGAGGTACACACAGAGACAGAGAGACATACACAAAGAGAGAGACAGAGACAAGGAAAGAGAGATAGGGAGACAGAGAAAGAGAGCATGTGATGTAATGACAGAGGAAAGGGAGTAATTATTGGGGAATAGGGGTGGGGGATCTAAAGTCTCTTTTAAAAAATAAGATTTAAGCTGAATCTTGAAGAAAACCAAGGAGGCAGAAGAGGAACAGTATTCTAAATTGGAAGTGGAGCTAGAGGTTTGGAGGTACATGGTACAGTGTCTTGGGGGAGGAATAATGAGATTAATAGCACTGAATCATAGAGTATATGGAAGGGCATAAAGTATCAGAATATTACAAAGGTAGGAAAGGATTAGACCTTTCAATGTAAAAATTTATATTTGTTCAAGGAGACAATAAAAAAGGAATTAGTGTTTTTGACTAGGGGACATAATATGATCAGTCCTGAATTATCAGAAGATTGGTTTAGCAGAGTAGTGGAAGATGAATGAAATTGGAAAGAGATTTTAGATAGGAAGACCAACCAGATGGTCTAGGTGGCTCTGACAAGAGCCACACTAAGATAGTAGCAATGTTAGTGGAGAGGAGTCATTGAAGACAGATTGGTCAAAAAAACAATGTTTGGTGCATATTGGACTTACAAATGAGAGATCTTAAAGAATACTGGAAAATATTTAACAACTGGTCCTCTAGAAAAAAAAATACTCAATACACATTTTAAAATTTAATCTGCATTTTAAACATTTCCTTCATCATTTTCTTAATTCTAGACAACCATCAAAATACTAAATCAAATCCTGATTTATAATGTTCACATTGAATATTTAGCAATTTGCTCCCTAGGTAGAAATTGAATCCAATACGTCTCTGGATAGAATCTAGTATGACACCAAAGAAGAGAATTTGAGTGACTAAGAGCATGCTAATGCTCTTGATAATAATGAGGAAGTTAGGGAAAAGGGAGGGATTGAAGACAAAGATAATGAGTTCTAATGTTGAAGATATAATCTATGGGAAATATAGTTCCAGATGTCCACTAGATAAGTGATGATATAGGCTAAGGGAGCATCAAAGTTGGTTAAATAGATCTGTGGGTCATGTACCTAGATATAATATTTGTACCCAAAGAAGTTGATGAAATCACTAAACAGGATAATGCTGAAATTGAAAAGAAGACCCAATACAAATCCTTGGGAAACACCTGTGGTTAAGGAATATACTCCACCAAAGGGGTCTGAGAAATAGTAGTCAAGTGGCAGGAGAACCATGATAGAGAACTATTATAAAAACGGTTTGTCCAGGAGATAAAAGTATTTAACAAGGCTGTAAAAATATCAAAAATAGGAAGAATCTAGAAAAGTCAAATAGATTTGTCTATTGGATAATTAGTAGAGTTGGAGAAAGTAAATAGAAAACCATGTGAGATAGGAGCAGCTAGACGGCATGGTGAATAAAGCACCATCCCTAAAGTCAGGAGAACCTGAATTCAAATTTTTTTCTCAGACACTAAATACTTACTAGCTATGTGACCCTCAGTGAGTCACTTAACTTCAATTGCTTTAGGCAAAAATGTGAGATATGAGGGACTTCCTTGGCCATATCAGGAGAAAATTTGTAAAAGACTTTATGAAGTGAGGTATAAAGTCTGGGTAATAATTTAATAGACAAAGAGGGGAAAATAATACATTTCCATCAGAGAGACCCCACGGGATGAAGGTTCACAGATAGGGTTCAAACAGTATTTGTTTTGGGGAAAAAAATAGTCCATCACATAGAAAAAGGACATTTTTTTTCCTCTAGTACTTTCAACCTCCTTTTTGAATGTTCTGATTTCACTTGAGAGCATTCTCTATATGCTCTCTATAGTCCTTTGTTCCATTCATCAGATCATCAACCTAATTTCTGCCCCATATCAGCAATCCAATGTTGTACCAAGCCTGGGCCTCTATCTGGGCTTTCCTCTTATCACATCTAGATGATATTTAAAAAAAAATAAATCTGAAAACCTACTCACACAAAGATATAAATGAAATGATTCATAATATACTTTAGCCCTCCAAACAACAAAAATAATAGACATTCTTAGCTGTATACCACTTATCCTAGTTTATTATTCCTGTCATTTTATTCACATTGAAATAGGAGACTAGTATACACAAAGGAAGGGCTAGTTCAAATGAAATTTGGACATCAAGGAAAGATACTGAAGAAGTTCTGGGGGTGGGAAGCCATAAGATCAAAGATTTAGATCTGAAAGAGAACTTAGAAATCTAAAAGAACAACTTTTCAATTTATTATTGAGAAGACTTGAACTCATAGAACTTAAATGACTTATCTATGATAAAGCTCATCATTATTATCATTATCATTTGAACCTGAATTTGAAATCAGTTCTTCTTTATTTCAGGCCTAGAGTTCTATGCACTATACTTTGTTTTACCAAGTATTGTCTGAGAATATCTGGGGGTGGTGTTGAGACTTTAAGAGAATCACTAAAGGGAAGAAAAAAAATCATGAAAATGTTCAAATTTACTTGCCTATTAAAATAATATTTATCTTTTCCAAGTCAATTGGGCAATGATCTTTATTTTCATATAATTCAACCAAAGCAACATATCAAAATAAAGAGTCCAGAAGCATCTCTGAGAATATGTGTGCTATTGTCAAACATTAGAGATTTTAAAAGAATATTAAACAATGTCTCTATTTTTTGTTTTGAAAATTTAGCAGTTTTACTAGAATATTATTTATATTAACATGTTATTGTTTCTTATTTCAAAAATAAATTTAAAATATTTAAAATATTATCAGCTCTGATTTCTGAAATGTTAACAGGTATAAGCTATATAAACAAAAAGTCTTCTGACTTTTTAATGATTTTTAAGCATGTAAAAAGTTCCTAAGATCAAAGAGTTTCATAACCATTGTACTTTACTACCTCATTGAAACCATCACATTATCTTTTTAATCATAATATATAATAGAATGATTTGAAGGTACCATAGTCTACTGCTAAAAAATGTGACGTTGGTAAGTTACTTTCCTTCAAGAGATTTCATATTTGAACACTACCTAACATTGGTTCCCATCAGACATTTCTTTTAAGGGAATTCTGAGGTTCCATAAACAATTCTTAGGAGATAAGCATATTTTTTAGGCTTTATGTCAAAACTGTAAAAAATTCCTTATTGTGTAAGGATCCACCAATAAATTAATTAAAATCATAAAGAACGACCTTTTCCAGGACTATTTGCATCTTCACAGGGAACTTAGGAAAGCTAGATATCTTGCCTAAGCCAAAATGAATGAATCTATGATAATGAAACTTCAGGCAACAAGATAGACCTATAGAGGAAACTAAAGAGAACTTTAGATCATACCACTCATAGTTGCTACCAATTCATAAATTTAGTCCTGACCTGTTCTCATTACTTCCCTACATGTAAGTTTCCACCTTTAATTAGATTGTGGAATTTCACATCCAATATCACTATACTCATCATTCATACAAAAGCACATGGGTCACACACATTTGACAGTACAATATTGAAAATTTCTATTAAGCCATTTATCACCATCACCTATTTTTAATAAGCACTAGATTATAATCTCCTGGCATTATCAGGCAGGAAAACATGTGGAAATAAAATAAAAATTCTTAAGAAATTTTCATTAATATTATCGTGTGACTATTATTTATATGTACTCATTAAAAGATGTTGGTTCCTACAATCAATCCATAATTTTGAAATAATGAATAGTAGTATTACAATCAAATAATAAATTCAGTTACATAAAAAATGCCCCAAACTAAAAGTAAAATATAAGTGCTTTCCCCCAACAAATGAAGGGCGGCATATCAGCTATTGAAAACTGCTGCTGCTGCTGCTAAATGCAATTACTTCTTCCCATTGGCTTCAAATATTGGGTGACTTCAAGATGAGGGAAATTTCCATTACATGTAATTACTTTCCACAGTAAAGGAGCAAAAGCTAAATGAAGTCAATTACTAGATGGAGGCATTTGCTAAACTGAGATAGGTTATGTGATAATTAATAGTTACTGAAAATTACTATGTTGTTAAACATTGCTAGGGATTATCAGCAAAGTGAATGATTTGAATACTTGCAGATGTATGTGTATGGTCTCTTTGGATATAGGTTTAAGGATGATTTAGAAATCCTATGTCTCTCATAATAATTGAATGGAATACAAACTCAAAACCAATGTGGTATAGAAGAGAGTACTGATCAGAATATAAAGAAATAGTATTTGAATTATAACTTAACATCTCTTTTTAGCTGTCTAATATTAGGAACATTTCTTTATAGTCCTGGTATTTATCACTTAAAGCCCTTGGAAACATTTCTGGGACAAAGTTTCCTAGACTAGAAAAATAGAATTATATTAGATGATCATAATATTCCTTTCAGTTCCTTAGCTGTTTTCCTTAGTTTGAAGCAGGAATAAGGTATTCTAACTCTAAACCTTTTTTATGCTTTATCAAACTTTTCATGACTCCCTCTCCGATTCAGTTCTTGGCTGAGAAACCTAACTCATACTTTAGTGAATTTTTAAACATTTTATATTTATTTTATTTATTTACTATTTCCTTAGTCACATTTAAAAGAATTTTTTAATATTCGTTTTTAAAGTTTTTGAGTTCTAGATTCTCTCGCTTATCCCCACCCACTATTAAGAAACTACTTGTAAAATTATGCAAAACATTTCCATCAAAGTCAAGTTGTGGGGAAAAAAAATCTCCTACCCTATAGAAAATGAAAACCCTCGAGAAAAAGTTGAGAGAGAGACACAGATACAGAAACAGAGAGATAGAGATAAAGAGAGACAGAGAAGGAAGAAGGGTTTCAGGGAGGGAGGGAGGAAGGGTGAGAGAATACTTTAATCTATATTCAGACACAAACAGTTCTTCTCTGGGTATGAACAAGATTTTTTATCATGAGTCCTTCAGAGTAGTCATGGATGATTGTACTACTGAAAATAGCAAAGTCATTCACAGCTGGTCATCCCAGAACATTTCCATTATTTTGTATACAGTATATTTCTTCAGTGAAAAATATTGAGGACATTCACTGGGACCTCCATTTTTATTTCTTCTCATCTAATAGTACTCACACTTTTTTCCATTCACCCTTTTCTTACATGAAGAGGTAGTCCTTCTCAGAAAGCGAAATTCTTGTATGTGCATGAGTGATACTGCTCCATCTTATATCTGCCAAAGAATTACCCTCACTATCATCCCCACCCTCATTATTCTTCAGTCTCTCTTTATTAAGCCACTTATTTGCTGCCTAGAAATGGGCTTGGGCCTGCCTCATCCTCTAACAAAAATGTCTATTGATCCATCCATCCATCCTTTCTATCATCCTATATCTTATGTATTTTTCACTGCTAAATTTCTTGAGAAAGGCTTTCTGGAGTATGTTTCCTTGGCCACTATTGATTTCTGTCTTTCAAATAGTCTCTTCTTTGTAAGGCTTTTTAATTTTTAAAACTATTTTCTCTTTAAAAAAATTTTTTTTTTGCTTTCTAAAATTTTAACTCCAAATTCTCTCCCCATCTTTCCCCCTTCTTGTAAAGGCAAATGATTTTATGTTATGTTTTCAGTCGGTTAGAGTTTATAAGGTATTCGGGAACACTAACATCTTTGGTATGAGGGCTTGCTAAGCCCTTTTCAGGAAGGCTCGATTCCATTTGGTGTTTTTCTTATTTAAATAACTCTGACTTGTGATTCCAAAAAGCCACATACACAGCAGACACAGCCTGATAAAACCATATCAGCAGACAGTTAAATCATGTTGAGAATAACCAAAAAACCTCAAGCCCTTGGTGGGTTAAGGGGATGTGTTTACCTCAAACATGTAAACTTTTCTTGTTGGAAAGAGTAGGTGAAAACTCTTTATCCCAATACCCATGATGGTGCTGAATCAGGCAGTGTGGAGAGGTTAAAGCTTAGTCATTAAAGATTCCTAGGTCACCTTCTTCATCCTGGTCTAACATCAATTACCTTTTGCTTGCCACTGGACTTCATTGACTCTCTAAAAGAGAATGAAACTGATGACTTTGTTCAATTCTACCTCACAAATCCAATTCAAGGACAATTTTATTTTAACACATGACCCATGAAATAAATCACCCATGATATTTTGGTCCCTTTTGAAATGGAAGGACAAAGTAACATGTGTAGTTATGTAGACCATATTTCCACATTTTCTGTAGAGTTTTGGGATTGCTTTCTCTTGGTCCTTTTACCTATCTAATACACCCTTTTCAATCTCCATCCAGATCTCACTTACATGGAGTTGATGTCTCCAAATAATTAGTCCTAGCTCTCTTCTCTTGTCCATCTATAAAATTATGTTTAGTGAGCTCATTAACTTCCATGGGTACAATTATCATCTCTATGCAGATGATTTTAGATAGATTTATATAATTTTGAACTCTCATCTGACCTCCATTTTTCATTTTCAACTACCTATTAGATATCATAAACTGTATATCCAGGCAAAATACTAATGTATATCCAAATTCAACTAATTACTTTTCTGCAAAATCCCTCTACACTTTTTAATTTTCTTATTTCCATTGAAGATATTATCATCCTACCAGTCACCTAGTCAAACTGAGGCCTGTTGAAGATCTTAGCTTAAAAAGGCCAAGGTCTCCTTTGCATCCAGGGCCATCTCCAGTCTTCCTGATCTAGGGCAGGTGACCTTGCACAGCCCTCCCTTATTTAAATTCAATTCATTTGCAAGTCATGGCATCACCTCTCTGCCATTATGGTCCTCTTTGAGAACAAGTGACAAACAACTTTCAACCTCAATATTATTCTTGAATCTCCATTTTTTTCTCTTTCTCCAGATCCAATTTGTTGCCGAGTATTATCCATTCTATTCTTATAACTTTTTCCATGTGTCTCAGTCTCTCATTGGACGTTGCTATCACTTTATTCAAGAACCTACTCATCTCACACAATGAATATTATGAATGACTTCCCTGTTGGTCTCCCAGACACATTTCAGTCCATTCTTAAATCAGCTACCAAAATGATGTTCATAAATTATTAGTCTAACTAGGCCAAATCCTTTTTTAATAAACTCCAGTGACTCTTTATTACCTATGGTATAAAATGTAATATTTTCTGTTTGTTTTTTTATAACCTAACCTTCCCTGACTTCTCTAGCTTTCTTATCTTTTATTTCTCTCCATATGATTTATAATCCAATGACACTCACCAACTTTCCTGGGGCCAGCTAAGTGGTACAGTGAATAGACTACCAAGCTTGGAGTGTGGAAAAATCAGAGTTCAAATCTACCCTCAGATACCACTTAGCTGTGCAATCCTGGGTAGTCATACTTAATTATTATTTGTTCCTTTTTTTCTATTGTAAAATTGGAGTAATAATAATACCTATCACACTGGGTTCTTGTGAAGATCAAATGAGGTAATATCTGTAAATCTCTTAGCACAAGTACCTGATACACAGTAGGCACTGTATAAATGTTAACTATTATTATTATTGTTAATTATTATCATATCACATAAGACACTTTATCTCCCTATTTGGCATATTTTTCACTAGTTGTGCCTATACCTGGAATTCCCTCTTTCTTCATTTCTACCTCTTAGCTTCCCTGACTTCCTTTAAGTCTCAGCTAAATATCATTTGTTTCAGGAAACCTTTATTTAATCCTCTTGATATTTCCTTCTTTCTTAAATAATTCTGATTTATGTAATTTTATATATATATACATATATATATATATATCTACCTTTAAGCAACTGTTTGAATATTATTTTCCTTCATTAAATTGTGAATTCCTTTTTTTTTGCATTACTTTGTATTTCATAATTTAGCATGATATCCGACAGAAAATTTGATAAATGCTTATTGATCTGGAATCTGATCTGTTATCACTTTATCCTTCAAAGTTGCTCCTCTAGCTAAGTTAATTTCTAGAAATGGAAATGAAGAAAAGAGTAGGAAAGGTTTAGAATTAGCAAAGACTCCAATCTCCCTACATTATATATATAATATAACCTGTAGGAGTTGTGGGATTTACACAAACATGTATACACATTTGCATTATATGCAATTATGTTGACATATAATGCTCCATGCCGAGAAACTATTCTTTTTGGCCCTTCCCTAAAGAAGGCAAATGGTGCCTTAATAAATTTGTTCCTTCAGGATATATCAATATATATATACAAAGGCCCACTATCTAGGCTTACTTTTGTAATTTGTATTCTATTTGTTCCATAGCCAACAACATTGATTGGAATTCATAGAAGAGAGGAAATTCAACTTAAAAAAAAAGAGTTTATCTAGGCATTGACCCACATTTAACATTGTACACCAAAATAAAGTCAAAATGGGTTCATGATCTAGGCATAAAGAATGAGATTATAAATAAATTAGAAGAACATAGGACAGTTTACCTCAGATCTGTGGAGGAGGAAGGAATTTGTGAGCAGAGAAGAACTAGAATTCATTATTAATCACAAAATAGAAAATTTTGATTATATCAAATTAAGAAGTTTTATACAGACAAAACTAATACAGAGAAGATTAGAAGGGAAGCAATAAACTGGGAAAACATTTTTACAGACAAATGTTCTGATAAAGGCCTCATTTCCAAAATTTATAGAGAATTGACTCTAATTTATAAGAAATCAAGCCATTCTCCAATTGATAAATGGTCAAAGGATATGAACAGACAATTCTCAGATGAAGAAATTGAAACTATTTCTAGTCATATGAAAAGATGCTCCGAATCATTATTAATCAGAGAAATGCAAATTAAGACAACTCTGAGATACCACTCCACACCTCTCAGATTGCCTAGGATGACAGGAAAAGATAATGCAGAATGTTGGAGGGGATGTGGGAAAACTGGGACACTAATACATTGTTGGTGGAATTGTGAATGCATCCAATTCTGGAGAGTAATTTGGAAGTATGCTCAAAAAGTTATCAAACTGTACATACCCTTTGATCCAGCAGTAGTACTACTGAGCTTATATCGCAAAGATATCTTAAAGAAGGGAAAGGGATCCATATGTGCAAAAATGATAGTGGCAGCCCTTTTTGTAGTGGCTAGAAACTGGAAATTGAATGGATGCCCATCAATTGGAGATTGGCTGAATAAATTGTGGTATATGAATATTATGGAATATTATTGTTCTGTAAGAAATGACCTGCAGGATGATTTCAGAAAGGCCTGGAGAGACTTACATGAACTGATGCCGAATAAAATGAGCAGAACCAGGAGATCATTATATACTTCAACAACAATACTTTATGATGATCAATTCTGATGGACCTGGCTCTCTTCAACAATGAGATGAACCAAATCAATTTCATTTATTCAATAATGAAGAGAACCAGCTAGACCCGGCAAAAGAACTATAGGAAATGAGCGTGAACCACAATATAGCATTTCCACTCCTTCTGTTTTTGTTTGCTTGCATTTTTGATTTTCTTCTCAGGTTATTTTTACCTTGCCTCTAAGTCCAATTTTTCTGTGCAGCAAAATATTGTGTTTAACATATACTTTAACATATTTAACATGCATTGGTCTACCTGCCATCTAGGGGAGGGTGTGGGAGGAAGGAGGGGAAAAGTTAGAACAGAAAGTTCTGCAAGGGTCAATGCTGAAAAATTACCCATGAATATATCTTGTAAATAAAAAGCTATAATAAAAAAAGATCTCAATTAAAAAAATGAGTTTATAATAGTATTATAAATTAAATGGAGATAGAGAAAATTATTGCAATAGAAATTAGAGTTATTTAAACTATGACTTGGAAAGAGAGTTAACGTTTTGGCCCCCAAAGATTCAAAACATTACTCAAATAATAGATTTCCTTTAAAACAAATAGAAAATAAAAAGTCTAAGAGATAAAAAATATTAAAACAACTGAAAAGAAAAAAATACATTAACTAAAATTTTTAAAATTAATTAGAAAATAGAAAAAAGAGACAATTTAAACTGAAAACCTTGACCTAAAAAGAAGTAGGATATCATATTTCAAGAACTTTTAAAGAAAACTTCCTATATCTTTTAAAACTAGAGGACAAAGTAAAAAGACAAAGTGTTCACAAGTCATCTCCTGGAAGAAAACTCAAAATGAAAACGCTCAGGAACATAACCACAATACAGAGATTCTCAGCCAAAGATAAATAGTGTTGAAATTTGCTATAAACAAATAGTTTCAATATCAAGGAATAATTGTCAAGATCACATGTCAATTAGCAGCCTATACCAGTGTAACAGAGCAGAAAGTGTGGAGTTTGACATTGTAAGATACCGACTTAGAACCAAGAATAACTTGGCAAGGGAGAAAACAAATCTTTAATGAAACAGCGGACTTCCAAGGTTTCCTGATTTAAAAAAAAAAAATCTAGTGTTGGATAAAAACTTAGAAATAGAAATATAGTACTAAATAGAATTTTAATCTAAAGGTAAAAATAATAAACTCTTTATATTCTAATGAGAAGATAAATATCCCATAATAATTGTGATATAAATAGGCATCACAAAGGGAGTTAAAGAAAACGAGGACTTTGAGTGCTTTTTCTTATTTTTTAATGATGATAAAAGAAGAAAAACAAAGGACAAGGAAAATCATACAGTAGGGAAGAATATAAGAAGGGGAGTTTTTTATGTTATCATGAATACAAAATCTATACAAATGCAGGACAAGAAAAAGTGTGTTCACTTTGAACTGATACAGAACAATTTTAAAGACACAGGAAGCTAATTAAAGGAGGCTATCATAATCATAGGGTAGTGTATGAGCTCCATATTAGGTTTACCTGAATATAATGTTCTGGGAGAGCTTCATGGGTATAAAGAGACTCATATATAATATAGATATATTCTTATGTGCAGGGAGCCACAATATACATCTCTAGCTTCCTCATCTCCACCCCTTCTTCAAGAGGGATTTTTATTCCTTTCAGGAGATTAAGCTACCATCATTTTGCTCTACTTAGAAAGAAAGGGTATCAGGGCAGAATTATTATCTACATATTCCCAACTTCTGGTTGCTTTGTCTTTTGAGGGAAATTGGGGAATTAATAGCTCTATATTCAAAGCTTGAGATTCACGTAGAGCTACATGACCATGACTTAAACCTAAATCATCTGATTCTCAATGACAGGCCAGTAATAGGTCCCAGTTTAAGCCTAACTCGGTGATTGGGTTTTGATGGTTCATTGTGATTGTAAAAAACAATTGTTTCTGTTCTGGACAGAAGCCTTGAGGGTCTTCCTCTTCCAGTTTGATTTTTTTGTGATTTTTTGTTTGTTTCTTTGTTTTGAGTAGGCAGACTAGATCATTACACTTATCTTTTACCCAGCCTTAAATCACAAAATATGTGTTTTCTTCAACAATATGAGACTTGGAAAAGACTTCACCTTAAAAAGACCAAGGTATTCTACTACATCTACTGTCACCTCCAGTTGTCCAGAACTATGTCTTACTCTTGATTCAGAAAACCCTGAAGGAGAGAATGAGTCTCATGACTTTGCACAGCTCTGCTTCACTTAAATCCAGTTAATTGCAAATGAAGATATCACTCTTCTTTTGTCACTGGTCCTCTTCCAAAATGAAGGATAGACAATAGCAAAACAGATATACAGGAGGTATGGTTAGGAAAATATATGCCAGATAATAAGAGTCAAAGAGTATCCTGTTGAAACATAAATGAGTTCAACCAAGAGAGAACTCCCACTGAAGGAGAAATTTCTTGAACGTCTTTAGAGTAATAAGCTGGCTGCATGAACATGATGGAGACTTCCAGTTCCTCTCAAGTCTAACCAGATCCTTTCCATCAGTAAACTGAAGAAGAATCGGTCTCTATAATCTTCTCTTTTAGGAAAGAAGATATGAAGACTGACCAATACTAAAGCGGAATGATCCTGAAGAGTTCCATAGGTACAACCACTGAAAAGAGTCTCTAAAGGGACTCCTGATGGAGGACTCAAAAGGAAGTTTTACTTGGAGAGTCCCAAAACAGGGTGTCTGAAAACTGAAGCACTTACAAATTCTACCCTGTGACTTTTCTAGGGCAGGACCTTCATCTTTGCAAATAAAGAGGCATATGAATAAGATTTGGGCAAGGGACAAAGTGGACATAATCAAACTTGAGGTTCATACCCAACAAACACAACACACAGAGATTTATGGAAGAGCCTTCAGAGATCATAAAACATAGCCCAAGTATTTTACAAATGATGAAAGTAGGATGAAGAGATGGGAAGTAAGGTGCCCAAGGTCATGTAACTATTATTTAACCCTTATCTTGACCTAAACCTTGAGCTATTCACTCATATATCCCTGTTAAAAAAAAATATAACATAGCCAACAAAATACTTACCATTGAGTATGTCTTTTTAATCTTGACACTTTTTATACTTGCATAAAAGAAATATAATCTCAATTTAACTGAACAGATTGAGAACTAGCACATAAAAAATTCTTATGCATTTATCATCATTTTAAACTTTGTCAGCTTATACATAGTGATTGTGATTCATAGAGGTAATCACATTCTTGAATGTAGGAGGAGTACTCAGTTAGTGTAGGTGCTTGCCCTTATCCAATAGACCAATATATGAATGCTATTTTTTTACACCTTACTGAAGTACTGTTGACAGTAGTAGATTGTGCATCTTCAAACTCTCTGTGGTAGCTCTCAATTTCTCATAATGACAGAAATGATGAATATTCCCATGTAATGACTCATCAGTAGGGTGAACACTAAGAGATGAAGACTGGATTAGTCATCTGTGGGGTCTCCTATAAGATGAATGACTTGTAATTGAGAATACACTCACATGCACACACACTTCTACTGTATTTTATGTGTGTTATATACAAATATGCTTATATATCTATATGCGTTGTGTTTATAATCCTTTCATTAGCTGAAAAAAACAATTTTGAAATAATCTGCATATTTTTATCTTTTACATTAATGATGTTTTTAAATGTTTGATATATTTTTCCACATTCTTTGCACAGAAATCATTGTATTATCTGAAAAAATAAAAGTGTGAGAAATAAAATAAATATTTTAAATAGCTTGGGACAATTCTTGCTGAAAATTCATTATAAAAATCATAGATTTTATAACATAACTTAAAATGTCTAGTTTTATTACTTTTATTTTGCCAGTAGAGTCAATGCCTGTGAAGGCCATCTGTTTAAAATATTTCTTTGTAAAAATCTACTAATCTATATCATGAAATCCTATTTATCCAGAAAATAAATATAATGAACAATTCCACAGCTCAAATTTTCCCTTACTACTTCTCAAAAAATCTAGGTATAAGGGTTAGGAGAATGTTGTATATAAAATAATTTAGTATAAAGTTGAAATATTTTGGGACCCTTCTAAGGATAGGAAAGATTGAGAAGTTTAGATTATAAAATGAAATAATGCAATTTCAACTTATAATTGGAGAATTATCCTTTTCTATCAAAGTCTCAGCATATAATAGCAATGTATTATAAAGAAATTAAATTGAAAAAATAATATTTGTGGGATGGATGAATACAACAATGAAATAAAATATATTACACAATTACTATGGAGCAGACTCTGTGATAAAATGAAGATAAAAATACAAAAAGTGAGTCAGTACTTTCCCTGAATAAACAAACTCTGTAAGAAAAGCAACACATATAGTGGAGTAAAGCTAAGAAAGAGAATGCTAGTGTAGGTCTGGAAGGTTTGAGGCGACAGGGGCCATAGAAGTGGTAAATTAATTCTAGTGAAGTTAACTTAAATTAACTAATTTAATTAGTATGCTCAAAGAAAGAAGAATTAAAAGTAGTATAGTAACAGGAGAGATGGTAAGATTACTTGGTTAGGCAAGATTTAATGTTCCATAAGAGTAATTGCTAGCCCAGACAAAATTCTCACTTTCAACTCTATAGTGCTTGATGTTGTGGTTACTTTGTTTTCCCTATTTCTATAAAATAATTTTTAGTACTTTTCATAAGGTAATGAATAAATGAATTAATCCAAGTGAAGATCTCTCATGTTGTTCTGGACTGGGAAATGGTTTTCCTCTGTCTTTGGGGGTTCTGATGCTCTAAAATTTATTTAGAGTTATTATGAAAAATATGTAGAGAAATTTGGATGTCAGCTCAGGTGAAACTTTGACCTTACTCTGCCTCTTTGACTCCTCCTCCAGAAAGATAAAATTTAAATCACAAAACCTTAAACAAATGCTAAAAATTATTTCAACATGTAATTAAATTATATATGTATACATAATGTATATAGCTAATAGAATGTCAAATCATTTTTATTACTAAAATTTTCCACATCCTACATACCCCTGATAATTCTCTCTATGTATATGTATGTGTAAGTTCCTCTGTATTTCGCTGTATCTATGTATCTACTGGCACATAGTGGTGCATAATAAATGTTTAGTGACTGACTAAATTATTATATCCCCTTCAAATGCAATAGTACTTCATGTATATTAGGTTTTTAATAAGTAATTGTTGAATTGAATTAAATTGAATTGTCCTGCCATCATAGGGTTTTGTAAGGATTATCTGGTAGAACTGTCTCAGATAGAAAGTGATGAATTTTACATTTTCAGGGTTATAGTAAAGGGCTTCTGAAGATAGTTTAAAGGAACCAATGCAATCTGTGACCTCAAAGAACTTTAGTTATCTTTTTTTTTTTTTTGATAATGCCTCCTTTTTTCCTTTAAATTATGAGAGCCAATTAAAGACTCTAGAGGAAGCATGGCAAAATAGAGTATTGACCTTGAAATCAGGAGGATTTCATTTCTAGCTCTGCCTCTGACACTTAATAAATATATAACATCAGCTGAGTCGCTAACCTCTCCATGCTTTAGGACACTTGTAATATTACAAGTTTCATGGAAAATGCCTATCTGAATAGATAGAAGAAATTTTCTTACTTGGCAATTCCTCACAGAAATAAAATTACATGAAAAATTCTTATCCCTATCTCTAAAAAGAACTAACCTTTATCTCCTGAGAAAAAAAAGAGTGTCCTAAATAGATTGCTATGTTAGTATATGGAATCACAGGTAGCTATGTAGTTTAAAAATATATGCATTTAAGAAAATGTGTTAATATGATTTTTCCTCTCATGTAATTCTTAAGATTGATGCTCCAAAAAGAAATAACAAGAGAGAGAAAATCCAAATCTAGGTATGTAGAAAAGAATTTGAGTGGTTTTAGGTAAGGGATATTTCATTCCCCTTTAACTATATTATTGAGATATAGTCCAATCACCACAAATAATTCATATGTTACTAATTAAGTCATTATATGTATGTGTAGATAGATGTAGAGATAGTGATATGAATGTGTGCACAGTGAATGTAATATAGGTAAATATGCATATAAATATATACAGGTATATCTTTATACACAAATGCATATAATATACATGAAGATATTTACCCACATTGTTATTATAATGTAATCTAATAATAGAATCTTAATAGATATCCCTCAGCTTTTTTTTTTTAATCAAAGGACTATAACCCAATATCTTTTATTTTCATGTAAAACATTTCCATATTTTCTATGTTTTTACAGGCCAACACAAACACAAAATGGAAAATTAAAGCAAGTATTTTTAAAAAGTGTGCTTCACTCTGTACTTTGAATTCATCATTTCTCTCTATGGTGGTAGATGATAGTATTTCTTATTCAAAGGATCTTTGGTCCTTTGAAATTGTCTTGGATCATTGTCTTGATCAGAATAGCTAAGTCTTATAAAGAATATTATAAACAAATTAGAACAAAGGATAGTTTGCCTCTCAGATCTATAGTTTGTGTCCAAAAAGAAATGGAATACATTATTGAATACAAAATGGATAATTTTGATTATATTAAGTTAAAAACATTTTGCACACACAAAACCAATGCAGACAAGATTAGAAGGGAAGCAATAAACTGGGAAAACATTTTTACATTCAAATATTCTGATAAAGGACTCATTTCTAAAATATATAGAGAACCAACTCAAATTTATAATAATTTAGGATATTCTCCAAATGATAAATGATCAAAGGATATGAACAGACAATTTTCTTTTTTTTAATTTTTATTGAAGTTTTTTTTTTTTTATTTTCAAAACATTGCAAGGATAATTTTTCAACATTGACCCTTGAAAATCTTGTGTTACCGTTTTCCCCATTCCCCCCATTCCCTCCCTTAGATGGCATGTAATCCAATATATGTCAAACATGGTAAAAGTATATATTAAATGCAATATAGGCATGCATATTTATACAATTATCTTGATGCACAAGAAAAATCGATCAAAAGGCAAAATGAAAAAGAAAATAAAATTCAAGCAAACCACAACAAAAAGAGTGAAAATTCTATGTTGTGATCCACCCTCAGTTCCCATAGTCTTCTCTTTGAGTGTAGATAGTTCTTTTTATCACAGGGAACAAACAATTTTCAGACGAAGAAATTGAAACTATTTCTAGTCACATGAAAAGTTGCTCTAAATCACTATTTATCAGAGAAATGCAAATTAAAACAACTCTGAGGTATCATTACACACCTCTCAGAATGTTGGAGGGGATGTGGGAAAACTGGGGCACTGAGACATTGTTGGTGAAATTGTGACATGATCCAAGCAATCTGGAGAGCAATTTGGAACTATGTCCAAAGGGCTATCAAACTGTGCATGCTCTTTCATCCAGCAGTGTTTCTACTGGGCCTATATCCCAAAGAGATTTTAAAGGAGGGAAAGGGACCCACATGTACAAAAATGTTTATGATAATGCTTTCTGTAATGGCAAGAAACTGAAAACTGATTGGGTGCCCATCAATTAGGAGAATGGTTGAATAAGTTATGGAATATGAATGTTGTGGAATATTGTTATTCTATAAGAAACAATCAGCAGGATAATTTCAGAAAGTCCTGGAGAGACTTACATGAAATGATGATTACTGAAGTGAACAAAACCAAGAGATTATTGTACATGGCAACAGCAAGATTATACAATAATTGTGATGGATGTGGCTCTTTTCAACATTGAGAAGATTCATGCCAGTTCCAATGGTTTTGTGATGAAGAGAGCCCTCTACACCCAGAGAAAGGACTGCAGGAACTGATTGTGGAACACAACATAGATTTGAGTCCTTTCCCCTTTTCTTTAATCTCTTTGGAGTATATATTTATTTGTGATATTGCTGGAACAAACCTTATCCCAATTTCTTATCAATATTCCTCCAGAAATTCTTATCTAGCTTCCCAGTTCAGCTCACATTCTTTTGAATATGTGAAATTATCCTCCTGTAATAATCTTCCACTCTACTAAAATTTGCCTGCTCAGTTCTTTTGAAGACACTTTACATTTGACTGCAGTAACAACTTTGCTCTTGTCATGTTCCTCATCCAAAATTTTATTCTCTAATGTATTCACTTGTCTAATAGTTAAATGGCTTTGAAAGCTATACCAAATTGAATACAAATCAAAGGTTAGATATTTCAGGGTGCTTTGATGTGAGCTAGGCAATTGCCATGTGTTATTTTGGTGTTTTAAAATAGCCAGATATCATACAGACTTAACATTTCTTGTGGGAGTAACCTGAAGCAAATCTCATTCTTATTTTCCTACTGGAGTAATATTTCATGCAAACTATTTCAGTACCTTTCCTCCAGAAAGCTCTGGCCACTGAATCCCATCTTTATCCCATTAATGCTCAGGCTATCATTAAGCAAAGGTATCCATTTTACTTTTTCAAAGAATAATATAATTTTTAATCACAATTAAAATATGTAAAATAACTCAATTGTTTCATATACGAGTTATCTCAAAACATAAACTAAAGTATTCAATATTTTCAATTCATTTGCTTGTACTTATATTAGCATTGAACTTAGGCAAAGTCAGAAATTAGGGTTATTTTTATTTCTGTTGTTTTTAGACTTTTTGACTATTCTATCTTCCTTACCCTCCTCCCTACCCTTGGCCACTCCATATGAATAGGTTTTTTTCTGGGAAAAGTCTTCTCTAAAGAGAAGCCTTGAGATTCATTCATACTAAAGTGTAAATTATTGTAAATATATTTAAGTCACCATCAACTACATTGACTTAATGAGAATTGACTTAAGGGAAAGTATGGTAATTTCTCTATGCCCACAACACATTCACACACACACACACACACACACACACATGCTAGCAACATACAAGTGGAAGTGACAGAATAGAAAATAGGACAAAATATTTTGAGTACATTAGAAATCATACCATGTAGTGTTACCTTTTTTTTGGTTTTCTGATTATCCATGCTATTCTTAGTTTTCAAAGATAACCAATGATAATATAGATGATGTGATGTCTTGATTTTACTTTGAATTGGATTTACATAAAACAGAGTTGCATGAAGTTGTCAGCCTTACTTTCTCTTCCTAAGTCACTGAAATCCAGTGGCATGACAAAAGTAAAGACCATCAATGACCTAGAATACAGTCTATGACCTTTACCTTTTTGATATCTGACCAAATTCTAAGTGCTTCAGCTCCCTCTATGGCCATTGGGATAGATATCCTTCTAACTCATTATTTTATTTGAGGTCTGTTGCTTAACTTTGATCTGGTTTATTTCTTCTACTGTAATGATTTTACCAGGCTGAGGCTGCTATGTATGCTACACTACTATGGAGACACAGGTGAAAGGCTAGCCTTGATTAGCCTGTTGGCATTTAAATATTACTATTATTAATCTGTCATTGGCACTGTATCAGTTTTTTTTTCTTATGCAGATTAAAGATTCATAATTGTATCATTTCTGATTCTACAAGGATATTCTAAATTTTTTATTCTAAGATTTATTCTTCTTGGTCTTCAGGAAAAAGTCATATGTGCTTAACAAAAGTCCTACTGCATAAAGATAAAAATCTGCCTCAAAGACAATAGCTTCTTACCCCTTGGATAATGTAGCTATTCCTGATATTAATTAATTTATTGGCACACATTTTTTTTTAAATGGACAGGAGTATTATTTTTAGTTTGATATGCATTAAATAGAAAACTATTTGGTATATATGTCAAAAGATCAGTGTTTTTCATTTCATTTCTTCTTTTTTTCCAAATAGGTAAATTTTACATGGATTGTGATTGCAATTTATACTTTTTAGTACAGGGAATGAATTGTCTTCTCCAAATCCATCCCTCTGGTGGCCATCCTTCTGGAAATGAGCCCTTTTATATATTTTTCTTGTTCATTTTAAAATTAATAAACATTGATAAACACAAATATTTCCATATACAAAGAATAAAAAAGATGATGGTCTATGAAACTGAACTGTTGTAAAATATTAGTCTATATTTAATTTAAAAAGATAGTTACATAATTATCCTATTATTTATATTCTATTATGAATTTCTTATTGTTTTAATTTATGCATTAAAAAAAGTTTTTTTTCACAGTTGTTCTTTTTCTTTTCTTTCTTTTTATTTGGAACCTATCACTATCTATTACGTCCCCTGGCCCCCAGAAGTCTTTCCTTGTAACAAATAAGTATAATCAAACAAAACAAATCAACACATTGGTCATGTCTGAAAGTGTGCCTTATTTTGTACCTTTAATCTATTACCTCTCTGCCAAGAGGCAGGAATCATGTTTCATTATCTGTCCTTATAAAGCTATGATTGGTTACTCCTCTCATCAGAGATCTTGAGGCTTCTCAGAAAAGCCTGACAGAGCTTATAATCCTTTATATCTCTGTGGTCATTACGTAAATTATTCTCATTCTGCTCATTTTATTCTGCATTCATTCATTCAAGTCTTCTCAAGTTTTTGGTTTTTTTTAAGAATCTTTCTTATTCATCATTTCTTGGTCAATAATTTTCTTTGATATTTACATATCACAATTTCTCCTTCATGGTGCATTTTGTTCTGATAATGGTGAAAAGAGAACTACTACCCTACCCATCTATAGATGGCAGTGCTTTCAGAGATTATAAAGCATAGGCTAAGTATTTTATAAATGATGAAAGTAGGATGAAGGAATGGGAAGTAAGGTGCCCAAAGTCATATAACTATCATTCAAACCCTTATGTTGACCTAAACCTTGAGCTATTCACTCATATATCCCTGTTAAAAATATAGTGTAGCCAACAAAATACTTACCACTGAGTATATCTTTTTAATCTTGCCACTTTTTATACCTGCATAAAAGAAGTATAGTCCTTCTTTTCAAAACTGTATGTTTTGAATGTTTTGAATTCTACTACTCCAAGTATCTTTTGACCTTGATATTTACACAACTGCAGAAGCTGAACTTCACAGAATAATTAAACAATTCTGTGTGTGTATAGAAATTTTTAATATGGATAATCAGAGTATGGACTAAATGGAAGGTATTAACACAGTAATGAACATACAAAACTTAAAAAACTAGTGTTCAATGAATTAAGTATGTGGATGATTAGTGGGAATGAGAAAAAGGAGGGAAGGATCCATATAAGTCTATTTACTAAAAACATGATCTTCAGCAAAAGGACTAGAAACATGAGGAACCATAATTATGCTCATAAAACTAATTGGTGTGTATCACCTCTCCTAATACCAGTGGATGTACTTAGCTATGAATTAAGATAGAAAAGAATCATTATGGAAAGAAAGAAAAACAAAAGGGGCAAGAGAGAAGAATGAATCCAGAATCCAAAATATAGAGTACAGGGGGGATCTAAGTGGAGTCAAGTCTTTATTTCTTCATTGACCTTCTCAAACCATACAAAAAAGAAGAAAGTAAAGGGAACAAAAAGGAATAAAAACAAAAACAAAGCAAAGCAAATCAAAACAAATAGCTGATAAATGCTTAGGGTGTGGAAGAATGAAAGGAATAGGAACAACGCCTGGAGGCAAGTGCTGTGGACCAAAAAGGAAGAGGAAAAAGACACAAATCATTGTCTGACAGCAAAACTTCAAAAATATTTTCTACTATTTCTAGTCAAACATGGTCATTTTTTTTACTAGCTAGTTGGCTTCTGAATACTTCATCTCTGGAAGTGATGTAATGTTTATACACTTTCATAAATTTATAAGTAACAATTCCATTTGGGAAGACAGGAATTTGATTTTGTCGACTGAAGAGCTCCATCTCTTTCCTGGTTCCTGGACATTAAACCTGTTTTTAGAACAGAAAGCTGGGGTCAGGTCTAAATTCAGTACAAATAATGAAGAAACTGATTTGGGGGAAATAGCAAATATTTCAGATGAGAAATTCCTAGGATACAGTGAGAATTTTAAAGGGGCAATTCCTAGTCCACAGAGCAGATAGCACTTCTCCCATTCAATAAGGTCTAGTGACTCAATATATCCTCCCAGATCAAACATAAATGGCTGAACAAAGCAAAGTTTAGTAATCACAGTCCTTCAAATCTTACCTTTCCACTTTTTCTATACTATTCCCCTTCCCCTAACCATACTCTGAAATACAGTAATATTCCTTGATTTTTGTCACATAAGAAATCCTTCAATACTGGAATCTTTTTCTCCTCAATTCCATTTTCTAAGCTCCCTTGCTTTCTTCAAATCCAGCTAAATTCTCACTTTGTACAAGTGCGTTCTGACTTCATATACATTACTTCTTTCCAATAGTGTTTTATTGTTTTCCCAATTACATATTAAAAACATTTTAAATATTCATTTTTAAAAGTGTTCAAAATTTTGCTTTTTCCTTCCTTACCTCTCTCTTTCCTAAAATGGAAAGTAATTTGGATATGTTATGTATGTGCAATGATGTAAAACATTTCCAAATTAGTAATGTTGTGAAAAAAAAAGATGAAAAAATAAGGAAAAGTGAAACTAGTATGCATAGATATATTCAGATTCCAAAAGTTTTTTCTCTGGATGTAGATAACATTTTCTCTCAGTCTTTTGGAATTTTCTTGGATAATATTGTATTACTGAGAAGAGCCAAATCATTCTCAGTTGATCTTCTCCCAATTTTATTGATACTGCATGCAAAGTTTTCTTGGTTCAATCCCCTTCACTTTCTATCAGTTTATGTAAGTTTTTCTAGGTTTTTCTGAACTCCACCTGCTTATTATTTCATGTAGCACAATACCTTTATACACCAAAACTTGTTCTGTCATCCTCCAATTAATATTAAATCAGCTCAATTCCCAATTCTATGCTACTACAAAAAGAAATACTATAAATATTTTTGTACATGTAAATTCTTTGTTCTTTCTTAAGATTTCTGTTTTAATTCTCATTTCTTTTATCAGTAGTGATTTAGAATATTTTTTCTGGATTGTAGATAGCTTTGATTTCATCTAAAAACTGCCTCTTCGTATCCTTTGGCCATTTATCAATTGGCAAATGATTTGTATTCTTATACATTTAACTCAGTTCTTCATATATTTTAGAATTCCTTTATCAGAGACATTTGCTGTAGTAACTGTTTTGCAGCTTTCTACTTTATTTTTAGTCTTACTTGCATTGATATTGTTTGTACAAATCTTTTATAATTTAATGTAATCAAAACTAATCATTTTACATCTCATAATGTTCTCTGTTTCTTGTTTTGTCATAAATTCTTCCTTTTTCCATAGATCTGACAGGTAAACTACTCTTTTTTCCTGTAATATGCTTGTGATATCATGAGCATTATTATTCAAAAAATGTCATTTTTCATATTACACTTCATATGTGGTATTTCATTTCCATACAAAAGTCCATCTCAAAGGATTACTAGTTTCCTTCTTTGTTCAACTTAAGCAAACTTCCATATGAAAGCTTTCTGTGTCCCTCCCCCTGTAATTCCCTCTCTCAAAAAAAAATCTTGTACTATGTGTTTGTGTGTGTATATATATGCATATATATATATACACACATGTATGTATATATAAACATACACAGCACTATATATACATATGTGTATATGTGTATACATGCATGTATATGTATATATGCGTGTGTTTGTGTGTATATATGTATACATATATATATATATATGTGTATACACACATGAATGAAACAGACACCATACCCACATATATATATGGGGTGGTGTAGTCTTTAAATATATTTTAATCTCTTCATGGGCAAGAGCTATTTTTCATTTGTTTTTTAATCTTCAGTGTCTGGCATAGAGTAGGTGCTTAATAAATAATCGTTAATTCATTTATTGGAGTAGAAGATACTCAAAGACTGAAGACATAGTTATGAAGTATTAATCATCAGCTATTATGTTGCAAATGAAAGCAGGGAGTCAGGCACCTTTCCCCTTTCTTGGTTGATAATACCTGTCATTACCATGATGACCAGGGGTATGCTGGTAAATGTTTAATAACACAGAACAAACAAATGTGGACACATGATACCCTTCACAGTTTAAAATGAATTATTAATATTTTCTTAAGTCAAGAAAATAAATAAAATCAATATTAAGCTGTGATTTGTAGCAATTGCTGATTTTTAAGGTTTAAAAAGTCAAACTGAAAGTTTAACGATTTTCTCTCACCAGCTGGTTGGAGCTAGCTCAGCTAACCCCTGCCTTCAATAGCCTTTATTGTTTTTGTCTTAATAGGTCAATTACTTTCTCAACTTATAAATGAAAATTTTTTCATGTGGTGGAAGTTACTAGAGCTCGTCCCCTCCAATCACTACCACATAACTTTTCAGAAACTGAAGATACTTTCAACATAATTAGGCACTAGTAAGTTTTGCATACTTTGCCTGAAAAAAAAATTAATAGAACTATAAAATATCAAGGCCAAGTTGGATGGTACTTAATAATTAAGTTCTTATTAAAAAACAAAATAAAACAAAAATGGAAATCTTGTTGGCATTTCATTCAAGTTGTTTACAATTTGCCAAACATTTAGATGAGAGTAGAAAAACAGTCACTAACACATTTTCCAAAAACAACTTAATGATTTTAAAACCCTTCATTTAGTTAATGCTCTTGTCTTTGGAAGCTATAAGGAGTGATTGTATAGAAAAGGGGTTCTGATCATGTTTCCTCTCAATAAAAAGGTAAAATTATTAATTATGACAGCACTGTTTTAAGGAGAATGATGTATTATAATTTGAATGTTACATGAGTTTCAAACCTTAGTATTATTGACTTGATTTTCCAAATTTTATTGGTATTTGACATCACTTATTACACAAAAGGAATTCTGATTCTGAGATTTATGAATTTGTATTGTTTGGTTTTGTTTTTAATTGATAACTGCATTTCAGTATTACTATTTGTCTTCCTATATATTTTATTTATTTAAAAACTTTAGTCTGAGTAGACATCCAAAAAAGACTATCTTTCCCTCCCTTTTCTCTCTGTCTCTCTGTTTCTGTCTCTGTCTCTGTCTCTATCTGTCTCTGTCTTTCTGTCTTTCTCTATCTCTGTCTCTGTCTCCGTCTCTCTCTGTCTCTCTCTGTCTCTCTCTGTGTCTCTCTGTCTCTCTCTGTATCTGTCTCTCATCTTTATGTCTCTTACACACACACACATACACACACACATGCATGCATGCACAATTAAGAATTTTTTTCTCTACTAAGAAGCCCCTATAAGTGGTAAATCCCTTCCCTTTCCTTCCATTCGCTGCCCGAGTGCTCACAGTGAAAGAACTTTGACATTCATCACATTCTATAACTTCCCTGTCTTTATATTTTTAATCCTCAGCTCTCAAGTTTTAGGGATTTAAGGTTAGTACTAGCAGCACAAAATGGTGATCTCGTCAGATGGGGATATACTGTAATTTATCAGGAAGTCATTTTCTAATCCAAATTTCTAACCAGGTCATCTGGTAATTTCTCCTGGGTTGCTGAGGTGCCCTTCACAAACTGTCCAGCTGTTAACTTTTAACAGTGATTTGCTCATTCTGCTAAAACTATAAAAAACAAGCACATAATCTAATAAAGAGCTGGACTAGAAATTAGTTCATTGAAATATAGAATAATACATTTAAAGTTGGAATGGAATTTAGGGGTCAAGTAATCCATTCTCCTCATTTTGCAAATGAGGAAACTGAGGCCCAAAGTGAGGTAATGATGTGCCCCAGGGAATGGAATAATTGGTATTTAAAGCCAGTTAGTGTTCCATTATCTCTAAATTCAGCATCTTTTTTTTTTTTTCTGGTGGTGAAACATTTTCTATCCTTTTTCTTGCAATTTCAACTCAGTTTTAAAGAGTTATCTAACATAAAATTTTTTTTTCTTGTTTAAAATAATATAGGTTTTTCACTGAGAGGCAGTGGATTCAGAACTGTCTCAGGTCATCATTACTTACAGTTGTTGTCCTCTGTTAACAAGCTCCTTCTCTCTTTTGTGTTTTAATCCCTCTGCCTTACCCTCAGATTTTTCCCTTGGGGTTGTTGTTTTCCCCCTCATGGGGCAAATTATGGCTATCTAACAGGACATTCGTGTTCTTGAAAATATTCTCTCTTCAACTTTCTCTAAGGACTCACAAGAATGTTCCTGCAGTATTTATGGCTCTCCTAGGTGTTGTAAGAAAAGTTAGTAGAGGCTTAGCTCTTGGCACAGTGAGCTCTGGGATTTAGGATATTGGAAGGCAACTGAAGGATGATTTACTTTAAGGGGATCAGGTGATAGGGATTCATTTTTGGAGTGATAGATACTTTTTGGCTGTGCAAACCCTTTTCAGAATTTGCAATTAGGATACTGAGAAACCATACTACAAAAACCACCCTGAATCATTTATTCTCTCTGTCTGTTTTTCTGTCTCTTTTATACATACACACACAAATATATACATACGTACACACAGATATGTAGAGAGAACATTTTATGTTATTATTATTGTATGTATATATGTGTATTTTAATATATATGTTTATAAATAATATATGGATATAATGTGCACATAATGTTTATACATAACATTCTTCATTGTTTGCATTATATATGTGTATATATATGGAAATATAAGCACACAGTATCCTATGTATATGTGTCTGTGTATACACATATAATATATTTACATATATAATATATGTCCAAGCTAGTGGACAGTTTCTAAGTATATCCAAGAGAAATTGATCCCTGGAATTGGATTTCTGAAGCAATGGACAAAATGAAGTTGTCTTCTTCAAGAGACAAATCCTTAGCCAGGGACCATAACTCACTATCAACATTGACTATTTCTAAGTACAAACTTAGGTACAAACTGAATGATTTCTTTTTTTATTTGTTTGTTTTTTGCTCAGGCAATTAAGGTTAAGTGACTTGCCCAGGGTCACACAGCTAGGAAGTGTTAAGTGTCTGAGGTCTGATTTGAACTCAGGTCCTCCTGATTTCAGGGCTGGAGCTCTATCCCCTGGGCCACCTAGCTGCGTAGTTGGATGACTTCTCAATGCTAGTAACCTGTAGCTGTGAGAGGTCTCAATTTTGTTGGAATGGCACCTTTCGTTCCTGTAGATTTGCAGAGGCCACTATACTTGGAGAAGGTCTTTCTCACTGGCCAAAGATTACTTTTTCTGACAAGACTCTCAGCAACATCACAGAAGAACAATCTGAGGAAATTCCTATTAAGAACTCTATGTCCAACAACCTGATCACTCTTTCAGATTATTGAAGACACTTGGAAGGAAATAATCATTGGAGAGACAAATTTCAGAACTCCTCCTTTAGCTCTAACCACAAAGAGATTCAACAGAGATGTTCTTTGGCCCTCTAGGCTTGGACATGGACAGCTAAGTATTTAAGTGGATAGTGGATAATGCACTGACCTGGAGTGGAGATCTGATTTTAGTCCAGTCTGACACTTACTAATTATGAGAAGTATTGTGTTGTAATGGGCAGAAAACTCACAGGACTTAGAGTTAGAAGATTTGGCTACAAATTCTCCTTCAGTGAGTTTGTGGCTTACCAGCAACCTCAACAATTTGGTGACCATGGTCAAAACACTTAACATCTCTCAGCATCATTTTCCTGATCTACAAATGAAAATTATAGTACCCATAGTATCTACCTGATAAGATTGTTGAGAAGCTTAAACAGGGGCCTTTGCTGGGAAAGTACTTAGCAAAACCTAACATGTTAAATAAATAACAAGTGCTATTATTCTGACTTCAAATCCAATATGTATTCCAATACATCATGCTGTCTTCATTACTTCCTAATGAGTTTGGGGGACATTTTGCCTAATGCAGTAGCTTCACTCTTGAAAGTTGCAGGTAAATCAAATCTTCAAAATTGCATCTTATTTTAAAGGTACTAGGGGAAATAATTATTTAAAGAAAGCCTGTGGTCTCTCCTTTTGTAAAGCAAAGATTTTTTTTGCAAAAAATTTTAAAAGTGCCAAAAACTGTGATTGTAGAATTATAGAATTTCACATTTAGAAGAGACTTTAGAAGTTGGATGGTCCAATCTATGCCTTAATAATAATAATCCTATCTATAATTTATCCCTCATAGCCTTTTCTTTAAGGCTTCCTAGTAGGAAAAATCTAGTCTTTCCCAATGCAGAGCATTCTACTTTTGAATAGTTCTGTTTAGAATTTTTCTTAAAAATGTTTGTATTTTATTTTGTTTGTTTTGTTTTTAAACAAGTCTTTGATACATACTGAGATAAGCAAAGATGAATGTACCCTTAAAGGAAATGTATACCCACATAGGGACCTACATCCTGAGAAAAGATATTCTGCATTCTCCTACCACATAGGCAACAGGAGTTTTTTCCATTGGCTGTATAGATGGGCTGTTCTTGTTTGTTGCTGTTTGTTTTGCTTTTTTTCTACCAGATTGAAAATATCTCTATTTTTTTTTTCCTAGCTGCATGAGAGTGAAAATCTTGTTCACTATACATGGGTATTATAATAATATAAGCTGCGAGGGGAACTACTTCCATCCTCCTAATTTTAGTCTATTTTATCTGTCCTTCTCAGTTTTAGATCTTAGAGGGTCTAGAGGTCTCCATATCTGAGAGCTCATGTTATAGTAACCTTAGAGGAAAGCCCTGAGACTGAAATCCAAGGCAGATTCAGTATTGTCCTTGGAACTTAATAGAATCCTAGGCTTTAGCAACTGAGTTAAACTATGAACTTAATCCTCCTCTACTCTCCACAAACTTACCTGATATAGTGGGATGGAAATTGTGCCCATATGTTGGAGTTACTATTCAGTCAGTCAGTCAATAAATATTTATTAAGTCTTTATTATGTACCAAGGATTGTGCTAAGCTTCAGAATACAATAAGCAAAAAAAAAAAAAAAACAAAAAAACATAATGTTTTCCTCAAGTAATTTACAATTTGATTGGAGGATACAAAACAAAAAAGGAAGCTTGGGAGCTATGAGGAGGTACCCACTGCAGGTAAAGTTAGAAATGTTCTAAAATAGCATAAGATAAGGTGAGAAATGAGAAAATGCTCTGAGTTGCACTTTCTCTTAGAGGTTTTTTTTAATTTATTACTCCACCTTTTAAACACAAAGACCGAGGGTAATAGTGAAATGGAGTATTTGTTCTTATTATCCTTTGATAAAAGCTAATCTGTAGTGTAGTTAAATAAAACCATTTTAGTGGTACAAAGAACTCCTAAAACTAAATGGACACAATCAATATAAACTGGAACCAGTGATAGAGATTCAACATCCTTAAGGGTACTGGAGAAAACCCAGGTAAGCTTATATGTACCCTACCTGGCCTTTAGGCAGTAGGGATCAGGAGAGTCATTATTGCATTTTTCCCACTCTTTTAAATTTGTGTCTGCAATTTCTGCCCATTGCTGCCAGTTCTTCCATCTGGAGCCAAATCGAACACATCTAATACCTCTTCTATTTTACAAACTTCAAATATTTGAATATAGGTATAGCATATCAGTTCTTCCCTAACTTCTCCAGACTAAACATCTCCCTTTTCCTTCAATTCACATTGCACCTGATTTTCTTAATAAATTCAAATGATCAGACTTCAGTTTATTTAGTAAATTGACCTTTTTCATAAAGCAGTGGTACTTAAATGGGATTAGGTGTACAGTTTGGCTCTTTTTTCAAAGTGATAATGACCTTTTCTCTTTTCCCTATATGGTATTATGACTTTCTCTAGCTGGTTGTTATTTAGAAATGGGATACAGCTGAATTTTTAAGTAGCTGTAAATGATGAAAAGGTATAAAATATTGATATCCACACTAATGATCTGCTTTGATATGGAAGTCACCAGAAAGTCCAGAATTTGCTTTATTTTGATTTTGATTGACATTACATCAAATTTCATTATTATGAGGAAGGAGTTGACAAACCACTAACCCCTGGGCCAAATGTAGTCCTCTTCTTGTTTTTGTTCCTTGAACTCAGAAATATTTTTTGCAGTTTTAAGTTGTTTTACTGGATTTAAAATATTAAAATTAAACACATTCTTACCTAGCAGGCCATATAAAACTGGTGCTCAGAGAATAGTTTGCTAACACATTATAAAGGGAATTTTTGTGAGAAAACCCCTTTTACCCCTTTGGCACCTAACTTGTAATTTATCATTTTAGAGAGTTTTCTGGGACACTGTAGAGAAAAAAATATCCTTCCTACATTCACACAGCAAAGTTTTTTTTTCCATTGAACAGACATGAATCTGTATCTCTTGGATCTAAAATCAATTCACCATTCACTATGCGCAGTTCATATCACAGAGAGAATTCACTAGGGTTCTTCCCCATCTTATCCTTTTCTGTATACCTGGCAGTGCCAAGAACAATGCCATTCAGACAATAAGCATAAGAGAAACATGTTTTGAATAAAATTAATAATATTTGAGTCTATGAGATTGTGTAATTTGCTTAATATTCCCAATGAAACAATCAATAAACACTTATTGTGTACCTTCCATTGCTTGCCTCTGTGCTAAGTTGAGCATACTCATTCAAACACTAAGCTAAACTTTAACAATTTGTGTATAAGGCAGCTATGACACTCCCTGTTATCTGACCTATATACATGTCTATTAGGAAAGTGCCTACCACAAGAACCTTTCCACATAACATAATGCCAAAAACCTGTAGGGAAAAAAAAAGTCATGAGAACCTCTTTTAGTTAATCTTATCCTTAACAGTGATCAGGAGAATCTGCCCTTTTACTTTTCTACATTTAATAACTCAAGTTTCTTGGTTAAAGACAAAGTTGTTATTCATTCCATCTTACTTCCAAAAGAAAAAAGAATGACTTAAACAACAACAAAACAAACAAAACCAAAAACAACCCAAACCAAAAAACAACCCTGGGAATTCTGTCCTAAAACAAATTTCTAGAAATTTAGATTGAGAAATAGCTAATTAGCTTCATCCATAACAGAAATCAGGTGTCATCTTCTCTATGAAATCTTTCTCAATTCCCCTTGATATTCCCAAAGGCTACTGTTCTCCTCCTGCCCCTAAAATTCCTCTTGTATCATTTTGTTAGTGCAATGTATCTCATTTTTGGTAGAGTAGTGAACTGATTCAACCATTCTAGAGACCAATTTGTAACTATGCCCAAAGGACTATTAAGCTGTGCATACTCTTTTATCCAACAGTGTCTCTTTTGGGTCTGTATCCCAAAGAGATCATAAAAAAGGGAAAAAAGACTCACATATGCAAAAATGTTTTAGCAGTCCGTTTTACAGTGGCAAGAAACTATTAATTGAGTGGATGTCGATCATTTGGGGAATGGCTGAATAAGTTATGGTATATGAATGTAATGGAATATTATTGTTCTATAATAAATGATCTGTAGGATGATTTCAGAAATCCCTGGAAAGATTCACATGAACTTACATGAACATGCTAAATGAATTGAGTAGAATCAAGAGAACATTCTATGCAGCAACAACAAGAATATGTGATAATCAACTATGATGGACTCAGCTGTTTTTAACAATAAGGTGATTCAAGTCAGTTCCAATAGACTTGTAAAGGAAAATGCCATCCATATCCAGCGGCAGAACTATGGAGATGGAATGTGGATCAAAAGATAGTATTTTTTGTTGTTTACTTGTTTTTTCTTCCCCTTGGTGTTTTTTGTTTCTTTTGATATGATTTTTCTTGCACAGCCTGATGAATATGGACATTTATTTAAAAGAATTGCTTTAACTACCTCAGATCACTAAGGGAGGAGGGAGGGGGAGAAAAAAAATTGAAACAGAAGATTTTGCAATTGTGAATGTTGAAAATTATATTAGCATGTATTCAGAAAAGAAATAAAAAACTATTAAAAATTATATTGAATTTACTTTTCTGTGTACAAGATCTGCTCTCTGATAAAATATAAGTTCCTTGAGGACAGATCTTCTTTCAGTTTTATTTTTGTATTCCAAAGTCCTCATACTGCATTTTGTACATAATAGAATCTTAATATGCTTATAAATATATGCAGTTAGAAAATGTCAGGTAAGCTCTTCCCTCTTTCCCCTAAGACCCCCCTCTAGCTTGATGCTTCCTTTGTCTCAAGAATAGTGACTGATGACTGACTATGTGCAGTTAGAAAATGTATAAAATCTATCTGTTGAGACAAGACATAGCTTTCATGATCTTGTCTTTCTTTTTAATATTTCTTCATATCATTGGGAATTGAATCCTCTTTTTTTTTTGGAAAAGAGGAAACTGTAGCCTAATAAGTTCATTATTTTAGATATTGAAATACTCTATGTCTCTCTATGGATAGCAATTGCAGTATCAACAACAAAGTTCAAAACATTAGAATAATTAATGAATATGCTGACATACCAATGTTAAAAAGCAAACTTCATTACCTCTGCTTAACAAAGGAAAATAATTTTTTTAAAAAACTGCCCTGCAGAAATCCTGAATGTCAGTATTTGAGTCCAGAAGAAAAGATTGAGCTTCTGATCTCCTCCTTTGTGCTTTAGCATCTGCATCCTCTACTGCTGTTATTGGTTCATCCACAAAAATAACATTTTATATATATATATAATATATATATATATATATAATGTGTAGATTACAAGAAACTGGGCATGGATGCTTCTGAGTAGTATTTGTGTGTGTGTGTGTGTGTGTGTGTGTGTGTGTGTGTGTGTGTATAAATTCTGGATTACTTGAATACCCTGTGGGCCTCATCAAAATGTCAGGATATATCGTTTTTTGTTGTCCTCCAGAACAGCCCCAATTGGGTTTTTGTGGATGTAGTAATGATTATTCATTATCTAATGGTAGGGTACTATCAGGTGTTGTTTGTGAGGGAAAAACAATCATTTCCAAAGATGTTTTCTTTTTTTATCCCATCTCCTTAAATATACTAGTGACCTGATCACTGCAAATGAACCCATCAGGCAAGTAATATTTTTGATTCTTTCTTTTACTGGAATTTTTAGAGACAGATTTATAGTGTCACCTGACAGTACAAAAAAAGCAGATAGCTTTTCAGTAACTGTGTCAAGATCTGTCTGTGTCAGGTAAGCTCTTCCCTCTTTCCCCTAAGACCCCCTCTAGCTTGATGCTTCCTTTGTCTCAAGAATAGCGACTGATGACTATGTGCAGTTAGAAAATGTATAAAATCTATCTGTTGAGACAAGACATACCTTTCATGATCTTGTCTTTCTTTTTAATATTTCTTCATATCATTTTTCTATTTGATTCTTCAATTCCTATGTATTCTCTGTCTATCAAAACTGAATAAGTCTGCCCTGCTATGCCACTTTCTGGTTTTTAATCAAATCCAGGCTCAGACACTAACTGTGTGAACTGGGAAAGTCACTTAACTTTTGTCTACCTCAGTTTTCTCAACTGTAAAATGGGGTTAATAATAGAATCCATTTCCTACTATTATGAGAATAAAATGAAATAATAGTTGTATAGCTATTAGTACAGTTCATGGCATACAGTAGGTGTTTAATAAATGCTTATTCCCTTCAATCTCCTCTTATATGTTTCTAATTGTTATTTTACCTTTTATTAACTTATTATCTTGAGGTTTTGTTTTTGTTTGTGCATGTGTGTGCTCTTGATATTGACCTATCAATTTGCTTTTTACTATAGTCTAATTTTGATTCCAATAATTTCCTCTAAATATGAAATTAGCATGATATACTAGAATAAATGCTAGATTTGCAATAAAAGGGCCTGGATCTAAATCTCCTTTTACTCTTATTAAGTCAAAGCAGGGATTATTATTAGTTTATTTACATCTTTAACACTTAGCAAAGTACTTTGCACATAGTAAGCTCTTTTTTTATCATCCTGATAAATGTTTAATAATTGGCTTTCCATAAAGACATGATACATTTTTGTACTTAATCTGAATCATTAGCATTGTATTCATTATATAATTCATTATATTCTTTTTTAAAAGCTTTTTATTTTCAAAACATATAGATAATTTCCAACATTCACCCTTACAAAACCTTGTGTTCCAAATGATTTTCTCCCTCCTTGCCCCCTACTTCCTCCCCTAAACAGCAAGTAATCCAATATAACTTAAACATGTGCAATTTCTCTATACATATTTTCACAATTAGCATACTGTACACACGCAAAAAAATCAGATCAAAAAGGGAAAAAATGAGAAGGAAAACAATGGGGCAAAATAACAAATTATTTTGGGATCCCAAAATGGATTTTTTTTATAATTTTTTTTATTTTGTTTAAAGGAAAGAAAAGTTTTTAATTTGGGGGTATATTTTTCAAATGTAAAATGAGGAAGATGGATGAGATTATTTTTCATTTAAATTTTGATATGAAAAATAAAAGGGTTTTTTCTTATTCTTTTTAATATGTATGAAATTAATTGATATATATATTATTATTATATTTTTCGCAATAGTTGTATAAATATATATGAAATATGTGGAGATATACCCAAAATGTAATTTTAATTAATGTTTATTTGGGGTTCAATTTCCTGGAAGTGGGATTGTCTTATTTCTTGGTTGTGTTTCTAGATTTGTATATGCCTTGGGTTTTCATTATTTTTTTGTTTTTTTTTTGAATTTCCCTTTGTATATTTTTAAAGGTGGAAATATTTTTTTTTGTTTTTTTTTTAATTTGAATTTTATATTGAAGCCCAATATAAGTTAATAAATTTTTTTGTTTCCCTTTGTTTTAGTACCCAACTAGTTTTCCAATGATTTTGATGTTTTGCCTGCAATTTTTTCAGTACTATAAATGGAAATTATAATGAAAGTATCAGATACAAAATAATTCTAACTTAAGTTCATTACAAATTTATTGTTATTTTATTGTGATTACAATTAATTATTTTTACTATGATTATGTGGAGAAATCATATCGGATTTATTTATTTATTTATTTTATTTAATAGCCTTTTATTTACAGGATACATACATGGGGTAACTTTTACAGATTAACAATTGCCAAACCTCTTGTTCCATTTTTTTCCCCTTACCTTTCCCTAGATGGGGATGACCAGTAGATGTTTATATTAAAAATAAATTAGATAAAAAAATTTGACCAAAACATTATTTTGTGTAGAAAAAAAATGACTTGAAATATTGTAAATTAGCTTTTGGAGGGAAATAAAAATGCAGGTTTTAAAATATAGGGATTGGGAATTCAATGTTAGTTTTTAGTCATTCCCCAGAGTTCTTTTCGGATATCTAGTTCAGTTCATTGCTGCTCCATTAGAAATGATTTGGTTGATCTGTTGAATGGTGATCCATCGAATGGTCACATATAGTATTGTTGAAGTATATAATGATCTCCTGGTCCTGTATTTCCTCAGCATGTTCATTAAGTTCTGGTTTCAAATTATCCTGTTGGTCTTTTAAAAAGTAATATTCCATAATTATCATATACCACAATTTATTCAACTTTTTCCCAAGATGGACATCCATTCATTTCAGTTTTTACACTACAAAAGGGCGCACAAAATTTGGACTGGTCCCTTTCCTTTTTTAATTCTTTGGGTAAAACCCAGTAGTAAACTGTGGATCAAAAGGTATACGTTGATAATTTTTGAGATAGTTCCAAACATTCCAAAATGGTTGATTTTGTTCAAATCCAACAAAATGCATCAATCCCCAGTTTTCCCATCCCTCCAACAATCATATTTTTTTTTCTGTCATCTTGCCAATCTGACAGGTGTGGTGGATCTTAGAGTTGTCTTTTTGATTTCTCTGATTAATTATGACCTGGGATCTTTTTCATATGACTAGAAATAGTTTCAATTTCTTCATCTGAGAATTGTCTGTTCAATTTTGACCATTTTTTCAATTGGAGGATGGTTTTTTTTTATAAATTAGAGTTAATTTCATATATTTTTGGAAATGAGGTTTATGGGTTTTAAAAAATTTTTGTTTCCCTTTTCTAATTTTGTCTGCTTAGGTTTGTTTGAAAAAACTTTTTAGTTTGGTATAATAAATTTTTTTTTTGTGATCAAATTTCTTTTGGGTTCTGTTTTGGTCATAAAGACCTGCCCCCTACAGGTTGGAGGGTAAAATCCTGTGTTTCTAATTTTAAATTCATTTTTATGAGGTGTGAAAATTTTTACCTTTTTGGTGTGGCGAAGTATGGATAACCTAGTTTCTGCCATATTTTTCAATTTTCCCAAAATTTTTATAAAAGTAAGTTTTTCAAAATGGGATTTTGGTTTTTGTAAAGAATTTAGGTTTTTATTTTGTTGACTGTTTTATCCCTTTGAACCTTTTTAATTATTCACGATCAACTAATTTCTTTTTCCTTAGCAAACAAAAATGGGTTTTGGAACTTTGTGTTATAATAAATTTTTTTTTTAAGATCTTTAAGCCCACCATTTTGATTTTTTTTTTCATTAATTCCCTTTTGGAATTTCTTGAACTTTTTTTTTATATGAACTTTTTGTTATTTTTTTTCTGGTATTAAAATGTTTTGGGGTCTTTGATTGGTATTTTGGCCTTAAATAATAAAGATTAGTTTAGGTAATATTGTCTTTTTTATATTTTCACCTATGCAAGAGCATTTTATTTTTAATTGGTTGATCAGACTTAATTTGTGTAAAAGTGGTTGAAATTTTGCTCATAAAGTTTCTGGGATTTTCCCTTTGGAGATAAGATTCCTATTTTATATTTTATAGTAGTTACTTTTAAATGGAATTTCTTTTTTGTAACTCTGACTGGTTTGGATTTTTGTTAGTGATATTAAAGAATGCTGATGAAGGGGTTTATTTTAAAAAATTTGAAAAGTTGTGGGGTTATTTTAATAACTTTTTAAAGGGAGGGTTTTCTTAAGTAAATCCCATCATGTCATGGAAAATTTGTTTTGATTTTCCTCTTGATTTTTTTCTTTAATTCTTTTCAGTTTTTTGGGTATGGGTTTTAAGAATATTTTTTTTTTTAAATGCCTTTTTTATTTACGGGATAATAAATACATTTTGGGGGTAACTTTATTAACAATTGTAAAAACCTTTGTTCAAATTTTTTTCACCTCTTACCCCCCCTCCCTAAATGGCGGATGACCAAAAGATGTTAAATATATTAAAAAAATAAATTTAGATAACAATAATTTATACATGAAAAAATTATTTTGTGTACAAAGGAATCAGACTCGATTATTTTACAATTAGCTTGGGAAAAATAAAATTTTGACAAAAATTTTTGGGGGATTGGGGAATTCTTATGGTTTTTTATCATCTACCAGGTTCTTTTTTTCTTTTGGGGGGGATAGTTTTCGGGTTCATTAAATGTCCATTAAAATGATTTGGGGTTGATTCGTTGCTGAGGGATGACCTGATCCATCAATTTGGTCATCTTAAATTTTGTTGAAGTATTAAGATCTCCTGGTCCTGCTATTTTCCTCAGATCGGTTTCGTGTAAGTCTTTTAGCCTTTCTGAAATATCCTGTTGGTATTTCTTTCAAAGATTTTCCCATAATTTTTTTTCATATAAAATTTATTCAAAAGATTTAATGATGGAATCCATTCGGTTTAGTTTTCTAATACAAAGGGCTTTTACAAAATTCGTTTTTTAAAAAGGGTTTTTTTTTTTTTTTCCTTTCTTTATAATCTTTTTGGGATATAATAGTAGTAACACTGCTGGATCAAAAATTTTTATCACAGTTTTGATAACTTTTTGAACATGGTTCAAACTTCTCTCAAAAATGGTTGGATTCGTTCACAATCCAAAACAATTTTTGCTCCAATGTCCCCGTTTTCCCGCATCCCCCTCCAAAATCAAATATTATTTTTCCTGTCATCTTAAATCGACAGGTGTGGTAGTTTTGGGTTCTTTTTAATTTTTAATTTGCATTTCTTTTGATTAATTATTATTTTGGCTTTTCTTTTCATATGCTAGAAATAGGGTTTTTAATTTTTTTTCATCTGAGGTTTGTTTGTTCCATATCCGACCTTTTTTCTTTTTGGGAGGATGGGATTTTTATAAATTAAGGTTAATTTCTATATATTTTTGGAAATGGGGTTTTTTTATGGGAAACCTTTGACTGTAAAATTTTTCCCAGTTTATTGCTTCCTTTAATCTTTTGTTTTGCTTGGTTTTGTTTTTGTTTTTTTTTCCAAAAACTTTCGTTTTGGTGGTATAATCGAAATTTTCTATTTTGGATCGGGTAATGTTCGGTTCTGCTTTTTTTCATAGACCGCCCTTAGGTCTGAGATTTTTTAAACTATCCTATGTTTTTAATTTATTCATAATTTCCATTCTTTATCCTGGGGAACTTTTTTTGACTTTTTAAACGGTGTACGGGTTAAGGTATGGATCAATGCCTGGGTTTTTTCCCATATTGGTTTTTCCAATTTTCCGCAATTTTTCAAAGGGTAATTTTTTTATCCCAAAAGGGGATTTTTGGGTTTTTTGTCAAAGACTAGGTTGCTATATTTGTTGATGTTTTATTTTGAACTAACCCTTTCCCACTTTGATCAAACCTTTTTAATTTTTAGAATTTTAAAATGTTTTGGTAAGTTTTGCTCTATAATATAATTTTTTTAGATTGGTAAGCTTAAACCATATTTGATTTTTTTATTAATTCCCTTTTAAAATTCTTGGATTTTTTTTTTCTTTTTGAAATTTTTGTTATTTTTTCTAGGTCATTAAAATGTTTTTTTGGATCTGTTGGTATGTTTTAAAATAAATGATTAGTTTTTTTTTTGCTCTTTTTATATTTGTTTCCAAAGGCATTTTTTTTTTTTTTCAATCAAGGGATAATTTTTTTGGTGGTCTGTATTTTTGTTAAATTTTCTGTTTTCCCTTTCAAGATTCTATATATTTTTTTTGTGTTATTTATGGTTTTTTTGTAACTCATTTGGTTTGTTTGTGTTATAAGAATCCGATGATTTGGTTTATTTTTAAACCCAACTTTGAAAGTTTGGATTTTTTAATAATTTTTGGAATTTTTGGGGTTCTTTAAAATTCCCAAGCATCGGAAAAAGGGATTTTTTTTTCTTGTTTTTTTCCCAAATTTTTGGCTTTTTTGTTAAGCTCTTTAATACAATTTAAATTAAAGGTGATATTGAATTTGTTTCCCCGATTTTGGGAATTCATTTCCTTTTCCAAATTAAATTGCTTTTGTGGTTTTAAATGATCTGCTATTATTTTAAGGAAAGCCATTTATTCCATTTTCAAGGTTTTAATAGGAATGGTGGGTTTTTTATCAAAGTTTTTTTTTAATATATATGGTTTTTTTTTTTGGTTTTAAATGGCCAAATTTTTTTTTCTAAATTGAACCCCTGATTCTTTTCCTATTGATAATTTGTATTTTTTTGGGGTTTTTTTTAAATTTTTTATATCTTATTTAAATTTTGCTCAATTTTTTTTGGGGTTGGCTATTTTTCTTTTTTTTCCCCTGGTTTTAAAAGTTTGTCTAAGGAATTTTAGTAGGCCCATTCCCCTTTTTTTAAAAATTTTAAAGCTTAGGGTTTTTTTAATTTTGGAAAAAAAAATTGGTTGGGGTTTTTCTTTTTTTATTTTTTTTTTTTTAAATGGGATTTAAAATCTTCCCTCCTCTGTTATTGGGAAAAGGTTTTATTTTTTGATTTTTTTTAGGTTATAAATTTTTGGTAATTCTAATTTTTTTTTCTAATTTTTTTTGGGGTTTTTTTTTTTTCAAATAATTTATTTTTTTTTTTTTTAATTTAAAATTATTATTTTATTTTTTTTATGAATAATTTAGTTTATTAATTGTTAAAATTTTTTTTTATTTTATTTTTTAATTTTTTTTAATTTTGAATTTTTTTTTTTTTGGGTTTTTTTAATTTTTTTTTTTTTGTTGGTTTTATTTTTTTTTTTTTTTTTCCTTTTTTAAATTTTTTAACCCATTTCTTGTTTTTTTTTTTTTTAATTTTTTTTTTGGGTGAAATTATTAATTTATCTTAAATTTTCTTTACCCAATTTTTTTAAATGAATTGTTTTGTTTTTACTTTTGGTTTGTTTCCAACTTTTGTTTTGTTTTTTCCTTTGAAAAAAAACTATTTTGTTTTTGTTTAATTTAAGTCTTTTATTTCCTTTTGGAATTTTTAAAGGGTTTAAAAGGGAAAAAGTTTTTTTTTATCTTTTTTTTCTAAAACCTCCTTTTTTCAATAAATTTTATTTCTTTTTTTTTTTTTTTTTGGGTTTGATTTGTTTAATTTGAAAGGGCAAGGTTAGATTTCCCTACTTTCTTTGTTTTTTTTTCAACCTTTTAACTTCCTTTTTTTTAAATTTTTGGTTGAATTTTTAATATTGTTTTTTTTTTGTTTTTTTTAAGGGATTAGACCTTTTTTCCTTTTAATTAGTCTTTTTTTTTCCTTGTTTGGGAGGTACCCCTCTTTTTTGCTATGAAATAATGATTTTGTGCCTTTTCCTTTTTTTTAAGACTCCCTGTTTAAATTTTTCTTTAAACAAAAAAGGGGTTTTTTTTTTCATCGTTTTCCTTTTTTTTTCTTTCAATTTTTGGTGAATTTAAATTTTTCCCCCTCAATAACCCCAGTTTTGTGTTTTTTTTTTTCCCCAACCCCCCCCTTTTAAAATTTTTTTTTTGGCCTTTAAAACTCCCTTTTTTTCCCTTCCCCCTTCTTTCCCTTTTTCCCCCCGTTTTAAAAATTTTTTAAAACAAAGGCCCTTTTTTTTGGGAATTTAAAAAAATTCACCTTTCCCCTTTTTCCCAAATTTTAATTTTTTTTTTTCTCTTTGTATTGGTTTTTTTTTTCCCCCCCTTTTTGATCATTTTTTTTAAATTTTTCCCTTTTTATGTTATTTCCCTCAAATTAAAGTTTTTTTGAAAAACGAAAAAACCTAAGGTTTATTTTCCGATCCTTGGGTTTTATTTAGCAAAAATTTTTTTATTTTTTTTAAAAAAAAAATTTATTTATTAAATTCCTCTTCTTCCCGGAAAAAACCCACTTTTGGATTTTTGGGATAAGTTCTTGTCCTTTCAATTAAAAGTCCCTTCTTTTTTAAATGGGGGGTTTTTTTTGGGTTTTTTCCCTGGAAAATTTTTGTTTAGCTTTAAAAAAAACCAATCAAATTTCGGGGAAAAATTTTTAAAATTTTTTTAGTTTTTTTGGTTTTAAAAATTTAATCTTTTTACCCTACTATTAAGGAATTCTTTTTTTAAAAAATTTTTTTTTTTTTAAGTTGTTGTATGTGAATGTTATGGAATATTATTGTTCTGAAAGAAATGACCAGCAGGATGATTTCAGAAAGTCCTGGAGAGATTTTCATTAACTGATCCTGAGTAAAATGAGATCTCCAACAACAATACTATATGATGATCAATTCTGATAGCTATGGCTCTCTTTAACAATGAGATGAACCAAATCAGTTCCATTTATTCAACAATGAAGAGAACCAGCTATGCCCAGCAAAAGAACTATGGGAAATGAATATGAACCATAACATAGCATTTCCACTCCTTCTGTTTTTGTCTGCTTGCATTTTTTATTTCCTTCTCAGGTTATTTTTACCTTATGTCTAAGTCTGATTTTTCTTGTGCAGCAAAATAACTGTATGGATATGTATACATATATTGTATTTAACATATACTTTAACATTTAACATGTATGGGCTGCCTGCCATCTAGAGGAGGGGGTGGGTGGAAAGAGGGGAAAAGCTGAAAAAGAAGATTTTGCAAAGGTCAATGCTGAAAAATTACCCATGTATATATCTTGTAAATAAAAAACTATAATAAATAAATAAAATATTTTTAAAAATTGAGTTTTCTTACTGAAAATGGAATTGCACTAATTCTCTTCATCTTGGTTCAGACCTCTTCCCAACATTTCAAGAAATTTAATATAGGATAGAGAAGTTCATTATGTTCTACAAAAGCTTGGAGGGAGACAGATTCTTTTGTCTAGATCAGGATTTCTTAAACTTTTTCCACTTGTGACCCCATTTTTCTTGAAAAATTTTTATGTGACTTCAAAGACATAGGTATATAAAATAGGTATACAAATCAAACACTTACTGATAATAGATCACAAATTTTAACCCCCACATTTAGTTAGAAAATCCTATATAGGCTTGCAACCCACAGTTTAATAAGAAGGAAGAGTTTAGATAGCTCAAGGCTGCTAATGATTACTAGAGTAACTTTTAAAGGGTTTTTTTTTTTTTTTTTTTTTAGGGTTTTACTACAAAACACTTCAGGGATAGCTACAAGCAGATAAAATTACAAACTGAAGGAAAATTCACAAGTTTTGAAAAGTCTTATCAGTTAATCCTGGGTAACACTACTGGGAACCAAAACTTCCTTCTTAGTTTTATTTCTGTCTGAATAATCTACTTCTTTAAAATGTGACCTTCAAAATTACCCTCAGGCCAGTCTTAGTTTCCTTTTTTATTTCTTTTCACTAAGTTTTCTGAGAAGCAGGATCATAGATTTAGAATTAGAAGATACCTCAAAGGACATCTAGTTCCATTCCCTAATTTAAAAGACGAATAAACTGAGACCCAGGAGGCTTTCCCAAGGTTAAAGAGATATTAAGCATCAATAGTGGAATTTGAACCCAGTTCCTCTGATTATAGGCAGTACTCTTTCCACTACAGTGTGTTGCTTGCCTAGTCTTTCACATTTTCAGATAAATGGGATAAACTGGGTGAAGACCTCTTAAAAGAATGAGATCTCTACTTGTACACTAATTGCGACTTGATACTTTTGCTTGATACAAGTTGAGCAATAGCTAAAAGCTTTGGGTTTTTTATTTTCTTAGATAAACTTTCATTCCCTTTCTTCCTCCCTGCTCCCCATGCATGACTTTTCCATTAACATTAAGTTCCTAATATGGTAAAGAGTGTGTCTTTGGTTAGTATTTTTTGCTTCTGAGGTAGATTTTTAGTCTATGGGTAGATTTCTGAGTTAGGATATAACTTTGGATTCCCCTACCCCATGTGAGAAATGGTCAGAAGAGGATAGAGACTTCCTCCTTAGGGTCTATATAATCCTGTGTTTATAGTTGTACTTTGTATTTCTCTATTGACAATATCTTTTCCATTGGGAATTGCCTTTTCTTGAGATATTGAAATAAATCCTTTTTGTTTTTTATCTTGAGGGTCTCCAATTTTAATTTGGGTAAGGGTTGCTGTCCCATATACCAAAGTCCAAGAAGAAGCATACAAAAACTTTTATGAATTCTCCTTCACCATCAAGTCCCATACAAACATTCCATTCCAAACCTCAGATAGCACAATAGGGTGTGACTGGAATATGTCAAGTTTAGTTATAAAGACCTTGTCTTGGGTCTATTAAATTGATCCTCTCCAGATAAAACAAAAAAATATGTCCACAATTTAGAAGGCAATCTCCATATTAAGTTGGATAATACTCAAGTTATTTCTTCATAAGGATAAATCTGTGTCACATAGTCCTATGAAGTGCATGCATGAAACACTCTTTCCAACTGGCATAGGGAATGCAGAGCATGAATCTGTGTATTGGTGTCAAAGACTTCATTTAATTTGCTGAAAAGATCGTTTAAAAGAAGAACTTAAGAAAGGTTTTAAATAGCTAGATATAGATATCTATATATAGTATGTGTCTGTGCATTTTGTATGCATACACATTAAAAGAGAGAGACAGAGAAATAGAGAGGGAGAGAAACACACAGAGAGAAACAGAAGAGAGAGAAAGAAACAGAGAGAGAGAGAGAAAGAAAGAGAGAAAGAGAGAGAGAAAGAGAGAGAGAGAATGAGAGAGAAAGAGAGAGAAAGAGAGAGAGAGAATAAGAGAGAAAGAGAGAGAGAGAGAGAGAAGAGAGAGAGAGAGAGAGAGAGAGAGAGAGAGAGAGAGAAAGAGAGAGAGAGAGAGAGAGAGAAAGAGAAGAGAAGAGAAAAGAGTCCTGGAGCTGAAGATATATAAAGGAAAGATATCCTCCCTAATATTTCCTTTCACTTCCAGTACTTGGAACTCTAAGGACTGAAGACAGTGGATTTTTGTGATGAGATTGTTTTCTCTCCCTTGTTTTGATCTGTCATTTGTTGCTTCCAAGTAAAGCAGTCTTTTATGATTTTGTTATATATTCTTTGATCAGTTGTGCTTCTTAAAGCTACCCTGACTTCGATTTACTGTTTAACTTGAAAAGAATAGGTTTACTTGCTACTCCCTATTTGTCATAATCTTAATGAGTAAAAATGTCTGGTAGACAGGGAATAGGCTGAGCTATAAGCTATATTTTCTTTTGAGATTGATCAAAACACAGCAACTATTTTTCCATAGTTATGGTACTGTAGACTAAAGATATGAGACTGAAAGACTGATATAAATCCAAGTCAATATTCTTGTAGGGAAACTAGAGAAAAGATTGCCCAACCTTCATCCCCTTGTATTTTTCCTGCCCTTCTTCTCTCACCTCTGGCTGCTGTTGCTTCAGGAAAGGCCCTCCTCTTAATCTCTGAAAAAGTAGGTCATGATTCAGATCACATTTAGTCATAATACCCTGAATGTTGTCTCTCTGTGTATTTGTGTGTGTGTGTGTGTGTAAACAGGTAGATATAAGTGTGGATATGAAGTTATATCTATATTTATATAAATATATCTACATATCTCTATCTATATAAGATGTAATATCCACCCATAGAAAATATAAAAGAGAATTATTTTATTTTCTGTTTTTTATTGGGCAAAACCCCCAAATTGGAAAGAACCATGCAAATTTTAATCTTTCACCCCCAAATTTTTTCAGCCCCAAAAAAGTTTGATATAAATTTTAAAGATAAAATAAACAATCACCCCAAAAAATTAGTCCTCCCTAAAAATTTTCCCGAGGGGAAAAGGCCCGAAAAAATTTGGGGGGAAGTTCAAGGGGTAACACAATCTCCCAAAGCCCACCCCAACCCCATAAGAGCTTTTCCTTAGTCTGACCGAACAAAGGAGGAGCAGCCCTTACCCCGCCCTGCAAAACTCGGTTGGGGCCAAGGGGGCCCGGGGCCAACGGGGAAATGGGCGAGTTCCCAGCTGGGCCGATCTTCGCTCAGCGCCAAACCCCAACCCAAAGAGGCTCCGGCCTGGGGCAAGGGACACTTTCCCCCAAGTCCTGCCGGGGAAGCTCCCACTCAGCCCTACCAAGCAGTTTGAAAGTCCGCGGCTGAATCCCTTTTGGGGGGAAAATCCCCCAAAAATCCCCTGGCCGGAAACTTTACCCTTCCCCGAGAAACGTAACCCCTTCCCAGGGCCCACCCTAAAGCTTTAAACTTAAAAAGTGGAAATCCATTTCCGGGGAGGAAAACCAAAACCTCAAACCAAAAATCTCACTTTTCCCCTTTGGTTCTTTAGAAAGAAACCTTAAAAGCCAAAAAAATTAAAGAAAAAAAGTAAAAGGGAAAAAAAAAGAAAAAAAAAAATCTCAAAAGAAAATTGAATTGAAAAAAAAAAATTCCGGGTAGGATCCTAATTGAAAAACAAAAAAACCCAAAGGTAGGATCCTAATTGAAAAAAAAGAACACACAAGAAAGTAGATTAAATTGAAAAAAAAAATAATTACAAAAAAAATTATGAAAATGGAAAACCAAAGACCAAAACAAATTCAAAAACTCAATTGACATAAATACAGAAAAAGTAAAAAAAACAAGAAGAAAAAATTTCAAAAAAACTGAACAAAAAACAAATTCATTGAGACAGCAAAGAATCATCAAGCAAAAAACAAAAAAAAACAACCCTGAAAAAACCAGTTATCTACCAAAAAAAACAACTTGGAAAAAACTAGGAAAAATGAAATTATTGACTTTCAAAACTATATAAAAAAAAACCAATACTATTTTACAAAAATCATCAAAGAGAACCCCAGATGTAATAGAATAGAAGGTAAAATAGGGAGAAAGAATTCATTGAACACCTTCTGAAAGAAACCCTAAAATAAAAACCCTGGTCTTGGCAAAAATTTCGAACTATCAGATTAAGGAAAAAATTTTAAAGCAGCCAAAAAAAAAATTTTAAATACCGAGGTGCCACAATAAATCACCCAAACTAGCTGCCCTCATTGGAAAGAAAGGGCCTGGAATTGATATTCCAAAAACGAACTTGAATCAGCCGAATAAACTACCCACAAGGGAATTTTCTTCCAGGGAAAAATGGATTTAATGAAACAAAAATTCCATTTGTTTCGGAAAACCAGAACTAAAAAAATTTGATTCCAACCATAGAACCAAAATGGAAAAGGTAAAAATAACTCTTGAAATTTATTTCTGTTGGATATAAAAAGAATACATGTATAATTTGATTGTTAATCATAAAAAAGTAGATATGGAAAAGGGATGATGGGAAAAGGTGGGGAGGGATAAAAAGAGGAAACCACATCCCCAAAAGAGGCTAAAAACTTTCAACTGAGGCAATTGAAGGGGAGAACATTTTAATTTACCTCAAGAGTTCCAAAGAAAAAATAATTGACATTTTTTTAGAAAAATTCTCCTCCCTCATTAAAAACGAGAGGAAAAAGGAAAAAAAAATAATAAGGGAAGGAAGGAAAACCAAAACGGGGGGAGGGGTTATAAAGAATATATCGGGAACAAAGGGGTACATTTTAAAAAAAAAAGGGCAAAAAAAAGTAAAAAATCTAATTTTAGGGAAAGCAAAATAAATTTATAATTTAACCAAAAAGGAATAAACTCCCCAAAAAACAAAAACTACAAAAGTCAGAACCCCCAAATGTTTTTAAAAAACCCCAAAATAAATAAAGGTAAAAGCAAACAAAACAATGCCGGGAACGAGGGAAACATCCTCCAATCAACAAAAAAGAAAAAAAAAAAAAAAACATCCGCAAAACAAAAACAACAACAATATCAAAAAACATTAAACAACCGGGAATCAACTTCCAAGGAAAAAGTTCAAGAAAAAAACAACAAAAACTTTGTAGATCTCAACCTTCACTCCAATTAACAAAAAACCACAAAAACAAAAAAAAAAATTAAAAATAAAAAAAGAAAAAAGGTATGGGTCTTTAGAAAAAATGGAGATAAAAAAATAATTTCTTTCACATTCATGAACCATTAAAATTACCATATTTAAGCAAAGACAAAAAAATCAAGAAACAGAAAAAAATGCTTTCTTTTCAAATCATGACAAAAAACCACTTCCCAAAAAAAAGAAAACAAAAAAATTTGGAAACAAACAATAACCTTAAAAAATTGGGGAAAAACAAATTATAAATACAATTTATTTACCAAAAAACAAAGGAAAAGAAAAAATTAAGAATTCAATAAAAAACTAAAAAAACCAAATTAAAAAACCCCCCAACAAAAAAATTGAAATTTAAAATTAAAAGAAATAAAAAAATTAAATAAAAAAAAAAAAACAATTAATAAAAACAAAATTTTCTTAAAAAAGCCAAAAAAAAATAACCTTTGGAAATTAAAAAAAAAGAGGAAAAAAAAAAATCAAAAAATAAAAAAACTTTTTTTAAAAAATTAAAAATAAAAGATTATTTTCCAACCCCCAAAAAAAAAAAAAAAAAACCCAAAAAAAAAACCCCCAATTAAAAAAAAAAAAGGAAATTTCATTTAAAAAAAATAAAAAATAAAAAATCCCAAAGAAAAATTTCCCCCAACCAAAAAAAATTAAACCAAAAAAAAAAAAAATTTCCCCAATCCCTAAAAATTTTAAAAATTTAGGGAAAAAGGGAAAAAAATTCCCAAAAATTAAAAATGGTTTTAACCAAAAAAATTTATTTAAAAAAAAAAAAGGCCAATTTAAGAAAAAACCCAAAAACAAAAAATATTCAAACCAAAAAAATTTAAATTTAACCCCCCTTTATTTAAAAAAAACTTCAAAAAATGAATTTCAAATTAAAACTTTCCTAAAAATAAAAAAAAACAAAAACCCAAATTTCCCCAAAAGAAAACTTTAGGGAAAACCCAAATTTTAAAAAATAAAAAATTTTTTTAAAAAAAACTTTTTTTAATTTGTAAAAAAATTTTAAAAAACGGGCCCCCCAAAAAATTTTAAAATAAAAAATAAAGAAAAATTTAAAGGAATAAGAAAAGGCAAAGGAAACAAAAACCCCGCAAAACATTGGTAACTTTGCCCCAAGACTGAAATTAAAAAAAAAATACAAATTTTTAAAATAAAACCCCCTTAAATATCAAATTCCAATTTTAAAAAAAAAAATAATCAAAGAAAATTCTTTAAAGAAAAAAAAAAATAAATAAAATATTTAAAACCCCCAAAAAAAAATTTAACAAAATTTAAAAATTACTTTCCCCCCAAACCCCAAAAAAAAAAAAAGCCTTTTTGGGTGGGGCAAAAAATAAAACTTAAAAACAATTAAACCAACCAATCAAGCCAAAAAACATTTTAATTTGAAAAAAAAACAAAATTTTAAAAAAAAAAATTTAAAAAATTTAAAAAAATAAAAAAATTTTTTCCCCCCAATCTAAAAATTATGATTTTAAAAAAAATTTTGATTGGAAAATAAATTGTCCTAATGAATTCAAGGAAAAAAGTCAACAAAAAAAACCACTTTAAAAAACCCAAAACCCCTTTTTGGGGAAAAAAAGGAAAAAAAATTGCGGGAAAAAACAATATTGAACGGCATTACCAATTAACCCAACCAAAAAGGAAATGGTTCATACCGGGAAAAAATAAAAAATAAAAAAAAAAAAGGGGTTTTTCCCCTAGACCTGAAGGGGCGCCAAAAAAACTAAACCAAATTTTGTCCAAAATAAAAATTCTTTTTAAAAAAAATTTTTAAAAAAAATCGAAAGTTAAAAGTAAACTAAAATTTTACATTTTTGGTTTCCTTTTAAAAAAAAAAAAAAAACCAAAAAAAATACAACCATTCCCTTTTAAAAATTGGGAAACCCTTTGAGAAAATTGAAAAATTTTACTTGGAAAATGCCCAAGATTTTAAATGGGAAAAAATGCAAATTTTGGGGAAAAAGTCCCTCCCTTTTTTAAATGAAAAAATAAGATTTTGGGGGAATAAAAAAGGGAAGTCATTGTTGGGGATTTGAAGAACCCTTTTTTAGAATTTGGAATATGTCAAAATCAATTTTTTATAAGGTTTATTGGGTTATATAAAAGGTTAAAAAGAAAAAGGCCTGTTGTGACAAGTTTCACCCTTTTGTAGTGGAAAAATGAAAGAATATTTCCACATTTGAAAGTTAAATTTGGGGAAAATTTTGGAAATTATTTTCTGAAGAAAAAAAGAAAAAATTTAAAACCGGGAAAAATAGAACATGTGAGTGAAATGGAGGACAACATTTAAATTAAAAAAACTTTATAACGAGGGTTGAAGAGATCAAAATTTTTCCAAACATAATGAATAATCGATCCCAAAAAAATTTTAAAAAAAATTTAAGAATTTTCCCAAATTTTAAAAAAAAATTTTTTTTCCCACAGAAAAAATATTTAATCTTTTTTTGCAGAAAATAATTTTGGCATTTACTTTTTGTATCAAATTTTAAAATAATTAACCTTTCCGATTTTTTTAAAAAAAAAAAAAATTTAAAACTTAAAGAATAAATTTAAAAATTTTAAAAAAAAAAGTACATTTTTTCCCTTGCTTTAAAATTTAACAACAATTTTTCAATCAAAAAAAGCCTTTATACAAGGGAAAAACAAAATTACTTTTGGGAAAAATTTTATTTGGATTTTATCATTTACCCTCTCTTCTTTTTTAGATGCCCATCAATTAAGGAGTATCTAAGTAAGGTGTTGTATATGGAAGTAATATAATATTATTGTTGTATAAAAGATATAAATAAAATGACTTTAGAATGACCTGGAAAGATTTACACAATCTTATGCTGAGTGAAACAAGCAGAACCAGGAATTTATTGTACACTGTTAGAAAAGATTGTGCAATGATCAAGTATAAAAGACCTAATTCTTTTCAGTGATTCAGTGACTCAATATACTCTGCAAAGAAAAGAAAAAGAAAGAAAGAAAAAGTGAAAAATACTGTGTACAAAATAAGAGCAATGTTGTGGGGTGATCAGATGTGGATGACTTTACCATTCTCGGCAATTGAAATACACTTTTTTTTAACTTTATATTTCTTGAAAGTATTTTTTTTGGAAGTAGAATCTATGTTTTCTTTCACAATATCACTTTATGGAAATATTCTGTATAACTATGAATGTGCCTTCTTAAAGAAGATGGAGATGTGGAGGAAGAGAAAGAATTTGAATCTCAAAGTTTAAAAAAAATGTAAAAAAAGTGTTTTACATGTGACTGTAGAAAATAAAAATATATTAAAAAATAGGCTAGAGAGGTCCTGTCAGAGAACCTTAAGAAAATAGAAAACAACTCCTACAATAATCAGTATCTCTAGATTTTAGCCCAAGATAAGTTACCTATGTTTATCAAATCTGGATGTTCTCTAAATATTTCAAACTCAATATATCCAAAACACAACATATTATCTATTCCCCAAAAACCAATGATGTGATAGTAAATATTTAACAACTTGTCCCTTGGGGGGAAAACTTGGTATCATTTTGTCTTCCTTACTCTCTGTCTTCTTAACACATCCAATCAATTGCCAAGTCTTTTCTATTTCTATTTCCAAAATATCTAACAGTTTCTTTTCACTAACACAGCCACCACCCAAGTTCAAGTCCTTAGCACCTCTCATTTGGACTATAAAAAATCTTCAAATTAGCCTAGTTGCCTCTAATCTTTCTCAGTTCAATCCATCTTCCACTCAGCTATCAAAAAACGTCCTATATAGGAAATAGAAAATTTGACCAGATCACTTTTAGTACTTGGTAAACTATAGAGGCTTTGTAATATCTCCAAGATTAAACATAAAATCCTTTCTTTAGTATTTAGATCCCTTCATGATCCAGACTTTTCCTACATTTCAATATCTCTTATTTTCAAGTACTCTAATAGAGCTACATTGAAATACTCTTTGTATTTCATGCATGACACTCCATCTCCTGATTCCATGACTTTAGACTGACTGATCTCTGTAACTGAAATGCTCTTGTTATAGTGGACTAATCAGTAAGTCCAGTACTAATAAGCCTATACAGAGTGTATCAGGGTGGTTAGCTAATTTTCCATATGGAAGAACTTGGGTCTATTACTTTCTTTTTCTTTTATTCCATTAAAAAAATTTTCAATTCACAAAACAAAAACATTTCTATAAAACAGTACAATAAAAAGATTATTACACAAAAAACTGCAAATTTACCATGTACATCTTGATATTCCTTCCAACTATACAATTATTGTGTAAATTTATTTTTTTTTCCTTTTTTTTTCCTCCCCTCCTTTGAGATGACTATCACTGGACACAAATAGGTATGTGTGTGTGTATATGAGTGGTTTGGTATGTAAAATTATTCTCTACATATTTCTGTTTATCAGTTCTTTCTATGGATATATATATATAACATCTTTTGTCATGTAATTTAATTTGTAATAGACTGACTTAGTCACTTAAAATCATTCTTAAAACAATAATGCTGTTACTATATATGTTTTCTTATTTTGCTTTTCATCATTTAATCTAAGTTTTTCCATGTTTTCTAAGATCATTGAGCTCATTCTTTATGATCAGAGATAGATTTGCAGAATTCCCTCCCCATTCTCCTGCTACCACCCAGTAAACTATGTTTTGGGAGGACCTACTCCTATCCCTCATATTTTACATGTAAATAGGGAGGAAGTTTATTTTTAATACAAATAATCAGGAAGCAAATGGGTTATATGGTGGATATATCAAGTAATGAATTATTATTTTTTAAATTTGTCAGTTAATGTAGGGAAAAGGAGGGGGCAGACAAGTTAATAAGTTATATTTATCAATTGTGTCAGTTGTTTTAAACTGAAAGAGGATACTAATGAATACTTAACCCTCAAATATTGATTTTTGATAAGTGCTTATACAGACTTTTAAGGAAGGGGGTGCATTATTTTCAATAGAATAATAATACCATGTAGTGAAAGTGCCTAAGGCAGATTTTTGAACATGCAGAATGATTCTGTAATTCCTCTGATCTGCTAAGTATATGATTAATGGTAGAATTTTTATTAAGCTGTAGTTGTGGAACTGGATTTAGAAGCAATAATTTAATTACAATTTCCCTTTGTCTAGCTATTTTCTGAAGCTTGTTTTTCCTCTTTTGGTTTTGTTCCTTCACTGATGGTATGCAAAATGATAATGCTAAAGGAGGGAGACCTCAGACTTTCCAACCACAGACCAACATGTGACTCTAAGAAAACAGACTTTAGTTTGTTTCATGTTGCTTTATTTCTTGTCACCACATTTATTCTCTTATTTTAAGTAAAGGAGAATGAAAGTAACAACCTTAAAAGTTTTAGAAATTAGGAGGAAATAGCCATTTTAAAGACTAATAGATCAAAATTTGGAACTATGGGAGACTGGAAAATGAGCCAACACTGGGTCCTGAAAGTCACTTAGCATTTATGCCCTGGAGATCAAAAAACACAATCAAACCCAGGGGAAGTGACACTGAATTTGGAAGTGAATTTTATGGGACAAATGTCATGTTTAAGCTATATTATTTTTCCATACTAGACTTCTTATCTATCTATACAACACTGTGCCTTTCCTCTGAAATTGCTTTCCATTTGCAAATATATATTATATAGCCACAGAGTTATTTCCATGATATCTCCTCTATAAGGAAGTGAACTTATTGGGGCAAACAATGTTTTTGTCTTTCCTTTTATCTCCATTTCTTAGCATAGCGTCTAGTACATCATAATCACTTATTGACCAGTTGAATGACTGAGGAATGGAAAGTCACCTACTGCCTAAGAGGTAACTCTGGGATAAAACATACTTGCCCAACCTTCCGTAAGCTTGAATATCACAGAATATATTGAGTTGTTAAACTGAGAATACTGGTTTACAGACACAACCAACAGAAATGAGTGACCCAACACTTCATTAAGAATCATATTCTATTGGCAATGCAGTTTAAGAGGTTTATACTATGCATTGCTACAGCTGCAAAGGTACTTTATTTTCCTGAATATACTGAATGAATGTCACATAGCAATCTAGTATTTTTCTCAGGAAAAATATAAAGAATAACTCTGACAAAGGACAATGAGTATAGTTTCCAAAATCAGAAATTTCAGAGCAGCATTTATGAAAAGTTTACCCAATGTTAGGTTGGGAGACGTTTAAAGTTTTTCAATTTTACCTATTGATCTTTTTAATAGGAAAGGAGGGGAGGGAGAGAAAGAAAAAGAAATGGAAGGAAAAGAGACACAGAGACAGAGACAGACAGAGAGAACAGATTAGAGTCAGGGAAAAATAAAGTTAAATTCTGCTTCTGATAGCAGTTTATGATTGGAACGTGTACTGAATGGAATTAAAAGATTGGAATTAAAAATCTCTGCTAGTTTATGTAGATTGCAAAAGATAATTAGTTTCTCTATGACTCAGTTTCTTTATGTGCAAAATTAATTTTGTTCTTTGATTTATTCAATTGTGCATTTTTCTGTTCATTTCTCTACCTATCAATTAATTATCTATACATTTATTTATTATTATAATAATTTGTTATTAATAAATAAAATATTATTTATTTACTGTGTTTCCATATCCCATCTAAAGTGTAAGTACAATGGCCGCTCTTGAGGTTGATACCAATACTGATTGGCTTTCAAAAATATACTCTATTCTGTTTAATCTCAGTCACTTTGCAGTCACTAATCCTTAAGTCTTGCTCCCAGGGACTCTTCTTATTAATCCTTTCAAAAGCTGGAATATAGCGTATAGGGAGTCCAATTTAATAAGAATGCAGAATGTGCAAAGGAAAGTAATATGAAATAAGACTATAAAATAAGTGGGAGCCAGCTTATGGAGGTCATATTAGCTCACATTTATTTAGCACTTTAAGGTTTTCAAAGAATTTAACAGAATAAGAAAGTAAATGCCACTGGAAATTCCCAGTGAGTAAATACAGGCAATTATATGGGCATAACTGGGGTGTATGCATTTGCCTTGCTGCTATCTTTAGGAAATACCTGGACTTGTTCCAATGCAACTAGAAAAGCAAGTGAAAAAAAAGAAGGATTTAATGAATTGCATACACATCATTTTCTTCTAATTTACCAAAATAGCATGTTCATAACTAAAATTTAAAAAAATTGGTTAGAGGCAGAACATAGAAATAAGTGCTTCAATAGAAAACTGAATATCTTTGCATGGGGAGCAATATAACCCATTTTAGAGTGGAAATAATAGTGGTTATTGAATTTGCCCTCTGTTGTTCAAAAAACTCCATCATTTTCCTTTGCTATTTAAAACTGACTTCAGGCTTAGTTTCAAATTATCTACAAAAGTTTAGTCAATCTCAGAGAGAGCATTAGGCCTGAGTTTCCTCTCTGTGAATAAGATGAACTTCTGCTTTGGGGGAAAATAACAGTAAAAGATTCAATTCTTTTTTTTTTCAGAGCAACCAAAAGTAGTTCATAAAAAGGACTCAAAGGGAAACATTCTTCTTATAATCATCAATGCTATTGTAAAAAAAAAAAAAAAAAAAAAAGGATAAGTGACCAAAGTTGATTGTCCATGTTGCCTATCATCCACTTTCTGAAGTGCACCATTTTTACTATACTTTGGGAATTTGTCTCATCCAGTACTTGGAAATCAATGGTTGCTATGGTGAAGCTGTTTCTTTAAGAGAAAAACTCAGAACAACTAGATATAATAGCTTTATCAGACCAGTGAAAAGAAATCACTCATAGGGACCAATCAAAGGCTTTGGGCCATTCAGCTTTCTTCACAAGGAAACAAAGAATTTTGAAGCTAGAAAAGTCATTTTTAAATTTTGCCTTCAAGCCTTTTCTCAAGCTGTTTCCTGGGCTTTGAATGCTCTTCCTCCTTACTTGTGCTCCTGGAATCCCTTGTCCTCTGCAAGGCACTGCCCATGTGCTATCTTCCACATAAAGTTTTTCTTCACTTCCACTCCATTTTATAGACCAGGAGCAAATGCTTTCCTTGTGTACATAATTGTGTATATAATCCATATTTATTTATCTGGCTATTTATTTCACCACAATAAAATTATGATGAACTTGTGGAAGTCACTATTTCTTCTACTCCCTATTTTTGCATTCTTATTTCATATTCCTTCCCTTTGTACATGCTGCATTCCTATTAAACTGTGTTACTCTATATTCCATCTCTTCACTCAATGTTTTTTATTGTTGTTTTTTGGGTCACTGCCATCAAGTATTGTGCCTTGCAAATACTAAGTAATTAAAAATCCTTAATGATTTGAATCCTCAAATTCAAGTTCTCTTAAAAATTATCCAGCCAAATTGTCTGCATTTTACAGATGAGCAAACTGAGACTCAATGATGAGAAATATCTTGCCCAGAATTATGCAGTAAATGACAGAAATTAGATTAGAATTCTGACTTCTGGAACACAGTATCCAATGTACCATGCCCTTACACCAGGCTAATATGGGGAAAATGAACCCCACAGAAAGTTAAGAAAAGCTTTCTAAAATTGTTAAGAAGTTCTTTCAGAGTGTTAGGACAGTGAAGTATATAAAAGAGGGTTATTCTCCTTTTATGTCTTATAAGGTTCAAGCAAATCAATATTTCAGATCTATACTGTACAACCTCCTAGCTCCATCAAACTATTTGGTGGACAATTCATCTCCGCACTCTTCAGGTCCCAGATCTAACAGGTAGCCAGGCCTGACTGGCATATCTTTGTTTGGCTGCTGTATCTCACTCCTGACCTTTAGCTGGGTTTCCAATACAGGCTCTGTATATGCCATGTCAAAATTGAAAACCTTACAGTTAGAAAGAGCATGGGATTGGGATCAATATGAGTGACGAAGTTCTATTTTGCTTCCTCTGTTCCCCCCTCCTCCTTCACTTTTATTTGTGGACAGTCAGTCAGGCAATTTATCTCTCAAATCCCTCATCCACCCCACCTCCCATCTACCCTGTAGAATAGCAGTTTAGGATAGATTAAATCCTTAATGGCAAGCGGAATTTTATATATTGATTTGTAGAAATCATATTTTGGCATATCCACTCCAGAAACCCCTGCTAAAACACAAAGAAAAATTGATTCACACTGTGCCTTTGTATTATAGAATCCATGTGTCCCCATGCACCCCCATGCATTTACTTAGGAACCAGTAGTAAGCTCAGTGAGGAAGTTCCAGGAGAATGCATCTGACTGAGAGGTTCTATTCTCCCTTGCTGGAATACATCCTGTCTGAGTACTTTGGCAGCATGAGATACAAATATAGATGTGATATAGATCACCATAATCTCCTTCAACTATGCTAGGGATAACAATATGGAGGGAAAAGGGTTAAGATCAAACAAAGCTGGACCGATCCCACACTACATCTTTCAACTTTCTTGTCTTTCTGCTAGCAGACACTGCTCTGGTGACCAAAAAATCCCTCCACAGAGATGAGAACTTCTATTCACAGCAGTATGCACTTGAAATGTTAAATAACTTGCCCAGGCTTACACAGTAAGTATCTGAGGTTAGATTTGAATCTCCCTAATTCCAGGTGCAATGCTCCATCCACTGTGGAAACTAACCACTTCAGTCCTAAGCATGGAATAGTTGATTGAAAAACAGGGAGTTCTCTGCAGCACAGATAAGTAAAAATTACTTGCCCAGTATCATATAATCAGTGTATTCCAGAGACAGGAGTTGAACCAGGGACTTTCTGACTCTGAGGTCACTATTATACAATGTTCCTCTTGATTCTTGACTATGTCCTGCCATAAATCCTCCATAGAAAACACAGTAGTCTAGTGATCATCTCTACTATACAAAATTTTATGTATATCATATAAAACCTTTCACTTCCATGGATAAATCACCTTCTTTTCTAGGCAAACTTCTACTTTATAATGTCTTTTATGTACCTTCTTAATGTAAAAATCATCGTTAATGAAATATTGCATTCTAGTTATAGCCAGGATGCATTTTTCACCTGTAGTAGATTTGCGGTTTGGCTTCTTCTGAAGCACTTTTGTAGTTAAATATTATTACCAAGATAATGTTTATTTCAAAAAAGATACTTTGCTGAAAAAAGAGATTGCTCTGACTATTGAAAACATATTTCCCAAATGTGATCTAGTCTTTTCCTTTCTTCTCTTTTAAATATGGACTCAGACTACTGGATATCTGCAATTTCTATATTGCACATGTGCATACCTGAACACACACATGCATATTCATCATATATAGATGCCCTAATTACTTAGTAAGCTGCACAAGCAACTGCATATTATAATCAGGGTACTACGCATCCATTGTCTACTTAGTTTTTCTTGTGGTTACTAGGTTGTTCTATTTTGCTTTACTAATCATCTCATTGAAGGGCCTTCATACTTTGAGAGCTTTTTCCAAACAGGAACACTGAGAGAATCCTTTTCCACACGGATTTCATTTCTAAATTCATCAGTTCATTCATGAAAGTGATGAATACATTCATGAATATTCATCTTGTTTTAGGTCTTGATACATATAAATACAAGATTGTTCAATAAATCAGCAAGTATTTACTAAGCATCTACCAGATATTGTGCTAGAACTAAGAGTATAAGTACAAAAAGAGGAGAGTCCCGCCATCAAAGAACTTACATTCTATTATAGCTAAATGAACTTACACTTGTTGCTACTTATATCCAATAATCTTGAATGATCTTTTATATTTGTACCAGTAACACTTTTCTGGAGGAGAAATTAAAGTTTTCTTTTATTGTATTTAATCCAATGTTGTTGGGTTTTTTTTTGTCTTCATAATGACAAAATGTACTAGATTCATTCCCAGATGACATGCTAATTAAGATATGAATGTAGATATATCTTACCTTTCTTCTGTTGTAGTAAGTCCTACATATCACCCTTATTCAATTTATTTCACACAACATACATCTAATAAATATATCCTTAAACTTTTAGGGTTTTTTTTTATCTGTCTTTACTTCATTTACAAATTTGTTTAAAGACAAGAAACAAGGTGCTAGACTGAGTACTGTCTTCAAAGACACATTCCTCATAAGAGGGAAGACTCTTCATAGAAGAACAAGATTAACTATTCTTTTTCTTTGAGTGGTCTTATATTGGTGACACTTTTGACACTTGGGATGATCATGGAAACTCACTCCAGTATTTCATAGCAAATTATCCCCATTTTCTGTCTATTTAGCTTGTCACAATTTTATGGGCAGTAGGATGGTGGGTATTTTTTCAGTATGACAAATATTAGGAAATCTCTCAAGAAACAAAAGGTATGATGGAGCAAGGGAATGATAGGAGATCAGAGAGGGTCACAAAGAGAGTGAACAATAGAGAGAGCATGATTGAGGAGGGAAAAATGAATAACTGAAAATAAAAGAAGACAAAAAAAGGAGATAACTGTTTTTAAAAAGAAAAGAAAAAGAGGAAGGAATATTTGAAAGGAAAAGTGATTTTTTCTTGATTGATAAAGAAACCTGAGGCAGACTAGCACTTTATAATGCCAATTCTTTCTTTAAAATCTTTAATTGGGTGCTTCAAAGGATCACAATTAAACTTTAAAAAATGTAAAGTTGAAGTTAAAAGGTCTCCATGGGGACCCATGCTTTTGAATCTCCTAGTAAGATCCAATGTCCTTATTAAAAACAGAGGGGGGTATTTGTACAAAGACATAATTCTTAAGGTTTTGGCTAACAAAGAACCATCAAACTTGATTTCTTTTTGGATTCACAGTCTGAGAAAAAAGAAGTGATTAACAGATGTGACACTTTTTTACTCAAGAAAATGTATACACAGACAGAAACAGAAACACATGGACATTTCTACTTACACACACACACACAGACACACACACACACACACACACACACACACACACACACAGAGACAGACATTTAAAAGTTTCATAGATATTTAAGCGAATTGATCGTGGTCTAGAATCTGTTTCCTAGATTTCAAGTTTCATTGTTGCTGTTGTTTTCCTATTGGCTATTTGATTTGCCATAATTGTGGAATTATACCTAAATCAGAAGAGTCCCTCAGGAGGCATGTGGTCCAACTCCTTTGTTTTACAGAAGAGAAAAGTGCAGTTGAGGGAGCTTTCATTTTCTGTCCTAAAGTCATATATGGAACAGGCATTACAAGTGCATTTTGAAAATTAGCTTAATCCCAGAACCAAGGTTCTTTTTGCTTTCTCAAGGACTTTTTGTACTTTACCTCACTCTGATTTATGGTATCAAATTTCTAAATATTTCTAATCCTAAATAATTCTAATCTGTTAAACAGAAGTTATTTTACCTACCTGAGTCTCATTTTCTTTTTCTATAAAATGAAAAAAACTGGATTATTTTATGCTTTCAGTTCAAAAATTTTATTACTGTCTCCATTTACTTGCCAGGTTTTTCTGAGCACTGATGCACTTTTATATCCATACATCTCCTCCCTGACTTCTGATTACTAATCTGATCTCATTTGATCTGTTCTCACTTTTTAGAAAATGTCAGCCTTGGTTTGGTTATTCAGATTATAAATCTTACCCTGCATCTTTGACTTTAAAACACAATCCAAACCTGATACTTGGGGAAATAGAGTACCATTAGAGAAAGTCAAAGCTAGGTTAGTAGTCAAGAGACCCAAAATTAATGCATTTAAATATTTGACAGATTTAGGCCACTAAGATTCTCTTATCATGCATGAGAAATAAAGTTGTCAGGAAGTAATTTTTGTTTACCTGTTATAGACAAAATATTTTATCTGGACCTGAAAACTCACAATATTGTAATTGGAAGAGCACAAAAACATGAGACAATTCTTAATTCTACCATAAATTAGATTCCTAAGATTCCTTCTGGCTTAAAGTTCTACAATAATGCCACCCAGGGTTATTATCATTTACTAATTGATTTTCTTTACTTATGAAATATTTCTACAGATGCATATACCTATCAGAATGGATATAATAGCTAAGTTCCATGACAACAATCATCCTCTTACGATCTGGAGTGTTTTTCTAGGTTATCTTTTTTATCTTCCATAAAAGGAATTCAATATATAGTAAGAGTCTTTCTCTAATTCTTTTTATAAAACTTTATGTATTTCAGCAGCACTTGAACTTTTTATCAGCTATTCTTTGTTCTTTTTAATTAATTCATTTCCCTTTTGGATCATATTTTTTCTAGGTTAAGTTTTTTATGTTAATTCTAGGAAACAAGTAACCACTGGTTTAGCTTTCCATTGCCTTTTGGGTTACCTGCCATTCTGATTTATAATACAATATGCCATGATTCTCAGTCATATTACATTCAATAAGATAAAAATAATATATTTAATAAGGTTTTATTTAAAAGAAAAGTTTTAAGATATTGAAAGCATTACCTACTTTCTCTATGTTCTTTCACCTATTCAATTCATTATTCCTCTGTACTGTGAAATATATGTGTGTGCATATGTGCATATGTATGCTTTCAGGTATTTATATATATATATGTATATGTATGGCATATATATTAAAATCTAGCATATATGTGTATTTGTACAAATATAGACTTTGATATCCAGACTTATCCTTGCTTGTTACTATATGTATATTTTTATTTGTTACTATATATTTATACTATATGTTACTATATATATATATATATATATATATGTGTGTGTGTGTATTTGTGTGTAATGTATCATTGGTTTCCCAATCAATCTACAAGTCACAATCTGTATAACAGGCTTTCCTTATTCACTTCAGTTTTTTATTTATTTATTTTAAATTATGGATTATTTCTATAATAATATTTTCCCCAATTACATGGTAAACTTATTTAACATTCCTTAAAAAGGGAGAGTGAGGGAGGAAGGGAGGGAGGGGCAAAGTGAAAAATACTTTCTTCCGTATTCAGATAAGATCAATTCTTTTTTTAGAAGTGGATAGCATTTTTAAACATAAATTTTTCAGAGTTATCTTGAATCTTTGTATTGCTGAGAATAACTAAGCCATTCATAGTTCTTCATTTTACAATATTACTGTGACTGGCACAATGTTCTCCTGTTTTTTTTTTTTTCCATCTCACTTTTTAGCAGTTCATGTAAATTTTTCGAGGTTTTTCTGAAAGTATCCTGTTCTTTATTTCTTAAAAAAAAAAAGTATTACATCACAAATATATACTAAAATTTGTTCAGTAACTTCCCAATTGATAAAAAATTGAATTTTCAATTCTTTCTAATCACAAATAGAGTTGACATATATTCTTTTATATCTATATGTAATTTCTATATAGATACCTTTTTTATTTCTGGGATGCAGAGAGAGTACTGGTATTATTGGGTCAGAGGGTACATAAAGTTTTATCCCAGACTGTTTATACCAGACTGTTTTGATGACTGCTTTAACATTTATTTTGAAATATAATATCACTTCTTTGAAATATAATTTGAAGAATCCCTAAACCACCTTTTTTCATCCCCCCCTCCATTAATTGTCTTGATATTCTCTTAACTAATTCTGAGAAGGGAAAGTTGAAGTTCCTACTAGTATAGTTTTAGTATTTCTTCCTGTAATTCATTTAACTTTTTGTTACATAAATAATGTTTCTTCTCCATCTATGGTCTCCTTTAGCAAGATGTGAGTTTTATTATTTCTCTCTTAAGTTAGATTCAATCTATTTTTTCTTTTGCTTTGTCTGTGATCTTAATTGCTACCAGTTGAAGCATCACATATTATGTATCAGTACATTGCTTTTACATTCTGTGTGTTTTTATGTTTTAAGTGTATTTTTGCAAGCAACATCCTGTAGGATTATTGTTTTAATCCATGCTGGTATGTACTTCGATTTTATGCATGAGTTTATCCCATTCATATTCACAACTATGATTATTAACTGTGTATTTTATTTGTTCCTTTCCTCCTGTGTTATATTAAGGGTAGCTTCATGATATTTGAATTGTTTATTTCTGGATGCTTGCAGTATCTTCTCCTTAACCCAGAGTTTTGAAATTTGGCTATAATATTCCTGGAAGTTTTTGGTTTGGCATCTCTGTCATGATGTGATCAGTAGATTTTTAAAAAAAATTTTACCCTCTGATTCTAGCATATCAGAGCAGTTTTCTTTAATAATTTCTTGAAATATGATGCCTAGACATATTCAACATATATAGGACGGCTTGCCATCTAGGGGAGGGGGTAGAAGGTGGGAGGGAAAAATCGGAACAGAAGTAAGTGGAAGGGATAATGTTGTAAAAAAAATTTACCCTGGCATAGATTCTGTCAATAAAAAGTTACTATAATAATAATAAAAAAAAATCCTTTGACCATTAAGTTTTAAAAAAAAAGGAAATATGATGCCTAGGCTCTTTTTTGTTATATCATGGCTTTCTCATGGTCTAATAATTGCTAAATTATCACCTTTCAGTCTTTTTTTCCAAGTTAGTTAATTTTTCCATTTAATATTTCACATTTTCTTCTATTTTTCCATCCTCCCCCCAATTTTTCCTCATTTTCTTTTATTTGATTTTTAAAATTCTTTTTGAGGTTTTCCAAGAAGTCTTTTGGAATTTAAAATCAATTTACATTTTTGTTATGTATTTACATGCAGATATCCTGCATGTAATTTTTGATTTTTTTGTTTAGATCTTCTCTTTCACTATAATAATGTTCTATATCCAGGTTCTTTTTTCCCATGTTTGTTCATTTTCCCAGCATAGTTCTTGACTTAATTTTATGTTAAAATAGGTTCTACTCCTGGGGTGAAGGAGATTCTGTCTTGAGCGTAATGTTTTCCATGCTGTTTATTTCAGAGCTAGATCTTTAGATCTATAAGGTTTGAGTTCTTCCAAGATTGTATGATCTAAGGAGACATGAATCATTGCTCTCCTCACCTTTGCTCTCACCTGTGACCATATGATTCTTTTTTTTTTTTTTTTTTTTTTTTTTTTTTTTTTTTTTTTTTTTTTTTTTTTTTTTTTGCCCTGTGACTGTACATATTGTCTGTACTGCCCTGTGGCTATGAGATCTGGTGTACCAGTGCTTGTCCTTGCCTTAAGATTATAACCAGGTCCTCACACTGAAATCTCTTTATAGATCCTGAATCCAGTGCCATAAATGTGTCCTCTGTAATATCCTTCATATAACTTGTCTTCATTCCTTACGATGGACTGAGAACTCCAAAAGTCATGTGGCTAATTCAGGTACCTCTAAATCCTGCTGCTGATCTGCAAGAATGCCACTTGTGCTGAATTGGGCTCCACTCTTAGCCTAGGAAGACAGACCTTTTCTGTCAACCTTCTAAATCATCTTAAGTTCAAAAAATATTTCACCCTGTCATTTTGCTGATTCTGCTGCTTTAAAATTCATTTTTAGGCACTATTTTAAATTGTTTGAAGGGGAATATAAGAGAGCTTTCTTTCTTGCTTTGCTTTATTCTTACTTCACTCTGTCATTTTGGATGTCCTCTGACTTATTCTGTGGAGAAATTTTAAAAGCTTTTTATTTTCAAAATATATGCATAGATAATTTTAAACATTCACTCTTGCAAAGTCTTGTTTTCCAAATTTTTTCTCCCTCCTTTCCCCTTACCTGCTCCCCTAGATGACAAGTAATCCAATATATGTTAAATATGTGCAAGTCTTCTATATTTATTTCCATAATTATGCTGCAAAAGAAAAATTAGATCAAAAAGAAAAAAAAAGAATGAGAAAGAAAACAAAAAGCAAGCAAACAGCAATAAAGAAGTGAAAATGCTATGTTGTGATCCACACTCAGTCCTCACAGTTCTCTCTCTGGGTGCAGATAGCTCTCATGATCACAAGACCATTAGAATTGCCCTGAAACACCCTAATGGGTTCACTCTGTTGAAAAGATCCATATCCATCAGAATTGATCATCGTAAAATTTTGTTGTTGTTTTGTATAATGTTCTCTTTGTTCCATTCACTTCACTTAGCATCAGTTCATGTAAGTCTCTTTAGAACTTTCTGAAATCACCCTGCTTATTTTTTCTTATAGAACAATAATATTCCATAGCATTCATATGACACAACTTATTCAACTATTCTCCAACTTATGGGCCTTCACTCTCTGGTTCCAGTTCTTTGCCACCACAAAAAGGGCTGGCACAAACATTTTTGTACGTGTGAGTTCTTTTCCCATTTTTATGATCTCCTTGGGATTCTGTGGAGACTTTTTAACATTAAATTCACATTTTAACCATTTGTCCTCCAACTGCCTTGTACCTCCTCTTTGCCTTTCCACCTTATCTTTCCTCTTCCCTCCTGTATCTTAAAATTTCTATACATAGAACTTTAAAAAATATTTTTGTTAATTGGTACATCTCTTCCTGTATATTCTGTAATGAGAAACCAAGAAGACACATTTGATTAATTCTGTTCTTCTCCATATAAAAATATTTGAGCATTAATGATGCAGATGCCATCCCTTTCCACAAAGCTGTAAGATGCTATCCTTATTTGAGGTGACCTGTAGCATAAAGTGAATAACCTTAAACCATTAAGTACTATCTTTTTCTTCTATTTCCTGAAGACTATTGTGTGGGAAAATCTTTAGGGTCATCTCTAGGTATATCTCTCCTCCATATCCCCTTAGTTATTCATAATTCCAGGTGTGTGTCTGTGTGTGTGTGTGTGTGTGTGTGTGTGTGTGTGTTGGGGAAGGCAAGGGAAATCTCAACTTGATTATAAAGAAGAGGGCAGTGGTATGACCTAATGGCCTTTTCTTGATGTCTTTGCATCTCTCCTACTTGTCAATTTCCACTCAAGCAAAATGGTTTTACCTTTGAGACATTCCCTTAAACACAGTTATTAGGGCTGAAGGAATAATTTTCCACATTAGCCAGATAGGCTAATTATTAAATGAAATATTTTTATCCAAAGCAACAGATTTTGACAACTGTCCCATTCCTTGTTACATCCATATTGAAGAACACAAAGTTTAGACTTTAGCTTTCTTGGTTACTGAGAGTTCTTGAAAATTGGAAAGTATAAGTAAACTGAGAAGAAATTCCATCTCTGCTTCTCCTTTTTCTACGGAATAGAAACACGAGCATTTTATGGTGCTTAACCTAAAGGAAATCTGAACTTTTTCTGAGGCCCATCCAAAAAGGTACTGAATCTTCTTGCCACAGATTCACTCAGTATGGCATCCTAACACTTTAAATTAAGCCATCACCATCTGTTCTGCCCCCTAATTAGAAAGGAATAAAAACCCATAATTCACTAGCATGCCATCAAAGTGTGAGCAAAAGAAGTGATATAAATGCATGGGTATGTTTCTCATTCAGAGTAGCCTGCCTCAGTTATGTTTCTCTCATGTTTCTGCTAGGAAGCTAGTAGAAAATTGCTCCCTAGAGAAAGAACAAATTTCATATGATGGAAATTTCTTTCTCAGGATTTGGAAAAAAAATGGCTCACTGCCTTTTCTTATTCCTTTGTTCCTATCTCATGGGTTCAACTCTGGAGAATAAGAGAGACATTTCTGAGTTCAATTGGTGTGGCTCCAGGTAGAAATAAATGTCCTCTATGATGAAGGTTAACTTTGGTTTCAGGATAAATGGTACCTATTGCTTTTTATTAAAAATATTAGATAATAGGGAATAGTGAGGATTACTACATGGATAAAGACACAAGGTCAGTTGTTATTTGTCCATCATCATTATCAACAAAAATCATTTGAGTACTTAAATGAATAAACACTGAAGTAGAGTTACTCACTTGGGTTTGAATTCCAAGTCCATTATTCATTATATATGAGCAAATCACACCATCTCTCTGGTGTCAGTTTCCTCTTTTGTAAAATAAGATCAAATCTGCATTATCTTCTAAATATCTCTAAATATCAGTCTGCATTAATAGCTTTAATACTGAAAAAAAAACATAAATAATCTAGTGTAATCTGCCTGCAACACAGTATAATAGAAAGAACACTTGCTTTGGATATAAAAAGAAAGAGCTCAAATCCTGATTCTAATGTTTAATAGCTTTGTGACTGGGCAATTCATTTACCAATATGTGTGTGTCTGTGTGTAAGTGTCTCTGTGTTGTGTGTGTGTGTGTGTGTGTGTGTGAACACAGCTCTACTATATTTTTTCAAACCACTTTGTTCCTCTACTACTGCCACAGATTTCTAACTGGTTTCCTTGACTCCAAATCCATCCTTTTTAAACCATTCTGCATAAAGTTGCCAGATTAATCTTTCAAAAAAAATCTCATTTATAGCTTTTCACCCTTGAATTCAAGAACATGTAATGATTGCCTGTTATGTATGATAATTAAAAACCTCTATGTCCTTCTTAAAAACTCCTTTCCATTATCCATTTTTTTTGCATCAAACCTAATTCACACCTTTCAAATGTTCCTAATACATATAACCCTTATTCTACCCTCTACGATCTTACACATGATTTCTTTCATTTGGAATTCCCTCTTTCCTCTGTTCTATCTTTCTAAATCCTACCAACCTCTTATTCAGATTTCATCTTTTTGAATTAGTCTGTTGGGGTATTTAGTTGGTAGATTGGATAAAATGCCAGGCCTAAAGCCAAGAAGACCTAAGTTCAAATCTGGCCTCATGTATTTCTGAGCAATATGACTCTGGGCAATTTACTGAACTATATTTGCTTTAGTTTTCTTATCTGTAAAATGAGCTGGAGATGGAAATGGCAAACAACTCTGGAATTTTGCAAAGAAAATCCTAAATGGGATCACAAAGACTTTGACATGAATGAAACAACTGAAAAAGTTATCCAACTGCAGTTTCTCAAGTCAACATTGATTTCTTCCTTTTCCAATTCCTAATTTAGTTATAGTTAATAACAGGCAATTTAGCCCTTCCTAGAAATCTCATTGTTCTAAGTATGCTAATTTTGTCCTAAATGAACCTGAAGATCCTGTAGTTCAGGGATTGGATTCAGAGTTTCATTTTGTGTTCAGCATAAAGCTTGGAAATTTAATTAATGTTCACTTAGTACTTATTTATTGTGTTATCGAATGTTTAGGTACAAAGCAAAGAATATTTCTTCCTTTTGGCTTTAGAAAATTAGGAAACCAACATAATTACTTATCAAGCCCTTACTTAACAAAAGTCCTTGAAATACAGAAACAAGCAGAAATTTAGATAATACCTAATCCAAGTAACTTACTTTCTGATGGAGGAAGAAAATACATAAAAGGTGGAAAAAGGAGAAATAAATGAAGATAGCTAGTGATCAGGGAGGAAAGGAAAATTAGAAAAAATGCTCAGTATAGCCAGTAGAGGAAACAGAGAAGGAACAAAAAGATATGGCTGGCCTGTACACTTTTCTTAAATAAAGATTCTAGGAGGAGCCATTCAGTATCAGTGGGAGAGGTAACAGGGAACTAATAGTCTTTCCAGCATGTAAATTCTTGGCAAGGAGTCAGCCTCCAAGATGAGGAAGTTTTTGGAGCATGGTGCAAAACATCCAGATTACAACCCGAAGAGGGATGAGATTACTTAAATGCTGACAATATTGTTGGCAACAGATATGAAAGATGTTGAAAACAATCATTTCAATCTTTTCTGCCCCCTGAATTTATCCCTGTTAAAATTCATAGTCTGTAGAATATGCTTCTTGAAAGCCAAGAAGAAATATGAATTGTTTTTTTTTTTGTTTGTTTTGTTTTGTTTTGTCTTTCAGATGAAAAGAGAAGAGGATGGAGTGTTGGGCCCCAGATGGCTCAGGATATTTATATCTTCTGTACTGAAAATAAGCATGGACAGCATGGGACATTGATTTTCTTTGGTTTGTCACTAGGGAGCCTCCTAGGTTTGTAAGGAATACCAGAATTTCTTTCACACAACCATTTAATGATACCATGATGGCAGTAGAATTAGCTTACATTTTAGGTCCCTAAGCAATGATTTCAAAAAGTGCCTCTTTATCCTTTTTAAATAGCAGAATAAGCAGATCAATAGTAAAGAGGGAATCTGTTCCTTTCATACTATTTCCTCCTCCACACCTCCAGCAGCACAGGAGATATTTGGCTGACATTTATACCAATATAATAGAAAAAATATAAGCAGCTAGGAGAAATAGTACCTAGACTCTGTCTCCTATTAGATCTGCATCATCAGTTTTTCTTTATACCTGAAAACTAGAATGCCATGAAAAATTAGTGTTAAATAAAGTATGGAACTAATATGCAGCAAGTACACAGGAACAAAAGGATTGCAGACTTTCCAAGAAAATTCAAATATCAAGGAAATAAAATTGCTTTAGATAAATGATTTTAAAAGAGCATAATAACAATTATTAGTAACTATTACATATTATAATAATATAAATTCTCACAAGTATATGAGATTGGTGTTATTATTAGTACTATTTCATAGATAGTAAAAATATAGCTCAGAGATGTTAAGTGATATTGGTAGGTCCATATAGCCAAAGTTTGAGGTAAGAATTCAGACTTAGGTCATTTTTATTCTAGTTCCAAAATTAAATCTGTTATACTTACTTTGTTAAATTATGTATTAATTTTTGACTTGGAGAATCTAGTTCCCATAAATCCATGCAGGATGTCCTAGGTGTATGCTGGTGCCAGGTCAAATGTTACATTTTTCTATGTGAGCATTTACTTTTATAAATTGGCAAAAATTACAAATTAGGACTTGATTTGTTGTTTTATTGATTGTCTACTTAAAAAGAAAGAAATTGAAATAATATTAATAATGCAAATCTATTTAGCAGTGTATTGTTTGTATATTCCCCCCCCCCCCAAGAACCAACTGTTAAACATTTATTAGAACATCCCTTTCCCAAAGTCTTAGTACAGATTTTGGAAAACCCTGTATTATATTCAAATTAAAGAAATTTAACTAAATTGCATATATTGTGAAGAAATTAGCCTTTATATCAGCCTCTGATATTCACTGGAAATATCAGACTATGAGTCTAGGAATATCAGCCCATAACCTTGTTCTTTAAGTTTGAGGATCTTTCAGGGGAACATATTTTTAATGAGATCATATGAAGGACTACCTATGCTTGTGAATGGTAAGTTTGATTCCTTATGTACTATTGTCAGAGAAAACTTAAAAGTTTGCTCGTTGACAAAATGAATATTCTAATGCAAGGTAATATATAGATTCATGATCATCCTCCCTAATGAGCTTAGAGGGATTTTTAATAACTTATCTTGAGGTAGAGGTTGATATCCCTAATATATGCCAACAAAAGGAAAACTAGTTTCCTATTCTCTCTTTTGAAATTCAGCATTACCTTGAATAAAAAATAAAAGAATGAATTAAAACTTTTGGATAATCTATCAAATAGTGTAAATGAATGACAATATGTAGTTTTTATTATATACTTAAGGTAGAGGTTGTATTAATTAACTAACAACAACTTAAGAATTAGTCCCTAAGAAGGATTTCCAGAAAAAGGTAAGGTACGTGGAAATTTTAGCACTTAGATATATAAATTTCTGAAATTGTGAAAACCTCTTTATCTATTTTCATATTACCATACTGGCTAGAGAGGATTCTAAGTTTATGTATTTTAAGAGATCCAACTAATTTAAGCTGAATGGAGAAGATAACAATGACATACATAAGATTTATTTTAGTCATGAGGAATATAAGCATGAAAGCGAATAATTTTCACATACTGTATATTCAAGGGGAATGATGACACTTAAAATTGAAACAACAGCAATTGCAATTTGCTTTGAAAAGTTTGTCTTAGCCTTCTAGAAATGAAGCTCAGAAAGCAATCTTGGGAGGTCAATTGTACTATAGATAAGCATTGAGTCTCAGAGAGGCAGAGTGGTTGTTTAGTGCTATAAAGCTATTTAGTGGCAGAGCCAAAATTAAAACTCACAACTCTAGCTTCTGGGGTAAACACTATTCACTGAAGTATCTAGTGTAGCAATGTGGACATAGACACATGATGCAAATTGTCAACTTCTCTCATGGTTACTTCCTCTAAGGGTCCTTATTGTTTTCAGTGCCCTGAAGTAGGGTTGGAACCATTCATCTTTTCTTTTGCAGGTAGGAGCTGGAGGTGTCTGGAAACACTGAAGACACATAAGACAGTCAAGAAATTAAGGAGAACTGGGACTTCCATCTCTTGGTCTTACAAAATTCAGCCCACACTTCTTGCAGGTGTAAGGCATTGCTCTCCACCAAAGATGTCAAAGAGCCATGTCAATGTGATTTGAGATCTAAGATGCATACAAATAACTATATATAGTTCATAGTGATTCTTGATACATACCTATGTGTTACATGAACAGCATCCAAAGTACTACATAAACTACCAAAGAAAGCTTATCATTTAAGTGTCTTAAGCTATGATTCAGATATCCAATTAGAGCTTATATGCATTTATTAAACATTAATTAAATGTGAGGCATTTGGGTATGCAATGGGAAGAGGAATGACTTTGAACCAACAATTCAAATTTTACCTCAAATACTTGCTATGTATATGACCTTGAAGACTTATTTAATCTCTCTTTGACTCAATTTCCTCATCTATGAAATGAGATTAATAATGATATCTATGTCTCAGTGTTGTTGTAATGATCAAATGAGACAATATAAGCAAATCACTTAGCATAATTTAAGCAATAACTTACTGCCTTGCACATGAAAAGATATTTTTAATTTTATTATTACAATTTGAGAAAAATAAAATATCTACTCTCAGGAAGCATAAATTCTTTGGATGTAAGGAGAATTCAACATGAAATTTAAAAAGCAAATACAAAATTGACTAAAAGAAAATACAAAGTTATTTTTTAGATGGAAGAACTAATAGTTGCAAGAATGGGAAAGATCTTAGGTAAGAAGTGGCCACTGTACTGATCCTTGAAAAGACCTAGAGTAGAGCTTCCAAGACCTGAGACAGAAGAAAAATGGGATTTCAACCATGAAGGATAGTATGTGAAAAATGCATACTTATAACATTTTAGGTTGTTTAATTTGAATTTGAACTAAATAAGTCTGAAAACATAGATTTTAGTCAGCTTATATAAAATTTTAAATGCTAAACAATGGAGTTTTCATTTCAGCCTATATGAATTAGGGAGACATTGAAGCTTCTTGAGCAGGGAAATGGTATGCTCAGAAATGTGAAAGATTATTCTGAAATTCCGGAATTTAGCGACTATGTAGAGTAATATAGGTTGGAAATGGAAGAGATGGAAACAGAGATAGAAATTAGGAAACTATTGGAACCAATAGTTTAGCTTTGTTTCATTTGTAAATTTGATCAACATGTTTTTAATGCCTTTATCCAAGTTCTTAACAAAATTTCAAAGGCACACAGAGCTAAGAATAGATCTCTGAAGTTTTCTGCTAGGGGCTACCCTCCAATTTGACATTGATCTATTAATGACTACTCTTAGGGGCAAATCATACTATCCCAGAAATTTGTACCAGCACTGTTAAGATAGCACTGTTTATGATTATGTACTGTCTAATTATCTTTAGAACACTACCCTGTTCTATTCTTGTGAGATTGATTAGTTACAATAATTAGTTTTGTATTCATTCTGGCTTTTTTGCCTAAATTATTTGTTTGTTTTGGTAAAATGACACATATAGTTCCTTGCTTCTTCATCTTTCTATGTCTAAAAATATTTGTATCCTTGGGAATAAAAATGATTACTCACATATAACAGGTTGTGATTGTAACATAGATGGTATACTTTGGTTGGACACCCACACTCTATAGGAACCTAGGATATATTATGGGATGAACTTGAATATCATTTTCACAATGGCAGGACCTCATAGGGTTCTTGTGGGCCGAATGATACTAATTTATTTACTCTCTTATTTACTTACTAATTTACTCTCTGGGCTGGCAAAATTACTTCAAATTGCTATCACACTGTCAGGTCTAAGTTTCCAAAGAAAGACCACTAACTCATGGTTACATGCAAATTTTCTGTGGGTCCCAGAAACTACTTTACTTGAGTGAAATATATTTCCCTAGCTCATGACTCTAGCTCTTGAAGCACATGTATTTCTTCCTGTTTAAAATTCCAGCCATTCAAAAGAAGCAGAACTTTTAGTTTGTTTTTCAACAAAATCTGCTACATTCTATGAATTGGGAACAGAAAACAAAACAAACTGCAGTCTTATTGTTGTCAATGTAAGGAGACAACATGAAAAGCCATGTAGGAATAAAATTTATAAAAGATAAATTGAAGATAACACAGAGAAAACGATAACATTGAAGAGGATCAGGAAAAGATTATTGTACAATTGTGACATCATTTGAAGGATTTCAAGGAAACAACAAGGAAGATATGAAGAAGGGCAGAATCCCAAGCATGAAAAATGGTTGGTAAAAATATGCAGAGCTAGGTGATGTGGATCTTAAACACAAAAATTTATTTAATAATAAGGTAAAAGAAAAAAATACTGATGTCATAGGTATCCATTTAATAAAACAAGTATCAGAATAATAATAATAATAATAATAGTGAGGTGGCTAAGTGGTTCAGTGGATTGAGCATTGAGCCTGGAGTCAGGAAAATTTGAATTTGAATCTATACTTAGACATTTTCTAATTCTGTGACCCTACTGGAGAAGTAATTGACACACCAGAATCTTTGCCAAGAAAACTCTGAGGATGGTATTTTCTATGGAATCACAAAGAAATACACAAATGACTCAGCAGAACAATGATTAGGAGTAATAAAAGGTAAAATGATCCATACACAAATCTTTTGTCAGACTTAGTCACCAACATACTTAGTATCTGTGAAGAAGAATGGACACAAATTTCCAAGAATCCATAACAGAAGTACATGAGATATCCCATATGCAGGGAATAAGTCACAGCCCTAGATTATAGGTTTTCATGTCAAGTATATCACACAAAAGATTTTCTGTTATTTCTCACGCATCTCCAGCTGGGTTCTATATGCTTATTAGAATTTGCAAGCTCTTTCAATTTATATTTATTAGAGCACTTTATTTCTTCATTTAAATAGTAATTTCCTTTAAGCCTTAGAATCACAAAATTCATCAGACTGGTCATGCTGAGCTCTATCTACTAGGCCAGCCAATTAGCTATTTATTTATCTGGATACTATGTTTTTTCAATCAGAACAGAATACAGGAAGCAGCTAAGGTGAATTCCTTGGGCAAAACAAATCACCTCAGTTTCTTTTTCTTATTTTTACTGTTCCCTAACAAATCAAACAGGTCATAAAAGGATCAGAGGCACTTTTGAGAAGCTTCACTTCTCTGGAGGTCTAAGTTTCACTTCCCTGAAATCATGATCCTTTTTGAGAATGAAGTGCAAAAAACAGTCTCAATGAGAACTACTCCACTGGCAAGCCAAACTAGAAATGATCTATCTTTTCTCCCTCCCTCCCTCTCTCCCTCCTTCCCATGCTCCCTTCCTTCCTTCCTTCCTTCCTTCCTTCCTTCCTTCCTTCCTTCCTTCCTACCTTCCTTCCTTCCTTCCTGCCTTCCTTCCTTCCTGCCTTCCTTCCTTTTTTCTTTTTTTCCTCCTTTATATCTTTCTTTCCTTCTTTTTCTTTCTTTCTCTCTTCCTTTCTTTTTCTCTTTCTTTCTTCCTTTTTTTTGTTCTTTTCTTTCTTTCTTTTTCTTTCTTTCTTGTTTTCTTTCTCTCTGTGTTTCTGTCTCTCTCTACTCTTTTTTTCTCTGTTCCTGTCTCTCTCTTTCTCATCTGTCTCTCTCTGTGTCTCTCTAGCTCTGTCTTTCTCTGTCTCTTAGTCTCTCTGTCTCTGTCCTTCTGTCTCTTAATCTCTGTGTCTCTGTTTCTCTGTCTCTCTGTCTCTGCCTCTCTTTCCCCTTTCTGTTGCATAATATGACTCTCAGTGCGAAAATCAAGCTGGTGACTTTGACTTTCCCCAGCCCATTCTCACTTAATACCAGTTCACTTACATGTAATGCAAGTGAGGTCCCTGAAGTCTTGGTCCTTTTCAAAAAAGAAGAATAACAACAAACAATGCTAAAGGACAATGGCTAGAGCTACATACTATATTCAGGCAATCAGGAAATATCATCCATACCTTCTTGTCAATTGCTACCAGTCTCTTCAAAGAGCTCCAATACACTCCCTTCTACTTTTCTCTTAATATCCTCTTTTTCCTATGTCTTTCATTCTTTTTCATCATTCTACCCCAAGCCTCTTTCAATTATACTTTTAAATGGCTCAGTTCAATGCCTAATGGTTCTCAGTGACCAACCTTTCCTTTAAAAATAATAATTATATCTTAATAAAGATACACAAATAATGAAGCAATATCAAACCTAAACATATATGGACCAAGTGGTATAGCATGGAAATTCCTAGAGTAGAAGTTAAGAGAGGTGCAAAAAGAAATAGCAAAACTATACTAGTGAGGGAATCACAACTTGCTCTCTCAGAACTAGATATATCAAGCCACAAAATAAATAAGAAAGAAATTAAGGAGGTAAATAAAATGTTAGAAAAGTTAGGTATGATAGATCTTTGGAGAAAAGTAAATGGAGAAAGAAAGGAGTTTACATGTATAGGACTGCTTGCCATCTGCAGGAGGGGGGAGAGGAAGGGAGGGGAAAAATCAGAACAGATGTGAGTGAAAGGGATAATGTTGTAAAAAATTGCCCTGCATGAGTTCTGTCAATAAAAAGTTATTAAATTAAAAAGAAAAGAAAGGAGTTTACTTTTTTCTCATCAGTTCATGAAACTTATACAAAATTTGACCATGTGTTAGGACATAAAACCCTCAAAATCAAATATAGAAAGGCAGAAATAGTAAATGCATTTTCCAAATCATGATGTAATAAAAATCACATGCAATATAAGGCCAGGAGAAAATAGACCAAAAAATAATTTGAAACTAAATAATCTCATCCTAAAGACTGAATGGGTGAAACAACAAAACATAGACACAATTAACATTTCATCCAAGGGAATAACAATAATGAGAAGACATACCAAAATTTGTGGGATGAAGTCTAAAGTGGTAATAAGGGGAAATTTTGTATCTCTAGATGCTTACTGGCATAAAATAGAAAAAGAAAAAAAAATCAATGAATTGGGCTTGCAACTCAAAAAGCTAGGAAAAGAACAGATTTACTCCCCCCCCCCAATCAAATACCAAACTTGAAATTCTAAAAATAAAAGTAGAGATTAATAAAATTGAAACTAAAAAAAAAACTATTGAGTTAATAAGTAGCTAAAAGTTGATTTTATGAAAACAACAACAACAACAACAACAAAATAAATAAACCTTTAGTTAATTTGATTAGAAAAAGGAAAGAGGAAAATCAAATTGTTAGTCTCAAAAATGAAATTGAAGAACTTTCGACCAATGAAGAGGAAATTAGAACAACAATTGGGAGGTACTTTGCCCAACTTTATGCCAATAAATTTGATATCCTAAGTGAAATGGAGCTACAAAATATAGCTACAAAAATATAAATTGCCTAGATTAACAGAAGAGGAAGTAAATTACTTACATTGTCCCATTTTAGAAAAAGAAATAGAACAGGCTATTAATCAACTTCCTGAAAAAAAAATACCCAGGACCAGATGGATTTACATGTGAATTCTACCAAATATTTAATGAACAATGAACTCCAATACTATATAAACTATTTGAAAAAATAGGGACTGAAGGACTCCTACCAAATTCTTTTTATAACATTATTCTTCTTTGATGTTTAATATTACATAGATAAGTAAAATGATCACTTATTTGTTATGTATTAAGATATACCTGTAAAATCACTGCAAGTCTTCAGTGTAACTTCAGTAACAGATAGAACCACAGAGATGACTTTTAACTTGTCCTGTTAACATATACTAAAATACATCATATATTAGCTCATGTTCTAGACTATTCATAACTACTTTTTTTAGATTAAATTTCCTATATGAGGAAGGCTCTGTTAGATACAGTGGCACAATGATCATAGTTGTCTCATAATCAGGAATTACTGAGTTCAAATCCTACATCAGACACTGATTGTAGGCAAATAATTTAATCTTAGTCTCACTTTTTTATTTGTAAGAGCAATGATAATAGAATTATTTTGCAAGGTTGTTATGAGAATGAATTGCTGTAGCATAAATAAAGTATTTTGTAAATCATAACCATTATACTTATGTGTTAACTATTAGATATTATTAATTTTTTCCATAGGTCTCCACATTTTAAAAGTTTTCTATTACATATAATTCAATTTGGTGATATAAACTAAAATCTTCATGTTTTATAATGATTCAATTCTATATTAGGCTATTTGTAGCCAATTCTTCAGTCTATAATTATGCTCTAGATTCACCAGTTAAATTTTCAAGAATATATATATATATTTGTGTACCTAGATAGGTGTTTTTTTTAATGTTTATAAAGGACAATAACCTTCTGTTCTATATTCCTAGTCATCTGATTCTCTCTTTCTAAGTATCTAGTAGATGTTAAAATTCTACAATTTACAATATTTTTTTTTCATTTTTACCACTTTTCATTATCTAATTTCATTAATATATCTGAGCTTGCTAAAGTTTTTTTTTTGGTAATTCCCAATGGCATTACCATGATTCTTAATTATGATCACAAAGTCTTTCAACCATAAAAATAAATCTTCACAACTCAAACATTTTTCAATACATCTTTGTTAAACATTTTGATTGATTTAATATAAATGTCATTCACAGAACACCTTTTGATTCCACTATTGCGTCTTAGCTGTTTCCTAGGTTCCATCTTAAGAATTTCAAAATTCAATGGTATGATTTTCATCTCAGCATTTATTGTCATGTCTTAAATGGTATTCTAAAGGTATTTCTGTAAACTTTTAACCTCTTTTTCTTACGTAGTATAAAGTATATCTCTTTATGGGAATTTTTAAATCTTCTTTTAGTTGTCTTGAAATAATTATTTTTTTTTTGTTAAGATGGGTTTTTATTTGGATTCCCAAGAGATCCATCATCTTCACTTTTTCCATGTTTATAGTATATTTTAAGATGGGTAGTACCTAAATGTTGATTATTTTAAGTATATTCTTTTCATTAAAATTTGACTTCAGGACTCCAATCAGTCTCTTCAAATGATTAGCTTTGGTTTTCTCCCTGATAAATTTTTGTTCAAAGTGGTTTGTTTTAGAAAGTCAAAGAATGTGTAAAAATTGTTTCAATTGGTTCAGTTTTATTTTCAGATTCAAATTCCCACAGCCTTTCTTTTTTATTATTTTTCAATCATGCTATTTTTTTTCAAATCAAAATAAATTCAAATTATGTGTGATTAGAGAAGGCTTACATGTCATGTAGTTGTTATTTGATGTGTCCATGAGTTACTATTTTATGTATCTTGGGATCAAGTTACATACAATAATTCAATGTAACCATTATACATCAAGGGATTAATATTATAATTTGTTATAACTCTCTCTTTTATTTGAAAGTCTAGGGTCTTTATCCCAAAGAGGTCATAAAATAGAGAAAAGGATCCATATGTACAAAAAATGTTTATGAGAGCTTTTTTTAGTGTCAAGAAACTGGAATTTGAGTGAATGACCACCAGCTGGCAAATGGCTGTTATAATATATGAATGTAATAAAATATTATTGTTCTATTAGAAATGATGAGAAGTATGACTTCAGAAAAGTCTGAAAAGACTTGCATGAAATTAAACTAAATGAGAACAGAAACAAAAGAACACGGTATATAGCAGTAAGTTTATGTGACGATCAGCTGTGATGGACTTGGCTCTTTTCAACAATGAGGTCAAGATAATCCCAATATACTTGTGATGGAAAATGCCATTTGCATCCAGAGAGGAAAACTATGGAGATTGAATGTGGTTCAAAGCCTACCATTTTCACTTTTTGTTGTTGTTTGTTTACGTATTTTTTCTTATTTTTTTCTTTCTTATTTTATTTGATTTTCCATATGCAGTATAAGGAATATGGAAATACATTTACAAACAATAATAACATATTTGAGTAATGTTGATTTACAATTTCTTATTTTCACAAGTTTTATGGGTTCAATTACATTACCCTACTTAAAACACAAACTCAACTGTTATAAAATCCACATTGCCAGGATAGCTAGCTAGTTAGGTGGTACAATGGATAGAGTACCAGCTCTGGAGACAGAAGAATCTCAGTTCAAATTTGACCTTAGACACTTTGTTATATTACCCTCATTACAACTCATTTAACCTCAATTGCCTCTAAGAAAACAAAAAAAAAAAATCCACATTTGCAGTATGTCCAAAGTCTTACCAGTCTTTATAATCATAGAGTCTCAGAGCCCACAGAGTCCCTACTAATTTAATAGTATAATATAGTATATGACTCTGTAGTCATAGAGTATACATATAGTATAGACTCTATGTGTTTATGCACATATAGTATCTTTGTGTGTATGTGTGTATGCATTTATTCAGTATGTTTTAATGAATATATATATATATATATATACATATATATATATATATGTATGTATGTATAGCCAGTCACAGTGATAATCTTTCCCTTACTTTGTCATTGTTTTCGGTAATTTTTGGTTAGCTTTCTGAATGCCTTTGGACCAGCCTTAGTTTCAGTAGAATAATAACCAGGAGAATAGTCAGGGATGAAGTCCAAAATCTTTATTGTCTCCTTCAGTCTCCCAGTTTGAACCAGTGTCTCCCAAAGTTCAGGAGGTAGAAGAGCCACCCGGAGGCTGATCAAAGATGAAATGTCTGTGGCTGAATTTGTCCCCAGTTTAAATACCCTATTACAATTACATCAGCTGTAGAACTATTACGTCATTATGCTAAGTACTAAGAATATTTAAACTAGATAACCCAATGGTTATCTCATCAATTCCACTAAGTTAACACTGTGTTGTAAGAATCCTTGTTTCAAGTACATTTCTCCAGAGTTCTGGCCTATTACAGCTTTCTTCTACCTTCATAAAATGGATAAAAGATTAGGTGTTGAAGAGGTTATTACTATTGTTAATATTGCTATTTACTTTTCTGGCTATTAAAAGTAGCTAGATAGAAAGAAATTAGCAATCAATTTAGAGACCCTGGTGGGATAAACAGTTTGATAAAAGCAAAAAATATACCATTGAAAACATTACAACACAATAAAAAATAAAGGAAAATTCAAAAATTTTAAAATTATAATAAGTGGGGTCATGAGCTATTTGGTCTAGGGGCACAAAGACAGATATAAAAATGATTCCTGAAATTGTCAATATATGAGAAACTGAATAATATTTGATATCCATAATAACCTTTCGTATTTAAGAAAAGATTGAACTATATTTAATAGACTGATTTAGAATGTGTGATACAATTTAGAAAATTTGTCATTAAAAACCATTAAAATAAAATGAAAATGTGTTGCTTAGGAAATGCTCTAATGGAGTGATCTTTATTCTTTAGGCAGTCTTTTTCTCCTTTCATCAATGAACAAAGGCAATGGGAGGAGTGAAGGTTTTGAATCTGTGATTTTATTTGTGTAGAGACTTCAGAACCTCTAGGATGGAAACTTCTATCATTTTATAGTAGTACGTCCTTTGTAATTTATAATCTTAGTGGGTTATCTGGGGATCATGAGAAGTTTAGAGACTTATCTGTGGTCATTTATTGAAGATATGATTTAAGCAAGTATCCTCTATTCATTATATTATCAAGTTGCCTTTTTCATTGAGTAATGGAGGATAAATAAGCTATTCCTGCATTAACTGTAGACATGTTCTATCACCAAAGCAAAGCAAGAGATCAAATGATATCATGTAGATACTTCACTCCACCTTTCTTAATCCATTTCAGTTTCAGTTATGGAGGTTAGTGTACAATTTGGGAACCAAATTTATCTAGGTAATTATATGCCCTTTAGCTGTACTTTGAGGAAAGAGAAGTGGGAGAGAAGCCAGAGGTGGTTGTGGTACTTCGATAAAAGTACTATATTCAGCTAAAGTGACCTGATGTGATTTTTAGATTACAATAATCATGAATGACACCATGAAATATATGAAAGAAAACTTGCTCAACTACAGTTCCTTGGATAAAAAAGAAATCTTCAATTACAGCTTTTTGGTTTCAAGGTCAGGAAATAAAGACTGGGTATGCAGGTTTTGTATAGGTTCATAATATCTGGGGGTATATTTACAGCATTAATTTACTGCATTATCAGATCTGAAAACTACTTATAATTCCTTGGGTAGCTGAAGGGGAAGGAAGAGGGAGAATGGCAAAAGGAAAAAATTGTGGGTAGAGAATCATGGAGTTAAAGTAACAAAAGAATATGAAAGACATTTAAAGTGAAAAGGAAAAAGAAAACAAAATAGCCATTTTGATTCTTCCAAAATGCATGCTCAGAACAATGTTCCCTAACACTAAAGTTAGTTTCCCCAAAAAAATAAAGTCTCCATGAGAAAAATCTCTATGAAGGATTTTTAAATTTTGACATTACATTATTGCTTATTGCTGCCTGTTATTACTTATTATTATTACATTGCTGCTTATCATTACTCATCATAGGGAACAGATAAAATATAATTTGAATAAGTCTGACTGAAAATAAGATAGCAGAAATGACAATGAAATTTTTTAAGGCATTCAGCATTATATTCAAATTGAAAGACCATTTCGAAAATATCACAATGTTTTTCCTTCTTATGAGGTATTTATTTAATTCCATTGAATTCCTTTGAGAGTACAAATGTATGAAGAATTGAAGTCACTCTGGTGGGCAATTATGCAGTTATGGATGTAAACATGGGAAGAAATTAAGAAGTCATTTGGGCCAGTCCTCTAACTTTACAGATGGAGAAAATAGGCCAAGGCAAATTAAATACAACACTATCTTGATATGTGTTTTGCTGACATTTACAAAGAGATTGGGATACTAGAGATGTATGCTTGTTGATTCTCACAAAATTTTTTCAATATTTTTTTTTCCTTCAACACTCACAAAGCATTAGAACTGCTAAGGTGGGAGGTAGGAAAATCTTGACTTATAAGTTTAGCCTTCCTAGTCTTGGACTTTGGAGAACAAGCAAAGCTAAGAAGAACCATAAGAAGTAGAAGTTATAGAGTACTTACTTTTCTTAAAAGTATATGGGAAGATTTAGTGAGAATGATTCCTCATGCCAAGGGATCCTATATGACAGAATGTATTTCGGGGTGAGATTTGGCTCTTAAAAATATATTTTGATTGGAGAGCTTGAAACCATCGACTTTATTTCCCCATTTCTCTTGTCCTCTTTTTTTTCCTAATGAGTAAGTGAATAATGCTGACCCTGGAATTTCCTTGAAGGTTGACTCATCCACTCAAACAGTTAATAAACATATATTAAACATTATATTCCAGGCATAATACTAAAATCTTAGAACACCAAGATTGAAATAAAAAGTTGTCATTGCACTCAAATGACTCAGTGGAAAAGGGGAAAACAATATTTTAAAAAATCACAAGATTAGAAATAAGCACAAAAAGGGTAGGTAGATGGTTCAGTGGATAGAATGTCTGGCCTGGATTTAGGAGGAATCATTTTCATGATTCAAATCTGGTCTCAGACACTTATTAGTTTAGTGACCCTGAGCAAATCACTTAAGATTGTTTGCATCTGTTTCCTCATCTGTAAAATGAACTGGAGAAGGAAATGGCAAACCACTCTAATATCATTGTCAAGAAAATCTCCAGATGGGGTCATGAAAAATTGTATATGACTAAAATGACTAAAAAAATACAAGATAGAAACAGGGTTAGCTTGAGATAATTAATATAGGAAAGGTATTGTTAGCATCAAGAAGAATCAAAAAAAAAGTTTGTTATTGTTTAGTTGTTGTTGTTGTTCTTAATAGAAGGAAGGCAATCAACTGTGTATATTATTGTATGAAAGACTTATGAAGGGAGAGTAAAAAGGGGTTTGAGGAAGATCCAGGAAAGGAGAGAAATTCAAAACTGTTATCTGCCAAAACAGGATTTACATCTGGATACTTAAAGGAGAAAATTATTCATTCATTTTAACAACTTCCAAAAACAGAAAAAATAAATTCATTTGAGTTTCTCTAGGCATCATCTAATGAGTCAGGACAGAGTTGGAGGCTAACTGGGGAATCAGGCAATAGCATTTAATTGCTTATAGTGAGGTCTAATTAAAAAGGAAATCTCTCTCATAGGGTTAAAAACTGAATGAGTATTTAGAAATTCACCCAAAGGGAAGTATAGCCTGGCCTCTAAAAAGGAATAAAAGTGATTGACAGATTTCCATTTCCTCAACATCCAAGCGTATAGCAACCACTACTGTTGCCTAAGTGTCTTGTTTAAGGTCATGGAAGCAGCAAATAACTGAGCCAGAATTCAAAACTGAGTTTAGAGTCAGCATTCTTTCTACTGTGCCTTGTTGGTTGTCTCAGTAAGGTGCTTATATTCTACAATAAGAAATGACATATAAAAATGATAAATGCAAGGTGATTGAATTATGAGAAATAACTATCAATTATAAGGGTCAAGAAAAAATAGTTTTTTTATCAGAGGTGACAACTGCTCCTTACCTTTGAAGAAGCTAAGGATTTTAAGAGGTAGATGATAAAAGACAAAGTACTGGAGAAAGTTAGCCTATGAAAAAGTCATGGAGATGAGGGCATTTTTTTCTAAATAATCATAAAAAATTAGGGAGCAACATGAGGAAGGATGTTGTTAATTTATTCTTTTGCTTGTTTGATAACATGGAATGCATCTGGTGAGGTTATGGAAAGAGGGAAGAAGTTTGAAAGGAGAATGAGAGAATAAATGAGGGTCCATCACAGAGCTTTGGAAGCTATCCATATTTAGAAAGTGGGACCTGGATCTTGATCCAATAAAAGAGACTTAGGAGTAATTAGGAAGGGAAAAGGATATAATCTACAGAAGGAGATGATAAAGTGTCAAAATTATAGAGTATTGAAGAAGGATGAACAGTGAGAAATTGAATTTTAATAAATTAATGAATAAAATTATTACAATCTTATAATGTTTCAAATACTGTGCTATTTGTTGTATACAAATACAAACAAGCAAGAAAATCCCTGTCTTCAATGAAGAAATATGGTGCAATATGATTTAGAGATGGAAATGGTGATGATATTCATGGAAGAATTGCTAAAATGACCTTATTCAAAGGAAAATAAGCTATACCTAATCTCTGAGAATTTGAGCACTTTGAGAGCAAGATCCATGTATTAATCTTTCTTTGTTTCCCCAGAATTTAACTGGAAATGTTTGTTGACTGGCAGACTACTGAATGACTAATGACTTCCACAGTTCAAGAACCCAGGCATGTAAAAATGATTTAAAAAAGAGGGAGGTGGAAAGAACCCAGATTGAGAGGTTTTGACCTGTAAATATGTATTGCCAAGAAATGAAGACAATAAATGCAGATAGCCTTTTCAAATGAAGGGAAGAGGTATATGAAATTATTATTTCAGAGAAAGTTTAGAGAGGATAAAATGAGAATTTTTTAAGGATGGGGAATTTTTGTATAAACTTGAAGGTAGCAGGGACAAAGCCAGTAGATCAAATGAATCTATGTGATAAGTAGAGGGGATGATAAAGAGAAGAAAGTAAAAGGCAAGTAGATGCAAGGGAAATGAATAGAATCAAGTTCAAAAACAGAGGTATTTGTCTTTTTAAGCACCTCTGCCTCCTTAAAGATTACAGAAAAGGAATGAATTGGAGATAATAGAATGTAACTTTGAGGTATGAAATAGGGATGAGGCATAACCTTGTTTTTCTTACTGAAGTAAGAAGTGAGATTTGCTGAGAGAGAAGTGACTGCAATATACAGAATTTGAGCAAAGAAGAGATGATTTAAGATAATAACTGCTGAGAAAATCAGTGAGGGCTCAGGGGAATTCAAATGTGATTTCATGAGAATCTTAGTAAGCAAACTGGCATAATTTCTGCAAAATTAAAGAATACCCCAAGCCTTTGTTTCAGTCTTAGAAAAGCCAACTCTTCCCTTTGCCAATGCCATCTCTTCCCTTTGTATCATTGATACTTTGGAAACATTCCCACTGCTTCTTTCTCTCATTTTCAACTTTTCTATCAACTCCCTTCAAAAAGGGTCAGATTTTCTAGTCCTTAAAAACATTTTCATTTTCTCCTCAGCTCCCCTTAAGTCATCACTTTGTATGACTTCTTTTCAAAACCAAAAATTTAAAGAAAGATTTCTTTTTTATTTCTCCTGCTTTCTTATCTTCTATCTATATTTTAACTCCTTGCAATTTTGCTTCTATGCCACTCAACAGAATTTGCTCCAATGAGTTCTCTTTCTTCTCTTTGCAGTTTTTTTTTCTGAGTTCTCTTCCCAGGATCTTTGCACCTCTTAATACTTTTGGCCAGCCCCATTCGCTCATCTGATATTTTGTGACACCGTTCTATTTCAGTTCTTTTTCAACTTGTTAGAACAATATTTCTTGGCTTTATTTGCAGATTCACCATCAATGTCCTTGATGTTGATGGGGTTGCCCTCAGATCCTATACTTACCTTTATTTCTTTTTTTTTTTTTACTCTATTCTCTCTTTTATGACTTCAATTAACACCCAAATATGAATCTATCCTCTCTACATACTGATCCTAAGCCCTCATTTACAATTCTAATCTCTTTCCTTGACTTAGTCTTGTTAACTGCACAAGCCTTTTTGAGACAGAGACAGAGACACAGAGACAGAGACAGAGACAGAGAGACAGAGACAAATAGAAAGAGACAGAGAGAAAGAGACAGATAGAAAGAGACAGAGAAAAAGAGACAGAGAATCAATTTCAATCTTGTCATTTCAAGCTCTCCATAACTCTTGCATTCATAAACTCTTTACTCATACTACCATAACCCTATAGAATAGTTTTTACCATATTCTACTTTTACCGTACTTGAGATCTTGACTTAAACGATTTCTTTAGATCCTCACTGATTCTAAATTAAAATCCATTTCCATACTTGGAATACTCTCCTTTATCAGTTTTGACACTTAAAAGTCTCAATTGTCTGCAAAGCTTAAATCAAATTCTATCTCTTAAAAGATGTCATTTCCAGATTCCCCTACCCCATGTATACATTTGTTATTTCTTTTATCTAGTCAAATTTTTACTATCTAAGGGGCACAGTAGATAGAGAACCAGGCCTGGAGTCAAAAGATCTGAGTTCAACTCTGGCCTACAATATTTAGTAGCTGTGTGACTGTGGGCAAGTTATTTAACCCTGTTCACCTCAGTTTCCTCATTTATAAAATGATCTGGAGGAGTAACTGGCAAGTCAATTCAATATCTTTGCTAAGAAAAATCCTAATTCTGTCATGAGTTGGAAAAGACTGAAACAACTGTGCAACAAGAGTCTAGATAAATTTTTTAATTACTCATGTGTGAAAAATATCCTTTGAGAAGAATATAAGATTTCCAAGGTTGGAAACTCTCTCACTTGCATATTTTAAACCCATCACTAATGTAGCACAATAGCTAGGATATAATAAGTGTTAAAAATTGCATTCTGATTGATCAAATCAATAGGTGAGTTAGAGAGGAATAGAAAAGGATGATAATGGGATGTGGTAATTCAGTTGAAGCAAAATGGAATTAGAACAAGTGAACAAAATATTTAAAGCTAGAGAGGGAAGTATAATTGAACAGATTAACCATTGAGTCAAGACTGATAAGAGAAAACTGAGACTAGAGAAGTGTGATAAATTTGGAGAGCAAGGAGGGATAGAACTACTAGAAACCACATTGAAGATGAAGAATACCTTTGTAAGAAGTGAGGCACAAAAAATATGTTAGAATGGAAGGTTACGATCAGAGAAAGGTATTTCATAATTCTCATATGAATTCTCATCTATAGAGATAATTATATTATCATCAATAAGATCAATGTTATGGAATTTCCTGTGTCAGGCAACATGATAGAAATCTGTGCTACTCAGTGATAATGCTCAGTGGTCCAGAATCTTCTAAGGAAACCAGGTTTGAGTATAAAAAGTTGGGATTAATGTGCAATAAAGAGACCCTTATTGAAGGGGAAAATATCAGAAAGAGATTTGTTTCTAAGGCCACAGTAGAAGAGGAGGGTAGATTAGTACTCTGCAAGAAGATACACTGCTGGAGATGATAATAGAGTAAAGAAGAGAACAAGGGTTAATGTGGAAGGGTTTTGATGTATGTTAGAGAAAGGAAGAAAAAACTGATAATAGATGATTTCAGTTTTCTCAGTGAAATAGGAGGTGAAGTCTTCTACTAAGAGGGAAAAGTAAGAGTATGCTACATGAATTTTTATCTACACAATCAAGTTTTCCCTCACTACTGCAAGTCACAGACATTAGAAGGAGAAGTAGTGCAAATTGTACCTTAAGGTCATAAATTATCCCTGTGTACCACTTGATTTGTACTTCTATAAGAAAGGAAGAAGGCACTGATTTGTTTCCTCTCAAATACATGGAAGATGAGAAATAAGGTTGAGCATTTATGACAATAAATACCTGTTGATTAGATCCCCAGCAGCTTGAATGAATTCCCTTTAAGCACCAGTTCCTTTACCTTGTTTCAAAATAGCAGATGTTGTCTAGCCAGAATTTCCCCAAAGCTATGGTAGCACATTTCATTAGCCTTCAAGATCAGATATTATTTTTTAAATGATGACTGGAATATTTTTATGCAAAAGAATCATTTTACTGCAATCTTTCTAAACAAAACAGATTTGTAACTTCCTTCTACAAAATTCAGAAAAACAAGACTGCCTAAAATATGGTGATTTTATCATTTTCCAGCTTGTTTGTGTCCACTTGTATCCCTAGAAGGATCTTGCAATCAGAGATTTAGAAATGTAAAGGCTTTGAGATGTCATTTAGTCTAATTATTTCATTTTATGGTTAAGAAAACTAAGATTTATAGAAATTAAATTACTTCTTTAGGGTCACACAACAAATAAGTATCAGACACATGACTGAGAAAAAGTTACGTAGAGCCATTGAGAGTAAGCTATGCCTAGAGTTAGGAAGACTTGAGTTTGAAATAAGTCTCTATAACTTACTAGATGTGTGACTGCTCTAGTCATTTAACCATTTTTTTAGGTTGGATAAGAAATATTATATTTAACTTTTTTCAGAAAGAGCTTATACAAAGTATGTAGTTTTCAGTGAATTTTTTTAATTTTTATTTTCTTTACTTATATGTAAAAACATTACATTTATTTTTGTTTATTCATGTACATTCATTTTTTTTCACCTATTTCCTTGCGAATCAATCATGTTGGGAAAGAAAAAACTTAGAACAAAAGTGAAAAACTATGAGGAAAAGAAGAAGATAAAAAAATAAACATAATATGTGTTGATTTACATTTATTCTCCATAATTCTCTTTCTGGATGTATTTTCTAATCAAAGTTTATTGGGATGCCTTGGATCACTGAATCACTGAGAAGCAAATTTGTCATAGTTGATCATCATTGTACAATTTTACTGTTGTTGTGTACAATGTTTTCCTGGTTCTGTTTGTATCACTCAGCATCAGCTTGTGTAAATCTTTTCAGGCATTTCTAAAATCAGCCCGTTCACCATGTTTTTATAGAACAATAATATTCCCTAACTTTCATATACCATAACTTATTCAGCCATTCTCCAATTGATGGGGAACTCCATATTTTCCAATTGTTTGTCACCATAAAAAGATCTGCTACAAACATTTTTGCATATGTGGGTCCTTCTCCCTCTTTTAGGATTTCTTTGGGATACAGACTTAGTAGTGGATCAAAATGTATGCACAATTGGCAGGAAAGATTTACATGAATTGATGCTGAACAAAATAAACAGAACCAGAAATAAATAGATTTTACACAGTAACAGCAAGTTAGTGTGTTGATGACGATAAGCTATGTCAGACTTGGTTGTTTTCCATTCTCCAGTGATCCAAGGCAAATCTGAAAACTTTGGATAGAGAACACCATCTGCATCTAGAAAAAGAACCATGGAGATTGCATGTAAATCAACACTTATTATGTTCACTTTTTTTTCTCTCTCATAGTTTTTCCCTTTTGTTATGATTTTTCTCACCCAACATGATTCATAAAGAAATGTGTAGTTAAAAAAAAAAAGTTAGATAACCAGAAAAAATTAAAACAATTAGAAATGTATATATAATTTTACAGTCCTTTGGGCATGATTCCAAAGTGCTTTCCAAAATGATTGGATCATTTTACAATTCACCAACAATGCATTAGTGTCCTGGTTTTCCCATATCCCCTCCAACATTTATCATTATCTTTTCCCATCATCTCAGCTAATTTGAGTGATATGAAGCAGTTCATCAGAGTTGTTTTAATTTGCATTTCTCTGTTTAATAGTGATTTTCATATGATTGTAAATGGCTTCGATTTCTTCATCTGAAAATTATTTGTTCATATCCTTTGACTATTTATCAATTGGGGAATGACTTATAGACTTATGAATTTTATTGTTTTTGTTATATATTTTAGAAATGAGGCCATTATCAGAAACATTGGCTTTAAAAATATTTTCCTAGTTTTCTGCTTGTATTCTAATCTTGGGTACATTGGTTTTATTGGTGCAAAAGCAGTTTTTATTTAATGTAATCAAAGTTGTCCATTTTGCATTTCATAATATTCTTTACTTCTTCTTTGTCCATAATTTCTTCCTTTTTCCAAAAATCTGATAGGTAAACTATCTCTTGTTCTCTTAATTTGCTTATACTATCATTGTTTACACCTAAATCATGTACCCATTTTGACCTTATTTGGGGGTGTGAGATGTAGGTTTCTGACATATTATTTTCCAGTTTCCCCAGAAAATTTTATCAAATAGTGAGGTATTATCCAAAAAGTTCTAGGATTTATCTCAATTACTTTAGTCATTGATTACTTTTCAGCCTCAGTTTCCTCAATTATAAAATAAGAAAATTAATAGATCCTCCTCCCAGGGTGGATCAGGATAGGTGTGTCAGTGAATAAAAGGCTGAATCTGGAGTCAGGAAGACCTGAGTTTAAATCTTGCCTCAGACACTTACTATTATGTGATCCTGGGGAAATCACCTAATCTCAGTGTAAATCAACTGGAGTAAAAAAAAAGAAAAACCCTTCTGGGAAGTTTGCCAAGAAAATCCCAGTTCATGGGGTCCCAAAGAGTCATAAAACTGAAGAACTAACTAATATCTCCCAGGATTATTATGATGATTAAATAAGATAAGCTGAGTGCTTGGCATGTACTAATTACTTCCTAACTCCCTTCCCTACTTATTTCTATACAATAGAATATGCATTTGATCTCTGTCAACCATGAGGTCTAAGATTTTGCTCTATGATGAAATCTTTGATCAAAGATTCCTTGTGTCTGAAGCACAGCAGTAACAGCAGTAAACTCTTTGTTCAATGTAGGGAAAAACTGAGATATGTGGTAGTCAAAGGAAGTTTACTTTTCTACAACATAATAAAGATATGAACCAAGTATACAATGGCACTTACATTCTTTGGACTTTTTCCCCTTCATATACAGAAACACATCTGGTCATCAGGGTAGTGTACTAGAATACTAGATTTGGAATACTGGAAAATTGAGTGATCTTTAGATATAAACCAAATCTGAGAGGCCTAGAATTCTTATGGAGGGTATTTTTAATGTTCTTAGATACCCACACAGTTCAAGAACTTTTGGTTAATCAAATTTCAAGGTGGACTTTGTCTTCTTTTAAGTAAAACATCCCCATATTTGGGGTTGGGAGAAATAAGTTGATTAGGGTCCTACTAAACCCTGTTTGTATTATTTCTTTTGTCTTGTGTCTTACTGTTAATTGATAGACTTCCTAACTACCTTTGGTATAGATTTCTAGAGAGGAGGAAAAGGAATATGCCTAAATTATGTAAATGAATTGACTAAAATCAAGAAAACTGATTAGCGATGCTATGAAGGAAAGATTCTTAATATCTGGATAAATCTATTTCCATATAGCATGACACAGTTAGAAACTTAGTGATTTTGCTATCATCTCTATATATTATGCTCAATAAACCTGCCCAGACATAGCTGTAGCCTGGTTCAGTGTATGTTTGGCAAAATATATTGGCCTCCAAAGGATAGTGCAAGCTTGACTTGATATATATTGACTTACAATTACTTGATATTTATTGATTGGATTTAGTAAATACTCTGTGATATATGTTTGTTCATTTAACTAAAATATCTCATCACTGAAGCACTATATGATTTTGTATTCAGAAGGTGAGAGATATGCTGGTCTAATAGAGAAATCCCTGGATGTGGAGTCAAACACCAAGAATGACAAGAGTGACTGCTCCTTACCTGTTAGGTAACCTTAGACAAGTCATTGGAGCTCCGAGTTTATATTATCTTATGTGTTAACTTAGAGATATACCCAAAGGTATTCTGGAGTCAGTGAAGAAAAGTAACTCAAAGGAAACTAACCTAATTATAATTTAATAATATCATTCTTTATTATGATCTTCATCAAAGTTGATCTTCATCGTTTTGCAGAACAAACTCTCTCTCTCTCTCTCTCTCTCTCTCTCTCTCTCTCTCTCTATATATATATATATATATATATATATAGTGTAAGAGGAGGAGGTTACTAATCCCTTTGTACTATGGACTGATTGTGAAGAGCTCTGAGGAATTTGAATTCACACTGGTTTCTATTTTTCTAAAGGGAACCAATACCGTTTATAAATATATTATTCTATTGCAAAAATACCTGCTCTAATATTGTACCAAATCATAAGCAAGCTAGGTAAAGACAGGGGCAAGTTAACACAAGTTTTCTGATGCTGGAGATTTTCAATAACTTATTTAAGATCTCTGAGATTTTATTTAAGATCTCAGTTATTTCCATAACTGTACAATGAGAGGAATTTATCAAATGACTTCTAAAAATTCTTCCAGCTCTATATGTAAATTCATTATGCTATGATAATCTATCTATGATCAGAGTTCTTTTTACTTATTTTTTTAAAGGTTGAAAACTGCTCTTAAAGCTAAGGAGTGAGGACAACTTTAGTTTGCCCTGGGGAAGTTTTGTTGACTGCATCCAGGTCCTGAATTCTTCTTCCAGGGCTCAGTAGCTTACAATTTGCCTTTTGTATCTGCTTTTTGGGTAGTTTTATAGAAAATCTGCTAAGCACTTGCTTGCATGAAATGAGGACAGAGTAACCTAAGAGATTCATAGAAGATTCCCTAGTTAGGGAGGCTGGAACTCTGTCTCCCTGCCCCAACTCCTTGTACCAGGTTCTCTGTAGTGTGATATGGGCTTCGCAGACTGTCTCCCTGACCATTTGAGACAAACCTCCTCTGAAGTTCTTCCCAAATATCTTCTTCTGGAAATGTGTTGTGCTCCAAATATTTTTGGATTCTGTCACTCCAAAACCAGTTCAGAGGCTTAATTTGCTGTTGGTTTGAGAGAAGGTCAGATACAGTTGTGTCTACTCTCCAACATCTTGGCCACACCACCCCCTCTAATTCTCAAGGATGAATTTATGAGACATTTTCAGTATAATATCCAATGATTTCACCCATTTGAATTTACTGCTTGACATATATGGTTATAATTTGGGTGGTCTTATAAATGTTCCAAAATCATTTGAATGATGTTTGAAGAGGAAGGTAAAGATTAAGTTAGAGGAATGTGTCCAATGTAAAGAAGAATATGCAAAAATTGTGAGAAGCCATTATGATGGACATTTAAAATTCATGGTGGTACTAAATCCTGGGGACAATGCACTAAATACCTTAAGCAAAACAATTAAATCTAGTAGAACATGAATATACCCTTACACAATGATAGCATGAAATAAATCCGACCTTTGATAGATGAAAAAAATAGCAATAAAATTTAGTAAATATTCTATGTAAACTTTGCATTATGAGGATTTGAGTTGTAGTAGTCCATATTTATAATAGTCTTCCATCAAATGCCTATCATTGCCATTACATTCAAAGTAATAAACCCAGAAATTATGTGTTCTTATAGATAAGCTCCTCTTCCTCTTTCTTTGTGTCTCAATAGGCTCCCACCTATTTTGTATGGTCCATGTTCTAGGCCACTATTAAATAAGATGAAATAAAATATGCTTAAACTGCAAATGTCCTTAATTGATTTATATAAAACTGAGAAAAGTTTAGAATGCTCTTTGCCTACCTATATAAATTATTTCTATAAAATCTAGACCATACAGTCATTGGTGTTGAATAGTCCCTTTTTATATAACCTCTTTGTGAAAATCTTACATCATCAACTCATAGTGAATTTTCTCAAGAAAGTAAACTGTCCTAAGTTTGAAGACTTCCAATATTTCAAATTTCATGGATAGAATTGGCAATTTCTTTCAGTTAGGGAAAGCTGAGAATAAAAAGCAGTAAAAATGAACACAGTTTTGAAGGTGGTGAAGACTGGGGCAATGAAAGAAATGGGATTTGAGGTGTAAAAATGAAAAGGCCATAGTAATATATCATGAGAAACAGAAAAAAAAAAAGATTTCATGATAATAATAATGATTAGAAAGATTATTTTTACTACATACTGATTAGAAGAAAATGATAAAATGTTTTTGTTTTATGAGTTGGGGCCTCATTTTATGATGATTTAAGCTTAAAGCTAATAAAGTAGTATTTGTTGAAGTGATAACTTCATTAAACATTTTTCTGGATGGTGGAAGTACTACTTCATACCACAATTACAATATTTCATAAGTTCCCAGTGGCTTTTAGAGATTTTTAACTGTTAGGCACACAGTTCAAAGTTAAAAAAAAAAAAAAAGTAAGCACTACAAGTTCTAGATTCTCTCTAATTGGTGGAGGTTATAATACATAGAAATATGTTAAAGCAATTAAGAGAGAAATAAATGTCTATTTGCTATTCTCTTATATTTAATTTCTGAAGGAGAAAAAAAACAGCTTTGTAAAAATTCAACCATGTAGGAAGATGAAGATATTTTGCCTGTGATTGAAAACACACTTCAAATAAATAATGATCATTCAAACATACTGATCACTGCACTGAAAACATTCATATATTTTACACAAAATGGCTATGGACAGAGTTATCTCAAATTCAGTTTTGCTCTGGCTATGATGGTGTCATTACCAAGATATGTGACTATAGGGATAATGAGGCTAGGAGGTCATGGGTTCAGTGCTCATATGTCTAGTTAACTTTTCTTTCTCTGGTTTCAGAGGGTCTTAGAGGCAGTCAACTAACACGGGTAGAACAATTGTCAAAAGCAGTACTAAGTACAACAAAAGTGTCTATAATTCAGGGCATCTATATTGCCTTTTCTGGAGAAATTGTTCAAAGTGTATGAGGTATGAATAGTGGGTCAAGAGTCTCATCTTTGCATGCAAAAGGCAGATATGACTTTTATGCTTGTTGATTGTAGTTATATAAATATATATAGTCAATGCATGTTTATTATTTCTGTACATATATACACATATACATGTTGAACATATAAGGAAATTTATCTAGAAAATAAATGAATAATGGAAATTCTTTTGATATAGAAAACTGTCAATAAATAATATATATTTACTTGTACATATGGATATGATTATATAAATACATATGTATTTTTTCATGTGGACTCTGCCTACAAAATACTTATACACATATAAACACTCATACACATGCTTTAAGAAAACCTATATAGAACACATAGACATTCTTGTCCTATATACATACAAATATACACATGTCCTGCATATGGATACTTTAGTCTCGATAAGTGTGCCTGACTGTATATTATATAGCATATACATATATATTCTTTCGAATAATCTTTTTATATCATGATCATTTCCCAGTATTCTTCTTTAGACTTCCTCATAACATTGAATTTAAGCAATAAAGAATTTGCCATAAGCACAACTGATTTACAAAGGAATTCATACCTGACAGTTTGGATACCATTTCATACCTATAGTGGCCTAATTATTAATATGAGGGAGATGATAGATGATAGATAGATAGATAAAAAGAAAGGAAGGAGGGAAGAAATTTTATCTATATATCCATCTATATATCCATCTATCTATCCCTCCCTTTGCTCTCTGGAATCATGATAATTCCTTGTAATTATTCTTAATTATACTGCTGTTTTCATTTAAACTACAGGAGTTGTTTTGTGTATTTAATATTCTTTCTACACTATGCATTATTTTATAAAAAAAAGTTTTCACATGTTTCTCTAATGTAGCCATTTTCATTGTTTCATATGGCTTTAACATATTACATTACATTTGTATACATCAATTATACAGGGATTTCTGTATTAATAGGAACCTATTTTGTTTCTTTTGCCCTCATGAATGTCACTTCACAATATTACTAACCAAATCCTAGAGAAAATTGTAAAACTTTCCTGTAAGATTATCTAAATTACACTTATTTGTACTATTTTAATATAATCATAATAAAGAACTTAATACTTAATTGCAATATCATTTCACCCAATAGCATACTTTTATGTGACTTAATGATAACAGATAAGGAAACACCCCACTTATTTAAAATAATTAATTATTGATATCTATCTTGTTATGAAATGAACTAGGCTCACATTTTCCCATTTTCTATCTTATATGCAGCAGTTCTCAAACTTTTAGTTTCATAACCCTTTTATACACTTTTTAAAGAAATCAATTTTTAATTCTAAAATATCTCCCTTCCATTCCACTGTCCCACCACATACATATTCATTGAGAAGATAGAGCCAAAACCTGTTACAAATACATAAATTCCTATATTACCCATGCCAGGAAGGAAGAAAGGGAGGAAAGAAGGAAAGGAGAAAGGCAGGAAGACAGCAAGGCAGGAAAGCAGGGAGGAAGGGAGGAAGGGAGGGAGAAAGGGAAGAAAGAAAGAAGGAATTTTATTTCACCATTTTATATTCTGCATCAATCAACTTTCTCATTTGGAGGTAGAGCAAAAGTTTCATGGTGATTCTATTGATACTATGTTTGGTCATGGTATTGAGTTCTTAAAAAGTTCTTAAGTCTTTCTAAGCTGTTTACAATTAAGATATTTTGTTATTATATAAACTGTTCTAATGATCCTACTCACTTCATTTTGCATCAACAAGTTTTCCTATGTCATATAACCTTGAAAATTATTGAGGAATCCCCTAAAGAAGTGCTTATGAAGATGATGCTTGGCATTATGGACCATGTATTAGAACATCTAAAAACATCTTAATATTAGTATGAAAATAGTTTTGATTTTTTCAATTTTTTTAAAAGGGTCTTAGAAACTTTCTGAGGTCTACAGGCTATACTTTAAGAATCATTTCCTTAAGAAGTAAATTGCCTGAATAGTCCCATTTCAGAAAAAGAAATAGAACAGGCAATTAAACAACTCCCTAAGAAAAAAATCCCCAGGACCAGATGGATTTACATGTGAATTTTACCAAACATTTAAAGAACAATTGGCCCCAATGCTATATAAATTATTTGATAAAATAGGGAATGAAGGAGTCCTACCAAATTCCTTCTATGACACAGACATGGTACTGATACCTAAACCAGGTAGGCTGAAAACAGAGAAAGAAAATTATAGACCAATCTCCCTAATGAATATTGATGCTAAAATCTTAAATAAGATATTAGCAAAAAGACTACAGAAAATCATCCACAGGATAATACACTATGATCAAGTAGGATTCATACCAGGAATGCAGGGCTGGTTCAATATTAGGAAAACTATCAATATAATTGGCCATGTTAATAACCAAATTAACAAAAACCATATGATCATCTCAATAGATGCAGAAAAAGCATTTGACAAAATCCAACATCCATTCCTATTAAAAACACTTGAGAGTATAGGAATAAATGGACATTTCCTTAAAATAATCAGCAGCATCTATTTAAAACCATCAGTAAGCATCATATGTAATGGAGACAAACTGCAACCATTCCCAATAAGATCTGGAGTGAAACAAGGTTGCCCACTATCACTGTTACTATTTAATATTGTATTAGAAATGCTAGCTTTGGCAATAAGAGCTGACAAAGAGATTAAAGGAATAAGAATAGGCAATGAGGAAACCAAATTATCACTCTTTGCCAATGACATGATGGTATACTTAGAGAACCCCAGAGATTCTACTAAAAAGTTATTAGAAATAATGCACAACTTTAGCAAAGTTGCTGGTTATAAAATAAACCCACATAAGTCATCAGCATTCTTATATATCACTAACAAAATCCAACAGTCAGAGTTACAAAGAGAAATTCCATTTAAAGTAACTACTGATAATATAAAATATTTAGGAATCTATCTGCCAAGAGAAAATCAGAAACTTTATGAGCAAAATTACAGACCACTTTTCACACAAATTAAGTATGATCTAACCAATTGGAAAAATATTAAATCCTCTTGGATAGGGCGAGCAAATATAATAAAGATGACAATATTACCTAAATTAATCTATTTATTTAGCTCTATACCAATCAGAGTCCCAGAAAAAACTATTTTAATGACCTAGAAAAAATAACAACAAATTCATATGAAAAAACAAAAGCTCAAGAATTTCAAGGGAATTAATGAAAAAAAAAATCAAATGAAGGTGGCTTAGCTGTACCAGATCTAAAACTATATTATAGAGCAGCAGTTACCAAAACCATTTGGTACTGGCTAAGGAATAGATTAGTCGATCAGTGGAATAGGTTAGGTTCAAGGGATAAAACAGTCAACAACTATAACAACCTAGTCTTTGACAAACCCAAAGACCCCAGCTTTTGGGATAAGAACTTACTGTTTGACAAAAATTGCTGGGAAAATTGGAAACTAATATGGCAGAAACTAGGCATTGATCCACACTTAACACCGTACACCAAGATAAGGTCAAAATGGGTTCATGACCTAGGCATAAAGAATGAAATTATTAATAAATTAGAGGAACACAGGATAGTTTACCTCTCAGACCTGTGGAAGGGGGAAGGACTTTATGACCAAAGAAGAACTAGAGATCATTACTGATCACAAAATAGAAAATTTTGACTATACCAAAATGAAAAGTTTTTGTACAAACAAAACTAATGCAGACAAGATTAGAAGGGAAGCAATAAACTGGGAAAATATTTTTATAGTCAAAGGTTCTGATAAAGGCTTCATTTCCAAAATATATAGAGAATTAACTCTAATTTATAAAAAATCAAGCCATTCTCCAATTGAAAAATCGTCAAAGGATATGAACAGACAATTCTCAGATGAAGAAATTAAAACTATTTCTAGTCATATGAAAAGATGCTCCAAGTCATTATTAATCAGAGAAATGCAAATTAAGACAACTCTAAGATACCACTACACACCTGTCAGATTGGCTAAGATGAAAGGAAAAAATAATGATGATTGTTGGAGGGGATGCGGGAAAACTGGGACATTGATGCATTGTTGGTGGAGTTGTGAACGAATCCAACCATTTTGGAGAGTAGTTTGGAACTATGCTCAAAAAGTTATCAAACTGTGCATACCCTTTGATCCAGAAGTGTTACTACGGGGCTTATATCCCAAAGAGATTATAAAGAAGGGAAAGGGACCTGTATGTGTACAAATGTTTGTGGCAGCCCTCTTTGTAGTGGCTAGAAACTGGAAACTGAATGGATGCACATCAGTTGGAGAATGGCTGAATAAATTGTAGTATATGAATATTATGGAATATTATTGTTCTGTAAGAAATGGCCAACAGGATGATTTCAGAAAGGCCTGGAGAGACTTACACGAATTGATGCTGAGTGAAATGAGTAGGACCAGGAGATCATTATATACTTCAACAACAATAGTATATGATGACCAGTTCTAATGGACCTGGCCATCCTCAGCAATGAGATCAACCAAATCATTTCTAATGGAGCAGTAATGAACTGAACCAGCTACGCCCAGAGAAAGAACTCTGGGTGATGACTAAAAACCATTACATTGAACTCCCAATCCCTATATTTATGCCCACCTGCATTTTTGATTTCCTTCACAAGCTAATTGTACAATATTTCAGAGTCTGATTCTTTTTGTACAGCAAAATAACGGTTTGGTCATGTATACTTATTGTGTATCTAATTTATACTCTAATATATTTAACATCTACTGGTCATCCTGCCATCTGGGGGAGGGGGTGGGGCATAAGAGGTGAAAAATTGGAACAAGAGGTTTGGCACTTGTTAATGCTGGAAAGTTACCCATGCATATAACCTGTAAATAAAAGGCTATTAAATAAATAAATTTTAAAAAAATAAAATAAAATAAAATGTAAAGAAAAAAAAAAAAAAAAGGAAGTTATACCAATGTGGAACTTCATGAATACCCTCAAAGAGAAGTAGGTAGAGGGAAGGAGACTTTCTAGGAATCAAATATTATAATTTATGTGTGTTCTCTTAACTATTGCCTACTTTTCCCTGAACTTTCTTATGATAGATGAACAATAGGACAACCAGAAGAACCCACCATTTTTAACTTAATATTTATAAAAATCAAAATACCATAGGTCCTGTTTTCTACCAACTATGTCCCTAATGATAGGAGCTATATATTACTAAAAGTTAATTAAACTTATCTGATAAGTTGATATTAATTGATAATCACATTGAGATGCAAATATCTCCAAACCAATCCTCAAAGCTACTGAAAGCCAAGATAGTGATGAGCATTATCAATTATTTATGCACACATCTAGATATCTTCTCAGTTCTCTATGTCAACTTTTAGTTTCTTGATTCTATGAATTTTTTTAGAGAAAGCTTAGGCTAAGAAGGGCTAAATTTTTCTTGATAAGGGCATGTATTCCTAGTCATTGACTTTCAGTCTGGCAAGGTATGTAACAGACAAGTCTGTTTCCTTTTCTTTTATATAATCTTTACAAAATCAGGTGTAATAGATGACTCCTATACATGTTTTCCTTAGGAAAATAACAGAGTGTATTAAACAAGCAGCAAAGAATTCTGATTGTACTAAATTTAGGTCCAGGAGAGAAAAAACTGGCAATACAGGTATAAGCTCATTTGGAACCATGTATTCATAGAAATTAAGTACTAGAAGGAACCTTCAAGATGATCTAACCAACCTCCTTGTTTTATAGATAAGAACATTGAGCAAAGTGACTTTTCTTGTTTTTTATTTGTTTTTCAAGTGAAAATCACTCTTTCTTTGAATCTGGTATAATGCTGTCAGATTCATTCAATCTGTTGGTTAGTTTTGCTGAACAATTTTCTTTTTTTTACTATTGAATTTTTTTGTTGCGAGGTATTGTTTTTTACATAAAGAAAGAAGGAGGGAGAAGGCAGTTCCAAAGGTGGAACCAAGATGTCAAAGAAAGCTACTTCAACTCTCCCAGTTTCCCTCGAAAACCACAAGAAACCAAGGCTTTGAACAGAATCTGATGGAATAAAACCACTTTCCAGCTCAAGATAGACTGAAAAATCTTCAAGAAAGAGAAGTATCACTGGGGTTTAAGAAAGATTAGTCTCACTATGTAAATTATTTGGAATAATAGGTAAAGAAGGAATACTGCCAAATTCTGTCTATGAAAAAAAATATGACACTAATACCTAAACCAGGAAGGATCAAAACAGAGGAAGAAAATTACAAACAAATCTTGCTAATGAATACTGATGCAAAAATCTTAAATAAAATATTAGCACAGAGATTATAGCAATTTATTGCAGCAGGATAATACACTATGAGCAAGTAGAATTTATATCAGGAATGCAGGGCTGGTTCAATATCAGAAAAACTATTACCATAAACAACCATCTCAATAACAAAATCAACAGAAATCACATAATAATTTCAATAGATGCAAAAAAACCACTTTTAACAAAATATAGCAATGATTCCTATTAAAAACACTAAAGAATATAGGGATAAGAGAGCTTTTCTTAAAATAATAAGCAGTATCTATCTAAAACCTACAGCAAACTTTATTTGTAATGGAGAAAGAATTGGACACTTTCCCAATAAGATCAAGGGTGAAAGAATGATGTCCATATCACCACAATTATCAACATTGTACTAGAAATGTTGGTTTTTAGCAATAAGGAAAGAAAAAGAAATAAAAGGAATTAGAATGGGCAATGAGAAATAAAACTATCACTTTTTGCAGATGATATGATAATATCCTTAGAGAATCCGAGAAAATCATCCAAAAATATATTGGTATTAATTCACAACTTTTGCAAAGTTGCAGGATATAAAATAAACCCACATAAATCATCAACAAAGCCCATCAACAAGAGATAGAAAGAGAAATTCCTTTTAAAATTACTGTAGACAAAATAAAATATTTGGGGGTCTACCTGCTAAGACAAGTCCAAGAACTTATGAACACAATTACAAAATACTTCTCACACAAGCAAAATCACATCTTAGCAATTGGAAAAAATATAAATTGTTCATAGCTAGGTCTAGTTAATATGATAAAAATGACAATTCTGCCTAAATTGGTTTACTTGTTCAGTGCCACACCAATCAAACTGCCAAAATATTATTCTACAGAATTGAAAAAAAAATAACAAAATTCATCTGGAAGAACAAGTAGTCAAGAATATCAGAAAATTAATGGAAAAAATACAAAGGATGGGTTTAGCAGTACCAAACTTAAAAATATACTATAAAGAAGCAGTAAGTAAAACCATTTGGTACTAGCTAAGAAAGAGTGTTGAATCAGTGGAATATATTAGATACACATGGCACAATGAGCAAGGCCTATAGTAATCTAATATTTGATAAACCTCCAAACTCCAGTTTCTGGAATAAGAACTCACCATTTGACAAAAATTACCAAGAAAATGGGAAAATAACATGTCAGAAACTCAGCATAGACCTACTTCTCACACTCCATACCAAATTAAGGGCATAAAGGACAATACTATAAACAAAACAGGAAAACAAGGGATAATTTACCTATCAGATCTTTGAAGAAGGGAGGAATTTATGACCATTGAAGGACTAGGAACACTATGAAAGGCAAAATGGACAATTTTGATTACATTAAATTAAAAAGTTTTGCACCAACAAAACCAATAGAAACAAGATTAAAATGGAAGTACAAAGTTCGATGTTTTCAGCCAGTATTTCTGATAAAGATCTCATTTCTAAATATATAAAGAACTTTGTCAAATTTATTAAAAATACATGCCATTTCCCAATTGATAAATGATGAAAAGATATGAACAGACAATTTTTAGCTGATGAAATTAAAGCCATTTATATTTATTTGATAAAATGCTCTATATCACTACTGATTAGAGAAATGCAAATTCAAGTAACTATGAGGTACCATCTCACACTTGCAGATTGGGTAAAATGACAGGAAATGATAATGATAACTATTGGAGGAGATGTGGGAAAACTGGGACACTACTGCAGTGGAGTTGTGAAATAATCCCACAAACCTGAATACTAATCAGGCACTATGCCCAAAAGGCTATAAAACTGTGCCTACCCTGTGATCCAGCAGTGTCATTAGTAGGTCTGTATCCCAAGGAAATCATAAAAGACAGAAAAGGACCTACATGTGTGAATATGTTTGTTGCAGCTCTTTTTGTGATAATAAAGAATTGGAAAAGAAGTGGAAGCCCATCAATTGGGTTATGGCTGAACAAGTTGTGGTACATGAAGGTAATAGAATTTTATTATTATATTAAAAATGATCAACAAGCTGATTATAGAAAGGCCTGGGAAGATTTATATGAACTGATGCTGAGTGAAACAAATAGAACTAGGAATACATTGTACTCAATAATGTAATTTCTGGGCTAGCTCTCTGGAGAATTTAGGGACCAGCCTTGGTCTTAGTAGAGGAGTGAAGTAGGCAGAAGAGTCACCAGGAGAATGGTCAAAGATGGAATGTCTCATTTCCAGTCCTCTCAGCCCTTAAATACCTCAGTATGATTACATCATTATAGCACACTAAAAATGTGTGATCTAGAGAACCATTACATAACCAAGTAAGTACTAAGTATATATGAACTAGAGAATCATCATCTCATTAATCACACTGAGTTAACACCCTGCTATAAGTATCTTTGCTTCAAGTATACTTTTCTCAGAGTTCCCCAATATCTGGGGTCCTCTACATCTCCAGCTTTCTTTTGTTTTAGAACACAGATGGTCATGCCCTTGCTGACTTCTTGGGAAGGGAGGTAAAAACATCAAAGGAAAATGGGGAGTCAAACCAGATACTGTTAGCAGGTTATAGCAAGATATAAATCTTAACCTGGGTGCTTTCTCACTTGCTCTTGAAGTTCCTTAAAGAGCTGATATATATTGGACGCTACAAATTTTATTTGGACTGTGGAAATTCTTTGTACCACACCTACTGAATAGGCCTAATCAAATAACATATTTATGTCTTCTGGATTATAAGTAAGACCTAGCATGATTGCTTACAATTCATTCTGCTAAGTGGACTGAAAAGGAGTTCTGACTACTCTATAGTTAAGTCACAAGAGTATACAGCACAAATATTTTGTTTGGATGCATTTGTAAAGATAATTGGTTATTTAAGAGGAACCTTAGAAACCTATTCTTCAAAAATCCATTGCCAATGAGGTAATAGTCAAATTATCTTTAATGGAGACCCATGTGTAAAATTTGGAGCCATGGTCAATAAAATTTGACACTCCAGGATGGTTTCATAGCATACACTAATTTGTGCATTGGTATAAAAGGTATATATCTTGTCAGGTCTTATCCCAGGTAATTGTATTGCTTCTCTAATGGCCTTTAATAATATTCTAGCCACAAGCACTGGGTAAGGAGTAAAGCTTTGTTCTGGTTGTGCTGAGAGGTTCACCCACTCTATCATGCTGTCTCCTTGATGAAGGACTACTGTGGGTGCCTCTTTCATAGCAAAAACTGATATTTCCAAGGGTTTTTGAGTAACTCTTTCATCCACAATGGATAAAGACAGTTCAATTTCTCTCAAAGCCTCTTGAGCTTCTTTTGTAAATTGGAGTGGTGAGTTTAAAGCACTGTCTCCCCTTAAAATGTTATATAATGGTTGTAATTGATAGGTCACAAGCCTAACACTGGATGCATACATTGGATATTTCCTATCAATTTCTGAAAGTCATTTAAGGTGTTCATCTTCTGTCTTTTTAAAGAAAGTTTTTGTACGGTAAGCACCTCAGGATATATTTCACATCCTAAATTTTAAAAAGAAGTGTCTTTGATTTTTTTCTGGAGCCATATGCAATTTGTAGTTCCTTAGTGTTTCTATGGTCTTTTGTAGACATGCTTCTAACATGTGTTCCTCAGATGCACACCCCAAGATATCATCCATGTAATGTAATAACATAACTTTTGAAATGATTTTCTTATTGGAGTAAGAGCAGCAGCCACACACATTTGATACATAGTAGGGCTATTTTTCATTCCCTGTGGCAAAATTGTCCATTTATATATTTTATAAGGCTCAGCTAAATTAATCCGGGGTACTGAAAATGCAAATCTTTTCATATACTCTTTATATAGAGAGATAGAATAGAAATAATACTTAAGGTCTATTACTCAAAGAGGCCATTCTCTAAACAACTGAGTAGGAGATGGAAGTCCAGACTGATGGGTTCCCTTAGTTTCTATTTCTTCACTTATTTTTCTTAAATCAAATTCCTCCCTTTTCCAGATTTTTTTTACAATAAACACAGGAGAATTCCAAGGACTTAGAGATGTTGTAAGTATCCTTGGTCAAGTTGCTCCTGTACTATATCTAATAAGGTCTGAATTTTTTTAGAAGGATTAGAATTTATTTTTTATTATAGCTTTTTATTGACAAAATATATGCATGGGTAATTTTTAACATTGACCCTTGCAAAAACTTATGTTCTAACTTTTCCCCTCCTTTTCTCCACTCTCTCCTCTACATGGCAAGGAGGCCCATATATGTTAAATATGTTAAAGTATATATTAAATCCAATATATGTATACATATTTATACAGCTGTCTTGCTACACAAGAAAAATTGGATTTAGAAAGAAGGTAAAAATAACCTGTGAAAAAAAACAAAAATGCAAACAAACAATAACAGAAAGAGTGTAATTGCTATGCTATGATCCACACTCATTTTCCAGTGTTTTTTGGCTGAGGGTAGTTGGTTCTATTCATTACTAATCAACTGATTTGGATTCTCTCATTGTTGAAGACAGCCATTTCCATCAGAATTGATCCTCGTATAGTATTGTTATTGAAGTGTATAATGATCTCCTGATTCTGCTCAGTTCACATAGCATCAGTTCATGTAAGTCTCTCCAAGCTTCTCTATTCATCTTGCTGGTCATTTCTTACAGAACGATAATATTCCATAACATTCTTATACCACACTTTACCCAGCCATTCTCCAATTGATTTGCATGCATTCAATTTCTAGTTTCTATCCACTACAAAAAGGGCTGCCACAAACATTTTTGCACATACAGGTCCCTTCCTCTTCTTTAACATCTTTTTGGGATATAAGCCCAGTAGTAACACCACTGGATCAAAAGGTATGCACACCTTGACAACTTTTCGCATAGTTCCAAATTGCTCTCCAGAATGGTTGGATCCATTCACAATTCCACCAACAATGTATCAGTGTCCTAGATTTCCCACATCCCCTCCAACATTCAGTATTATCTTCTTCCTGTCATTCCAGCCAATCTGAGAAGTATGAAGTGGTATCTCAAAATTGTCTTAATTTGCATTTCTCTGATCAATAATGATTGCAACACCTTTTCATATGAGTAGAAATATTTTCAATTTCTTCATCTAAAAATTGTTCATATCCTTTAACCATTTATCTATTGGAGAATGGCTTGATTCCTTATAAATTTGAGTCAATTCTCTATATATTTTTGAAATGATGCCTTTATCAGAACATATAATTGTAAAGATGTTTTCCCAGTTTATTGCTTCCCTTCTGATCTTGTCTGCATTAGTTTTGTTTGTACAAAAGCTTTTTAACTTGATATAATCAAAACTATTTTGTGATCAATAATGATCTCTAGTTCTTCTTTGGTCACAAATAACTTCCTCCTCCACAGGTCCGAGAGGTAAACTATCTTATGTTCTTCTAATTTATTTATAATCTCATTCTTTATGCCTAGATCAAGAAACCGTTTTTATCTTATCTTGGTGTACTGTGTTAAGTGTGGGTCAATGCCTAGTTTCTATCATACTAATTTCCAATTTGTCCAACTAATTTCCAATTTGACCAGCTTTTGTCAAATAGTACATTCTAATACCAAAACTTTGGGTCTTTGGGTGTGTTAAACACTAGATTGCTATAGTTACTATTTTGTCCTGTGAACCTAACCTGTTTCACTGTTCAACTAGTCTATTTCCTAGCCAGTACCAAATGGTTTTGGTGATTGCTGCTTTATAACATAGTTTTAGATCTGGTACAGCTAGGCCATTTTCATTTGATTTTTTTTTTTCATTAGTTTCCTTGAAATTCTTGACCTTTTGTTCTTCAAGATGAATTTTGTTGTTATTTTTTCTAAGTCATTAAAATAGTTTCTTAGGAATCTCATTGGTATAGCACTAAATAAATAGATTAGTTTAGGGGGCATTGTCATCTTTATTATATTTGCTCAGCCTATCCAAGCAAGAGCACTTAATATTTTTCCAATTGTTTAGATCTGACTTTATTTATGTGGAAAGTGTTTTGTAGTTTTGCTCATATAGTTCCTGATTTTCCCTTGGCAGTCAGATTCCCAAATATTTTATACTATCAACAGTTATTTTAAATGGAATTTATTTTTGTATCTCTTGCTGTTAGATTTTGTTAGTGATGTATAAAAATTCTGAGAATTTATGTGGATTTATTTTATATACTACAACTTTGCTAAAGTTGTGGATTATTTCTATGAGCTTTTTAGTAGAATCTCTGTCTCTGCTGGTGTTTGTGGTCAGCTGCCCAGACCTTGCTGTCTCTCTCCTACTTCCAGCTGAAGCAGACCTTCTCTGGTCTGGTTCCTCCTGCAAACTCTCTGCCCCAAAGAAGTTGTACCACCACACTGAGACTGCTCTGCCCAAGGGCTCTGCTTATCTGAGCTGGCGTTTGTGGTCATCTTTTTGTACTTTACTGCCTCTTCCCCATTTCTGATTGAAACAGACCTTTTTTGGCAACCTTTGAAATTATCTTCTGCTGATAATTTGTTGTATTCCCAATATTTGTGGGTTCTGTCCATCCAGAGCTAATTTAGAGGCTGGATTTCATATTTGTTGTGAGAGTTACAAAGAAAGTCAGAGAGAAATTTGTGTTGTCTCAGTTTCTTGGCTCTACCCTCCAGGCCTGAATTTTTTCATTTGTTAAGGGCCACTATTCTTTTTTTTTTTTTAAATAGCTTTTTATTTACAGGTTATATGTATGGGTAACTTTACAGCATTAACAATTGCCAAACTTCTTGTTCCAATTTTTCACCTCTTACCCCCCACCACCCCACCCAGATGGCAGGATGACCAGTAGATGTTAAATATATTAATATATAAATTAGATACACAATAAGTATACATGACCAAACTGTTATTTTGCTGTACAAAAAGAATCAGACTCTGAAATATTGTACAATTAGCTTATGAAGGAAATCAAAAATGCAGGTGGGCATGAGTATAGGGATTGAGAATTCAATGTAATGGTTTTTAGTCATCTCCCAGAGTTCTTTCTCTGGGGGTAGCTGGTTCAGTTCATTACTGCTCCATTGGAAATGACTTGGTTGATCTCCTTGCTGAGGATGGCCAGGTCCATCAGAATTGGTCATCATATAGTATTGTTGTTGACATATATAATGATCTCCTGGTCCTACTCGTTTCACTCAGCATCAGTTCGTGTATGTCTCTCCAGGCCTTTCTGAAATCATCCTGTTGGTCATTTCTTACAGAACAATAATATTCCATAATATTCATATACCACAATTTATTCAGCCATTCTCCAACTGATGTGCATCCATTCAGTTTCCAGTCTCTAGCCACTACAAAGAGGGCTGAAGGGCCACTATTCTACTCATACTGGTGAATCAGTTTTCCCTTGAATGAGAACAGATAAGAGGGCCGACAGGCCTTTGATGGTAGCCCTGCCTAAATAGCCAAAATACTCAATTGTAATCCTTACTGTTCTTAAGATGTCTCTTCCCCACAGATCGATGGGAATTTTTTCTTCTCAAAAGGAGTAAAAACTCCTATTTCATCCTCAAATTTCCATCTCAAAGGAGTAGCACTAACTTCAGTTGTTATTGATCCTCGTATGCCAGACATGTAGGTTTCTGCCTTAATCTTTGGTCAAGGACTGGGCCAGTTGGCACCTCTAATGACTGTATGGAACCTGTGTCTACCATTCCTTCTGATGGTATGCCATTTATATGGATACTGAACATAGGACAGTCGGTTGTAACTGCTGCAGTTCAGAATATTCCTGGATTTTGTTGCTTGCAGTCAGTCTAGGCAAATATCACCAGATTGCCTATTAGGAGTCTGGATCAGTAAACCTGATACTACTGCTTCTCCTGAGTGATAAATTATGCATTGTCTGCCTGTATTAGTGACTGGGATGTTAGCTACACATTCCTCGGTTTCCCAAATCAGTGTATGGATGGACACTGTTTTGTTAGCACTCTCAGGAGGTGAAATGCCTACTGTGTGTGGAGGCAAAGGATCCATAGGCTGGATAGGGACAGATTTCAGCTCTCTCCAGGGGATATCTCAGTAATCCCAGCTGTATATACCTCTATTTTCCCCAATTATACTCCCTTTCTCCCATCAGGTTGCTTCCTGGCTGATTGATTATGTAATCCCTTTCTCCCATCTGGTTTTTTATTGGCTAATTGATCATGTCTGTGTACTGAACTTGTAAAGATTCTCTGGGTGTAACTTCAGCTGCCATCATGCCTCAATTGTTTTTCTGCCTAAGGCCCTGGAGCTGGGTCCCACTTTCTATTTATTTCCCTGAGTCAATCTACATTCTAATGCGCAATGGAAGCCTCTGGACATTTTGCATTTTGGACATGGGGTTTTTAGGTCTTGTTCTCCCACCCTGTTTTTTCACTCTGCCTTTATGCCAACATTGAGCTTTCAGATGCCCTATTTTACCACATTGAAAGCATTGATGAGTCTCTCTGGAAGTCCTTTGCCAAAAGGAACCCTGTCTTCCCATGTTCGGATCTTGGAAAGTCTGCATCATAGCCTGGCTTTAAAAGGTATTTGTGCCCACTGTGGCACAGTGTCTTATGATCTCCTCTAAAGGAGCATCCTTGTGTAGTCCTAGTATAACTCTTGTACAAAACTAGATTTTTCTCTAGCAAGTTGCCTTATCATAATTCTTGTTGGTGCATTTTTATCAATAGCTCATATGACAGCTGTCTGCAAATGTCCCACAAAATAAGCAAAGGGTTCATTTGGATCATGTGCTATTTTTGTGAAGGCTATCCCTCTATATTGTTTTCCTGGGAGGGTGCCCCATGCTTTGATACCAGCAGAAGAAATGTGTTCATATGCTGTCAAAGGGTAATTAATCTCTGCTAAAGCATCTACATAAGGACCTACATACTTGTTAGTTGGTCAAAGGTGACTGGTATGTTAACTCCATGTTGCATAATTTGTTGGGCTTGTATTCTACAGAATTCACTATATTCACAAAGTCACAACAAGTTTTGTGCAGGCTCTAAACATGTCTGCTATAGATTTCCAAACACTAGGGGTTAAAATTTCATAAGCCAAATTCTCTAATACCATTTTAACATAAGACCATGTACTCCCATAAAAAGTATAAGCCTTTTTCAGATCTTTGATAATTTCCAGATTAAAAGGAGTGTATTTTCTTCTTTCTTGACCTGAAGAGTCAAACTCTTCAATTGCATGATTTGCTTCTATTTTCAAATAAGATAGATGTATCCTGTCCTTTCTCTTTACCTTTAATTAGTGTTTTTTGTAATTGTGTCATAGGGCATGGACAAAACTGCTGCATGGATGATGCTGATGGTGTCACTGCCCCTCCCACTCCTCATCCTCCCTCCACCCACAAAGGCAATATTGAGGGGGAAAGGTCAGAAGATTAGAAATGCCCTAAGTGCACCTGCTGAGAAGCACCACATTCCTTAAGTTCAACAGTAGTACTTAAGTCTTTTTTTTTTATCCAATTCTCCATGCTTTTCAGCTGCTTTGTCAGTATCATACTCCTCTTTTTTTCCTCACACTATCTTGTCTGACTGTCCACATTAAAAGTTTTCCTTATTTTAAAACTTGTGTGATTCCTTAAAGCCAATTGTATTATGTTGTATATACAAAATGTTTCCTCAGGAATTAAATCAGGACCCTTAGAATTGTACTATTCAATTAGTTTCTCTCCCACTAGTTTTCACATATCTGGCTCTAATTTTTTTTTCCTTAGAGAGCCAAGGAGACATACACTCTAATAAATTTAAGGATCCAATGATCTGCTTCCAAGTTACCAATAAAACTTGCATCTTTATTAACCTCAGGGTCTGAAATCTGTTCTCTTTTACTACCTTCAAACTATCTAGCTAAACTGAACATTTTCTTCCAGGGAAGAAGATGGACATTCAAAGAAACAGGTGAATTCCATTTATTTCTGATGAAAAAGAAAACAGAGCTAAACAAAAAATTTCACCTCCAAATATAGGACTCAAGAGAAGCATAAAAAGGTAAAAAGAACTCTTGAGAATTATATTTTTGTTATGGGCATACATAGAGAGTGCATGCATAATTTGATTTTATTATTACAATATTTAAAAAGGGACTACAGGTAGAAAGGGGATTTTACTAGAAAAAGGGAAAAGTGGAGGTAAAGAGAGGGAAAATTTTTATCTTACATAGAGGCAAAGGAAACCTACTGTATCTGAGGTAAAGAAGCTGGAGGGGTGAACATTGTGTCAATCTTACTCTTATCAGATTTGGCTCAAAGAGACAAAATTAGACATATTTGGTTTACAGAGAAACTTCTCTCACCTCATTGAAAAATGAGAGGGGAAAAGCTAAAAGGGAAGAGTTAGACTAAATAGAAGGAAATACAGAAAGAATAGGGGAAAGGTATAAGAAAGGGGAAAGGACTCTAAGAGGGAGGTATTCCAAAGGAGGAGGACTTGAGGCAAGTGGTGCCCCTAAGTTAAATACAGGAGAGGAGGATAAGAGGAAAAGGAAAGAGAAAAGTATAATCTGTGGATAATAAATCCCCAGCAAATGCAGGAAATGCATAATTAGTAGTTTTGACCATAAATGTAAATGTAGTGAACTCTCCCATAAAGCAGAGGCAGATATCAGACTAGATTAAAAGCCAGAATCCTACAATATGTTTTTTTTTTTAAAAACAAGAAACACATTTAAAGCAAGGTGATATATATAGAGTAAATGTAAGAGGCTGGAGCAGAATCTATTATGCTTCAGGTGAAGTAAAAAAAAAAAAAAAAAAAAAAAAAAAAGCAGAGGTAGCCATCCTGATCCCAGATCAAGTAAAAGCAAAAATTGGTCTAATTAAAAGAGATAAGGAAGGAAAACTGTATCTTGCTAAAGGGTACCATAGATAATGAAGCAATATCAATACTAAACATATATGCACCAAGTAGTATAGCATCTAAATTCCTAAAGAAGTTAAGAGAGCTGCAAAAAGAAATAGACAACAAAACTATAATGGTGGGAAATCTCAATCTTGTACTCTCAGAATTAGAAAAATCAAACAACAAAATAAATAAGTAGATGGTAGAGGTAAATAGAATACTAGAAAAGTTAGGTATGATAGAGCTTTGGAGAAAACTGAATGGAGACAGAAAGGAGTACACTTTCTTTCTTCTTGGCAGTTCACGGAACCTACAAAAATTGACCATATACTAAGACATAAGGAATTGAAAGTCAAATACAGAAAGGGAGAAATAGTAAATGCATTTTTTTCAGATCATGATGCAATAAAAATTATATTCAATAAAAAGACAGAGGACAATAAACCAAAAAGTAATTGGAAATTAATAATCTCATCCTAACAAATGAATCTGTGAAACAGCAAATCATAGACACAATTAATTTCATCCAAGACAATGACAATAATGAGATAACATACCAAAATTTGTGGAAGGCAGCCAAAGCAATAATGAGGGGAAATTTTATATCTCTGGAAGGTTACTTGCATAAAACAGAGAAAGAGAAGATCAATGAATTGGGCTTGTAACTAAAAAAAAAGCTATAAAAAGAAAAGTTAAAAACCCCCAATCAAATACCAAACTTGAAATTCTAAAAATAAAAAAGGGATTAATAAAATTGAAAGAAAAAAAACTATTGAATTAATAAATAAAACTAAGAGGTGGTTCTATGAAAAAAACTAACAAAATAGATAAATCTTTGGTAAATTTTGATTAGAAAAAGGAAAGAAGAAAATCAAATTGTTAGTCTTAAAAATGAAAAGGGAGATCTTTCCACTAATGAAGAGGAAATTAGAGCAATAATTACAAGTTACTTTACCCAACTTTATGCCGAAATATTCAATAACCTAAATTAAATGGATGAATACCAACAAAAACATAGGTTGCCCAGATTAAGAAAGGAGGAAATAAATTGCTTAAATAGTCCCATTTTAGAAAAAAAAAAAATTGAACAAGCTGTTAATCAAATCCCTAAGAAAATATCCCCAGAACCAGATGGATTTACATGTGAATTCTACCAAGCATTTAAACAACAATTAACCCCAAAACTATATAAATTATTTGAAGAAATAGGGAATGAAGGAGTCCTGTCAAAGGAATTTGGTATGACATAGACATGATACTGATACCTAAACCAGGCAAATTGAAAACAGAGAAAGAAAATTATAAACCAATCTTCCTATTGAATATTGATGTAAAAATCTTAAATAAAATATTAGTAAAGAGATTACAGAAAATCATCCCCAGGATATATTATATTATATATATTATAAAGTAGCAATCATCAAATCCATTTGGTACTAAGAAATAAAGTAGTCTATAAATAGAATTGATTAGGTAAACAGGACAAAATAGTCAATAACTTTAGCAATCTTGTGTTTGACAAACCCAAAGACATCAGCTTTTGGGATAATAATTCATTATTTGAAAAAAAATGCTGGGAAAATTAGAAAGTAGTATGGCAGAAACTAGGCATTGACCCACCCTTAACACTGTATACTAAGATAAGGTAAAAATGGGTTCATGATCTAGACATAAAAAATGAGATTATAAATATATTAGAAGAACATAGAATAGTTTACCTTTCAGATCTATTGACAAGGAAGCAATTTGTGACCAATGAAGAACAAGAGATCATTATTGATCACAAAATAGATAATTTTCATTATATCAAGTTAAAAAGTTTTTGTACAAACAAAACTCATGCAAACCAGATTAGAAGTGAAGTAATAAACTGGGAAAACATTTTTCCATTCAAAGGTTCTGATAAAGGCCTCATTTCTGAAATATATAGAGAACTGACTCAAATGTATAAGAAATCAAGCCATTCTCCAATTGATATATTGATATACAATACATATATTGTATTTAACATATACTTTTGCATTTTTAACATGTATTGGACTACCTGCCATCTAGGGGAAGGAGTGGGGAGAAGGAGTGTAAAAGTTGGAACAGAAGGTTTTGCAAGGGTCAGTGTTGAAAATCATGTATATGTTTTGTCAATAAAAAGCTATAATAATAAAAGAAAAAAAAAAAAGAAAGGCAAATGAAGGCATTGCAAGAACAAAATCTATTATTGCAATTTTTGAAAATATATACTAATCAAACTTATAGCTTCCCTCCTGAATTTTTAATGTTTTAGAAATATTCCATATGCATTCCTTGACAATAATTATATTCAGATTGTTCGTGTTGTATCAAACAAAATATATATTGAAACACTTGTCACATATTTTGTTTTATGTATGATAAATTCATCTTCCAAATAAACCTGTAAACTCCATGAGGAAAAAAAAAGTATGACAAATATTATTTTTCATTTTCCCCAGAGTACTTAGGCTAGTACCTGTCACATGTCAGTCCATTAATAAATATTTACAAGCATTGAGTCCCCAAGCTAAGTATTGGAAATACAAAAACAAAAATGAGACAAATACTGAAATACTGTCCTCAAGGAGCTTACAATATTCTACACAAATATATGTTCATTGATAAGTAAATCCAATATATATGCTAAATAAATACACACTGTTTAGAGTTGAACAAACAAGTAAGGAAATCTAAAAAGGCCCTTTAAAGGCATGACACTTGAACAGAAGAATTGAATCCTTAAAAAAGCTAGGGTTTCCAATAAATGGAAATGAGGAAAAAGATCATTACAGGCATGGGAAGAAGACTATGAAAAAAAAAAAAAGATAAGAAGTTATCAAACTGTGCATACCCTTTGATCCAGCAGTGTCTCTACTGGGCTTATACCCCAAAGAGATACTAAAAAAGGGAAAGGGACCTGTATGTGCCAAAATGTTTGTGGCAACCATATTTGTAGTGGTCAGAAGCTGGAAAATGAATGGATGCCCATCAATTGGAGAATGGTTGAGTAAATTGTGGTATATAAATGTTATGGAATATTATTGTTTTGTAAGAAATGACCAGCAGGATGAATACAGAGAGGATTGGCGAGACCTACATGAACTGATGCTGAGCAAAATGAGCAGAACCAAGAAATCATTATATACCTCAACAACGATACTGTATGAGGATGTATTCTGATGGAAGTGGATTTCTTCAACAAAGACAAGATCTAACTTAGTTTCAATTGATCAAGGATGGACAGAAGCAGCTACACCCAAAGAAAGTACACTAGGAAATGAATGTAAACTGCTTGCATTTTTGTTCTTCTTCCCAGGTTATTTATACCTTCTAAATCCAATTCTCCCTGAGCAACAAGAAAACTGTTCAGTTCTGCACATATATATTGTATCCAAGATCTACTGTAATCTATTTAACATGTATAGGACTGCCTGCCATCTTGGGGAGAGGGTGGAGGGAGGGAGGAGAAAAATCGGAACAGAAGTGAGTGCAAGGGATAATTTTGTAAAAAATTACCCTGACATGGGTTCTGTCAATAAAAAGTTATTTAATAAAAAATAAATAAATAAATAAATAAAAAGAAATGCAATGCAAGTAAGCAAGTTAGGAAGGAAAGTAATTTACATGGAATCTGTAGGGAAAGATAAGCTGAAGTCAATTGGAAGATATTTTAATACAAAACAGAGACACAAAGCAATGGCAGATCAATGGGACTTCAGGAACAGAGAAGTGACATGGTCAAACTGGCACTTAAGGGAAAACTATATGGCAGTTTTGTGAAGATGATTTAGAAAGACAGAAACTGGACAGAGGGACATCAATTATAATTGTAACACAGGTTTCAAAGGAGAATTTTTGCATTCTAGGTTTATAAGTGTTTCATGAATAAATGAAGATATTAACTGTTATTGACATAATTATTAACTATTTGTTATTAACAAACTGCTTTTGTGAGAAGTACAATTGGTATGAGAAGTATGTAAAGGAGTGAGTTTCTTTATTCTTTTTTTGAGAGACACATACAAGGTTAGAGAGTCTCTGCAGGAAGAAAGCCAAGGAAAAAGAAAATACACTGGGAGGGAAGCTATAAGGATAGAACCTATAGCAATGTGTGATAGAAAGTCAGCTGTCAACAGGCCTTTGCTTTCCAGTTTACTTCCACATTGTCTTTATATAAATTCAGAGCTTTTGTCTAGGTTAACATCACTCCCTCCTATTAAGAGTACTATGTATACTTTCTGGTATATTCTAATCTTCATAACTTTTTTGAAATTCTATTTGCTACCTATTTGGATAAATTGTATTTGTCATTATTTATAATTGTATTTTGTGCAATTAGTATTTTATTTAAAGTAATGAAACCTAAACATATGAACATGTGATACTTTTCTGAATTATAGCAAACTGAGAGTTTCTTGAGCTTAATAATCATGCTCTAGACGATGCTCTAGATTTTTATGGGTGTAGATAGATACAATTTGAATACAGTATTCTTTCTCTCAAAGGAAAACAGAGTAGCCAACTTCATGAAAACCTTTCCTGTTTCCCCACAGCAGGGATCTTTCCTTGGAAATGGAAGGTCAAAATTTCAAAAGATATCTATCAAAGACTCAAGAAATATTTAGATCAATCCTGTGGATATATACTTATTCCTTGGGCTACACACAGTCTGTATAAGACTATCACATCAAGGTAGTAGAAGATGAGAAAGATTTATACTAAGTAGTTGTAATCACAATAGCATTAAAGAAATACGTGAAAGAAATATTGAGGATCTATTCATGTACCTACATATATACATATGAAATGTATATATACAGATATCAGTACATCATATTTTTTTGACCTAACATAAATGCCAAATTCAGAGTTCCACTGATAAACATTAATGAGAACAGGTAGCTTAAGTACATTTAAATTAATTTGGCAAAGATGGCCTGGGTGTTTTGTTTTTCCCATAAATGAAATAACTTGCTTCAGGAGTCAGTTAACTATGCAAATCTCAGAAGCAGGTCACTGTTGCAGGCTAAACATTTCAGTAATAGACTTTCAAGGATGGGACAGCTGTGATTAAGCCAGAAGGGAGATTTATGGTCTATTGCCTTAATGATTTCTCTCATATCAAACTCAATTTCATATAAAATGCAAATTCTTTAAAAACACTGGGGGAAGGTTGACACTTAGTTTACTCCATTCAACAAATCAAGAACTTTTACAAAAGAGTTGATTTCATTTCTTAAGTGAAATAAACATCAAGAAGCCTGGACACATGGTTCCTCTAGAGAATTTGGTCAAGTGATATTTTGGTTAGTTCATAGACTGGGAAGAAAGAATGTGTTTTCTTATTGACTTGCTATCTAATTAAGAGAGCTTTAAGCTAATAAAAGGCAAAGTAGATGAAAAGAGCCAACTCAAAAACAATACAGAATAGTAGGTTTGACTGAGAAAAAATAAATTTAATAGAGTTGTTCATTAAACCACAGGAGAATATAATAGGGATTAAGGGTGAAAAAAGTCTTGATTCTGCAATGTTTATAGTATAAATAATAAATACAATGTAAATATGACCTCAAAGTAAGTCAGCACTGAACCTAGTTGTGATACAATTCATGACTGAAATATCTCAGCAGATAACTGCCTATTATTCCAAGAAATAATTCAGTAGAGAGAATGTATATTGTACACCAAGAAGATCATTATATATAGCTTATATAGCTCTCCATGAGGAATGGTGGGAAACATTTGGGTAAGTTTCATAGGTAAGGAGAAATAGAAGTGATACACAAATGGATTATATTATAGACTATCAGGCCAGTTCTATAAGATCAATGATGAATTACCAACAAAAACTACAAAACTGCAACTATTCCACTAGATCAGTAAAAAAATATGGGAGGGATTAGTCAGGAGAAAAGATCATCTCTTACATGACTTCCTAGTCAACCATCTTATAGTTTAGATTCTTTCCTTCCTGAGAGATGACTCCACAGCCAGATTAAATAATACAGGTCAAACTTCATTCACTCTTCTCTAATCAATGTCTTTATTTACCACCACCTCTATCCCCTAGTTCCTATAAATTTATCCTTCCCTCTTCTTGCCTTCCATTTCTGTAATCATAAATTGTTATGAAATCAACTTTGCCATTGTTTTAAAATAAAATTTGTAAATCTATTCCCCATGACACCACTGATAATCCCCTTAACTCTTTAGAATAAAATGAACTTTCTTAATCACTACTTTCCTATATGTTGTGTCTTCCATCAGTGTATAATCTCTTTAAATTCAGGGAATGTCTTTGCTATTTTTTATCCTTAGAAATTAACACAGCAGTTAGCAAAAAGTAAATGCTTAATGCATGTCATTTCTATTATTGACTTAAGGATAATATAACAGTTTTCAAATATTTGAAGGACTATCATGTAGAAGAACAAAACTCATTCCCTTGAAAGTCAGAATTAGAGTAAAAGCTGGAATCTACATGGAGGAATATTTGACTTAAAAACGTTTTAGAAAAAGTTCCAGAACAACTACTGAATACTACTTCAAAATGATATGGATTTCAACAAGGGTTGTCGAGTATTTTTTCACTGTAAGTCTTCAAAGGAAGGATAAGGGACTGCTTGTTGGAGATGGGGTAGATGAAAGGAATACCGTGAGTAGGTATTGAATGATATATAGTCTATCTCAAGTGCCAGTGGGGATGAAGTTGTATAGTGAGGTTATATACCTATATTTGATCTGAATAGTAACAATAAAGAATATTTCTATATCACCTGAAAGTTTGTAAAAGACTTCATAATTATTGTTTCATTTTCTCCCCTCACAACAAACCTAAGAGAAAGATGAGAAAGTTTAGGCATCATGACTTGTTTAGGATCACATGCCTACCTTGTATATGCTTGAACCCATATTTGAACTCTAGTTTTCCTGTCTCCATGTTCAATTCTTTATCTAATGCATCATGTAGCTGAAAACTATCTGAATGAAATGCAAGAAAAACTTTTAAAATGAAGGTTTTTCTACTATACACAAAACTGTTTTGATTCATAAGCTTGTTTAATTCACACAAAATTGAATCAAAACAAATTGGGTTTTATGTGAAACTAGAGAATGGAAAGCCTGAGTGGAAGTAGAAATGAAGAATGGAATTAATGGAACCAAGACATTTTCCTTACACTTAGAACAGTGTTTGTAATAAATGATTGAAAAATCATTGTTAGTACTTCTTTCCCCAAATTTAATTGTTCCTTTCCTACCCCATCATTGCCTGAGCAAGCCTGGTGTTCAAGTACTTTTCCTTTATGCTTCCATATCTCTTTTTTGAGATTCCTTCTAGACAGGGAATGATCTAAATATTTAAACAACTAGTTCTTCAGAAAGTCTAAATGCAGGATATGATTCTAAGTTTAATTTGTGTTACTAACATAATATCCACCACTTTATTACATATATACAATCAATAAAACAAATCAATCCCTGATTTATAGTGTTTACAGATTTCATAAGTATAAATTTTTATATTAAAAATCGAATCATTAGCTGCAGAACAGGTCCAAGCAAGCTGTAGAAAGTCCCTCGCCTATTTCCTGATCTAGTTCCATGATTCTGCAAAGAAAGTTTTCAACTCACATAGACTCTCAAAAATCTCCCAATAATTCTGACCTTGCTATCTAATCCAAATACTTTTATCTAGTGTTTTACCAAATCAAACGTCCAACAGAGCTTAGCTTCAACCTGCCTTAACCATAATTCCCTATTTTCCTCCAATTATTTGGCCCACAAGCATTTCAAGTTTACTTCTACCTCTGTGGTGATTTCCATACAACTTTGTGATCTGGAATATTGTCCTTTCTTTCTTGGCTAAACAGATCAAGTTGTATCTTCCTATGATGTCTTATTTTCTTTTTAGGAAAGTATTTTCCGGTCATGCAAAGAACTTGCTGAATGTGATGATTTTAGGTAAATCAATTCAATCTCTTTTGACCACATTTTTGAGATTGAGAAATTTGAAATGAAGACACACTGATTAAGTGATCACCAAAATTCATTTCACTTCTCTAATTTTGCTCCAGTTCTCACAAAATAGAATATATCAATATTCATATTCTTGCTATTAATTCATGTTTTGTTTTTGTAGTCAGGAGCAATAACATCATTAAATAAGTGTACTCTATACTGAGATAGGTGAATTCCAAAATTAGTAGTAGTAGTAGAAGACAAAGAGATTTTCTCTGCAAACTGTGAAGGATGGAAGTGTTTCTTTGTCTGATTAATGGGAGTCAGTTTTTCTGTCCTTATAAAATAAATATTCATGCTGTCAGCTTTTGCAAGTTAGATAGGTATTGTCTCATTCTAGAAGGTAGAGGTCAAAATAAATTGTAAAGATAAGGACCCTTTCATCCTCATATTTCTCCCACAGTAATTAGTCAAGCATTAAACATCTTTCAGATTGACTAAGATGACAAGAAAAGATAATGATAAATGTTGGAAGGGATGTGGGAAACTAATATATCATTGCTGAAGTGATCCAACCATTCTGGAGAGCACTCTGGAAACAGGCCCAAAGACTATCAAACTGTGTCTATCCTATGATCTAGTAGTATTTGTACTGGGTCTGTATCCCAGTGATCATAAAAAAGGGAAAGGGACCCACATGTACAAAAAGGTTTATTAGCAGCCATTTTTGTAGTGACAAGGAACTGGAAATTGAATATATGTCCGTCATTTGGGGAATGGCTGAAAAAAGTATGGTATGTGAATGTTATGGCATATTATTGTTCTATAAGAAACTCAGCAGGATGATTTCAGAAAGGCCTGGAGAGAATTGATGTTAAGGAAAGTGAATAAAACCAAGACAACATTGTATACACCAACAACAAGATTATGTTCTGATCAATTCTGATAGATGTGCTTTTTTCAACAATGAGGTGATTTAGGTCAGTTCCAATAGTCTTATAATGAAGAGAGCCATCTGCATTCAGAAAGAGTAGTATGGTGATTAAATCTGCATCATAGCATAGGCTATTCACTGTTTTTTGTTTTTGTTTGTTTGTTTTTTGTTTTCTTTCTCATTTTTTCCCTTTTAATATGATTTTTCTTTTGCAGCATAATAAGTATGAAAATATGTATAGAAGAATTGAACATGCTAATTGAACAAATACGTTGAATTATTTCTTGTTTGAGGGGGTAAAAGGAGAAAGAAAAATTTGGAACACAAAGTTTTGCAAGGGTGAAATGTTGAAAACTATTTTTGCAAATATTTTGAAAATAAAAAGCCATTATTAAAAAAAAAAAAAGATAATATGGCCTAGGGAAAGAAACCATAAATTCTATGCATAGCACATATCTATTCAGAAGTATAATTTTAGACATATTTTCCAGGGAGTGTGTGTGTGTATGTGTGTGTGTGTGTGTGTGTGTGTTTATTTTATGAAGTCAAGGAGAGAGACATGGAGTTTCTGGGGGAAAAAAAGAAATGGGTTGTTTGTCTGAAGATCACTATAGCAATCGTGAAAAGATGCACTATATATATATCTATATCTATCTACCTATATATATATATATATATATATATATATATACCTATATATATATATATATATATATAAATTGTTTTAATTTGGTTGCATTGTCAAATTAAATCTTGACACTTACCCATTTCCCTCTTATTCTAGGGACAATAACATGTCAGAATGGAGTCTAATTCCTCTAAACATTCTATATTAAGACTTCACAGAATGATGGCTAATATTAGGAACAGAAATCAAAAATATGTATTTAAAGGTAAAGACTCAAAATTTAGAACAGAAAGTACATAAAGCAATGGACGCTAAGTGAATGTGATTTATTAAGGGGGCAGCTAGATGGTCCAGTGGATAAACCATCAGCCCTTTAGTCGGAAGTACCTAAAATCAAATCTGACCTCTGACATTTAATATTTATTGTCATCCTGGGCAAGTCACTTAACCCCGATTGCCTCCTCAAAAATAAATAAAGAAATGTGTATTGAGTCTTATCCTAGATATAAAGATAGTCCTGGCTATTTAACCACCAGTTTTACTCATTTCAAAACTGTTAATTACTCCATTCTCTTGATCAATGAAATAATTGTAATAGTCTAACATTCTATGTCCTTTGTAAATGTGAGACAAAACAATATAGTATTGAAAAGTCAAAGGCTTGATTTCAAATTTGGGATATGGATAAGCCATTTCACCTTTTTTTATTCTTAGTTTCCTTATATAGAAAATAAATTTACTTGGTAATGTTGAAGGCTACTTTAAAGGTCTGACATTCTCTGATTATGTAATCAAAACACTAACCTTCTCTTCCACCACTCCCTCCCCAAAAGACTACCAATTAAATTGGTATATGTCTTGTGCCTTACAGCAAAAGCATTATTATATCTGAAGTCAAAAGACGTAATCTAAATTCTCATCCTAGATTTTTTATTAAATTGTAAGAAGGTAGGATAAAAGGAAGCAAAATCCAGGACCAAAATCTAGAAGACCTCTCTACTACTTTCAATGAATCTAGGTTACCACTGGCTCAGTCCCATGTTCCCTCTGCCTTCTGCCTTCTAGAATGAGACAATGCCTATACAAGTTGAAAAACCCGACAATAAAAATAGTTTGGAAGGAGAGGAATCTGATTTCCATTAATTGGACAAAGGAAACATATCCATACTTCTGTTTGCAAAGAAAATGTCTTTGTCTCCTAATATACTTTTGATATTGACCTATCCAAGTATAGGATACACTTCCTTAACTGGGTTACTGTATCTGACCATCCAATAACAATTTTTACTGTTTCATTTGGTTCAATTTCATTTAAGCAACAAGTTATAGGTGTGAAACATTTTGCATCTAGGCAAGGGGAGAAAAAAAAAATAGTGTTATACTGTCTGCCCTCAAGAAGCTCATAATCCAGAAGGTGAATGGAAGGTTCACAGAAAAATATAATATGAAAATTAAGAAAAAAGTAATAACTTTATAGTTCTCTAAGGCTTTTTCAAGCATTGACATCAATAGCCATTTGAAGTAGATAATGCAGATATTATTTCCCATAATGCAGATATTATTTCCCATTTTACAGAAAGTGAAAATGAGGAACAGACAGAAGAAAATGATTTAACTGAATAAAAAGCTTCTGTCAGAACCAGAAATTGAACATCAGTCTCCTGATACCACCGATCTTTTCAATATCTCACAAAGCCTCATAAATGGAATGTGATAAGTATGTAAGAGGAGAATAAAACACTGAGAAGAGATGAAGGAGAAAGGGATTTTTGATATGTAGAAGATTAAGATGATTTTGGAACTCTGGATAATGAATGGTACATAAAAAGAGCAGATTTTGGTAGATTACTAGAATGTATACATAACAGTAATGGCCAGTAAGGTCATTGGGGTGAAATAGAAGGTGAGAGGATAAAAAATTTAAAGGTGCATGGGATTTTATAGCCAATAAAATCATAATCCAAATTTCTTATTTTGTGGTTGAATTCATTGAGGTCTGGAAAAGTGTGTTTTTCATTAAGCATTTGTTTAACTCACCCTAGATTCAATAAGGCTTTGATTTAACTAACCAAATTATTTTCTCAGCAGTTAATGTAGATAGCAATAGACAGACATATATATGTATATGGATGTATGTATATACATAAAAATAAAATTTTTCTAGATAAAATAAAATAAAACTCATACTCCTCTACAGCTTTCAGAGAGCCTAGACCAAAAATAAAATAAAAATAAAAATAAATTACATCTATCTTATGCCATTTGGAAAAGGCTACTTTTAACTATATATATATATATATATATATATATATATATATGCATATATATATCGACATATATATATATATATATATATATATGTGTGTGTGTGTCGGTGTCTCTGTATGTGTGTGTGTGTGTGTCTCTTTTTTTCTCTCTCTTCCTCTCTCCCTTTCTTTATCTATTTCTTTATGTTTATATCTTTATATTTTTATTTATCTATCTATCTATCTATCTTTATATTTAATATACTTCTCATTCTATAGGTAGTATAATGCATTGTATGTACTAGTTCCTTAATAATAAATAATAAATTGAATGAATTTATAAATGGATGGATGAACCTGTACAACTACCCAGGAATTTATTCCTACAAAATTTCCAAAACTAACAGAACCTCTTTCAGATAAGTTTCCCTTCCAAAAAACCTACTTATCTATTTACTTGTTGACCTAGGAGAAGTGATGCTGAATATATATTTTGTATTATCAATTTTTTCTACAGTTCTTTTAGTATTGCCAAAGAATGGAAATTATTTATGTAAATTGACAGAAAGTAGGATGTTATTTGGTTAATTACAGGTGATTCTTGATTAAAGTGTAATCACTTTACAGGGTGGCCCCTGTGACATCTTTAGGAGTCCCCATTCTTGTTTATCCTTTTTAGATGGTTGTTTTTCTAATCATTTATTTAAAATATTTATAAAAAGTTTCAAAGTTCTGGTCAAATTTTTTGTTTTGTTTTGCCATTGACCATGACTTTCTATGCATTTCCTTAGTGCTTTAGTTTGATAACCTATCTTTGTTCCTTTAATGAAGTTGTAAAAAGAATAAAGGTATCCAATTTCAGGGGGAGAGATAGTGGTTTTTATAGCTTTCCCCTTTAGGCATATTTTTCTGCCAGCTTTGAACAGCCTTACTTACCTTTTCAACTAAGAGTAATCCAAGTATGATTCCCTAGTCATCCATCAATAAAGATAGAGTTCCAGCAATATTGTTCTTCCACATGCTATAAGAAAAAAAAATTTAAAAAGATTATCACATATCTTCTTATTAGTGAGTGGCAGATAAGTGTCTGCTTCAGGGAATAAGAGTAAAAGGCTCCTTATTTTGTATCAATATTAATAGGATAAATTATTTCTTTTTATAGCTGGCTAGAAATAATAATTAATGTTTTCTATAGGGTTTTTTTAGTGATGCCTCTATATTCCTACCTTCCCACCTTGAGGGGGTACTTTTATGTATCGTTGAAATTTAGCCTTGTTAAATAAGCTAATTTTATTTAGGGTTCAGACAATTCTGTTTTATTCCAGAAATAAGAAGTAAAACCACAAGATCTCTGTCTAATTCAGATTCTTAGCTCAGGGACAAGAACTATACCTTTTGCTTATCTTGTATCTTCCCAGTGAATTTAGACAAGAATGCTCTGCAGCATGAATGATCAATAAATGTTATTGGCCCATCACTGATAAGGTCAATTGCAAAGAGGAGAGGGTGAATTGAATCTAACTCACAGATTTGGTATCCATATGGACACTTATGGACACCTCGCTCTCTGCGAAGGCCACAAACTATCCTCCTGTCCTTGGTTATTTTGGAAAAATGTTACCTTTTAGAGACTAGGAGAAAGGGGCAGCAGAATGTTGGCAGATCAGTACAAAACTGTCATCCCTCTTTTTGGGAGGAATTGTTCTTAGATGAAAAGAACAATTGAAATTACAGTTTTCTTTCTTAAATTCAATAACTAAAAAATAGTGATTAAAAAAGTAGCTAGATAGTACAGGGGACAGAGCACTTGATCTGAGGTCAGGAAGACCTGAGTTCAAATCCTACCTCAGGTACTTACACTTAATAGCTGGTGACTCTGGACAACATCAATTACCTCATCCCCCTAAAAAATATAGATAAAGTACATAGAAATCTTAATTTAAAAAAGAAGTTTTTAAGCAATATAGAAAGATGCATTCTATTCTTTTTTTTGGGGGGGGATCCTCCAGCAACAAAAGCTAATGGGGTATCAAAAATAATAATGAGATAACAAGAATGAATCCAAAATTTCTTACATACCCAACATTATTTATTTATTTGTTTGTTTATTACTTCTGAAATTTAGAGATTTGGTTAATAATAATCTAGATTGCATTGCTGCCCACCCCTACCCCTACCCAACCCTTTCTCTTCAAATTTTTCTGTGAGAATTCTATTCTGGCTTCCATGGGGACAGCTGTATTCCTCGAGTTCTCACGAGGCCCTTAAGGCTTTTTCTCACTTCCTTTTATACTTATCTTATGCCTTAAGGATGAGCTACAATTTCCCAGGTCACTGGCTCCAGTGTCCTCTCTATTTAAGCCAAGACTCTTGTGTTTTAACTTAAGCTACATTCTTCCAGCTCTTCCTTTAACTGCCTTAGTCCCAAGGAAATCGGAGGCCACAAAGTACATAGGAGAGTTCACTGGAAAGGATGAAGAATGTAGCTTGTCCAATTTAAACTACAAGGAAGCTTAGGGCAAAGAGAAAGCAATTATATCATTGACAAAGAGTCAGGGCAGTGAGGCTGACACCTCTAAAGACCATCTCTTCACAGAACTGTTCTAAACATTTAATAATGATTGTATTGAAGTAATGAAGTATTGAAGTAATATCCGTATTTACAAATCTTTTTTTAACCCATGTTTTAGTTAATAAGAGCTCTGTTAATCATCCACCATGACTATTTTAAGAGGAAAAAATCAACAGAACTGCCATATTATATCATTTAAAGAGTACTAAGGACTTTAATTAATATCTTAATTAGTTACCATTACCTACTTGTGTCACAGTTATACAATAAAGAGCCACACACTTTGATCCCAGTATTAATATATGGACTAAAGATGAAACATAAATAAAAATCCACTATTTCTCATTAGTATGAGACCTAATGACTTAAATGTGTTCATTTCAATTTTATTCAATCCCATTAGCTTTGATGAATATTTCATAGAAACTTCTATTGTAAGACTTGAATACAATACCAAAGTGTGCAAAAGACTAAAGTTGTGCATAAATTAACCAAAAGATTGTGAGGCAGCAGAGTGGAACTAAGAAGGCAAAGTAGAAGCAACAATCCAGGATTCCAATATTCACTTCCAAAAAACAAAATTTAAATAATGCATCAAATAGAATTTGCCAAGCCAACAAAAGTTTAGCATGAGGTATTTATTTCAAGCTAAGACAATTTGAGAGATTGGAAAGAGAGGTGACATCAGAGTAGGGGCCAACATAAAGTGCATGCAATGGCAATACCAGTTATAAGCCATGGAAACAGCTGAAACAGCAGCAGCAACAGTTTCAGGAGCTCTTAGCCTAGAGATATTGCAGGACAAAATGAAGTACAAACCAGGAGAGCAGTAATCACACATTTCCCTTGATCATAGCATCTTGGAAGCAGCAAAATTATATGGAAATCCAGATTTATTTCTGACAGCAGCAATACAGATATGCCTTAAGTTAGAAGAGTGTCTCCCCATCTCTATGACAGTAGCATCAAAAAAAAAAAAAAAAAAAAAAAAAAAAGATAGAAACATGAGCAAACAACAGCAGTAACAACAAAATAACTTGAACATAAAAACTAATGTAGTGACCACAACCATAGAGACACAAACTTGTAATGGGCTGAGGTTTGAGTTGATGCACTGAGGTCAAGTATGGAGAAAAGTATGGCTATACTTTTAATAACATGATTGGATAAAGAATGGTCCCCCCATTCTCCATCAATCCTGATGTGTTGAGAAAATGACAACTTTGGTGGTGGAGGCAGAGAGGAACAGGAAGAGAAGCTGAGGGAGATTGAGCCTGGGTCTTTTCTCCCTAGCTGCTGGTCGTGAGGCTGCTGAACCAGCTAGCTTTTGATTTCACATTCTATGATTCTCTTCCACTCGATCCTTCTTCACTGAGAAAAAGACTGACGATTTCCCTAACTGTTCCTACCTGCTGATTTAAAATACAGTCTTCACACGCCCACGGGAACCAAGGACTGAAGAGTCTTGACCAAGAACTTGGTAGTATTTTATAGACAAACAGGAACTTATTTTAAAATAAACAGGTAATCTTTTTTTTTTTCTAAATGGACAAATGTAGCTAAGACTTCCATCCCTGCCCAAACCTTCAACTCTTCAACCCACCACTAGTGGTGCATAGAAAGCATGTTTAAGCTGATAGAAGGACAAGGGTATTTATAACTTAAACAGGTAGCTAGACTTGTGGGTACATTAAACTCTCCCTTGGTTTTGTAGAGGAGGAGCAGATCTCGAATAACTGGTCCCTGGTTGGACAATAGTTGTCCACTATTCATGAAAGGTCCCTACCCCATTGGGCATTTTATTTATATTTTAATTCATTAACTAAGAAACCCTATCCCTAGAAGAAAGAAAACCTCTGCTCTGCTCTTCTCAAGTAGCCATGGTATTAAGGAGGAAGACATGAAGAGATTAATGCTCATATCCCACAGGATGACTGAAGTGACAAGGCTGTGGTGATTTTCCACCAGGAGGCAGCTTCAGGCCCACCCAGGAGCAAGTGATTGACTCTCCTCCATCAACTCCACCTCCAGGATGGAGGAGGAGGGGCAGTGGGGGGGTGACAACCCACCGCCAATTATGAGTATATTACAAGAGGGCTTAATGAAGGCCAAAAGAAAGGCGTGGACGTCAGGGCTCCAGCCACATATCTTTCCTGTATTTCCCAGTTTAATGCCTCTGGTCAACAAAGTCGAGATACGCCTTTTAACATAGAAATCATCAAAGACCTAAAAAGGCTTATCTTTTGGGCTACATCATTGTTAGGCATTACAGAATTTGGCTTTTGAAATCTTGGATTCCTATTGACTGGAAATCTATAGCAAGGATATCCTAGAACCTGGACAAAATTCATTGGCTTTCTGAAAATAGGAGCTCTTAGGATACAAGTCCAACAAAATAGTCAAAATGTTGTTCATGCTGGATACCTATGACCTACTAACAGGTATACGTCCATATGCAGACGTCACCAGCAACAGAATAATATCCAGTAGCAGCATATGAGCAAATTGTGCTAATGCTATCAAAGGTGGCTTCGATTCACAATAAAAATGACAAAGGTCAGGCCTTCACAAAAATAATACAAAGGGCCAAAATGAACCCTTTGCTTGACTTTGTGGGATGTTTGCAGACTGCTACACAAAACTTAATGGGGAAAATTCATCAACAGATGTTTTAATAAGGCAACTTTAAGGAAAAATGCTAATGAGGGTGTGCTGAAGGATTATACTAGGACTCTGAAGGATGCTGCTTTAGAGGAGTTCGTAAGACACTGTGCCACAGTGGGACAAATCCTTTTATAGCCAGACTATGATGCAGACTTCCCAAGATCCCAACATGGTGATGGGTCCTTCGCAAGACTTCTAGAACAAGTCAATGCTTTCAGTGTGGTAAAGTAGGGCATCTGAAAGCTCAATGTTGTATAGAGGCAGAGTGAGAAAGAGAGTGGGAGAAAAGACCCAGCACCCCATGTCCAAATGCAACAGAGGCTTCCATTGGGCCTCAGAATGACAGGTTCAGGGAAACGGATGAGGGGCTTTCCCCAGGGCCCCAGGCAAAAACACTTAGGCATGATGGCAGCCAATGGGTGCACCCAGAGTGCCTTAGATGGCCAATACCCCAATATGACCAATCAGCCAGGAAGCCATATGATGGGAGAAAGGGATTACACAATCAATCAGCCAGGAAGCAACCTGATGGGAGAAAGGGATTACAATTAGAGATAATAGAGTTGTATGCAGCTGAGACAACTGAGATGCCCCCTGGAGAGGTGAAATCTGTCCTCTCCCGCCTATGGATCCCTTGCCTCCAGGCACAGTAGGCTTGACCATTTCACCTCCTGAGAGTACATACAAAACAGTGTTCTTCCACACACTGATGTGAGAAACTGGGGAATGTGTAGATAATATCCCAGTCACCAATACAGGCAGATAATGTGTGACTTATCACCCAGGAGAAATAGTAGCATCAGGTTTACTCATACAGAATCCTAATAAGCAGCTTGGTGATAGTCACCCAGATTCTGATTTCAGATCACAAAATCCAGCAATATATTGGACAGCACCTGTAACAACTGACCGACCTATGCTCACGATATATATAAATGGCCTTCCATTGGAAGGATTGGTAGACACTGGTGCAGATCAGACAGTCATTAGAGGTGCCAATTGGCCCAGTCACTGGCCAGAGATTAAAGCAGACACCTACATGTCTGGCGTAGGAGGATCAATAGCAGCTGAAGTTAGTGCTGCCCCTATGAGATGACTTTTGAAGGCAAAACAGGAGTTTTTACTCCTTTTATAGTTGAAAAAAATCCCCATCAATCTGTGGGGAAGAGACGTTTTACAGCAATTAGGGTTAAAAATGAGTACTTCGGTTTTTTAAGCAGGGGTGTGCCACAAGCAATAAAACAGATAATGGTCCTGCTTATACTTCGAAACATTTTGCACACTTTTGTACATAGTATAAGATTTTACATACCACGGGCATACCTTTCAATCCTCAAGGACAGGCAATAGTAGAGAGGAGAAACAGAGATATTAAGACGCTCCTCCAAAAACAAAAGAAAGGGGGAGCCACAGGTAACCCTAGAGAACTTCTAAATCTAGCCCTTTATACTATTAACTTCTTGATTTTTGACAAAGATGCACTGGCTCCGGCAGACAGGTTTTATAACCCACCAGAAGGTCAGTGTCCAGTGCGAGCAGCTCCACTATCTTTAGATAATAGCCAGGTGATGTGGAGAGACCCAGAAAGTGGTGAATGGAAAGGACCAGATAGGCTAACTGCTTTGGGGAGAGGGTTTGCTTGTATCTCTACAGGTGGAGAAGGAATCAGATGGGTGCCAATGATCCATATTCGCATTGTCCATCACAGAGAGACAGAGCAGACCCTTGAAACAAAGGAGAAGACCCAAGAAATATCCGGTGGTTCTGTTGCTGATTGTGCTCACCATTGAAAGAGTGTGGCAGTTATGGCGTTTGACTCATGGACATCAAAGATTGTTGGACTTCAAAACCCTCAGGAATCATTGGATTCTCTGAGACATAGGACTTGCATACCCTCAGGAATCATTGGATTCTCTATGACATAGGACTTGAAAACCCTCAGGAATCATTGGATTCTCTGAGACATAGGACTTGAAAATTTTCAGTAATCATTGGATTCCCTAACACATAAAAAGACTTTTGCAGGACTTCAAAAACTCAGGGGGATCATTAGATTCCCTGACATGTAAAGCAATGGACAATAGATTGGTTTTGGACTATCTCTTGGCTGCTGAAGAAGGTGTATGTGTGACTGTTGTTTACATACCCTCCTTCTAGGACTTCTGGTGATCTTTTCCAACACCATGTTGATTTATATTGTTTGCTATTCCGCTACTTGCGTGTACAATTCATGTTTGTTACACCACATTGAGCCTGCACTGACTGTGGGGAGAGTCATCCCTAATAGCCTCTGCATTATTGCTATGTGCTTGTGTAATACCTCCCATGCTGATGGGTTTGTGCATAATAAGACCATTCAGCCCAGAAACCCGCTAGCAACCCCCACTTCCCTTTGGTGCTTTTCATCTCCCTTCCTGAGATGTCAGGTAGGGCGTAATCATCTCCTTTTTAGTGCTTTCACCCCCTTTCCTGAGAAGTCAGGAAGGCTGTGATCACCTCCTTTTCTGTGCTTTCACCTCCTTCCCTGCGAAGTTAGGGAGGCTGTGATCACCTCCCCTTGGGGGCTCTGATTTCCCTGAGGAGTCAGGGATGGCATGACCACCTGTGTTCTAAAATAAAAGAAAGCGAGAGATGTAATGGGCTGAGGTTTGAGTTGATGCACTGAGGTCCCAAGTATGTGAGGCTAAATAGTAATTGGGCTATACTCTATTAATATACATGATTGGATAAAGAATGGTCCCTGCCCATTCTCCATGCAAGTCCTGATGTGTTGTAGAGGAAATGACAATTTTGGTGGGTGGAGGCAGAGAGAGGAACAGGAAGAGGAGCTGAGGGAGATTGGGCCTGGGTTCCTTTCTCCTAGCTGCTGGTCATGTAGCTGCTGATCCAGCTAGCTTCTTGACTCAGTTGCACACATTGCTATTGCTCATTCTCTTCCACCTCCGATCCTTCTTCATTGAGAATAAAGACTGACGATTTTCCCCTAACCTGAATTCCTGACTCCTGCTGATTTAAAAATACACGGTCTTCACAGAAACTGACAAAAAGAAAACAATATGAAAATATCTACTAGCAAAGCTGCCCAAAAAAATTCAAACTGGATATAATCCCAAAAAGAATTTCTGCATTTAATCATGAAAAAGCTAAGAGTAGTAAAAGAAAAATTGAGAAAAGGAATCAAGTGATGCAAGGAAACGATGAAATAAAAATTAACAACTTGGTATAAAGAAGCACAAAAATTCACTGAGGAAAAAAATTTATAAAATGCAGAATTAATTAAATGTAAAAATAATTACAAAACCTCACTGAAGAAATTAATTCCTTAAAAAGCAGAATCAAGCAAGGGGAAGGTAGTGACTCCATGAGACATCAAAAAACAAGTAATTAAAATCAAAAGAAGAAAATAAGAAAAAAAAATCTGACTTGGAAAATAGATCAACAAAAAGCAATATAAGATTTACTGGATTACCTGAAAGTCACAATGTTTTTTAAACCTAGGTGTCTTGTTTCAAGAAATAATAAAGGAATACTTAGAAATAGAGTATAAAATAGACATTGAAATAAGCCACTTTTTACATACTGAAAAAAGATTTTAAAATGAAAACTCCCAGGAATATTATAGTCAAATTCCAAAGTTAACAGGTCAAGGGAGAAATATTTCAAGCATTAGAAAATCATTCAAACATACAGGAGCTAAAGTAAGGATTACATAAGAATTAGCAACTACTTTGTTAAAGAAGTAGAAAGCTTGGAATACAATATTCTGGAAGGCAAAGAAATAAGAATTACAACCAAGAATAACAAATCCAGCAAACCTGAGTATATTTTCTCAAGGGAAAAATGGATATTTTAAAAAACACATTACTTTCAAATGTTAGAGCTATTTGGAGAGATAAAATTGAAAAGGTTTTGAGGTATAAAAGGGTTAGTTTTCCAAATGAAGTCCTTTTTTTTGTTTGTTTTGTATTGTTTTGTTTTCCCTTTTTATTCTGATGGCTCATTTTCTCTAAACAGGTCAATAAGCAAATCTTCCAGTTTGAGGATTTTTTAGATTGGGTTAATCTCAAAACCTAATGTTTATTGTGTGCCTGACTACTCTGCTTCAATTATACTGGCCATGATGCTTCTAATCCTGATACTGAGGAGGGACCTTTCACCCAGGTCATAGCTGGAGACTATGGTTAAATGTGGCTTTCTCTGAAATTTACTCTAAATGTTATATGAAATACTGGGATTGAGAATTGACTTTCTCTGAGTTTCATGTAATAATAGTTATATAGGATGGTGTAAAAATGCAGTTTCAAGTCAGGAAAGATAAAAACTTTATGAAGACTTTTGGAAAACTGTAGCATGCAGTGTTGGCCAGTTGGTTCATAGAACTTAACCAGAGAAACTGAAGAAGGGATTATAGTTTTGTTGAAAAGATTGAAATGTGTTTCTCAACTTGGGCAACAGGAGTCTTATACCCTATGTCCTTCATCCAGAATGAAAAGATCTGCAAAAGATATTTTGAATACAGCTAGTGTCATGTGGATTACTTGAATATTTTCTCTATTTGAGCCATAGAGTTCTAAGAAGCAGCTAGGGGGCATAGTGGATAGAGCCTGGATTGATCCTGGAGTTGAGAAGCCATTGTTCTGCTGCTATTCAATTATTTCAGTCAGATTCTTCATGACCCCATTCAGGATTCTTGAGAAAAAAACAAGGGTGATTTTCCATTTCCTTTTCTAGTTCATTTTACAAATAAGAAAACTGAGGGACAAGATTAAATGACTTTCTTAGGGTCACATACCCAGTAAGTCTCTGAGATGAGATTTGAACTCAGAAAAATGAGTCTTCCTGACTTCAGGCTCAGCACTCTATATACTGTATCACTCAACCTTTTAAAAGTCTCTGGCTGGAAAAGATAAATACTCAAATCAAGAAGAACTAAGTTCAAATCTGACCCCTGATAATTATTGCTATGTGATTCTGGGCAAGTCACATAACTTCTTTCTGCCTCAGTTTTCCCAATTGTAAAATAGGCATAATAATATCTATTTTAGAGTTATTGTGAGAATCAAATTAGCTAGTATCTAATTTTCTTAAAGGAGTGTCTGTCGCATAATAAGAATAGAGAACTATTCCTCTCCTCCAAGTCTACTTAAGTTGAAACACTTTATGAATGAATGAGTGGAATTTTAAGTGCAATTAACAGGAAGCTATTTTAAGCCAGATGAATAAACTTTTAAGATTCCTCAAGTCATACTATATAGATAGCTGTCCAATTCTATGGAAATATCTGGACCCTGATGTTAAAAGTGGACCATGGGATAAAATCATGTCTATTTCATCTACTGCCTGACAAAAACTAATGTAGAAAAGTAAGAAAATAGCTATGGAGCTTTCTTGGTTCAACTTACCAGGAATGTAAACTAAAGAAGTGTCCTATGAAATGAGTCACAAAATTTAAAACAGTGTCTCTGGTCACAGATTAATTCATGCAAATATGAAACTGTAAGGAAGAACAATGAAAATTCCATTGCTAAACACTAGCCCAAATTCTTGTTTGATTTTTTAAAATTATTTGCCCTAACAGAATAGAAAAAAACTAGACAAAGTTTCATTTTATTCTATTTCCATGCACTTACAGATCTTATACAGATAAAAGGATTATAAAGTGCTTCTGAGAAGAGAGTAATTGAATGACACAAAGATATCCGTAAGTTTTATAAAATAGCCTGTGAGATTTGAGGCAGAGGAACTGCAGAACTCTGAAATACAATTGTTATTTGTTCACTTACATATGCTCATAAGTACACCTAGAATTTGCAAAGCTCTTTAATACAGACTAATTTTTGAAAAAGTCAAGTTATAACTTGGGGTTCAAAACTAAGTAGATAATGAATGCCCCTTTAAGTTTTCTGAAAGGATTCTGTACTCATATTCATTGATCTTAATTTTTAATAAAAAAAAATTCTTACTTTATCAAAACAAACAAACAAACAAACAAACATAAAAGCAATCTATGTAACCTGAGGAAATATCAGTAACCTTTTTCGGTAGCCTATATATAATGTTATATATTGAATCAAAATGCTATATGGAATTGGAAACCAATACTCTTTCTCAAATGCAATGTACTCTTTAATGCAAGTTTATTTCTGTCTGATGGATGAAATGTCAAGAACTCTTTAGCACTTCTGATTACATTTCCTTGTAAAAGCTACCCTTTCCCTATATATAAATACACTAAAGTACCCACATAGAGCAAATAGCCTGCTGGACCTGGAAACAAGATCTAAAGTCAAATCTATCTCTAACACTTCCTAGTTCTGTGACCATAGACAGAAGATATAACCTCTCTGAACATAATTGTCTTTCTCTGACAAATGACAGGGATACCAAGTGAACCAACCTCATAGGATATTTATGACTTAAGATATGAATGTTTATGTGTTTGTATATGTATATATACAATGCACATATGTAAGATATATATACAAATGTGTGCTATATATACATATAATTCTATATATATAGTTATAGATATATAGTATAACATGTATTCGTGTAGTTTTTAAAATTACATAATTATAGACCATATACTTATAGAATAGAAAACTATAATATAATATATAATGAACAGTATTTTATCTATAATACATATTATCTCACATAAATCATGTGTAAAACATTTCACATGTCACATAAATCATATGTCTGCATTCATTTTTATTATGAGTCTTAGAATCATAACATTTTAGAGATATAAGGACATATCATCTTCACTTCTCCCTCAAGTTACATATTTGGAAACTGAGGCTTAGGTTGGAGAAATCATTTTTCAGAGGTTATACAATTTGTTAATGACAGAATGGAGATTCACACTCAGGTTTCTCCTAATTTAGGCAATTTTTGCTGTAGTCTATTGTCTCTTTTATGAGAGCTTTTCCACCCTCATAGTAGGTTTCATAGTACATTTCACCTATTTCATTCCTTCTGTCCTCAGTCTAATCAGGTCTTTTTTAACTTAACTTTCATTCTAAGAGACTTCAAGCATATTAATCACATACTTAATAAACATACTAAGTTCCCCAAAACATGAAATCTTACTACTGACATTGGATAATTATTTCTCAGAAACATTACAGGTCAGGTGATTCTAGATGATCCTTGAAGTTTGTTTCAGTTTTGAAAATCTATAATTACATAAGTACAGTCTTCTAGGAAATAGTGCAAATAGAACTGGAACTTATAAATTCGCACCCTAACCCTAACTCTTTCGTCTCCATTTGAGCTGGAGCCTCTGACTGCTGTAGTGGTATAGGAGGGGAGGGGAGCAGGATGGGAAAAGGCATGATTTGCAGCTGGCCCTAAGGGAGGCAAATGTGGCCTGGAAACAGTAGCAACAGTAACAGCTGGCAGAGGGAGGCAGAAGGGTCCTCCTGAGTTCTGAGAAGGTAATGTGAGCAAGGGCAGGTGAACAACAGCCCAGATGGTTATTGTGTCAGTAGAGGACTCTTTGGTACAGGCAATGCTGGCTCTTGCCTCAGTGCATCATGACCTGCAGGTCCTTGTAGATAGCAAGCTGGAAGTATTTCTGCTTAATGAAATTGTGCTCTATGCTCTGCTCAGTGACTTAGGAGCTGATGACAAAGCAGCATTTGAGCTACTTCTCGATACATGTCAGTATGCCTTGGTCTTCCTGGCTAGTGAAGCCTTCCATTCCTGGCAGAGATCGGGATGGGACAGGACAGTTTCAAGTGTGGACACCAGAAAGAGCCTCGGGTCCTCCTCCACATCAACCTCTCTGGCAAAAAGCTGCAACTTGATCTTGCTGAAGGACCCGGAGATTTGAATGATGACCTTCAACTGCATTGATAGAGATGTTGGAACAACGCTCCTTCTTGCTCTCTTGCTGTCATTTATGATGATAAAAATCATGTCAAAGCAGGACAAGAAGTTGCGCCTTAGGTCCATGTTATCTTTGCCTTTGGTCTCATCCCAGCTGCCAAAGACCGAGCTAAGACAACATTTTCAGGAGTACTTGATCCAACCTGCTTGAGGAGATTAAACAGTAAAAACATCCTTGGATAATGATTTTGAAAGTTCAATAATGACATGGAAAAGAGATTATATTATAATTAAGTGGACAAAAAAAGTTCAAATGAATGATTTTTAGAGGATGTCTTGAGAAAACATCCATTTGCAGTTAAGAGTGCTAGAATAGAAACAGATATATGGATTATAGTTACAGCAGAACATAGATAGCTACATTGACTAAAGAAAATTTTTATACCTAATGAGAGGGAAAGTGATTAAAAGCAAAGAAATATGGCTAAGTATAAGAGCAGGCCTCCCTGCTGTGTGGGTGGAAAGAAGAAAAGTGAAGAAATTAAAGTGGGAGGAGGCTAAGAACTGCATATCAAGTTAGTTGCCCAGTCTTCTCAGTGAAGAAGGCAAGTAAGTCATATTTTATAAGCCTTGAAAATCAGAATAAAGTGTTTGACAAAAGAAGAAAAAGGGGGGAAAGAGTGGAATGAGATAGAGAGAATGCTAATCAGAAAGATGTTAAGTTGTTTGGCAGATGCTAATCCTCATTGGAAAAAGAAGTTGTGTCACCAGGAGTTTTTGGTAACACTAGAAGCATAGTTTCAAGACAAAAATCCTTCACTACCCCACAAAAAAATAAATAAATAAATAAATAAATAAAAGGGTAGAAAAGAATTGAAATAAGCAACCCTAAAGACTGGGGTTGAGGAAATGTTTGAATACCATTACTTTGTAGTGGATAAATCACAAAAGAGTTTCATTAGAAGTAAGTAAAATTTTTTCAAAGAGACTCAGATGTAGAGGGCTGAAACTTGAGTCAATGCATTGAGGTCAGTTCGAGCACTTAAGGTTAATTACCCATTGCACAATACTTTATGGGCATGTGCTTGGAAAATGGTGCTTCCCACTATCCTGTGCTGGCTCAATAACTGGTGTATACAGAGAATAGTAGGAGGGACTAGGGGTGGAGTAAGATGAGCCAGAGTCACTTTAGCTGTAGACTATGAAGGAGGAAGGTCTCAGAGATTCTGTTTCCATCCAATTCAATCCTACCTCTAAAGACCAAGAATAAAGACTAAGGATTTTTGCTTATCTTGACTCTGGCTGATTCTAAGGTATCCAGGGTACTATTATGGTCATTATACTCGGAGACAGTTCATGTTTAAGTCACACTGGGACTCATTATGTGTAACAGATAATTACACATGAAACACTAGGTATAAACTTGTGTAATGGAGATTTCACATTCTGAACTATATAATACCCTGAAATTCATCCTCCTCACCCCACCCCCCAAAAAAAGAATTTCAGGGCATTGGGACTCTGTGCTCTATGTTGTCTCAGGATCTATTAGAATCATTCTATCTTGTAAGATTACCTTGCTCTGGACAGTAGGTTTAATATTGAGCACTTAAACCCAATCTTAAAGGAATGACTGCATGCTTATATGGATTACTCAATCAGAAAAGGTTATTAAACCTAAAATAATGATAATTTTAAGGATGAAATTGGATATGTTTCTTTGTAGCATTTGACACTCGACTAATTTTTCCTACTTAAAATTCTTATGTAACAATACTTTGGTTTTTTTTTCCTGTCTTTTTTTTTCATCATCTATAAGTTTGTGGTGGTCTTCACTGGTTTCATTTTATTCTGATTTCTTTTAACTATAGGCATTCATCAAGGTTCAGTTTTCAGTCCTGAATTATTTTCTTTATACCATATGAAATCATTTTTGATTATCTCTTTTCAAATGACTTCCAAATCCAAAGGTCCTGATATTTTGACATTGTTTGGATAACTACCTACTGGATATTCCAAATTAAACAGTAAATTTTATCCTTAAAGTGCCTATCCTTTTCTCCCCTAATTTGATCTGTTTCCTCAACTGGAAATGAGGAGGTTAGAGTAAGCAAACTTTTGGATTCATTTCATCTTTAAATCTTCAGAACTTATGAACTTAAATCTAGTCTTTATCATTTCCTTTCTGGAATATTACAAGGTGTATATAGTTATCACCAGGATATCCCCCAACCAATTAATATTCTATGGTACTATCATCTTTTGTCAACAAGCTTATTCTAGTTTACTCCTGTTCCAAAACTTGATAAGTCCCAAAAGGGGACTGAACTTGAAGAGTCCTAAAGGGGATTCATAAACCCTGAAGTCTTAATTTTTTTCTCTATAAAATGAGAGGATTGGTTTAGATGACCTCTCAATTCCATTCCCATTCTGCATCAATATTTTATGATCTTCCACACAACTCTTGGCATTAACACACTAGGTATATACATAATAAATGCTCATTGTGTTTGGTTCTTGGATACATTGAACATACAAGCTGGTCTAATGTTGCAAAAGAATCATTTAACTAAAAGGAAGTTTCTTTTGGAAAGCTGTAACAAACAGGTAGAAGTCTCTCCAGAATATTTGTATCTAATAAGTTAACACCTTTCCAAATCAGAAATGCCTTTTTGCTCTTGGTAAATAGCATCATTTAGATGAGTTTGTCACTAGATGTGCTAATTTTGATATATTTTGAAAAAGCACGATAGATTCTGCAAAGTAATGCTCTGATTTGTTTACATAATTAAATTTGTGGCATCTGTTTCTTTTGCAAATATTGTGCTAACCTAAAACCAGAGCCAGAAATGGAGGAATAAAACAACTTCTGCTCAAAACTATTTTCCTTAAGAGCATCAATTAATAATTCATTTATTATATCAAAGTGAAGCTTGTTGAAATGAATTATTGATGAACAACTTCATTATGTGTTGATATGCAAAACTTGTCTCTAGCAATTATAAAATACCTTACCCCAATCATAAACAATGGAAAAGGATTATATAAGAAAAAGCACTGCAATAATTTATTTATAGTCTTTATCATCATCCTTCAATCCTAGTTTAAATGCTACCACCTCCTCTATGTAACATTTCCACTGTTAGAAGTCTTTCTTTCCCCAGTTATACTCAACTAGTAGTTTTCAGTTCTCAAATTCTTAAATTTACTTACAATCTAACTTAATTTATACTTTTAAATTTTGCTTATAATTTAATTTACTTTAAGTTGAATTTAACCATACAAAGGCAGTTTAACCTACTACTAGTTGTAGTAGATTCTAAATTCTATGAGGATAAAGACTATCTTAGTCATTTTGTATCAAACCAATAATGTGTTATCTTATGCACAGTTGGCATCTAATAATTTTTTAATTCAATGGTTATTGTATAATGATGATTCTTGTCCTCCAGGTATTTACAATATACTTTAGGCAAGATGAGATGCAACACAATGAGGAAAAGTCACATCACATGATAGAAATATTAGCCCTACAAATAGGGCAATAGCAGGGTATTCACTTCCTATAGAAGTTTTAAAATAAAAATCAATATAGCACTATGAATCAGATGCAATACTACACAATTCAAAAATTCCCAATGTGATCCTGGATAAGCTAATCCATCTGATGATATAATGATTGAGCAGGGCAAAGAATGCTAGCAACAGAATTATCAGACCTAAATAAAAATTGCAGCTCTACTATTTAGAAACTATGTATATGACACTGGATAAAGTTAATATTAAAAGTTAACTTCCCTCAAATTCATTTCATCCATATCGATGTACCTCATTCATAAAATGAGGCAGTTGAGGTTGATGAGTTCTAAAGGCTGATGAGCTGTAAGGTCTCCTCTACCTCTAACTACATGAATTAAAGAAGTATCATTTTTGCCCAGAAAAAAAAAAAAAAAAAAAAAAAAAAAAAACATGAATTGCTATCAATGCATTATCAGCTGAAATGCTCTTTGTACTAGCATATGTACTAGGACCTAATCTTATTCAAAGAATCACTTTATTGTTTACTCTATGCAATTTTCCATTCCCCTAAACTGTTTCTCTCTGACTCTGCATCTCTCTCTGCTGTTCCTTATGCCTTTCTTCTCTCTCTTAGTCTTTCTTTCTGTCTGTCTCTCTCTGTGTCACTCTCTTTTTCTCTCTCTTTCTCTCTTTCTGAATCTCTCTCATTGCCTTGATCATGTATGTATGAATATAATAACAATAATAGCCAACATGTGCATAGCACCTCCTTTGTGCCAAGTTTTGACTAAACACTATATAAATATGTCATTTTATTCTTACAGCCTGAGAGATGTTATTATCCTAAATTTACAGATAAGGAAACTAAGACAAAGATTAAATGACTTTCCCAGAATCATTCAATTGTTTCAGTGTTTGAGGCTAGATTTAAACTTAGGTATTGCTGACTCCAGGCCTAGGGTTTTATCTTCCATACATAAAAGCAGCATTGGGGAAGATTATTACAGAAGCATTTTGGAGGGTGAATTGAAAGATGGAAAGATTGGAATTAGATATATCTATTAGGAGTTATATGAAGGGGTGAAGTTGTTCTGAATAGAAAATAAATGGTAGATAATAAGTAACATATGATCATGTATTTAGAATGAGAAAAAAACTTATAATTCATCTAATTCAACATCATTTTCTTTTATTTCCTAGTTGAAAAAACTAAGACCCAAAGATCTTGTTAATTTTCCAAAATAAGATAAGTACAACCAAGATTTGAACCAAGGTTGCCTAACTCCAAATCCAGAACTTAATGTGCTTCAGATTTCTGGGAGAAAAATATTCTCCTTTAACTCTGTTATCTTTAAATTGATCCTGGCTTTGGAGCTAAAGTGAATTTTATAAATCAGTGTTTAACTTTCACTTAAAATAACTTGGCATTTTTGAAAGTCATTTTCAATGCTTTCAGAAAGAGAAAGGTGGAACTTAAAGTACTACTTCTAGACAAATTGTCTGTGGAAAAATTATTAGGAAAAGTCCTTTTTTGATTGCCCTAAAATGATACCATGTAGGCAGCTGACTAATTCACCTCTTTTCAGGATTGGCCTGATACTAATGTGTACCACAAGAGTTTTAGGCTTCCTGGCTACTCTGTTCTGCTCTTTGGCAATCCTGATTACCATCTGTTAGAACCTCTCAACAGCTTGTACATGCATGTACACCCACACCCACACACACATACACACACACATCCAGCTTCCCTTTCAAAGACCACAGAAGCAAAATAAAATGATACAATGGGGACTTCTGATATACCAGGAATACAGTGTCATTCATGGTGTAAGAGACAATCTACCATCAAAAAAGGCAAGAGATCATGGGGATCCAAATACCAAGGTTACAGCTTCCTCCATATCAGCCACAGGGTCCCCAAAGTCCCAGGCGTTTTCATTTTTATCTGCTTCTGCTATGCATCAATTTCAACAGTAGGGAATGCCCAAAAGCTAAAATAGACACAAGATCCAAATGAATCAGTATCTTGTAAGCAGAGTTCTCTGCCTTCAAGCAAGGCAGAGCAATTATTACTGAACTAGGTTGCCTCTCTGGTTCTCAAGGACAAGTGGAAGAAATGTATCAATCCATCATTGTAATTCTGCTATTTAGGATATGTCTTCAGCTGCATTGGCTCTTCTGATAAACAGCAGCCTTGTTGTTTGCTCCCAGTGTTCTTCCTTAACATCTCTTGAAGCCTGCAGTTTCCACATGAGAAGCGATGAAGTAGACATGAGCTTGGCCCAAGGAGGTTTAATATCAAGGCAGATTTTATAGAAACTACTGTTTCTCAAGGGAATGATTCTATGTGGGAAGGCACCACATTGGCATTTTTAGTTAACAACAACTTCAATGAAAACTGTAGTCTTTATATGCATGTATTGTGTGTTTATGTGTATGTATCTGTGTATAAATGGATACATTAGCATTACCTGGAAATGGGGAGCCACGGTTCATAAAAATAAACTGGATATATAAGAAACTTTAAATGTTGATACCACATTTGGCTGGGAATATTTTGGTAATTAGCCCATGCTTCCTTTTCTTTCTAAATAAAGACATCATTTAATTTTTTTTTTCTCTAGATGGCTGAGGATCATCCATATAACAGATCCTGTATTGTGCTACGATATAGTGATACCCTTAGATACTATTCACTTGTGTCCTAAATAATTCTAAAATGCTATGTTTGTATAATAATAGGATCATAGAGATATAGTAAGCCTTAGAATTCTTCTTATACAACATGTTCATTGAAACAGGAAGAATTAAGAATTTGGGAGATTGAATGTCTTGCAAAGGTCACACAGGAAGATAAGAAACATCAGAGGCAGAATTTGAATAATGCCAAACTGCCTCCAGTTAATATAGTGTAGATTTTTTAAAAATTATTTCATTGCATCAGCTTTCTTTTTTTTTTTTTATTTAATAGCCTTTTATTTACAGGATATATACATGGGTAACTTTACAGGATTAACAATTGCCAAACCTCTTGTTCCAATTTTTCACCTCTTACCCCCCCCCACCCCCTCCCCTAGATGACAGGATGACCAGTAGATGTTAAATATATTAAAATATAACTTAGATACACAATAAGTATACATGACCAAAACATTATTTTGCTCTACAAAAAGAATCAGACTCTGAATTATTGTACAATTAGCTTGTGAAGGAAATCAAAAATGCATGTGTGCATAAATATAGGGATTGGGAATTCAATGTAATGGTTTTTAGTCATCTCCCAGAGTTCTTTCTCTGGGGGTAGCTGGTTCAGTTCATTACTGCTCCATTGGAAATGATTTGGTTGATCTCGTTGCTGAGGATGGCCTGATCCATCAGAACTGGTCATCATCTAGTATTGTTGTTGAAGTATATAATGATCTCCTGGTCCTGCTCATTTCACTCAGCATCAGTTCGTGTAAGTCTCTCCAGGCCTTTCTGAAATCATCCTGTTGGTCATTTCTTATAGAACAGTAATATTCCATAATTTTCATATACCACAATTTATTCAGCCATTCTCCAACTGATGGACATCCATTCAGTTTCCAGTTTCTAGCCACTACAAAAAGGGCTGCCACAAACATTCGTGCACATGCAGGTCCCTTTCCCTTCTTTATAATCTCTTTGGGATATAATCCCAGTAGTAACACTGCTGGATCAAAGGGTATCATTGCATCAGCTTTCATTTCTTATTATTGTCAGTTGTTGGAAACTCTTGCAGTGTCAACACTGCTTCAATTAAAGAATGGGATGTAAGATATCAAACCTTATAAAATTTTGATTAAATTAAAATACACTTGGTGACAGGATCTGGAAGCCTTTCTTACATAACAAACTCAATTTTGGTTTCGGACTGAATCACTAGTTATGCCAACAAGGATTTCTTAGTCTCAGTTTCACTGATCTGAAGGACTGAAGCATTGTGAAAGAATAAGTATTGTCATTTAAATGGTTAGGTTATTTGTTGGGAAGTCAGGTAGTAGAGCAAGGGCAAAGGGCTACCATATTAAATTTAAATCTTTGAGGTTCTTATGAACAGACATAAAAAAAAAATAGAGAAAGTGTTAGAGTAAAGAGTAAGACTTCTTTACCTTTTTCTTCTTATGATGTCCATATACATTAGAAATTTTTATTTGACTCTGGATATGAAGACATAAAAATCAAATATTTATGGATAATAAATCATAATTTTGCAACCCTCACATTCGATTACAAGGCCTATATAGAATGGCAAACCACAGTTTAAGAAGCTAGCATCTATAGAGTTAATGCTAGCAATTTCTCCAAAAAGTGTTTATAGCCAACTTTGCTGAGAAATTTTCATTACTTTGCTAACCATTTAGTAAAAAACTCTGTTAGGTCATTCTAAAAATTGAAATTTTACATTTTATATCTTTTGATTTTATTTTTCCTATTTTTTTCCACTGCATCCCTTGGACTTCCTTTTTTAGAGAAGCATGTCTTAAGGAGAAGAGAAAAATAATTCAGAAAAACTAATCAAAATCTTAAGAAATCTGATGTTTATATAAATCCATTTTCTAGTCCTCTACCTTTACAAAGTAAAGTTTCTTTCCTGTCTTTCTTCTTAAAAACTATAATTTCATATAATTCACTTTCAATTATTTTGTTGTTATTGTTTTTTCCATTTGTATTTGTTATAATCATTATCAATATTTTTCTTGGTTTTCCTGGTTCTCCTTACCTCACTCTGTGTCAGCACATATAAGTCTTTCCAAGTTTCTCTACATTATTCATATTCATTGTTTCTTATAGCAGAGTATATTCTATTATCTACTTCCATGTAGAAAAAAAAAAAGTCTAACCCTTTCCCAATCATTGACCATCTTTTTTATTTCATAAAACACAACATCCACTAGATAAATGACAAAGGGATATGAAGAATATTCTAAAGAATAGAAAACTATTAATCAAAAAAAATTAAAAAAGCCACTTCAAATCACTAATAAAAATAATAGAACAAAACATTACAATTTTACTTACACCCAGGAAATTTGGCAATGGTAACAGAGTAGAGAAAAAGATATGCTTCTTCTTTGCCTTCATTTTGTCTTTCTACCAAGACCTATCATGTCTACTAGATTCCTTCCATCCTTAAACATGAACAGGTCAGGAAGAACAGTAGCTTTACTATTCAGAACACTTAAATGAACTGTGTCACCTACTACACTTTAGTTAGAGGGCCAATAGAGCTGAACATTTTCCCTCCTACTACTTCATGTTAAAATCCAACAAAGTCCTGCCACTATTCTCTTCAGATCCTTGGGTATCATCCTACTTTGTTGTTTCACTGCCAAGATAACTGGGTTTTGCCAATCACCCCAAATCTAAAATATGATATTTGTTCTCTCTCCCAATTACAGTGTAAACTCCTTGAGAGGAGAAACTCTCTCTCTCTTTCTTTCTCTCTCTCTCTCTCTCTCTGTTTTCTATTTTTATTCTCAAAACTCACTAAAATGTTCAGAGGAAAGAGCTTTAAAATGTTTTTCATTCATTCCAGATAGTTACATTAAGGCATAAAAATGCCTTATTTAAATTAAAAAAATTTTCCAATTCTAGATAGCAATTTGGAAACATGAAAAGAAAATAACTAAACAGCTCCATATAATTATAGTACTATAGAAGTTTAGGACACCAGATAGTTCTTATTTTTAACACCTTGGGGATGGCTGTGAGTAATGAGGTTTGGAAAACTGAACCCAGATTATTTTGAAGAAGGGTATTGTACTTAAGAACTGTGAACAATACTTATGTTCAGTTAGAAAGATCAGGTAACTTATTTATTTTTAGAAATGGTTTTCTTTAGCCCAGAATCTAAATTGTCTTTCAAGTTCCTTTGGTTCACAAAAATCAAGCATATCCTATGGCCTAGAAATTTCACTATATACTATATACTCTAGTTATGGCATTGATCAAAAAAAAAGTTCCATATATATCAATATTTTTGTCACAAAGAATTAAATTACTTTAAAATTTTTAAAGCATTGTAATTTTAGTGGTATGGAAAGTCCTCCCACAAATACAAATTTTACCCTTACCATGCCCTAGTAGATAATTTTCATGAGCTATATTCAACTTTTCCGTGATTGATGAGTCTCCAAATTTAACTGAACTGTTCCCTAGATAATGGATACAGAAAGTTAGCTCAGAAAAAAAGAAAGCATTTACGTATTGAAGACTTATTTAGCATATTTATTTTTTGTGAACTGGAATTATGTTTTATCTTTGGTACAGTGTCCAATATCTGAAGAGCTCAGTAAACATTAATCCATCAAAGCTCACTAAAGGCAGCTATAAGCCACAGTTGATTAGAATGTTGTACTTGGAGAGAGAAGAAAAACAATGAATTCAAATCCTGACTCATTCTCTTCTGAGCAATATATATATATATATATATATATATATACATACATACCAAGATATACCATGGAAATCACTTTTAACTACAGTTTTCTCATCTCTAAAGTGGAAATAATAATTGCACCAACCTTCCAGGAATATTGTGAACATCAAATGAGGAAATATAAGGAAAATACATCTTGTAAACATTAAGGCAATATATAGATACATAAATAGATAGATAGATAGTGTTCAATAGTATTTGGCCAAAGGAACAATTTAGGTACTAGGCGAAGGAAAACCATTTCTGGAAATAAATAAGTTACCTGATATTTCTAACAGAACATAGAGATTATTGTTCACAGTTCTTACACATAATACTCTTCTTCAAAATAATCTGGTTTCAGTTTTCTAAACCTCATTACCCATAGAGAATAATTATCTAGTTTCCTAAACTTTCATGATCCTCTACTTCTGTGGAGCAATAAATGTGATGTGTCCTCAAAAATATTTGTTGTGTAAATGAATGAAAAGTCAAACATTCTTCATGAAAAGTTATATATCACTGATTAATCTTATTTTATCTCCAAAAATGAGACAAATTGAAATGCTATTGTGAAAAGTGCTAAATTTTCAATCAGAGTATCTGGATTGTACAAATCACAAACTCTTAGCCCCACAGTTTCCTCATTTGGGAAAAAAAAAAGTTTGAACTAGATTATTTCTAACAATTCTCCTTTTGACTTAAGGAAGGTAAAATTTGGGCAAAATATACATTTCAAGAAAAGTTCAAATATAATCATGGATTGCAGTGCAGTTGATCCATGCAGTGGAACTTCATCATCATAAGATGAACATTACATGAATGGGAAAAGAAACCACAGCACTAACAAGAGATATTAATAAAGAAAAAGAGAGAGATAGAGAGAAATACAAAGAAAGACACACAGACACACACACACAGAGAAACAGAAATAAAGAAAAAAAGATAGAAAGAGACAGAGAGATAGGAAAACAGAGAATATCCCTTAACCTGCAAAATTTTTCAAAGAACTACCAGGTCAGTTAATAAAGGCTAATAAATTTATATTACTTATAGAAATATTAATTGCTCACTATTTTGTTGTAAATTAAAGATGGCATTTTAATTATTTTTTAACTTTTGCTATGTTTTTTTTTAAACCTAGATGTCCAGAATTGTTAACAAGATATTCCCAGGTATAGATTTTAAGTATTTCAAAAATTTAATACAGGAATTCAAATGTTAATATGAGAAAAAATCACAGAAAAACCACTAGAAAGATCAATGCAAAATATTTTTATTGTGCTCTTCATAAACCTCCATAAGACTATGTAAGTGTCAATATGTGTTCATGTATGTATTTATGGATGTGTGTGTGTAAACCATTGACAAATAGGAACAATTTTATATCTAATGGGAGTTAAGTAATAAAAGCTAAAGGACTTCAACAACTGCAAAGAGATTAGATACATTATGTTTTCTCAGTGTAATAAAATGTGTCAAGTACAGCTGAAAAAATCTCCTTACCTTTTCCTGTGCCTTATTTCCTTTAAGTCTCTCATCTTTTTTTCTGTTGGCTGCTGGTAATGCCATTTTTCAGGAGCAGTTACACACGACAGTTCAATTAGAATCATGTTAACAGAAACCACAGCTAATTTCAAGGCTAGAAGGACATCATGTGGCATTTAAAAAGGATAAGGGAGTTGAGAAGGATGTGTGAGAGTCACAAATGCCCCCATGTATCTATTGCCATTAAACTATTGGGTGGTGGGAACTTATCAGTTCTGGTGCAAATTATTCCCTACGGACATCTGCAGAAATATCTCTGCCATCTGTCACTGAGAGGCTGAAAGTTTAGAATTTAAAATTCAAATATCTAAAGGATTGTCACATGAAATACAGATTAGATAGACTCATTTTCCTTAATTGCAGAGGGCAGAATTAAGGTGAAAGGCAGAGAGAAGCCAATTTTTTGCTGAGTATAAGAATGGACTTCTTAACAATTAGAGTTTTCCAAAAATGGAATGATTTCCTTGATTTTTGAGTGCTTTATCATTCAAGGTTTCATGCATGGGATGAATGGATGGCCCTAGTAACAAGAAACTGTTGATGACTTGAAACTTTATACTTTCATCAAGAAGGTGTCAAGGAAAGCTTCTTTGCCTTTTATGGGGGGAAAGTAGCCTATACTCTATGATGGACTACCCTAGTAAATATTTTTCCTAATATATAAGGATATAATTCTAATGTTTCATATGGAATTGTTAATCTTTTTGGAGAGTTGGGCAGCACGTATGCCTGTAGTTATACTGTTTCATAAATATATTATAGATTAATAAAGCAAATGTATGAGCATATCTCATAGGTGTTTCAGAACCATTGACAGTAATTGATTAATGAATGAAAGATGTGAAAGGTAAAGTACTAATATTAATTGGAGTACAAGCAGTGATAGATGTAATAGCAAGCTGTAAAAACCCAGACCAAGAAATTTTGATAGAAATTTTTTGATAGGAATGAAATGAGACTCTTGTACATTGAACAATAAAAGAAAATCCAGCATGGATCCAAAATTGATTCAGTTGATCAGTTTCCTTGTCACTTTTCTGTGAAGACCGGGTATTTTAAAATCAGCTGGAGTCAGGAATTAAGGTTAGGGGAAAATCGTCAATCTTTATTCTCAGTGAAGAAAGATCGGAGGTGGAAGAGAATGGGCAATAGCAATGTGTGCAGCTGAGTCAAGAAGCTAGCTAGACCAGCAGCCACATGACCAGCAGATATGAGCATAGAACCCAAGCCCAATCTCTCCCAGCCTCTCTTCCTGTCTCTCTGCCTCCACCCACCAAAATCAGCATTTCCTATACAACACATCAGGACTTGCACAGAGAGTGGGCGGGGGCCATTCTTTATCCAAGCATGTATATTAATAGAGTATTGTCCAATTACTATTTAGCCTCATGTGCTTGGGACCTCAGTGCATCAACTCAAGCCTCGGTCCATTACAATTTTCTATCCATGCTCAGCTTCTAGCTGATAGTCTGAGGGAAGAAGTTATGACTTTGTGTCTTGGCTTTTTGAACCAAAGCTCCCCAGGAAGCTAGTTTTAGTGTTAGTCTGAGCCAAATCAGTGTTGGAAATCATTTTATTAACTGCTAAGGAAAACTAGACTAAGCTCTGTGTAATAGAGCCTTAGAAAAAAATAATTTAACCTATCTTGCTCATATTTTGACCTACAAAATATGCCTATATTTCTTCACACAGAAAGATTAAGCTGAGAGAAATAATTTTCACAAAAGTTGGCATGGTATGAGCGTTGAATAAAATTATTCTCCCTTCCAAAATGAGGTTGAAAGGTTTCAGATGTATTCCTTGGTAAAAGAGGCCAAATCAATTACTAATGGAAACTATGGTATTTAGAGGCAAATACCAAGATATTGAGACTGACATCAAAAAGGACAGTTATGTCTTCAGGCATACTTTACCCTTGTTTCCTAAAAATAGAATCATAGGAGAGCAAGATACTAGAGAAGGCTCAGAAGTCATAAGGAGCAGTAAAACATGGTCTATAATTAATTTTAATTTATATGTGCCTCGTTTTTGCCTTTATGTTCTCCATATCTTCATTTACAAGATGTGAGCATCATCAAACTGTTCTTCCATGATTTCATAGCATACATTTTATCTCTTTCATTTAATCCTTTGTCCCTGGTGTCTTATTCATTTTCAACTTTTAGAATCTTTAGCTCTACACAAGGGTCAATTCTTATACCAATTCCTATACCAGACTTTTCTCCTCCAATTTATACTCTGCCCTATTACTCCTCCCTCCTAATAAATTACTTACTATTCATTCATCTATTCACATGATATAACTCCCTGGCAAAATATAATATTTTTGAGGGAAGATACGATATTGTTTGTCTTTGTGTTCTCCGTGACTGGCACAGAGCCAAGTACATAATATAATTTTTTAAAAATTTGAACTGAATTGAATCATCATAGTTATCACTATCAAAAAAAAATCTGTCTATACATGATCTGTAAAGGAATGTATGTAATGTTTTAATTACATATGTGTAATGTTCTTCTCTAAAATATAATGTTCTCTGGGAGCAGGTTTCTTGGGGGGCTTCTGGAGGCAGCCTTAGCTTCAGTTCAGTGTAATAACCCCAAATGCAGCCAAGAGTTAAAGTCCAAATCCTTTTTGTCTCCTTCCTTGGACAAGGTTAGCTTTCTAAGAGGCCTAACTCTCTCCTTGGTTCCAAGACCTCCTGCCACTAATCCTTTGCCTCTGCCAGCTTCAGCCTCCAGCCAGCACAAAAGTGGAAGATGGAATGAATCAGTCTCTGCCTCCAAAAGTGGGCTTGTCTCTTAGTGAGCTTGTCCTTCAGTGCACTCCCCCTTATATATGTTCTTTTAAAGGTGTGAATCTTGTGGAACTCTAATAAGTACTAAATACATTAGTGAACTAGAGAACTGTAAAGTACCATGCTAAATTAGATAATTATTGTCTCTATCAACTCCACTAACTTAGTACGTTGTAAGAATTCTAACATATGTGTGTTATCTGCTATCTGCATGATCCAAACATAAATAGGATTATAGCTATAATGTCCCTATAGCTCCACAGTCATTTATGTTATTTAATTTATTATTAAATCCTGGTCTTTGAGTGCCTGAAACAAATTGTTTATTATTTCTTAATTGAGACTATTATGAGATGTACACGTTGATCCTCATATCCCCTTTTCTGTGCCGTTCTGTCTTAAAAACATTCTGAAATGTGCCTTTTTTTATCCATCTGTCCTAATCTCAGAAAGGGAAAACTATGTAATCGCCAAGTCTACAAATGGTATAGTATGCTTTATTTTATTTTTTTTTTTGGGGGGGAGGAGGAAAGCCTGGGGAAGGGAAGCTGGCCTAGTTAAAAATTAAAAGTCAGATTGCATCATAGATGATAATAACTGATATTATAAGATATAACAATTTTTGTTCTCTAAATGTGTGCCTCCAGAAGCTCCTTTTTATATACTGGACTTTTAAAATGTATTAACAAAGAAAAAAAAAACTGCTTCTAATTACAGGAAAACTTGATTATGACCAGTCTTTGACTGGACCAGTGGAATAGAAAAATGACCCAATAGGGATTGAGAAAGTTATATTTCTTTTCTCAGTTGTGTGTGTGTGTGTGTGTGTGTGTGTGTGAGAGAGAGAGAGAGAGACAGAGACAGAGACAGAGACAGAGAGAGAGACAGAGAGAGAGAGAGATAGCAATTCTGTTCATCATTTAGAAAGAAAAAAAGAATAAAGAGGAAAGAATAGTTAATAAAAAGTTTTGGGGGATAGTGGGGAAAAGGTAAGAAAAAAGGAATTGGGGGGGTGAAGACAAGATGGCAGAGAGTGCATATGTTTCTTTCTTACCTTCTCCTACTACCCTCACACAAATTACCAAATTCAGACCCTGAATTAGCTCTGGACTGGGAGGATCCACTAATATCAGGAGTGTAACAAATTACTAGCAGAAAACAATTTTGAAGATTACCAGAAAAGGTCTGTCTCAATCAGGCACAGAGGGCAGTAGGCCAAGCCCAAGCAGGCTGAGCACAGATGCCAAACACAGGTAATGCAGAGTCCCAGGCTAGTAAGGGCTCCACAAAGAGGTGAATCTACAGTGAAGAATCTACAACAGTGTTGGCTACTCTGCCCTGGTTGCAAACCAGTAGATCAGCAGAGAAGTTATAAAACACCCAACACAAACACAAAAGATAAATAGAGAACCTCAAAATGCCTGAATATCACCTGGAAATGCCCACCCAGCACCGGGAGTGAATCAACATTAATTCAGCTTGCTTACTGTTGCTTGTAGAGGAAGCCACTGCCACTTGTAGAGGAAGCTTGGACAAACCTCCCTTACAATAAAAACAGATCTCAACTTAAAAAAAAATGAATAAAAAAGCAAAAAGAACTCTGATCATAGATAATTTTTATGCTGAAAGAGAACAGATTTCAAACCCTAAGGATACTAAAAGCAGATTATCTCCAGATGAAGCCCCAAAAGGTAATACAAATTGGTCCTCATTGCAGAAAGCTCTCCTACAAGAAAATACAAAAGATATTAAAAGAAAGCTGGACTAAAAATGGGTAAAGGAAACAAGAAATTTACAAGATTATTTGGAAAAGGCAGCACAGAAATTATCTGAAGAAAATTCACTACAAAATAGTGAAATGGAAAAAGCATACAAACTCCTTAAAAAATAGATTTGACAAAATGGGAAAAGAAAACAACTCCCTGAAAAACAGAATTTATGAAATGAAAAAAAGAAAATAACTCCTTAAAAAACCGAATTTGTGAATGAAAAAAATTCCATAGAACAAAATAACTCATTGAAAAATTCAATTGGTGAAATACCCTCCCCCCCAAAAAAGTTTAAAAAGTAAACAAAGAAAACAATTTGCTAAAAATCAGAACTGAACAAAGGGAAATGAATGACTCAATGAGACATCGAGAATCAATCAAGCAAAACCAAAAAGAAGAAGAAGAAGAAGAAGAAGAAGAAGAAGAAGAAGAAGAAGAAGAAGAAGAAGAAGAAGAAAAAGAAGAAGAAAAAGAAAAAAATTAGAAAAAAATGTAAAATCCCCCCTTTGAAAAAACTGAACTGGAAAAGAGATCTAGGAGAGACAATCTAAGGATTATTGAACTTCCAGAAAACCATGAAGAAAAAAAAAAGAGTGACGTTATTTTCTAGGAAATCATCAAAGAGAACTATCTGGATATCATAGACTCAGAAGGTAAACAACTATTGAAAGAGTTCATCAAACACCTACTGAAAAAGACCCCAAAATTAAAACTCCAAGGAATACCTTGACTAAATTTTAGAACTATCATACCAAGAAAAATATATTATAAGCAGCCAAAAAAAAAAAAAAAAAAAATTCAAATACTGAGGAGCCACACCAGAACCTAGCAGCTTCCACCTTAAAAAATCAAAGCCCTCGAATCTGATATTCCAAAAGGCAAAGAACTTGGAATGGAGCCAAGACTAAACTACCCTGCTAAAGTGAGCATGTTCTTTCTGGGAAGAAGATGGGCAGTCAATGAAACAAATGAATTCCATTCATTTCTGATGAAAAGACCAGAGCTAAACAAAAAAATCAGATCTCCAAATATAGAACTCAAGAGAAGCATTAAAAAGGTAAAAAGAAAAGAACACTTGAGAACTGTATTTCTGTTATAGGAGTACGAGAGTACATGTATAATTTGATTTTATTGTTATGGTATAAAAACAAAACTAGAGGTGAAAAGAGGATTGTTCTGGCAAAGGGGAAAACTGGAGGTAAAGGGAGGGAAATTACATCTCGGGAAGAGATAAAGAAAGCCTATTATAATTGAGGGAATGAACATAGAGGGATGAACATTGTGTGATTCGTACTCTCATCAGATTTGGCTCAAATAGAAAATATTAGACATATTTGGTTTCTCAGAAAAAAACTTCTCTCATCTTAAAGAAAAGTGGGAGAGGAAAGGTGAAAAGGAAAGGGAAAGGCTAAATAGAAGGGAAAACAGAAATAGTAAGGGAAAGGTATAAAAATTGGGGAGGTTCTCTAAAGGGGGAGGACTGCTTGAGGCAAGTGGTGCTCATAAGTAAAATACTGGGGAAGAGAGAAAGGGGAAAAAGAAAGAGAAAAGTATAATTTGGGGTTAATAAGATGGCAGGAAATACAGAATTAGTAGTTTTAACCATAAATATGAATAGGCTGAACTCTCCCATGAAACAGAAGTAGATTAAAAGCCAGTATTCTACAACATGTTATTTATAAGAAACACATTTAAAGAAGAGCAGTACATAGAGAGTAAAGGTAAAAAGCTGGAGATGAATCTATTATGCTTCAGGTAAAATTAAAAAAAAAAAAAGCAAGAGTAGCCATTCTGATCTCAGATCAAGCAAAAGCAAAATTTTATGTAATTAAAAAGAGGTAAGAAAGAGACTATATCTTGCTAAACAGTACCATAGGCAATGAAACAATATCAATACTAAACATATATGCACCAAGTGGTAGAGCATGGAAAATCCTAAAGGAGAAGTTAAGAGAGTTACAAGAAGAAATAGACAGCAAAACTATATTAGTGGGAGATCTCAACCTTGTTGTCTCAGAACTAGATAAATCAAACCACAAAATAAAAAAGAAAGAATTTAGAGTTAAAAATAGAATAGTAGAAAAGTTAGGTATGATAGATCTTTGGAGAAAATTGAATGGAGACAGAAAGGAATACACTTTCTTCTCAGCAATTCATGGAACCTATAAAAAATTGACCATATATTAGGACATGAAGCCTTCAAATCAAATGCAGAAAGACAGAAATAGTAATGTATTTTTTTCAGACCACAATGCAATAAAAATTACATTCAATAAAAGGTCAGGGGAAAATAGATAAAAAAGTATTGGAAACTAAATCATCTCATCCTAAAGAATGAATGGGTGAAACAGAAAAATATAGACACAATTAGTAATTTCATCCAAGAGAATAACAGTAATGTGACAACATATCAAAATTTTGTGGGATACAATCAAAGCAGTAATAAGAGGAAATTTTATATCTGTAGATGCTTACTTGCATTAAGTAGAGAAAGAGAAGATCAATGAATTGGTTTTGTAACTAAAAAAGCTAGAATAAGAGCCAATTTAAAAATCCCAATCAAATACGAAACTTGAAATTCTAAAAATAAAAGGAAAGATTAGTAAAATTGAAAGTAAAAAAAAAATATTGAATTAATGAATAAAACTGAACTGTTTTTTTAAAAAACAACATAATAAATAAACCTTTAGTTAATTGATTAGAAAAAGAAAATAGGAAAATCAAATTGTTAGTTTCAAAAAGGAAAAGGGAGAATTTTCTACCAATGAAGAGAAAATTAGAGCAATAATGGGTTACTTTGCCTTACTTTATGCCAATAACTTTGATAATGTAAATGAAATTGAGGAATATCTATAAAAATATAGATTGCTCAGATTAACAGAAGAGGAAATAAATTACTTAAGTAGTCCCATTTTAGAAAAAGAAACAGAAGAAGCAATTAATCAACTCCCTAAGAAAAAATTCCCAGGACCAGATGGATTTATATGTGAATTCTACCAAACATTTATTTTTTTTTCTTTTTTTATTTAATAGCCTTTTATTTACAGGATATATACATGGGTAACTTTACAGGATTAACAATTGCCAAACCTCTTGTTCCAATTTTTCACCTCTTACCCCCCCACCCCCTCCCCTAGATGGCAGGATGACCAGTAGATGTTAAATATATTAAAATATAACTTAGATACACAATAAGTATACATGACCAAAACATTATTTTGCTGTACAAAAAGAATCAGACTCTGAATTATTGTACAATTAGCTTGTGAAGGAAATCAAAAATGCATGTGTGCATAAATATAGGGATTGGGAATTTAATGTAATGGTTTTAGCAAATGGTTTAGCAAAATTGCAGTATACAAAATATTATGTATATATAATACATAAATAATTAGCATTTTTATATATTACTAACAATCCAGCAGCAAGAGATACAAAGAGAAATTCCATTTAAAATAACTGTTGATGGTATAAAATATTTGGGAATCTACCTGCCAAGGGAAAGTTAGAACTATATGAGCAAAATTACAAAACACTTGCCACGCAAATAAAGTTAGATCTAAATAATTGGAAAAATATTGTGTTCTTGGATAGGTTAAGGGAATATAATAAAGATGGAAATACTACCTAAAACTAATTTATTTATTTAGTGCTATACCAATCAAACTCCCAAGAAACTATTTTACTGACCTAGAAAAAATAACAACAAAATTCATCTGGAAGAACAAAAGGTCAAGAATTTCAAAAAAACTAATGAAAAAACAAAACAAAACCAATGAAGGTGGCCTACATGTATGAGATCTAAAACTATATTATAAAGTAGCAGTCATCAAAACCATTTGGTGCTGGCTAAGAAATAGATTAGTTGATCAGTGATATAGGTTAGGTTCACAAGACAAAATTGTCAATAACTATAGAAATTTAGTGTCGATAAACCGGAAGAACCCAGATTTTTTCACTATTTAACAAAAACTGCTTGGAAAATTGGAAAGTAATATGGCAGAAATTAGACACTGACCCGCCTTTAACACTGTATACCAAGACAAGGTCGAAATGGGTTCATGATCTAGACATAAAAATGAGATTATAAATAAATTAGAATAACATAGGATAATTTACTTTTCAGATATGTGAAGGAGGAAGGAATTTGTGACAAAGAAGAACTAGAGATTATTATTGATCACAAAACAGAAATTTTTGATTATATCAAGTTAAAAAGCTTTTGTACAAACAAAAGTAATGCAGACAAGATTAGAAGGGAAGCCATAAACTGGAAAAAAGATTTTTACATTTAAATGTTCTGATGAAGATCTCATGTCCAAAATATATAGAGAATTGATTCAAATCTATAAGAAATCAAGCCATTCTCCAATTGATAAATGGTCAAAGGATATGAACAGACAATTTTCAGATGAGGAAAATGAAACTATTTGTAGTCATATGGAAAGGTGCTCCAAATCACTATTGATCAGAGAAATGCAAATTAAGACAACTCTGAGATACCATACATACCTGTCAGATTGGCTAAGATGACAGGAAAAGATAATGACAAATGTTGGAGGGAATGTAGGAAAACTGGGACACTGATACATTGTTGATGGAACTGTGAATGGATCCAACCATTCTGGAGAGCAATTTGTAACTATGCTCAAAAAGTTATCAAACTGTGCATACTACTTGATCTAGCAGTGCTTCTGCTGAGCTTGTATGCCAGGGAGATATTAAAGGAGGGAAAGGGACCCACATGTACAAAAATGTTTGTGACAGCCCTTTTTGTAATGGCAAGAAACTGGAAACTGAGTATATGCCCATCAATTGAAGAATGGCTGAATAAATTGTGGCATACGAATGTTATAGAATATTATTGTTCTGTAAGAAAGGACAAACAATATGATTTCAGAGAGGCCTGGAGAGACTTATATGAATTAATGCTAAGTGAAATGAGCAGAACCAAGAGATCATTGTACAAGGAACAACAAGACTGTAAGATGATCAATTCTCATGGATGTGGCTCTCTTCAATAATGAAATGATTCACACCAGGTCCAATTGTTCAATTATAAAGAGAGTCATCTATACTCAGAGAGAGGACTGTGGGAATGAGTGTGGTCCACACCCAATATAACATTCTCACTCTTTCTGTTGTTGTTTGCTTGCATTTTATTTCCTTTCTCAGGTTTTTTTTCCTTCTTGATCTGATTTTTTTTGTGCAGCAGGATAACTATATAAATATGTATACATATATTGGATTTAATATATATATTAACATATTTAACATTATTGGACTACCTGCCATCTAGAGAAGTGGGTGGGGAGAAGGAGGGGAAAATTTGGAACAGAAGTTTTCGCAAGGATCAATGTTGAAAAATTGCCCATGCATAAATTTCGTAAATAAAAAGCTTTAATAAAAAAAAAGGTCAAAAAAAAGGTCAAAAAAAAAAAAAAGAAAAGAGGAATTGTTTAGTTAAATGACAGAGCTTATGTTAAATGGATATACACTGCTTTTCATATTTCTAGGTTAATATATTTTATTCTGTAATCTCTCTCTTCTTCTCCAATGGCTACCTTTTATAAATTTGGGATATGATCCAAGTTTTCTCTGATATTGGTCTACTGAAATATTATATAGAGGGCTAACTTGGATGCTCTCAGTAAAAATGAGAGAAATAAAAGGAATAGAGAAAATAACTTCAAACAACAATAACAAAAATTAAAAAATGAAACTATTAACGAAAAAATAAATGAATAGGAAAATAGGAAAGAACCCCTAGAAATAAAAATATAACATCTTAACAAATCATCTCTATCACACTGGGTCTTTGGGGAATGGGAAGCTGAGTTTGGAATTGCAAGGGGAAATAACTAAAAATTATAAAGTAAGAAGTTTTTTGTTTTTTTTTTTCCCCAGAGATCAGCTGCATTTCCATGAGACTTTGGACTTAGAGATACTAAATATATCCCAAGAAATTGTGTATGAGAATGTATTCCTGGGCATCTCTGAGTTATTAAATTAAAATTATATTTTGGGAAAGTGAAGGATAAAGTAATGAAAAAGAGACAGCTTGTTGGCTCTAGAGTCAGGAAAACCTGATTTCACATTTGGCTTCAGATATTTATTAATTGTGTGATTCTTGGCAAGTCCTTTAATACTCTTTCCTTTAGTTTCCTCATCTGTAAAATGGAATTAGTAATAGCATTTACCTCCCAAGGTTATTGAAAGGATCAAATGAGATATATGGAAAGTACTTAGCAAATTGCCTGGAATATAGTAAGCATTATATAAATGTTACCTATTATTATTACCTACTACAAAGTCTTATTCTGCTCTGGGGATGGAGTATAGATTTTAAAGTCATATCTATCGTTTAGATCTATATGTTAGGTCTCAATGCAGCAGGACTGATGAAGCTCCTTTCAGTGTCATCTCTCTGGTGTTTCCCTTGTGATAACATTTGAGGAGTCAGCAATCTATATGTGACATTGATTGTGGTTTTCCTAAAGATTCTACATCTATAGTGAGAGACAATAACAATATAAACATAAGAACACAATAGTTTTTGTGATTAGTGGCAAGCCTTTCCTTTTGACTTCTAGAGAAGTCCTGTCACAGAAAGTGCTGGTGGAGAATGATTTGACTTGCATAAAAGAAGAAAAATTAATTATGTCATTTTGAAGGGTTAGTACTTATTTAAGAGACTTGGTGTTAAATTTGAAAGTGGAGAAATTTGGAATAAGTTGAGCAAAATGTGAAGGATAATAAAAAGAGATGAAGGAAGAGAAGAGCCAATCTAAAAGAATCCTTACCTTGAAGGGAATAAAAAAAAAAAAAAAAAAAAAAAAAAAAAAAACAATTGAGGAATGATTTTATGGAAAGAAAAACTCATAGTTGGTTACCTACGATAAGGAATAAAAATAAATTTGCAAAAAAAAAGTAAATGAGAGAAGTTGAACAAAATTGGATGTGATTACCAAAATATTGAGAGAATAATAAATAATAATAAATAGCAACAGAATTATAAAGATGTCTTTAGAAGGAAAGTTGTATAATGTTTCTGTGTTTGTGTGTGTGTGTGTGTGTGTGTGTGTGTGTGTGTGTGTATATATATATATATATGAATGTGTATATATATATATATATATATATATATATATACACATACATATATATGTGGGGGGGGTGTATCTATATCTATATAAACATGACCTGTAGATAGATGGAGATAGATATCACATCGAAAATGTGGAAATTTTGCCTTTTGTGAGATGTACTGCAGGCAGGTGACTCCATTCTATAGACATTGAAGGGACTTGAGAAATGCCATTCCACAATTCAGTTTATTAGGGACAAAAAAATGTTCCCTTAAAAATGAGAGAATTTTCAGTTGAAAAAACAGAGTAAGCATCTGAAATAATAGAGAAAATCTAAACTTTATCAATGAGATGGAGAGTGGAAGAATGTCACACAGATGGAGAAAGGGAGAAGAAAGTCAACATTCAAATACACAAGCACATATACACACATTCGAGGTTGTTCTGGGAAGTCAGAAAGCTGCATGTACTGAGAAAAATTAAGATGTTTGTCCTCAGTATGCCCAAAGGGCTATCAAAACGTGCACATCCTTTAATCTAGCAGTATTTCTACTTAGCTTATTTCCCAAAGAAATCTTAAAGGAGGGAAAGGGACCCATATGTGCAAAAATGTTTATGACAACCTTTTTTGTAGTGGCAAGAAACTGGAAACTGAGTGGATGCCAATCATTTGGAAAATGGCTGAATAAGTTATGGTATGTGAATATTTTGGAATATTATTGTTCAATAAGAAATGATCAGCCGCTTAATTTCAGAGACATCTGGAGAGACTTACATGAATTGATTTTAAGTGAAATTATAAGAACCAGATCATTGTATAAAGCAACAACAAGATTATGCAATGATCAATTCTAATGAATGTGGCTCTTTTAACAATGAGATGATTCTGGTCAATTCCAAAGATCTTGTAATGAAGACAGCCATTTACAACCAGAGAGAGGAAACCAGAGAGAGGACTGTGGGGACTAAGTGTGGTTCACAACATAATATTTTTACTCTATTTGTTGTTGTTTGCTTGCATTTTATTTTCTTTCTCATTTTTTCTTTTTGATCTGATTTTGATTGTGCAGCAAGATAATTGTATAAATAGGTATGAATATATCTGATTTAACATATATTTTTATTATGTTTAACATATATATTGAACTACTTGCCATCTAGGGAAGGGAGTGGGAGGAAGGGGAGGAAAATTAGAACACAAAGTTGCAAGGGTCAATGTTGAAATATTATCCATGCATATGTTTTGTAAATAAAAACCTTTAATAAAAATTGTTAAAGTTTGTTCTTTAAGGAATGATAAAATACATTCAAGTACTACCAAGTGAAAAACCATATGTAAAAAATTAGAAGAAAATCAGAGCATTTGTTTTGTCTAATTATTGAAATATCTAGTTAACAAAAACAAAATCTGATTTCTTTCTAAAGTGGGAATATATGCTTATGGAGAGCCTCGTGAGTTTTGTCAAAACTGGATAATTAGTTCCTAGCTTCAGTGATTATATAAACATAAATAATATAACCAGAAGAAACTTAAAAAGTCTTCCTGCAATATCTTGTCCAAAAAACATAAGACCACAAAAGTCCATGTCATGTTTTCATCATTTCTGCCCATTGAAAACAGGGAATAAAGAGAAATTTGACTTGGGAAGTGAATGGCTAAGAAAATTATGTCTGAGATTAAAATTTCAATTCCTGATTCATAGTTTAATGGCAAATTCTTAACCAAGCATAGAATATACCTAATAAACTCTTCTAAGGATCTATTGACCTTGAGTCTTAGAAATCTAATGAAGATTGGTTTTAAATTGAAAAGAAAAAGAAAACTTTCAATGAACATTCAGCAAAATAGACTCATGTAGGCATACTGTAGTAAAGAAAGAAGCAAAACAATTGACATAGAATTCAAAGGAGAAAAAAAATCTAAGAAAAGGAATCAGTATGTTCTTTAAATATCTATACACAAATGCAGGATACTAAACATTAAGGAAAAATATTTAGAGGCCCTAATACAAAAGGGAAAATTTAGCCTGATAGATATCCAGACTTGATAGCATGACGGTCATTCCCAACATGTATCTCTGGGAATTATATACAATTATATACAAAAGAAATAGTTCAAGTAATAAAGGGTGTGATAGTATTACACATTAAGATGATGTATTCTTAGGAAGAAATCTAGGAAGCAGGGAGCAGAAGAAGGATTGAGGACTCGGGTGAAAATTTATAGAAGAAAAAGAAGTGATTTTGTTATCAGGAAACAATACAGAGCACCTAGACACAAAGAAGAAAGAGATGAGAAATTTAGAAAAGAGATCACAAGCTTGGCATAGAGGCATGATTTAGCAGTGATATGGGATTTCAATTATCAACACATCTGTTGGCTCTATCTGCCAAAAGCAAAGCAGCTAATAATTATTTGACTTGCCTTTAATGATACTTTCATCCTTCAGAAGGTGGAAAAATCAGCAAAGGAAAATTCTATTCTGACACTGCTCCTCTACATCAGGGAGTAACTCTTTGCCAGGATAGAAATTATTGAGACCCTAGATGAAGAGACACTTTCAAGAGTTTGTGATTAAGAAATGCAACACAAGCCAAGGTTGTTCCATTTTTTCCTTACCTCGGGATTCTTTTACATTATTAAGGGAATTTGGGAAGGATACTCAAATATAAGGGATAGTTCCCAATATCTTCATTCCATTTAGCCACTATGGGAGATTGGCTTTTACACAGAAATATTTACTTCAGAAGTTAGAGCCACAAATATGTAAACTTACTCATGACATATGGATATTAATATCCCTCCTCTCTTCTACAATCTCAATCTCTGTAGAAGAAAAGAGGATTAGTTTTTCAGTTTAGTTCAGTTCCCATGGAGTAAAGACCTAGTTTCAAATCCCAAACTACTATTAGACCCCAGTCCCAGGCATCCTGGCTTCTCACAGTATCCATTTCAGGCTGGCCATCCCATTCATAATTCTTCCTCCAAGATTATTATGAATCAGATTTTGAGGTTTTGTATGGATCACCTTTGATACCTTAAACTGAGGAGAAAAAACAATGTAAAACAGAAACAAGGTTCATTTATAAAAGTTGTGCTGAAAGAAACAGCACAGGAAGGAAAGTCTTCCCTTCCTACTGGTTCCATTCATGGTGCCCATGTTGGGGGTGAACTGTGACTCTTGCCCTCTGAAAACAATACATGAATAGCTAAAGGAGAGACAGCCTCTTTGAAAAATTCTTGGCAAATTATAAAACATGTTATTAAAGATAAAATGAATGAACATATATAAAAGAAATCAGTGAAAACAGTGAACTAGTATGGCTTTATCAAAAACAAATAATACCAAATATCACATTTTTTTTCTTTTGTACATTGCTAAATTCATAAATTAGGGGAATGCAATAGATACAATTCATCTATATTTTAACAAGATCTTTGGTAAACCATCTCACATTTTTCTTATGAAAAAAGGGTAAGGCTAGGGATAGATAAGGAATTTTCAACCTTGTTTCCATGAAAACATACACACAGACACACACACACACACACACACACACACACACACACACACAAACCCACAGCATGATTATTTCAATATGAATGGTTTCTTTTACATATTCTCATGCACTTTATTTTGCTTATTTAAAACATTCTTCTGAAAATGGATATATTGGCTTCATCAGGCTGTCAAAGGAGTTAATTACAAAATATATTAAGAAACTTTGGACTACTGAAAATTACAATTGCATGGATTCAGATTTAGTTGAATTGTCAGACACAAAGAGTAATCATTATAAATTCTATAGTAATTTGGGATAAAATTTATTCATTTCCAATCAGGTTTCAATCTTATAGTCTTTTCCATCATTAACCAGAGATCTACTCATCCTGGAAGATCCCTTCAACTATGAATTCACTATATATATATATATATATATATATATGTATTTATATGTGTGTATATGTGTGTGTATGTATGTATATGTGTGTATACATATATAAAGTATATTTCACATACATATAAAGTATATTTTACATATTATACGTATGTGTAAATATTCTGTTTGTATATATGTATGTATTTCTAGCATTCATTTACTCCATTATCAGAAGCAACCAGAATGATGTTGGTTTTAAGTTCAGGATATATGAGGATCAAGTGAAGAAACTGGTAATATGTGACAAAACAGAAAAGATTCCTTGAACACATAATAGTAATTTCAAAGATTTTCAGAATTTTCCCATGCCTAGCTTCTTAAACTGTGGTTCTAGGCCCTATGTGTGATCTTGTAATTAAATGTGGGAATCACAAAATTATGATTTGTTATCTATCAGTAAATATTTCACTTTTATACCTATTTTACATGCCCATCTCCAGTATCATGTAAAAGTTTTGGGGCAATAGGGATCATGAATGGAAAGAGTTTAAGAAGCCCTGTTCTAATGAAACTGGGATTAGGTATGTTATCATTGGTTCCAGAAAGCAGAAACAAATAACAAAAGAATGGAAACTGCAAAGTGAGCAATGTAAGATTGATTTCAGCAAAATTCAACCAAAAAAAAAAAAAAAAGTTGAATGAGATGTCTTTGTTGTATTTGAGTCCCAATGATTATTTGTGTATAGTATTATTTGAAAAAGTGATATTATTTCCAAAAGAAAGTTTTACACAGGTCTGAAATTTTATGATTCCTCCCATCCGATTTTTTTTAAAAGCTGTCATTGGATTGTTTTTAGTCATTGCAAAAAGTCATGATTGTGTTTCATTTAGATAGAAGTACCAAAAAATCTTGTGTTAATTAATCCTTGGAATTAAACAAATACAAATGAAATCAAAGTAAAATACCAAACCAGGTATTGAAGAAACAAAGATAAAACAATGTTATGGGCCAGAACTCTGAACTTGGACAAAAAGGATTCTTACAAAGTGCTAACTAAATGGAATTGATAAGACAATGGTTATCTAATTTAGCATGGTGATTAATAGTTCTCCAAGTTCAGTATGATTGATTTAATCTTACAACAATAATGGTTTCGTAATGATATAATGATTGGTTTATTCTCAGTTTATTCTCAGCATATAAGCTGGGACAAACTCAGCCAGGGACAGAGCCTGATTCATTCACTTCATCTCACAACATTGTGGTGACTGGCCTCCTGCACTTCTCCCACTCAGACCAGGGCTGGTCTGAAATGCTCTTCAGAAAGCTGCCCAGCCCCAGGCAAGGAGACAATAAAAAATCTGGACTTTAACCCTGGCTATTCTCATAGTGATTACTCAACTGAAATGAAGGCTGGTCCAGAGACCTCCAGAAAACCAACCAAGAACACTACATTTTTGCATACCAAACATGGGACTAAGGACCTACATCTGTGACCCAGAAATTAGGGAAAAATAGACAAGAAGAAAACTTTATTAAGGGCTAAAGTAGTATTTCAGCTGAAATGGGACAAATGTTTAGAAAGGAGCCTTTTCCACTTCAAGGAAAATGTGTCAAAAGCATAGTTAAACTACAAAAACCAAGGTTTGATTGTAACTTGAGAGTAGATCATAGCCTTTAATTTACAGGATATATACATGGGTAACTTTACAGCATTAACAATTGCCAAACCTCTTGTTCCAATTTTTCACCTCTTACCCCCACCCCCTCCCCTAAATGGCAGGATGACCAGTAGATAGTTAAATATATTAAAATATAACTTAGATACACAATAAGTATACATGATCAAAACATTACTTTTGCTGTACAAAAAGAATCAGACTCTGAATTATTGTACAATTAGCTTGTGAAGGAATCTAAAGATGGTGTGCATAAATATAGGGACTGGGAATCTCAATGTAATGGTTTTTAGTCATCTCCAGAGTTCTTTTTCTGGGTATAGCTAGTTCAGTTCATTACTGGCCCATTAGAAATGATTTGGTTGATCTCATTGCTAAGAGGGGATGGCCTGATCCATCAGGACTGGTCATCATCTAGTATTGTTGTTGAAGATATAATGATCTCCTGGTCCTGCTCATTTCACTTAGCATCAGTTCGTGTAAGTCTCTCCAGGCCTTTCTGAAATCATCCTGTGGTATTTCTTACAGAACTAGTAATATTCCATAATTTTCATATACCACAATTTATTCAGCCTATTCTCCAACTGATGGACATCCATTCAGTTTCCAGTTTCTACTACTAAAAGGGCTGCACAAAATTTGTGCACATACAGGTCCCTTTCCTTCTTTATAATCTCTTTGGGATATAATCCAGTAGTAAACTGTTGGATCAAGGGTTGACAGTTTGATAACTTTTTGAGCATAGTTCAAAACTACTCTCAAAATGGTTGGATTCGTTCACAACTCCACCAAAATGAATCAATGTCCCAGTTTTCCACAATCCCTCGAATAATCATCATTATTTTTCCTGTCATCTTAGCCAATCTTGACAGGTGTGTAGTGGTATCTTTAGGTTGTCTTAATTTGCATTTCTCTGATTAATTAATGACTTGGAGCATCTTTTCATATGACTAGAAATAGTTTCAATTTCTTCATCTGAGAATTGTCTGTTCATATCCTTTGACCATTTTCAATTGGAGAATGGCTTGATTTTTATAAATTAGAGTTAATTCTCTATATTTTGGAAATGAGGCCTTTTATCAGAACCTTTGACTGTAAAAATATTTTCCCAGTTTATTGCTTCCTTCTAAATCTTGTCTGATTAGTTTTGTTTGTACAAAACTTTTCAGTTTGGTATAATCTGAAATTTTCTATTTTGTGATCAGTAATGATTCTAGTTCTGCTTTGTCATAAAGACCTTCCCTTCCAAGGTCTGGAGAGGTAAACTATCCTATGTTCTCTAATTTATTATATAATTTATTCTTTATGCCTGGTCATGAACCCATTTTGACCTTATCTTGGTGTACGGCGTTAAGTATGGATCAATGCTGTTTCTGCCATATTAGTTTCAATTTTCCCAGCAATTTTTATCAAACAGTAAGTTCTTATCTCCAAAAGTTGGGATCTTTTGGGTTTGTCAAAGACTAGGTTTGTATATTTGTTGACTTGTTTTATCCCTTTGAATCTAAGTTTTGTATTCCACTGATCAATAATCTATTCTTTAGTCAATACTCAAATAGTTTTGGTAATGCTGCTCTATAGTATAGTTTTAGATCTGGTACAGCTAGCCACCATCATTTGATTTTTTTTTTTATTAATTCCTTGAAATTTTGGACCTTTTGTTTTTCCATATGAACTTTGTTGTTATTTTTTCTAGGTCATTAAATAGTTTTTTGGGAGTCTGGATTGGTATAGCGCTAAATAAATAGATTAGTTTAGGGTAATATTGTATCTTTTATTATATTTGCTTGCCCTATCCAAGAGCATTTAATATTTTTCCAATTGGTTTTTTAGATCAGTACTTATTATTTGTGTGGAAAAGTGGTCTGTAATTTTGCTTCATAAAGTTTGATTTTTCCTTGGCAGATAGATTCCTAAATATTTTATATTATCAGTAGTTACTTTAAATGGAATTTCTTTTGTAACTCTGACTGTTGGATTTTTGTTAGTGATATATAAGAATGCTGATGACTTATGGGTTTATTTTATAACCAGCAACTTTGTAAAGTTGTGATTATTTCTAATAACTTTTTAGCAGAATTCTGGGGTTCTAAGTATACCATCATGTCATCGGCAAAGAGTGATAATTTGCTTTCCATTGCCTATTTCTTATTCCTTTAATCTTTTCTAGCTCTTATTCTATAGCTAGTGTTTCTAATATAATATTAAATAGTAACGGTGATAGTGGGCAACCTTGTTTCACTCCAGATCTTATTGGAATGGTTGAGTTTGTCTCATTACATATGATGCTTATGATGGTTTTAAATAGATGCTGTGATTATTTTAAGTGAAAAGTCCATTTATTCCTATACTCTTCAAGTGTTTTTAATAGAAATGGATGTTGGATTTTATCAAATGCTTTTTCTGCATCTATTGAGATGATATATGGTTTTGTTAATTATGGTTTTGGCATGGCAATTATATTGATAGTTTTCTAATATTGAACTCAGCCTGCATTCCTGGTATAAATCCTACTTGATCATAGTGTATTATCTTTGGAGATGATTTTCTTTGTAGTCTTTGCTTAATATCTTTTTAAGATTTTAGATCATTTCATTAGGAGATTGGTCTATAATTTTCTTTTCTGTTTTCAGCTACTGGTTTAGGGTATCAGTACATGTCTGTGTCATAGAAGGAATTTGGTAGGACTCTTCATTCCCTATTTTATCAAATAATTTATATAGATTGGGCCATTGTTCTTTTAAATGTTTGAAAATTCATGCAGGTAAATCCATCTTGGTCCTGGGATTTTTTCTTAGGGAGTTGTTTAATGTTGTTCTATTTCTTTTTCTGAAATGGGATTATTCAAGCAATTTACTTCTTCCTCTGTTAGTCTGGGAAGTCTGTATTTGTGGAGGTAGTCATCCATTTACTTAGGTTATAAATTTATTGGTATAAAGTTGAGAAAATAACTCTTATATGTTGGTGGAAAGTTCTCCTTTTCTTTTTTAAGACTTACTAATTTCATTTTCCTCCTCTTTTCAATAGATTTACTAAAGGCTTATTTATTTTATTGGTTTTTCATAGAACTTAACTTTAGTTTTATTAATTAGTTCAATAGTTTTTTACTTTATTTTTAATTTTCTTTTTAATTTTAGAATTTCCAATTTAGTATTTGATTGGGGTTTTTAATTTGGTCTTTTTTTTAGTTTTTTAGTTGAAGCCCAATTATTAATTTTTCTTTTCTGTTTTGTCAAGTAAGCTTTATGGATATAAAATTCTCTTATTACTGCTTTGCTGATCCTAAATTTTGGTATGATGTTCATATTGTCATTATTTGAGTGAAATTATTAAATGTATTATATTTGCTGCTTCACCCAATCATTCTTTAAGATGAGATTGTTTAGTTTCAATTACTTTTTTGTCTATTTCCAACTTTTTTGTTGAATGTAGTTTTTATTGATATGATTCTGAAAAGAAAGATTTATGTTTTGCTTTTTGCATTTAATTTTGAGGTCTTTTATGTTCTAATATATGGTTCAATTTTTGAATAGGTTCTATGAACTGCTGAGAAGAAAGTATATTTTCTTTCTCATTCAATTTTTCCAAAGATCCAACATACCTAATTTTTTCTATATTATATTTATCTTTAATTTCTTTCTTATTTGTTTTGTGGTTTGATTTGTCTAATTTGAGAGTGCAAGTGTTGAGATTCTCACTATTACAGTTTTGTTGTTCTTATTTCTTTGCAACTTTTAACTTCTCTTTGGAGTTGAGTGCCTACCTACTTGGTGCATATATGTTTAATATTGATATTGTTTGTTGTTTATGCTATTCCTTTAGCAGGATGTAGTTACCTTCCTTATCTCTTTTTAATTAGATCAATTTTTACTTTTGCTTTGATCTGAGATACGGATGGCTACCCTGCTTTTTTTGACTTCACCTGAAGCAAGCAGATTTTGCTCCAGCTTTTTACTTTTACTCTATATGCATCCCCTGCTTTAAATGTGTTTTTGTAAACAACATATTGTAGGGTTCTGACTTTTGATCCAGTCTGTATCTGTTCCTCTTTATGGGGAGTTCATCCCATTTACATTTACGGTTAGAATTACTGAATCTGTATTTCCTGCCATCCTAATAACCTCCAGATTGTGCTTTACTGTATTCTTCCTCCCCAACCCTTCTTTCCCCTTTTTAAACTTATGTACTTCTCTTGTATCACGATACTTATCCTCTTTTATAATCCCTCCTCCCTTTGAGTCTTTTCCTTCCTTCCCTTATTATTTTTCTTTCCCTTTTCCTCTCCCCTGTTTTGTAATGAGGTCGAGAGAATTTTCTCTAAAACAAATTGTCAATTATTTTTTCTTTGAGCTAACTCTGATGAGAGTAGATTCACAATGTTCCTCCTCTCTAAATTCTCAGATATGATAAGTTTCTTTGCCTCTTTGTGGGATGTGGTTTCCTTTTATCCCTCCTTCCCACCTTATTCTGCCATCATCCCTTTTCCATATCTACTTCTTTTTATGTTATATCAGTACAATCAAATTATACATGTATTTCTTTTTGTATATCCACAACAGAAATACAATTTCGAGTTATTTTTACCTTTCTGCATCTCTTGAGTTCTATTCTGAGATCAAATTTTTGTTTAGTTCTGGTTTTTTCTTCAGAAACAAATGGAATTCATTTGTTTCATTAAATGTCCATCTTCTTCCCTGAAGAAAATGCTCAGCTTAGCTGGGTAGTTTATTCTGGCTGCATCTCAAGTTCTTGTGCCTTTCGGAATATCATATTCCAGGCCCTTCTTTCCTTTAATATAGAGGCAGCTAGATCTTGGGTGATCCTTATGTGGCACCTCGGTATTTAAATGGTTTTTTTTTGGCTGTTGTAAAATTTTTTTCCTTAATTTGATAGTTCTGAAATTTGCACAATATTCCTTGGGGTTTTATTTTTAGGGTTTCTTTCTAGAAGGTGTTCTGATGAATTCTTTCAATGCCTATTTTACCTTCTGATTCTATTACATCTGGGCAGTTCTCTTTGATGATTTCTTGTAAAATAGTATCTAGGCTCTTTTTTTCATCATAGTTTTAGGAAAGTCCAATAATCCTCAGATTATCTCTCCTAGATCTATTTTCCAAGTCTGCGTTTTTGTAAGTAGATAATTCCTGGTTTTTTCCAGTTTGTCATTTTTTGTTTTTGCTTGACTGATTCTTGCTGTCTCAATGAATCATTAGTTTCAATTTGTTCAGTTCTAATTTTAAAGAATTATTTTATTCATTAGCTTTTTACTTCTTTGTGTATATGTCCAATTGAGTTTTTTAATGTATCGTTTTTGTCTGTGGAATTTTTTTCCATATCAGTAATTTTTTTTTTTTTTAGTGAATTATTTTCTTTTCCAATTCACAGATCCTACTTTCTTGAGTGTTCTTTGTCTTTTCCAATTCACAGATCCTACTTTCTTGTGGAGTTCTTTATTTTTCCATTCACAATTTTGTTTCTGCACTTCTGAGAATTTTTAACTTTTCCAATTGTATTCAGGAAGTTGTTGTTTCTTTAAGGCTCTTTTCCTTTCCCTATTTATCTTCTAACTCTCTTTGAGACTTTTAATGGTCTTTATGAGAGCATTATGTAAAGGAGGACAGTCTGATGCATTTTTGCTGTTTGAGGTCTCTTCAGGTTTGTGACCTGCTCTTTTTCTGCATAGAAGCTGTCGATTGTTCTTTTCATCTTTTTATTCATGTTTTAAAGCCTTTAGGTAGGTCTCCTAGGCAAGGGGTTACTAGCTTCCTCTGCAGAGCAGGGAAAGATTTAAACCAATTCCGGCTCTGAGGTATGGGAGTGCTTCTGGTAGAGTTTCCTTCCCCAACAGGAAGTGGATTCAGCACTGGCCGAGCTATCAAACTGCTTAGTAGGGCTGAGTGGATTATCGCTTGCCCTTGGCTAGAGACTAAGTGGTGAAAGTGTCACCGCCCAGGCCGGAGCCTCTTGTGGGACTGTGAGTATTAGCAGCTGAGCGCAGACCACAGAACGCAGACAGCCACAAACTCTACCCAGCGTCTCTGCTCTGATGCAAATCCGGCCCTGAAAAGTTTCTATGGCCTAAGCCGAGCTTCCCTGCGCAGATTGAGGCTAACCTGGCTGCGTCCTCCTGCCGTGCAGGGATCACAACTGCCCCTAAGGAAAAGCCCCTTACTGCGGGTTGGGGATGCCGCTTGTGCTGAGATCTGTGCCTTACACCTCGGTTTGAGACTCTCCTCGGAACCTAATTTCTCTCCCAGTCTGCGCCGATCTCCCCTGGCCCTGGAACCAACCTTTTGGCGAGACTGCAGATTTTTTTCGGCTGGTGAGTTGTTCTACTTCTTATCTTTACGAATTGTAGCAGTCAAGACTATTTTTGAGGCTCGATATAATATTGATAAAGAGGGTAAGAGAAGAGCTTAGAAAGACGCGTGTGTCTTCTCCGCCATCTTCGATCATTGAACTTTTAGAAACATTACAATACATATCTCCTTGGTTCTCAAAGAAAAAAAAAAAAAAAATAAGACCAGACGAGTGGAAATTAGGAGAGCAACTAAGTAAATATTACAATGATAATGACCTTTAATTCTGTTCCTAAAGAAACACTCTCTACATATAACTTAATACAATTGACTTTAAGGAATTATATAAGTATTGAAATAAGGAGAAAGAAGAAAGAAGAGGAGGGGGAGGTTACTAAAAACACAATTGAAAAGGATGAAGAATTAGACAAAAAATGGAGTTAAGTACAATCCTGATGAAATTAAGGATTGTGGTGCTTCACAGCAGAAGCCATTAGGGCATTCCCAACCCCTGACCTACACCCCCCCCCCCCAATTAATTCTTCATGGGTGGAGGGAGAAGAAGGAGGAGGAGGAGGGGCAGTGACACAATCAGCATCACCTATGAATCTGTCTATGACAAGATTACAAAAGGCACTAGTTAAGCTAAAAAAAGAAGGAAGGATATATCTGATTTTAAAATAAATGCCTACCCTGTGATTGAAGAATTTGATTCTTCAGGTCAAGCCAGTAGAAGATACACTCCTTTTGATTTAGAAAAAATAAAAGATTTGAAAAGGGGTTGCACTCTTTATGGGGCTACATTGTCTTATGTTAAGATGGTACTATAGATTCGGCTTATGAAATTTTAACCCCTAGTGATTGGAAATCTATAGTAAGGACATGTTAAGGACCTGGACAAAACTTGTTGTGGCTTTCAGAGTATAGTGAACTATGTAGAATACAAGCCCAATGAAATAGGCAAACTGGAGTTAATATACAAATCACCTTTGGCCAACTAGTAGGTAAAGGTCAGTATGCAGACACTTCAGCACAGATTAATTTCCCTTTGCTAGCATATGAGCAAATTGCTGCTGCTGCTATAAAAGGATGGGGTTCCCTCCCAGCAAAAGATAGAGGGGAAGCCTTCACAAAAAATAGAGCAAGGTCCAAATCAACTCTTTGCTGATTTTGTGGGACATCTGCAAACGGCTGCCATATGCACTATTGGAGAAAATGCAGCTACAGGAATTATGATAAGACAACCCACTAGAGAAAATGCTAATGAGGTTTATAGAAGAAATATATGGGGACTACACAAGGATACTCCTTTAGAGAAGATCATAAGACACTGTGCCACAGTGGGCACAAATGCCTTTTATACCCAGGCTATGATGCAGAATATGGCTTCCCAGGGTCCCTCGTGACAAAGGACTTCCAGAAAGCCTTGTCAATGCTTTCGATGTAGTAAAGTAGGGCGTCTGAAAGCTCAGTGTTGTCATAAAGACAGAGTGAGAGGTGGGAGAAAAAGACCCCAAATCCCCTGCCAAAATGCAACAAAGGTTTCCACTGGGCCTCAGAATGTAGATTGACCGAGGGAAATGAGAGGTAGAGCCCAGCTCCAAGCCTTCAAACAAAAAATAGGTGGGGCATGATAGCAGTCGAGATTACACCCAGAGAATCTTTGGAACTTCAATGCTCTGGTATGATCAATCAGCCAAAAAGCAATCAGAGGGGAGAAAGGGATTATAATTGGGGAGAATATAGGTTTTATAACCCAACAGAAAAACAGTGTCCAGTGCAAGCAACTCCAATGTAATTACCAGGTGAGGAAGAGAGATCCAGAAAGTGTGAATGGAAGGGACTAGATAGGTTAACTGCCTGGGGCCCAGGTCAGCTTTCTGGAGGTCTTTCAGAGGGGCCTTGGTCTCAGTGGGGGAAGTGCAGGAAGCCAGCCACCAAGATGGTGTGACATAAAGTGAATCTCTCTGAGATAGAGGGCTTGTGCTTCACCCTCTAGCCACCACAAAGGTGGATGATGGAATGAATCTGTCTCTGGGTCCCTGCTGGCTGTTATATACTCTATTATAATTAAATCATCATAGGTGTGACTCTTGTAGAATTATATTAAGTACTAAGTGCATGTACTGAACTAGAGAACTATTAATCACCATGCTAAACTAGATAACGATTGTGTTTCCACCTAGTTAGTATATATATATATATATATATATATATATATATATATATATGTAAGAATGATGTAATACAGAATGACAGATATGAATAAGAGACCCAATCAAAGGTCAAAGGGTTATGGAAAAATAGAGACAGAATACTTTCAGTTGGGAATGTTTAATGGAGCAGATTATTCCTGAGCTACATATTGAAGAAAAAAGGGCTATAGACAAAAATAGACATAGAGGAATGTATGGATTCTCAGGACAAGATCAAAAAACAACTAAATGCCTAAAAGTCCAATTTCACTTAAATTTAAAATATGTAAGAAGAAAAAGTGTAACATAAAATAAAAAGGGGATATTTCAAATAGATTATTTCAAATGATAACCTGCAGTGTAGTTTTGTTTTTAGGAGCACGTGGCTAAAATCCATTAGGTGTTCAATGAGCAATATGGCGTATTCATTTCAATTTTGAGAAAAGGTTACCACAAAATGCCATTTTTAAAGTTACAGAAATAAAGAGAAACAGGAGGAAAATAATGATCCTCTTCAAGTTTATATATATATTAAAGGCAAATTTTTCTGTCTATCTCTTTCTCTCTCTTTCTCTTTCTGTCTCTCTCTCCTCTCCCTCTCCCTTTTTCCCTTTCTCTTTCCCCTCATAACAGGAGGAAAGAATGTTAAGTTATAACAAGAGAGATTTAGGGTAACTATGGGAAGATTTTCCAGCTAATAGGACAAGATAAATGGAACAGATTACTTAAGCAGTATGCAAAATCTCCATTATTAGAGAAATTAAAGAAAAGCATATATATCCTTTTCAATTCAACAGACATTTAATTACTTACTATGTACTAGATGTGATTATAAAGGCAAAATAAAGTGGTTCTTGTCTCAAAAGCAATCCATTTTTCTGGAGAAGACAGCATTACATAAATAAGTATATAGAAATTCTATAGAAAATAAAATGCAAAGCCAAGCAAATGGGGAGGAATAGAGGAATAAGCATTTCAGGGATCTGCGAAAGCTTAATTTAGAAGGTATCACTTTAAAATAGTTTAACAGGCAGGAAACAAGGGTTTCTGAGAAGTGGAGGTGATATGGGAATACATTCCAGGCATGAGTGGACATGCTTAGACATAGAAATGGGATGTGTATGGAGAAGACCAAGAAAAATAGTATGAACTATATCTAAACAATAGGAAGCGTATTATTATATAACAAGGTTGAAAATTTAGGTCAAATCTAGATTGTGAAAGACTTTAAATATTCATAAGGAGCTTGTATTTGATCCTAGAAGCAATAGAGAGCCAATGTAATTTAGAGGAGTAATATGGTCACATCTGTGCTTTAGGAAAATTATTTTGACAGCTGTGTAGAGATTGGTTTGGAGAGTGTTTGAGCCAGATAAATTTGTAAATAAAATATATAAAATAAATCAATTCAAAGTCATAAGACCAGTGATGATTCACTAACAACTGGATGAATCACTAAAGACCTGTTTCAGGGAGTGGCACTTAGCCTGAAACTTGAAAGGAGTTAACTAGGTAATTCCAAAAGAAATTAGTGGTAACACAGAAGGTGGGAGGATATATAGGGAATAGTCTGTGGAAAAAGCATAGAAATGAGAAATGAAATATCCAGAATTGCAATTCAGCCAATTTGGCTACTCAGTTGAGTATGATAAGCTTGGATTTATCCTTACTAGACTATCCCTGAGGTTGTCTTATATAGTAAGGTTTCCCTTTCTTCAAGATCCTTTTCCAAAATATGACTTTATAAAATAAATTGACTGCATTGTATAGATATGTACAGACTAGCAATATTTCAATTTTTCTGTTTTTTTTTTTTTTTAGATGCTAAATTGCCAAAGAAAGATGTGTTCATACAGGAGTTAAAAATACTGCCTTTTGGTATCAGAATGATATGCTTTCAAATCCTGATTTTGAGCTTCCTGGTTATATTAGCATGGGTAAGTCATTCAATTGTTTGTGCATTGCAACAGATACTTAGAATTATATATGTGGTAAAAGATAACATGGAAAAAAATAGGTTTGAGCTTTTGAGCATTTTAATTTATTTTTGGTTTATTTTGGGGAGGCAGTGAGATTAAATGATTTATTCAGGGTTACACAGCTAATAAATTTCTAGAGCAAGAATTGAACTCAAATCTACCTGTACTCTGAGCACTGAGCATTTTGCTTTATTTTTATATTTGCTTTATTAAGCAAGGTATGCTAATTGCTCAATAAACTGGAGTTAGACCTCTTCAACAGAGGCCTGGACCTTGACTTTTATGCATTGAAAAAATCACTTAAGATCAATTAATTAAAAGAACGCAATTAAGCAGGATATAATATTAGATAATTTTATTTCTAACCACAAAAAAGAGAAGGTACTTTCCAAACTGGTAAGGGGAGAACAATCTGGTGCAATTCCCCAAAATCAGGGGAAAAGGTGTTACATTTCCCTTAAGTGTCTGTGAACAATCAAAATAAACTGAGGTGGTGGGAGTGAGGGGGGGGGGAGAGAGGGGAATGGGCAGGGAATTACTTTTCAGTATGGAGCTGGTTTGCAGATAAGAAATATGGAATACTTGAGATAGACAATTATGAAAAAACTTTATAGTTTTTATATATATGAATTTGACTGAGTTTCCAGGCAGCATCATCTAGGTCCTTAGTTAAGGGTGTTAGAGGTGCTGCTAAAGGTGTTCCAGCTTCCCAGCCTCAGAGAGCTAAGTTCAAACAAATGAAGAAAGACAAGAAACATTAAATGCTTACTTTTTAGTCTACAATGCAATAAAAATTATATTCAATAAAAGAACAGTGAAACAGACTAAAAATCAATTGGAAATTAAATAATTTAATTCTAAGAAATGAGTGGATCAAACAGTAAATCACAGAAACAATCCATAATTTCATCCAAGAGAATGATAATAATGAGACAACATATCAGAACCTAGGGGATGCAACCAAAGCAGTTCTTACCAAAAATTTAATGTTTCTAAAAAGCTACATGAATAAAATTGAGAAAGAAGAGATCAATGAATTGGGTATGTAACTAAAAAAGCTAGAAAAAGACCAAATTAAAAAACTCAATATCAAATTAGAAATTTTGAAACTCAAAAGAGATTAATAAAATTAAAACTAAGAAAACTAGTAAACTAATAAATAAAACTAAGAGTTTTATGAAAAAAAAAAAAAACAAAATAGATAAATCTTTGCTTAATTTGATTTTTTTTAGAAAAAGAAAAGAAAAATACCAAATCAACAGCATCAAAAATGAAAAGAATGAACTTACCACCAACAAAAAAGAAATTAAAGCAACACAATAAAGTTTTCTATCAATTTCCACAATTGAATAAAGTTCACTTTCCCTCCCAAGACAGAAGTTGGACTATACCTGTAAATGAATAGAAAGGGGACTATGAACTTCCAGGTATGGAGCATCTCACCTTATTCCTCACCTTATTCCACCTTATTCCTCAGATGGTGAAGTAAAAACAGGAAGCTGCTGGAGCTCTCCTAGTTTCCCTCAAAACCACATAAAACCAAACCTCTGAACAGAAACTGAGTACTCACAGCAAATCAGCAACTGAGACCCTCAATCCTGACTCAATAGAGAGTAGATCAGTGAGGCAGCCTCCAGTCCCACCTCAGAAGGCAAACTCTGGGAAACCAGGCTATTTCCTAAAAAAAAAATAGAAAAAAGCTACACCCTGAAATCACAAAGGGCTCCTTTGCTCAAAGCAAAGGCTCAGAGCTGGACAGGAAACTTGGGATAGCACCCCCTTTATCCCAGGAGCAAAGCTCAAACATAAATTGAAAAAAAAAGTAAATGCAAAAGAAAAGGAAAGAAAATGATCAAGAAACAGAAAAGAACCTTGACCATAGAAGGCTACTGTACCAAATCTAAAAGTATATTACAAAACAGAAGTCATCAAAAATATTTGGTACTGGCTAAGAAATACATTAGAAACACATTAATGTGGAATACATTAGATCCACACAATACAATACTCAATAACTACTAATTCGGTATTTGTTAAACCTTCAAACTCCAGCTTCTGGAATAAGAACTCACTATTTGACAAAATTGCTAGAAAACTGGAAAATAATATGTCAGAAACTTGGCATAGACCTACATCTCACACACCCCATACAAAATAATGTCAATAATGTACCTAATTTGGACAAAAAGGATGATACATAAACAAATTACAGGAACAAAGGATAATTTGCTTATCAGATGTTTGGAGAATGGAGACATTTATAACAAAAGAAAAACTAGAGAACATTATAAAAGGCAAAATGGATAACTTTGATTACATTAAATTAAATAAGTTTCTACACCAACAAAACCAACAGAAACAAAATTAAAAGGGAAATACAAATCTGGGGAAAAATCTTTACAGCTTGTGTTTCTGATAAAGATCTTATTTCTAAAATATATAAAGAACTCTGAAATTTATAAGAATACAAGTCATTCCCTCAAGTTGATAAATATTCAAATGATATGAACAATTTTCAGATGATGAAATCAAGCCATCTATAGTCATATGAAAAAATGCTCTAAATTACTATTGATTAGGAAAATGAAAATTAAAACAACTCTGAGGTACCATCTCACACCTCTCAGATTGGCTAAGGTAGCAAAAAAAGATGATGATAGATGGTGGAGGGAATGTGGGAAAACTGGAACATTAATGCATTATTACTGGAGTTGTGAAATAATACAACCGTTCTAGAGAGCAGATTTGGAATGATGCCCAAAGGGACATTTAACTGTGCACCCTTTGACCCAGCAGAACCATTACTGGGTCTGTATCCCAAAAAAAATCATAAAGGAGGGGAAAAGACCAACATGTGCAAAAATATTTGTAGTAGCTCTTTTTGTGATAACAAAGAATTGGAAAGTGAGTATGTGCCCCTCAATTGAGGAATAGCTGAATAAGCTGTAGTATATGAAGGTAGTGGAATATTGTTGTTTTATAAAAAATGAGGAATAAGCTGATTTTAGAAAGCTCTGGATTTATATGAGCTGATGCTGAGTGAAACAAGCAGAACCAGAAATACATTGTATACAATAACAGCAAGCATGTACAATTAGCTATGAAAGGCTTGGTTCTTCTCCGTGATTCAGTGATCCAAAGCAATCCCAATAGGCTTTGGACAGAAAATGGTTTCCACAAAAAGAATTATAGATATTGAATGTAAATCAACACATGCTACATTCACTATTTTTTTTCCTCTGCCATGATTTTCCCTTTTGTTCTGATTTTTCTCTCCCAACATGATTTATAAAGCAATGTATATTGAAAATAAATAAATTAAAAAATAAAATAAAATAAATACCTAGGGAGCTGTGCTAACTCCAGAATTGATTCAAATGCACAAAATAGAACCAGTGAGATTCATTCAATTACCATCATTAACTATTTACTGTCCTAATTCAACTGAATTCCTTCATATACTGATGAATAAAGAACAGTCTGGACTTATGATTTTGGTAGTATAAAGAACTTCTTGATAAGGAAATTCTGTCAGTGTATATTGGCTTATCTGTGCAGCTTACTTCACACTGAGAAATTAAATGATTTGATCAGTTTCAGGTCTTTTTGAGGGAATCAAGTTTAATGACTTGACCAGGGTCATACAACTAGTCACAATCTGAGGCTCATTTCGAACTCAAGTTCTCCTGACCACAGGACCAGTGAAAAGAATACTAGCCAGTCCTATTTACTATCTTATAATGATTTTTCCATTAAATCATATTTCCCTGTAATTGTTGATAGATGGAGTTCTCACACTGAAAAATACCCAAATGTAAAAATAATATATCCATTTCATATTTGCATCTATTACCAAAATCCCTAGTTTCCTAGTACTACATAAATTCTTTCTCATATGAGTTTAATGTTATTATATTCTTTGAAGTTTTAGTCACTTTTGAAATCTAAATAAATATAAAATCACTAAACTGGTGATATAAGGAAGCCCCCTCAACCAGTTATTGAGTCTAACTTCTTACCCCGAATCAAAATGGAAACTGAATCAGTGGAAAGATTAAAGTGGAACTGATTCTCAGTTTCTTTTTTTTCCCTCCCTTTCTTGGTCCTTGTTGCTTGGAAACCTATGCTTTAATATAAATAAAATCTCTGAAAGAAACAGGTGAGAAAGACATACAAAGATGATAAAGAAAGGCAGAGATGAAAGTATGGTTAGTTGGAGGAAAGACTGAAGAGAACAAATGCCTTAATGTATTATTGAGGTATCTGTTCCTAAAACATCCAGTCCAGATTGAAGAATTAAGAATCTTAACAAGACAAAAATATAAAAAAAAAACCATAACAATAAAAAAGGCATATATTTAATATAATACAGAGAATATATAGAGCACATTGTTTATCAAAGCACCTTCCCATCTATTTCTTAAGAAATTTGAGGAGCCCTGGAGTGCTACCGCAATGCACATTTTACTCACAGAGATCCTTCTATACAGAGATACTGAGGGAACTACCCAAACATGTACAGTCAATAGCAGAAAAGAGATTAGGATATTGATCTAATCTCCAAAGCCAGTGATTTTTTCATTAAACTTTGTTGCTTTTGATTAAGGAAACCATTCCTATTTGGATTGAGTTCTATGAGATATTATAACTTTTTAAGAAATAATATTGAGAGAATCTGTTATTATATTACCAAGAAATTGATAATTTCAGGATTCTATTGTGACAATTTGCTATTCTTTTCTAATCTGTATTTATGTGGGAAAGAGGGAATGGGGGGGGGGAGTGTTATGTGACCTAGTAGATAGAATGCCAACATTAGATTCAGGAAGACTTTGGCATAAGGCCTGCCTTTCACTCATCTTGGTTGTATGATTAGGCAAATCATTTAAACTCTCAGAACCTCAGAAGCTCTTAACAGTTCAAGGTACAGAACAGTTGCATATCTGCAGTAGTAACATTTCATTGTTTCTGAGTATCCCTTACATCAGAAATAAAAAAACCACATGTTGATCTGCAACATTCTCCAATGAAACCTCAATTAGGCTGAAATATATTTGAGAACTATTTAACTAAATAATAAAAGTATGATGGAATAAGTTAAAAAGTGGCCCTCAATGATCCTTATGTACAATTTTGGGCCCCTCAATTCTATTTGAGTTTGATACAAATGACCTTTAAAATCACAGGTGTGTGTGTGTGTGTGTGTGTGTGTGTGTGTGTGTGTGTATGTATATGGAATAGAATACGAATCTTCAGTTTCCAAAGTCTTCTAATAATGTAAGCATCAAACTTTAAGGTAATACATGCACATACACTATTAGATATATATGTATGTATGGGGGAGATGTATGTATATATATATAGATATAGATATAGATATATATAGATATACACACACACAACATACATGTGTATACATATATATGTTCTGACATGGGATAGATAAAAACACTGAGACACTGTTTTACTTAATACCTAGTATATTTGACAGTTTTCTTTAACATGGAATACTCTGCAGTGTAAGCAAAGGAGTCTTTTAGAATTGATGACACTTAAAATGTGCTGATACAACAATGTATACTGTTTTTTTCTTTTTTAAGATCTAGAAAATTTCCCTGGATTTTTCTGATAGCTCATAATTTGACTGAGACTGAAAGAAACCTTGATGATTGCATGAACAATTTACTTGATGTTCTTATACTCTGGCAATGATTGCATATAGTATAAGATTCAGAGGCATTACCCAAGAAAAGCAAAGTTCAATGATCTCATATCTCAAATCATAGTTTGATTGACTTTTCTAATTAAGGGTCATATTATGCCTGCTGAATCACATTATTGACTGTCATCTTCCTTATCTTCCAAGTCATATCTTCTAGGAATTCATTAATATTTCCCTATTCTTTGATTTGTCAGAATATAGATCCTTTTGATTTCTTTAAGTCAATCTGAGGCTCAGATTCATGTATGAACTGCCATGTCACAGACTTTTTCCAAAATCCATTTTCCCTAATCAAAACAATTCTGGATTGATTCATATTTGCAACATTTATAATTATTGATTCAATCATAATTTTTCAAAATTTTCATCATTGGCCTTCTTCACATTAAACTAAGAAGAGCCATCACAATTAAATAATACTCATGACCAGGATAGACACCAGAGCCAGGAATTGTTAGCACAGTACTTCCTCCTGGAATTCATCTCCTCATTGAAGTATTTATAATAATGCTTGCTGGACAAGAAGTCAAGTTTAAAAAAAAAAAACATCTCTACAGCTGTCATGTCAGACATTATCGAGAGTGGAACAGTTAGGGAATAGCCTTCCTCTCCTGCAAATATTGCATTCAATTTCTAGTCTTACAGTCATAACATTCAAAAGGATGTGAATTTGAAAGGAAAAGTACTTGTACAAAAAGCACTGAGTTAGGAGAACAATCATTGCATCTTTTCTGTTTATCATACGAGACTTTTAGGGGACCAAGTTGAAATTGAAAGTTATCAACTCCAACAAAAAATATAAGATATTCAATGCATTCTCCTTCTCCATGTTCTCTGAGAAATAAAACAGAGCTAATTCACAAAAGAAAATATCAGCCAGGTAAATGGTTCTATTGTTTATCACTTAAATCTGATTGCAAAATATGACAATTTTGCAAAAATCCACTCAAGTACTCTTGTTAAAATTGTATTAGTCTGGATTATGACATTATAAAAAAGTTGGGATCTACATGTCCATTCTTCCTACATATATGTTTACTGCTTCATTATTTATCATTATTTCTATAAGAAGCAACATTTTCCAACATTACCTAGTAAAAATAATAACACGTGGTTCCAAATTTTCACATAGCAAGTTTGTCACTCTGGGAAAGTTGCTTTCCCTATCCTAATCCCATTCCCTCATCTGCAAAATGATGGAGCTGAACTAGGTGATCTCCAAAGTCTCTAAAAATTTTCTAATTTGTTAACAACATATTTCAAATTGTGATCAGAAAAATAAAAAAAAACTATTTCCCTTTGACTTAAAAATAAAACAGTTCATTATTTTCTGTTGCAAAACTTAATCATCTACTTTATTAATTTATTCTTTAACCCCATTCTCCATAATAATGGAACAAAACCAAAAAAAGAAATAAATCATGTCTAATTCCATCATTTGAAATAAATGACCTCATCTCTTAATTTACTGGGAAAAATCTGACCATTAAATGAGAACTCCTTCACTGTTCTGGTTATACTTCAAAATTTATCTGTATATTCAATTTGAGAAGCATTTACATACTTATTTTATTATTTTACTTATTTACATATTTATTTAATTTATTGTCAGTGAGGATATCCAGATTAAAGGAAATGGCACTTTGCATTGAAGCTTATTCTAGTGAAAGAGAGATCTAGAAAAAATACCCTAGGACTCTCTGAAGACTGAAAAAATACTTTAACTGAGTGTGGGGGCAATAGAAAAGTCTGAGAAAGCTTTATGGAAGATGGAGTATTAGATATGTCTTAGATAAGGACTCTGAAAGACCTGGATGATGAGATAGGCATATAGGATTACCTCCATGAAAGTATGATAGAGAATAAGCCAAGTAGGAATATCAGTAAATGCTTAATAACTAGCTTTCTGGAGAAAAAAATACAGTCTAATTCATATTAATAATATTTTATTCATTAATTTCTGGTCTAAATAAATAACAGTACAAGAATGTATGACTTGATTTGTAGTGTTTGCTAACTTCTAAAGTATAAGTGTTCAGATTGAAAATTTAACAACCAGCTTTTAATAGCAAGCCCTGGTGCCAAATGTATGGATCAATAAATACAAAAAAAGAGTCTATATGCTGCATTGCATGTTGGACTTCAAGACAGGACATTTAAGCAATACAGCTCTCTGATACTTCCAGGAATAAATAAGTTCTTCTCTTCTGAAACCAACTAATAGACACAGGGTAAATTGAGTGTTATCTCAAAGATAGGGGAATAAGTTTTAGCAAGATCTGGAAAGGCTTCTAACAGAAAGTGATACTATAAATGAGTCTTTGGAAAGAAAAGAGGAAAGCCAAGATGCAGAAAATGAGGAAAACTTTTAGGCATGAGAGAAAGCTAGAGGAAAGGCATTGAGTTAGGAAAAGTGCTTTGTGCTAAAAAAAAAAAAAATGCACACACACACAAAAAAAACAAGAACATCTTAGTCACTGGATCACAGAATGAGTATGTGAGGAGTGACAAGGCCAAATCTGTGCTTAAGAAAAATCAGTTGCCTGATTGAATATAAGAGAAACTGATATGGGGAGAGACTTGAGGCAAAGAAACCAATCAGCAAGCTATTCCAATAGTCAAAGCATGAAACTATGAGGGTGTTTACCAGCATGGTGCCGTCATGGAACCTAAGGGAAAATATTTCAATCATGCTAAAAAGATTGAAATAACATGACAACTGATTGCATATGGAGAGTGAAGGAGAGAAGCCAGGAATGATACCTGGGTTTTGAACATTATTAGCTAAAAAGATGTTTATATGCTTAATTAGATTAAGAAATTAAGGCAAAAGGGAAGGGTAAGAAAAGGACAAATAAATGAGAATGAATACAGGATCCAGATGTAGATCTAGAGGTAATGATGAAAAATATATGCTACCAGATGTGCTAAAATTAATATTTCAAAAGTTTTATTAATGTATTTTTCTTTTCTTTTTCTTTTTTTATTTTCAGATCATATGCATGAAAAAATTTTTCAACATTGACCTTTGCAAAACCTTATGTTCCAAATTTTTCCTTTCCTTCTCCCATTCTCTCCTCTAGACAGCAAGCAATCCAATATATGTTAAACATGTGCAATTCTTCTATACATATTTCAACAATTATTGTTTTATTTTATTTTATTTTAAATCAGCAATTACTATACACTTCTCTCTTCTTCCATCTCCTACTAAATCAGTCTTCTTTTTAACAAAGGAGTGGGGACAGTTGAGTTAATCCAACTGATCTACCAGTTAGAATTTGCAATATTGCATAGATGTTATTTGCCTTCTCCTCAAAGGAAGGGAGATAAATCAATCAAATAACCAATAAATATTATTTAAGCACTTCTTATATACAGTAACTATATTAACAGATAGGGATACAAATAAAATGCAGAAGCTTTTTAAGGGCTTTCTACCTTTAAGAAACTTGTATCACACAAAGATGCATCTTTGATATAATTAGACACAAACTATATATATATATATATATATATATATATATAGTACATGGAAGTTAACATTAACATGAAAGGCACTAAATACTGGAAAGACTACAAAATACTCCTGCAGAAAATGGTATTTTAGCTGATCTTATAGGTAGTTAGAAATTTGAAGAGGAGGAAGTAAGAAACAAGATATTTGAATATCAGGAAGAAGCCACAGAGATGAGAAAAAAAGTAGGGAAGTAACAGCAAATAGACTGGTAATTTGGATTTCTTAATAAGAATCCTGGGGCAATAGAAAGTGGTCACATTGGAAAGATTTTAAAGAGTTGATTTTGACTTAGGGGTGAAAGGAAGTCATGGTACTTTACTGTTTCTGTAGGCAGAATGTTGGGGGAGATATACTGTCAGACCGATTCTTTAAGAAACTCATTTTGGCAGCTATGTGGAAGATGGATGCAAAAGAGGAGAAAATTGAAATCAGGAAATCCAATTAGAAAGCTACTTCAATAATCTCTTCCTGATGCCATGAGACAACTAGAGTAGGAGCTATCTGAAAGGAGGGAAGGGGATTAAAGAAAAGATATTCTACAGAACTAGAAATCAATCAATCAACAAGAATTTATTGCAAATTAAATTGGCAAAGTTGACAAAATAGAAAATGAAAAATGTTGGAGGGAGTGCAGGAAAATCAGTATCTTGATGTATTGTTATTTAAACTATGATTTAGTCCAGCCATTCTAGAAATCAATTTGGAATTAGCTCCAAAGTTACCAAACAGAATATACCTGTTGGCCAAGGTATACTGATACTTGGCTTGTTCCCCAAAGGGATCAAAGAAATAGTAAAACCAAAAGAGTCTTATTTGTAGAAGAACATAGCAGAAATATAAACTGAGAAAGTGTTTATATATTGGGAAATAGCTGAATAAATAATGGAATACGAATGTAACTTTCTCCTTTCTTTCCTCTCTCCCTCCCTTCATTATTTCCTCCCTTTTTCTCCCTCCCTCATTCTCCCTCCCTCCATCCCTTCTTTTGTTCTCTTCCTCCCTTCCTTCTCTTTTCCTTTCCTTTCTTTCTCCCTTCCTTTGTTCTTTCCTTCCTTCATTCATTGATTCCTTCCTTCTTTCCCCCTTTTTAAATCCTTATGATCCGGTGGATGGAGGAAAGTAAGAGGGGAAAAATATATAAATGTTTGATAACTGATAAAAGCTCTTTATCTCCTGCTGTGCCTACTCCTTGAGAGAAGTGGAAGAATTAAATAAGATAGTAGGGAATAGGATTTCCTTCTCCTGCTCTGCAGGTTTGACTTCTATCTCCTGTGGTGCCCTTTCCTATGTAATCTCAAGCCTTCAAAGGGAAAAGGAGTAGTGAAGTGAAGCCTCTCATCTGACCAGCTGACTTTGTGCCTCCTATCTTCTCTCTAGTCTGATCTCTGCTCTAATTTGCATTTTCTTCCCTGCCTGGTTTCAAATCCAGGGAACAAGATACCACCCGGGATAAGCTCATCATTTCTAAACTCACTACTTTGCTGCTAATTCAAGTCTTTATTGACCACACTTCCCCACCCATTTGGTACTGATGTTATTTAAATGTTGCTTGCCTAAGATATTTTGTTTGTTATTTTTATTTGTTTGTTGTCTGACTCTTCATGAATCCCCTTTGAGGTTTTCTTATTTGGTGATGTTACTGAAGTGGTTTGCCCTTTCCTTTTCCAGCTCATTTTACAGATGAGAAACAATGCAACAGGGATAAATGACTTGCCCACGGCATCACAAAACAAGTAAGTGTCTGAAGTCAGATTTTGAACTCATGAAGATGAGTCTTCCTAATTCCAAGACCAGTATTCTATCCACTGTATCACCTAACTACCCCTTGACTCAGAGAATTTTACTTCAATTTCTAAATCTGCCATAGGCTGCTTATATGTTGGGCAAGCCATTATAGACTGTGGGTCTTAATGGTTTAGATCACATCCCTAAATCTTTTGATATATACTCCTATAAATCATGACTAAGAGCAATTTCCAGCTTTTTTCTTCCTTTTTATTAATGCTCAAATGGAATTGTTTTTATCTCTACTATATCTGTCTTCCATGTAAAACTTTGTGACATTTTCTTGAAATCTTTATTTTCTGTGCTAGTGGTATAAAATAATATATTTGTTTGATAATATCATTTCTTTGCCCATCCGCTGATCTCTACCTAAATGATTTCTTCACATGGGCATATCATCCCAATGTGCCCTTTCATATATTCTATTCTTTTTGAATGAAATAGACTTTTCTAGAGATCTCTTCTAGTCATAAATCCTATCAGACCAACCAAGTAAATGTTCCCTTTACCTCTTTAGTTATATTCTATTTCTAGTCAAGAATTGATTGTTCCTGTGGTTTCAGCCTTGGCTTGTTATCTGTCTCACTTGACTTTACCATAGTCTTCTGTTCAAAGACTAAGATGATAAATCCTTTTGAGGGCTTTATCTCTGTTTCTTGGAGAACTTTACTTCCTCCTTTTATTATTTAAATATAATTGTTTCCAACACTATCTTACCTTTCCTGTATTATCTTTTGATATTTCTTTTTTTTTTGTTAATTTCCATGACATAAAAAATTATCTAAAGTGTCAGAATTTAAATAAATATTCAAGAAATCTTTATCAAACATTTAAAATGTGCAATAATATATAGTTGGTACTGGAGAAACAAGGACAACATATGAACCAATCCTTGATTTTTAGGAGCTTACCTTTTACTGAAAACCTAAAATGAAGAGTATAAATACTTCTATCATCCTCTGATAAGTCTCCTCTTCAATAACAAAAAAACTTATTTTATATAGTACGTTTACATTTATTTATAATTTTTCTTGTAATAACCTTAGGAGAAAGGTAGTGTAAGTATTATCATTCCCATTTTAAAGTTGAAAATACTGAGTCTCAGTTGGATTAAATGACTTGCCCATGATAGTAGTATCTCAGATGAGCAAAGGTTTCTCATTCTTGACTATATAGCACTCTTTCTACTCTATCATATTGTTGCAAATAACATGTGATTTTTTTTTTTTTTAGCACATAAAAGCTGGCATTATTGGAGTTATAAGGATGGTGATCTGACTGGGGTCTAAAACCATAGCTTTACCTTATAAAATCTCTACATTTCAATAGTCTATTCTTGTGTCTCCTTTTTACTTGTTGAGTGTGCACTTTCCTTCTCTATCTTAAAGGACTTGATGCCAGGAGAAAATGTGCTCGCTTCTCCCTTGCAGTGTGGAAATCCTTAATGATTGTTTTTATCTGAGTTTCTTCCTTTGTCTGAGTCTTACTCTGGATATTCAGTTAAAGTCAACAAAAATTATTAATGTTTAGAAAAAAATGTAAGCTCCTTGAAAGAAGAGATCATCTATGCATTATCTTTGTATCATTAATGCTTAACATAATGCAAGGTCCATAATGTACACTCAATAAAAACTATTGAATTGAATTGATTTAAATTGAATGAGCTTTAATTATTAAGTATTAACTAAGTGCAAATCACCAGCTTGGGTGGTTGAGATCCAAGGACAGTACAAATCACTTTCCCTTTAAGAAGTTGACATTCTCTTTGAATCAGATCAAGGGATAAAGGATAAGACTTAAGTTAATCAGATTCCTTAAGTGGACAATGGCATCCTAATTGACTGTGTAACAGAGGACTGAAACTGGTGTGTGCCCCTGTCCTTGTCCTTTTCAGCTGCAATAAAGGAATTGTTTTGGTCACTTGCTTTTTAAAGTTTTCAAATGTTCTTGAGAATTCTCAGTGTCTCTTTTTTTCCACATAGAATTTACCTCTAGTACAAATTTCTTTCTATAATGAATTCTTGTCAGCCATTCATTTTTATAGACTTTTTTAATATGGAAACATACTGCAAAGGTGTTTTATTTTGTTCTCTATAAATCACAATGGTGAGCTGATGTCTTTTTTTCTAGACATTTTATCTATTCTCATACATTTCCCATTGTCATTAAATCAAGAAAATGTTTACACCTTTTGATGGAAATAAAGCACAAGAAGACAATACTTTTGTGTATGCTAAGGTAGGCTGACTAAATGAATCATTAAGAAATGGCCTTGAAAACACATTGAAGCAGCAACCAAATACTAGTTGAAGATAAAGTTAGAATATACATATGTAGATTATGCAAATAGAACTCCATTGCTGAAATCATATTGTTTGGAGTCATAAAAGGTTAAATACTATTTGTTAAATTTTTTTGAAACTCAATTTCAATGTTCTGTTGAAAGTTTCCACTCACTCTAAATTCTCATGGTTTCAAAATCTCAGCAACTGAGAAATACGTAGGTAGGACATACAAGACTACTATAAACCAGCTGTCAACAAAACTGCTGGGTCAGTGAGAGTTTGACTTCAACTACTTGTACTTTCTTTTTAATACCCCTATTTTTATTTGTGACACTTTCCTATTTCAGGGACTCGATCCTTTCATGTTAATCTTATGTTGCTATGACTCACCCTGATGGTCTCAACTCTTGAGGTAATGTCTAATGCTTCAGAACTACTTGAACCCCCCTCATAATCATGTTTCAGTCAGTGGAAGGATAAATGATCAGGTATTTTCAGAAAAGTAAATAGAATCCAGAGAGGTTGACTGGAAGTATTATAGTAGCCTAATTATATGACATTTTAGACAATTCCATCAGATTGTAATTTAGTTAATAACATTTCTCACTTGAGACCCAAATAAAAGTAAAGTATTTTTAAGTCATAAATATTTCCTAATGATCCATACTAGATATCTTATAGGTCAATGCTTAGCAGGATATCTGGCACATATTAAGTATTTAATGAATGTTTTTTGATTGATTGATTAGAGAAAGATATGAATATGTGTACTAGGAGATATATTGGCATGGTACCTGAATCTTCATCAGTTGGGAAATTCATAGATAGCACTCCATATTAAGCTGGAATTTAAGAGCTGAAATGCAAGTGTAAAATTTTTTTACCTTAAAAAGCATGGCTCAGCACAAATTAGCATGAATAATAGGATTTGTAATAGGAATTGAACATTACTGCATGGGCAAAAGTCAAGGCTTGATACTATCTTCTTGTTAATATTTTATGGATACCAGAAAACATTCAAGATTTCCAGCAGAAGAACCATATATTATTAGTACTTTCTTTTTAAAATAGTCCTATAGATAAAAAATTGGGCACAATATGCAATAACAATAATTAAAAAAAAAAAGCCCTCCAAATAGCAACTGTCTCATAGTTCACTTGGGCTTTCAAGATTCTGTACTAATGATATTTCCTGGACTAGCATATGGATAGTCAGAGAGCTATCTATCTAAGCAAAAGTATTTGGATATTTGAACTCAGGAAATAGATACAAATCTAGAAAATAAATGCAGATCTATAGAAAAATACTACAATCAAATATTCTCTTTATTTCTTGTCATTTGCTGCATTTATAAAAAGCCACAAGAGTAATTTAGCATCCCTTTCATTCTGGATTATCTTTCAAAAGACTAAGATGGAAGAATATCTACTTATATGATTTCGTATATCAAATAACTATAAAATCTCAATGTTTCCTAGTTAATTGTAAAAATTAGAAGGCTTTTTGGTTCAAATAATTTATTCAAGGTGAGTATGTAAATAATGCTGCCTTGGTGTTAAATTAAAGAATAATTTAGAATGTTTAGAGAGTTGTGAAAAAGATAATTTTTTTTTTGGATTTTTCTAAATTAGTATTAGTTACGCAGTTCAATTTTTCCCCTTGGATCTGTGATTTCTTATTTTTACATAAATATCTTAATAAGTTAAGATCTTATAGAATTGAAAACAGAAAGTGTTTACTCTGTTTGAACTGGTCATATAAATCTTATTTAGTGCCTTTTAGATATGGATTCATGTTTTAATTGATGTGTAAAAATTAATTATATCTGTTGATTTGGAATCATATGTTTTAGAACTGAAAGGCACATTTCAGATTCTTTAGTTTAACTAATTTTACATATGAAGTCAAAGGAATTCATTGAGATAATGTTATTTCCAAAAGGTCATAAAAGAATGACTATATTTGAACACAAGTGTTCTGTTTACAAATCCATTTCTTCTTCTAACACAAGAGGACTTGTCTGATCATCTGGATGTTAGTGTGAGATTATATCCCATTTTCTTTGTATATATGTGAGTTTGTGTGTGTGTGCCTGCATGTGCATATTTAAACATATCTATATGTATGTATATATACATACATACATACATATATACATAAAATATATTGTTATAGTTATTAACAAGTTATTTGCTCTATTAGAATGTATACTCTCTGAAAGCAGAGGCCATGTTTTTGTTGTTCTTTGTATCTTTACCACTAAACACACTGTGAGGCATATGCGAAGTGCTTAATAAATGTTTTTTAATTGATTAATACTATTTCTATCATTCTTGTGACACTACTTCTGATAAACATAGAGATTCCCATATTAGCATCAAGCCAATTAACTATGTTTGATAATCCTTTATAAAAACTAAATAAAGTTATGTAACTTTTATTACACACAGGCAATTTTTAATTTAGGGATCAAGAAGAAGGCTCAAGTACAGAGGGAAATAATTATCACTTGAAAAAAACAGAAATTCAAATAGATCTTGGTAAAGCATAAAGAAAATTGACTCAAGTCTGGAAACCTGGATTCAAATTCTTCTTAATTCTTACTACCCATGTGACCTTTGGCAAGGTAATGAATGAAAACTAATGAAACTCATTAAGTCTCAGTTTCCTCAGATATAAAATAAGAGTCTTAGATCAAATTTCCTCTGAGGTCTGTTTCAGGTCCAGGTCAATGATTCTTTGATCTTATGATGTCTAGGAAAAATAGTATGTACAGAGTCATATTTAATATGAGTATTTTTCCTTCCAGGTTGTTGAAAATGGAGAGCAATTCTTCCCTATTACCTAGTTCATATCAGCTTCTAGAACACCCATCTATTCTTTTGGTAAAATGTTGTCTAAATTGTCCCACACAGCACCTCTGATGTGCCTTGATGAGGAAGAGGACAAATGCTGTATAGAAAATTTCAGAATATCACTGTGTATTTGGTAGAAAGGGAAAAAAAGAAAAGAAAGATTGCCAAAGTGAAGAGGGAATGGTTTATAAATAATCAAAGAGGGAATGGGAGTGATGGGGGTATAACAACATTTCAGTGAAAATAAAAGTTACGTAGTAACCCATTTCCCATGCCACCTTTATAAATCATTCCCTCTAAGACTTTGTCACAGAGGTAACAAATCAACAAAAGGATGTTTGAACCATGGGCCTCTGACTCCACAAACAGTGCTCTTTCCATCATGCCAATTGCAATAAATAATCATCTATCTAAGGCTATTTGTTGTCCTTTACTAAGCATAGCATACCTTTGCCATGTCTCATCAAGAGAATGAAAGCTACTGAGTTTTGAGGTAAGAGGCAAGAAAATGACAAGAGACTTTGCTTTTCAGTCCTTCAGTAGGCCTAAATTATTATCCCTTCCAATTAATTTATATTTTAAAAATAATAGATTTTATTTTCAAAATATATACAGATAGTTTTCAATATCCTTGTAAAATATTGTGTTCCAAATTTTTCTCCCTCCCTTCCCCTACTCTCTAACCTAGATAGCAAGCAATCCAATATATGTTAAACATGTATAATTCTTCTATACATATTTCCACATCTATCATGCTGCACAATAAAAATTAGCATAAAAAGGAAAAAAAGAAGGAAAAAAAAGAAGCAGCAAGCTAAGAATAACAAAAAAGGTGAAAAAAACCTGTTTTGATACACATTAAGTTCCCACATTTTTCTTTCTGGATGCAGATGGCTCTCTCTATCACAAGTGTATTGGAATTGTCCTGAATAACTTTACTATTGAAAACAGCCATATCCATCAGAACTAATTATCACATAATCTTGTTGTTGCTGCGCACATTGTTCTCATGATTCTACTTACTTCACTTTGTATCAGTTTGTGTAAGTCTCTCCAGACTTTTCTGAAATCATCCTGTTGATCAATTCTTAGACAACAATAATTTTCCATGAAATACATATACTATAATGTAATCAGCCATTCTCCAAATGGTGAACATCAACTCAGTTTCCAGTTCCTTACCATTACAAAAAGAGTGGGTACAAACGTTTTTGCACATGTGGGTCTTTTTTCCTTTTTTATAATCTCTTTGGGATACAAGCCCAGTAGAGACACTATTGGATCACAGATTTAATAGTCTTATGAGAACAGGATCAAATTGCTCTCCAGAATGATTAGATCAATTCACAATTTCACCAAAAAAGTATTAGTTCCTAGTTTTCTCACATCTCCTCCAATATTTATCATTATTTTTTCCTGTCATCTTAGCCACTCTGAAAGATGGATAGTGGTTCCTCAGAGATAAATTTTAATTTGCATTTCTCTGATCAATTGTGATTTAGGCTATTTTTCCACAGAACTAGAAATGGTTTTAATTTCTTCATCTGGAAATAGTCTGTTTATATCCTTTGATCATTTGTCAATTGAGATATAAAACTTCCCTTAAGAACTGCTTTGGAAGCATCCCATAAATTTTGGTATGTTGTCTCATTGTCATTCTCTAGGATGAAATTATTAGTTGTGTCTATGATTATCCATTTATTCTTTAGAATTAGTTATTTAGTTTCCAATTAGTTTTTGGTCTGTTTTTCCCTGGACACTTACTACATGTAATTTTTATTACATCATGATCTGAAGAAGATGCATGATTACTATCTCTGCCTTTCTGAATTTGATTTTGAGGGTTTTATATCCTAATATATGCTTAATTTTTGTATAGGTTCCATGGAACACCAAGGGAAAAAAGTATATTCCCTTCAGTCTACATTCAATTTTCTCTAAAGGTCTATCATACATAACTTTTTCTAAAATTCTGTTTACCTCCTTGACTTATTTATTTTGTAGTTCAATTTATCTAGAACTGAGAGACCAAGGATGAAATCCCTTACTACTATAGTTTTTCTGTCTATTTCTTCTTGCAGATACCTTAACTTCTCCTCCAGGAAATTAGATGCTAGAACACCATACCACCATATATATATATATATACATATATATATATATATGTATATGTGTGTGTATATATATATATATAAACTATATGTTTGGTATTGATATTCATTAACTATCTACCCTTTAGCAAAATATAATTTCCTTCCTTATCTCTTTTAATTAGATCTATTTTTGGTTTTGCTTGATCTCAGATCATGATTGCAACTCCTGCTTTTTTGTTACTTCAGTAGAAATATAATAGATAATAGATTCTGTTCTACCCTCTTATTTTTACTCTGTATAGATTACTTTACTTTAAATATGTTTCTTGCAAACAACATATTGTAGAATTCTGGCTTTTAATCCAGTCTGCTAAACTAGGCATTGACCCACACGTAATACCATACAGCAAGATAAAGTCAAAATGAGTTCATGATCTAGGCATAAAGAAGAGATTATAAATAAATTAGAAGAACATAAGATAGTTTACCTCTCAGACCTGTGGAAGAGGAAGGAATTAATGACCAAAGAAGAACCAGAGATCATTATTGATCACAAAATAAAAACTTTTGATTATATCAAATTGAAAAGTTTTTGTACAAACAAAACTAATGCAGACATGATTAGAAGGGAAGCAATAAACTGGGAAAACATTTTTACAGTCAAAGGTTCTGATAAAGGTCTCATTTCCAAAATATATAAAGAATTGACTCTAATTTATAAGAAATCAAGCCATTCTCCAATTGATAAATGGTCAAAGGATATGAACAGACAATTCTCAGACAAAGAAATTGAAACTATTTCTAGCCTTATGAAAAGATGCTCCAAGTCATTATTAATCAGAGAAATGCAAATTAAGACAACTCTGAGATACCACTACACACCTGTCAGATTGGCTAGAATGACAGGGAAAGAGAATGTGGAATGTTGGAGGGGATGTGGGAAAACTGGGACACTGATACATTGTTGGTGGAATTGTGAATACATCTAGCCATTCTGGATAGCAATTTGGAACAATGCTCAAAAAGTTATCAAACTTTGGGTACCCTTTGATCCAGCAGTGTTACTACTGGGGTTATATTCCAAAGAGATTTTAAAGAAGGGAAAGGGACCTGAATGTGCAAGAATGTTTGTGGCAGCCCTCTTTGTAATGGCCAGAAACTGGAAACTGAGTGGTGGATGCCCATTAATTGGAGAACAGCTTAAAAAATTGTGGTATAGGAATATTATGGAATAATATTGTTCCGTAAGAAATGACCAGCAGGATGATTTCAGAAAGTCCTGGAGAGACTTACATGAACTGATGCTAAGTGAAATGAGCAGGACCAGAAGATCATTATATACTTCAACAACAAAACTATATGATTATCAATTCTGATGGGGATGGCCCTCTTCAATAATGAGGGCCAAATCAGTTCCAATAGAACAGTAATGAACTGAACCAGTGAAAGAACTCTGGGAGATGAGTATGAACTACTTACATAGAATTCCCAATCCCTCTATTTTTGTCCACCTGCATTTTTTATTTCCTTCACAGGCTAATTGTACAGTATTTAGAAGTCTGATTGTTTTTATACATCAAAATACCTATTTGGACATGTATACATATATTGTATTTAACTTATACTTTAACATATTTAACATGTATTGCTCAACCTACCATCTGGGGGAAAGGATGGGAGGAAGGAGGGGAAAAGTTCGAACAAAAGTTTTTGCAATTGTCAATGCTGAAAAATTACCCATGCATATATCTTGTAAATAAAAAAGCTATTTAAAAAATCTAGTCTGCTATCCACTTCTGTTTTATGGGAAAATTTAGCCCATTCTCTGTAATGGGCTGAGGCTTGATTTGATGCACTGAGGTACCAAGCATGTGAGGCTAAATAGTAATTGGACTATACTCTATTAATATACATGCTTGGATAAAGAATGGCCCCCGCCCACTCTCTGTACAAGTCCTGATGTGTTGTATAGGAAATGACAATTTTGGTGGGTGGAGGCAGAGAGACTGGAAGAGAGGCAGGAAGGGATTGGCCTGGGTTCTATGCTCATAGCTGCTGGTTGTGTGGCTGCTGGTCTAGCTATCTTCTTGACTCAGCTACACACATTGCTATTGCTCATTCTCTTCCACCTCCTATCTTTCTTCACTGAGAATAAAGATTGACAATTTACCCTTAACCTGAATTCCTGACTCAGGCTGATTTTAAAATACACAGTCTTCACATTTGGTGCCCAAGCGTGGGAACCAAGAACCTAACCTTCACTGAAGAATTCTTTGGTGACCAGGAACTTGGGTGAGTATTGTTAATAGACAGACAGGGAACTTATTTTCTTAAAAACTAAACAAGTAATCTTTTTTTGGCTGAAATGGGACAAATGCTAGCTAAAGACTCTCCATCCCTGCCCCCAACCCCTTCAACCCCACCCACAAGTGGCGCTATAGAAAGCATGCTTAAGGTGATAGAATGACAAGGGCTATTTACAACCTGGGAACAGGTAGCTAGACTTCTGGATACATTAAACCGCATCTCCCCTTGGTTCATAGAGAAGGAGTAGATCTCTCGAGATAACTGCTGCCTAGTTGGACAACAGATGTCTGCATGTTACAGTGATAACGGTCCTCATTCAATTTCCATGGAGGCATTATATTTATACAATATAATTCAGTTAGCACTAAGAAATCCTATTCCTAGAAGAAAAAGAAAAACTGCTTGGAGTAGCCAAATGGATATGCCTGATATTAAGGAGGAAGACAATGAAGAGATTAATGACCATATCCCCACAGGGCATGGAGACTTAAATGAGCAAGGGTGTGGTGACTTTCCACCTCAGGAGGCAGCTTCAGCCCCACCTCAGGAACAGGTGATTGAATCTCCTCCATCAATTCCACCCTCCAGAATGGAGGGAGGAGGGGCAGTAGGGGAGGATGGGGGGGGAGGGGGCAGTGACAGCACCAGCACTTCCCCCTCAGCGTCCAACTACTTCTATGACTAGATTGCAACAGGGTTTAATGAAGGCCAAAGAAAAAGGCAGAGATGTAGCAGAACTTCAAACCCATATTTCCCATAACACAACAGTTTAATTCATCAGGTCAAGAAAGTCGAAGATATGCTCCTTTTAACATAAAAATCCTCAAAGACCTGAAAGTGGCTTGCACTCTTTATGGGGCTATATCAGCTTATGTTAAGATGCTATTGCAGAATTTGGCTTTTGAAATCTTGACCCCTAATGACTGGAAATCTATAGCAAGGGTATGCCTAGGAACCTGGACAAAACTACTTGTGGCTTTCTGAATATAGTGAGCTCTGTAGGATACAAGCCAACAAAATAGACAAAATGCAGTTCATGCTGCGATCACCTATGACCTACTAACAGGTGTAGGTCCCTATGCAGATGTCACAGTACAGATTAATTATTCCATAGCAGCATATCAGCAAATTGCTGCTAATGCTATCAAAGCATGTGCTTCGATTCACAATTAAAATGACAAAGATGAGGCCTTCAAAAAATAACACAAGGGTCAAATGAACCCTTTGTTTACTTTGTGGGACGTTTACAGACTACTATCACAAGAACTAATGGGGAAAATGCATCAACAGATGTTTTAATAAGGCAACTTGCTAAGGAAAATGCTAATGAGGTGTGCAGAAGAATTATACTAGGACTGCACAAGGATGCTCCTTTAGAGGAGTTCATAAGACGCTGTGCCACAGTGGGCACAAATGGCCTTTAAGCCAGACTATATGACTTCCCAAGATCCCAACATGGAAGACAGGGTCCCTTCTGGCAAGGGACTTCCAGAGAGAATGTCAATGCTTTAGTGTGGTAAAGAGGGCATCTGAAAGCTCAATGTTGGTATAGAGGCAGAGTGAGAAACAGGGTGGAGAACAAGACCCAGTACCCATGTCCAAATGCAACAGAGGCTTCCATTGGGCCTCAGAATGTAGACAGGTTCAGGGAAATGGGATGAGGGGCCCAACCCCAGGGCCCCAGGCAAAAAACACTTGGGGCATGATGGCAGCCAATGGTGCACCCAGAGAGTACCTGGAAGTCCAATACCCCAATATGATCAATCAGCCAGGAAGCCCATATGATGGGAGAAAGGGATTATACAATCAGTCAGCCAGGAAGCAACCTGATGGGAGAAAGGGATTACAATTAGAGAGAATAGAGTTGTATGCAGCTGAGACAACTGAGATACACCTGGAGAGATGAAATCTGTTCCTCTCCCGCCTATGGATCCCTTTGCCTCCAGGCACAGTAGGCTTGACCATTTCACCTCCTGAGAGTACATACAAAACAGTGTCCATCCCACACACTGATGTGGGAAACTGGGGAATGTGTAGATAATATCCTAGTCACCAATGCAGGCAGACAATGTATGACTTATCACCGAGGAGAAATAGTAGCATCAGGTTTACTCATACAGAATCCTAATAAGCAACCCGGTGATAGTCACCCAGATTCTGATTCCAGATCACAAAATCCAGCAATTTACTGGACAGCAGCTGTAACAACTGGACCGACCAGCCTTCGATCTATATAAATGGCCTTCCATTGGAAGGATTGGTAGACACAGGTGCAGATCGTACAGTCATTAGAGGTGCCAACTGGCCCAGTCACTGGCCAAAGATTAAAGCAGACACCTACATGTCTGGCATAGGAGGATCAATAGCAGCTGAAATTAGTGCTGCCCCTATGAGATGGACTTTTGAAGGCAAAACAGAGTTTTTACTCCTTATAGTTGAAAACCCATCAATCTGTGGGGAAGAGACGTTTTACAGCAATTAGGGTTAAAAATGAGTACTTCGGTTTTTTAAGCAGGGCTGCTGTTGAAGGCCTGCCAACACTTTCACCTGTTCCTATCCAGTGGAAAACTGATAAACCAGTGTGGATAGAACAGTGGCCCTTAGGTAGTGATAAAATTCAGGTCTTATTAGATATAGTACAGGAGCAGCTTGACCAAGGACACTTAAAACCTTCTCTAAGTCCTTGGAATTCCCCAGTGTTTGTTGTGAAAAAGAAATCTGGAAAATGGAGGATGTTAACGGATTTAAGAAAAGTGAATGAACAGATGGAAACTATGGGAACTCTTCAGCCTGGACTTCCATCTCCTACTCAGTTGCCTAGAGAATGGCCTCTTTGGGTCATAGATATTAAGGATTGTTCCTATTCTATCCCTTTGGATAAGAAGGATATGAAAAGATTTGCCTTTTCAGTGCCCAGCGTTAACTTAGCCAAACCATATAAAAGATATGAATGGACAGTTTTGCCACAGGGAATGAAAAACAGCCCTACTATGTGTCAAATGTATGTTGCTGCTGCTGTTGCTCCAGTAAGAAAAGCATTCCCAAAAGTTATGCTATTACATTATATGGATGATATATTGGGATGTGCACCTGTGGGACAAATGTTAGAAGCATGTCTACAAACGACCATAGAAACACTAAGGAATTACAAATTATACATAGCACCAGAAAAAATTCAAAGACATGCTCCTTTTCAATATTTAGGATATGAAGTATACCCTAAGGTGCTTACAATACAAAAACTCTCCTTAAGAACAGAGAAACTAAACACATTGAATGATTTTCAGAAATTGATAGGAGATATCCAATGGATGCGACCAGTGTTAGGCTTGACTACCTATCAGTTAAAACAGTTATACAACATTTTAAGGGGAGACAGTGCTTTAAATTCACCATGCCAGCTTACAAAAGAAGGTCAAGAGGCTTTGAAAAAAGTTGAACTGGCTTTATCCAATGTAGTTAAAAGAGTCACTCAAAAACCCTTGGAAATATTAGTTTTTGCCACACAAGAGGCACCCATAGCAGTCCTTCATCAAGGAGACAGTGTGATAGAGTGGGTAAACCTCCCGGCACAACCAGAACAAAGCCTTACTCCCTACCCAGTGCTTGTGGCTAGAATTTTATTAAAGGCCACAAAGTGACCAGTACAATTATCTGGGACAAGACCTGACAAGATACACCTTTTATACCAATACACAAATTAATGTGTGTTGTGAGACCATCCCAGAGTGGCAAATTTTATTAGCCATGGCTCCAAATTTTATACATGGGTCTCCATTAAAGATAACCAGATTATTACATAATTAGTGATGGATTCTTAAAGAAAAAGTTTCTAAAGTTCCTCTTAAAGGACCAACTATCTTCACGGATGCATCCAAACATAATATTTGTGCTGTGTACTCTCATGATTTAACTATAAAGAGAGTAGTCAGAACTCCTTTTCAGTCCACTCAGCAGAATGAATTGTATGCGATCATTCTAGCTCTTACTTATTATCCAGGAGATATAAATATAATATCTGATTCGGCCTATTCAGTAGGTGTGGTACAAAGAATTGCCCCAGCCCAAATAAAATTTGCAGCCTCTAATATATATCAGCTCTTTAAGAAACTTCAAGAGCAAGTGAGAAAGCATCCAGATAAGATCTTTATATTTCATGTCCACTCTCATAGTGGACTTCCAGGTCCCATATTTGATGGCAATTCAAAGGCAGATAGACTTCTAACTATGTTGGTCAATACCCCTTTGTTCCAAGAAGCTCAGGCATCTCATTCTAAATATCATCAGGCTGCTCGAGCTTTACGTTTACAATTTGGAATAACAAGAGAGGAAGCTAGGAGCATAGTAAAAGCCTGTAAGGCTTGCCTTCCTTTCCATGCTCCTACACTGCCTCCAGGGAAGAACCCTCATGGTTTGAGACCCAGTGAAATCTGGCAAATGGATGTGACCCATTATAAATCTTTTGGTCGTCTGTCTTTCATCCATGTTGTGGTAGACACCTTTTCGGGATTCACTTTTGCAATGCCAGCATCAAAAGAGACAGCCTGAGTGGTCACTGAATTCCTCACACAAGCATTTGCCATTATGGGTGGTGCCACAAGCAATAAAAACAGACAATGTTCCTGCTTATACTTCAAAACATTTTGCACACTTTTGTGCACAGTATAAGATTTTACACACCACGGGCATACCTTTTAATCCTCAAGGACAGGCAATAGTGGAGAGGAGAAACAGATATTAAGACGCTCCTCCAAAAACAAAAGAAAGGGGGAGCCACAGGTAACCCTAGAGAACTTCTAAATCTAGCTCTTTATACTATTAACTTTTTGATTTTTGACAAAGATGCACTGGGTCCAGCAGACAGGTTTTATAACCCACCGGAAGGTCAGTGTCCAGTGCGAGCAGCTCCACTATCTTTAGATAATAGCCAGGTGATGTGGAGAGACCCAGAAAGTGGTGAATGGAAAGGACCAGATAGGTTAGCTGCTTTGTGGAGAGGGTTTTCTTGTATCTCTACAGGTGGAGAAGGAATCAGATGGGTGCCAACAAGCCATATTCGTATTGTCCATCGCAGAGAGACAGAGCAGACCCTTGAAACAAAGGAGAAGACCCAAGAAATATCGGGTGGTTCTGTTGGTGATTGTGCTCACCATTGAAAGAGTGTGGCAGTTATGGCGTTTGACTCATGGACATCAAAGATTGTTGGACTTCAAAACCCTCAGGAATCATTGGATTCTCTGAGACATGATAAGATTGTTGTAGGACTTGAAAACCCTCAGGAATCATTGGATTCTGGTACAGTAGGGTACCTTCATTTGCATTTATTTTCATTAATTCTAATGAAATTCTTGACCTTTTCTTCTTCCAGATGAACTTTATTATTTTTTTATAAGTAGTTTCTTAACAGTTTGATTGGTATGGCACTGAATAAGTAGATTAATTTAGGTAGAATTGTCATTTTTATTATATTACCTTGGGCTAACCATAAGTACTTAATATTCTTCAAATTGTTTAGATCTGCCTTTATTTGTGTAGAAAATATTTTGTGATTGTATTCATATAGTTACTGACATTGTCTTGGTAAGTAGACTCCCAAATATTTTTACATTATCTACAATTATTTTAAATTGAATTTCTCTTTGTATCACTTGTTTCTGGTCTTTGTTGGTAACATACAGAAATGTTAATGATTTATGTGGATTTTTTTTGTATCCTGCAACTTTGCTAAAGTTGTTAATTCTTTCCAGTAGTTTTTTTAGTTGACATTTTCTAAGTATATCTTCATATCATCTGCAAAGAGTGATAATTTGGTTTCATTAACTATTCTAATTCCTTTAATTTCCTTTTCTTCTCTTATTGCTAAAGCTAACATTTCTAATACAATATTCAATAGTAACAGTGATAGTGGGCAACCTTCTTTCATCCCTGATCTTACTGGAAATGGTTCTAGTTTATTCCATTATATATGATGCTTGCTGATGGTTTTAGATAAATGTTATTTATAAATTTAAGGAAAACTCCATTTATTACTGTGCTCTCTAGAAGTTTTTTTTTTTAAAACAGGAATGGATGGATGTTAGATTTTTTTTTTAAAAAATGGGAATGGGTGTAAAATGCTTTTTCTGCATCTATTGAGGTTATCATCTGATTTCTTCTAGTTTGCTTATTGATAAAGTCAATTATGCTAATTTTTTCCTAATATTGTACTAGCCTTCCAATCCTAATATAAATCCTATTGGTGAATAATTCTGATGACAACTTACTGGCATCTCTTTATTTTTATTTAATTTTTTTGCATCAATATTCATTAGGGAAATTGATCTAAAATTTTCTTTCTCTGATTTGATCCTAATTGATTTAATTATCAGCACCATATCTGTGTCATAAAAGGAATTTGATAGAACTCCTTCTTACCCTATTTTTCCAAATAGTTTGCACAATATAAACATTAATTATTCTTTAAAGTTTGGTAGAATTCATTTGTAAATCCATTTATCAGGTTCTGATAAAGTAAGTTTGAGATCTCTTGTTAGTATAGTTTTGCTGTCTATTTCTACTTGCAGCCCTCTTAACTTCTCCTCTAGAAACCTGAATGCTATACCCCTTGGTGTGTATATATTTAGTATTGATATTACTTCATTATTTATGATACTCTTTAGCAAGATGTAATTCTTTGCTTATATGTTTTAATTACATCTATCTTTGTTTTTACTTGATTTGAGATCACAATAACTACCCTTACTTTTTTTACATCACCTGAAGTATAATAGATTCTGCTCCAATCTTTTACCTTTACTCTGATATATACAGAGTGTGTATCACTGTATTATATCTCTGTATGTATCACTTTGTTTTAAATGTATATTTTGTAAACAACATATTCTAGGAGTCTGGTTTTTAATCTTATCTGCTGTCTGCTTCCATTTTATGGAAGAGTACATCCCAATCATATTTCCAGTTAAAATTACTAATTCTGTATTTCCTGCCATCTTATTTTCCCTGAGCTATACTTCACTTTTCACTTTTCTTTCACTCTTTCCTTTGTCACAAGTATTTTACTTCTGATTACCACCTCTCTCAATCTGCCCTTCCCTTTTACATCTCCTCCCCCTGTCTTACCCTTTTCCCCTTTGACTTCTGTTCTCTGTCACCTCCCTTTTTTCTTTTCACCTTTTTCTTCCTACTTCTCTATAAGATGAGATAAGTTTCCACAAGGTAAATATGTCTGATATTCTTTCTTTGAGCCAAATCCAATTAAAGTAAAGTTAACACTATGCCCATTTCTCTCCCTTCTTTCCCTCAAATGTAATAGGTCTTTTTTTTGACACTTTATGTAATGCAATTTACCCTATTTTACCTCCTCTTCCTTTTTTCAGTACAATCCCTTTTCCAATCCTAGTTTCTTTTTATATCATCACAGTAAAGTTAAATTATAAAGTTAATTATGCCTATACCTTCTAAATATACCACTAACAAATATACAGTTCTCAAGAGTTAGACACATCATCTTCCCATATAGGAAAGCTTTAAAAACATATTTTTCTTTACTTTTTTACCTTTTTATGCTTCTCTTGAGTTCTGTATTTGGTGGTCAAATTTTCTGATCACTTCTAGTCTTTTCATCAAAATTAAATGAAAATCCATTATTTCATTGAATATCCATTTCTTTTCCTGAAAGATTATGCTGAACTTTTCTGCATAGTTGATTCTTGTCTGAAGTCCAAGTTTCTTTGCTTTCCAGAGGATCATATCCAAGGCAGTTTTCCTTGATAATTTCTTAATGATATTTTCTAGGCTTTTTTTTTTTTTTTTTTATTTTGGTTTTCAGGTTGTTCAGTAATTCTCAGATTGTCTCTCCTGGATCTATTTTCCAGCTTGGTTGTTTTTCCAATGAAGTATTTTACATTTTCTACTTTTTTTTTCCATTTTTCTTTGTTTTGTTTGACTGATTCTTGATATCTTTGAGTGGAATATTTCCATTTTTCCAGTTCTAATGTTAGTGAATTATTCTCTTCAGTTAGTTTTTTATCTCCTTTTGCATTTAGCCAATTTAACTTTTAAGTGAGTTGTTTTATTTATTGGAATGTTTTCCCATTTCACAGATTCTGTTATTCAAGGAGCTGTTTACCTTTTCCATTTCACTAAAACTATTTTTTTAAAGAGTGATTTTCTTCAGACAAATTCTTGTGTTTCTTTTCCCAGAGCTCTCAATTCCTTTCCTTACTTTTTCTTCTTTCTTTTAATATACTTTTTGAATTCTTCCAAGAGGGTCTTGTCACATGAAGATCAACTTATAATTCCCTTTGAGGCTTCATCTGGAGATATTTTGCTTTTAGTGTACTCAGGGTTTGAGGTCTGTTCTTTCCTAGCTCCACAAAACTATCTATGGTCAGAGGTTTTTGTTTTTGCACTTTTTTTTTTTTTTTTGCTTTTTTGTTTATTTTTAAAGGTTGCAATCTGCTCTTAGGGCAAATGGGAGATTGTTCTAAGCTTCTATAGGAGCCACTGGCTTTGTGTTGCCCTGCCTTGGACCCTTTGCTGCTGACTTTCTTCTTGTGTTGAATAGGCATAGCCAAATTTCACTTGTTATGCTAGGGTTCAGTGGCTCACTATTTGCCTTCTATAATTGTGTTGGAGGTCTCACAACTAGTCTCACAGCTTCTGAACCAGGAAAGAGTAACACATATTGCTATATTTTGGATACAAGCCTCCCACTAGATTCCCCTCAAAGCATGTAAGTCTTTTGGTCATGTATTTCCCTGCACTGCACTGCTGCACCTGCACCTGTACTGGGCTGCAAATCCTTCTCCCTATCTGATTGAGACAGACCTTTCCTGAAATTCTTCCAAAATATCTTCTGCTGGAAATGTGTTACACTCCAAATATTTGTGGCTTCTGTTACTCTAAAACCCATTCAGAAACCAGGAAGAACTCAGACAAAGACCTGTCTAGTCTGTGCCATCTTTGCTCTGTCCCCCCAACTATTTTAACAATGGTTTTCTTCCAACTTCACTTAATGACATCAATGTACTTTCTTAGCTAGGTAGAAGCCTAGTGAATTTTAATAAGATTTTTTTCATTTTTCAGTTGTGCAATGATTCTGAGTACCAAAGCTTTGAGGACCTTTTGGTGTTCTTATATTTGTCCTGCTTGTGAAATTAAGTTAGAGAGCTAACTGGCAGTCAGTGTTTCATAATGATTTTCAAAGCTAGTTTTAAGATGAATAAATTATTATTGCATGTATCCAAGAAATAGATATAATTCAAAATATTTATGAACTTATGTGGGATTCTTTTGGTACTTTTGTTGCTGTTAAATTTTTACCAAAAAAAAAAAAAAAAAAAAAAAAAAAAGTTGTATTTTCTGGTGGGTTTATATGACAATTTAGTAGATCATTACTTTAAAAAAAAAGTCATCAAGCATAAAACTATACTTAAGAATTTCAGACTACTATTAAAAAAAAACAAATTGAATGAAATCAGAAGAGTTTTCTAGTAATACATTATCAGTAATAACCCTTAAATCTCCTTGGAAATTCAGCACTATGAGCAGTATAAGTACTACATAATACTGGAAACTATAGTTATTGTTAATGAAAAAGCAGAAAGGCCTTAATAAAAAGGCCTTTTAATTAATACTAATAATATAATATTATATTATTAATATATTAATGATATATATATATATAAAATTCCATTCCATTCCAAATTCTGTTAATTTTCATAATAGTAAATATATTAATAATATATTAATAAAAATAAAAGAAATAATAATATAGCAATATACGATATAATAAATAATAATAATAAACTCTAAAATAGTACGTTATTTTATAACCCAAAGAAAAAAATAAAGATAGCTCCTTTGAAAAATTCACTTTCAATAGATAATGATAAATGTTGGACAGGATGTGGAAAAATGATTGAATTGTTGGTGGAATTGTGAAATTATCCAACCATTCTGTAGAGCAATTTAGAACTATGTTCAAAGGACTTTAAAACTGTGTATATTATTTGACCCAGCAGTACTGGATCTGTAGCTCTGATTTTTCTTTCCCTACATGATTCATAAAACAATGTGTATTAAAAATAAATAAATTTTCTTAGAGAAAAAAAGAAAAAAAATATTTTCTGTTCATTCCCCACGATCCCTCCTACATTCTGTTTTGAGGCTTTGCTCACAAAAGAGATAAAGTTCAAGTTCAGAGAATAATAAACACACATATATGCATACCTGTATGTATATACATATATGTACAAACATACATGTGTAAGACAGTATAATAACAATTTACGTTTGTATAGCACATTGAATTTTAGAGTTCATGTTCATAGATTTATAGTTTGAGGAAACATTAGATTACTTCTAATGTAACTTCTTTGTTTTATAGATAATGAAACTAAGACCCAGAAAGGTTAAGTGATTTGCTCAGGTTATAAGTGGCAGAGCCACAGTGTGAACCAAATTATAGACTCAGATTAACACCTTGAAGAAAATTCTGATGCCCCCACAACACCCTACTCCCCTCTTATCCTCTTCTCCCTCTTTTGTTCCTTCCTTTCCCTTACCCCTCCTCTATTTTTCTGTCCCCTTTTCCTCCCTTCTTTTCTTTCTTCCTCTTCCCCATCTACTACTCTCTCCCTCCCTTCCCCTTCCTTTCTCCCTCTTCCTTCCCTACATCCCTTTTCCTTCTTCCTCCGTTGTGTCCCTCTTGCCCTTCCACTCTCTCCCACCCCACCACACATACACTTACTTTACTATTGAAAAAAGGAAGCCAAGGAGGTTAAGAATGAAGATGTCAAATCTAGTGCTCTTTTCACTCTATAATATTCTTTTCCCCCAGAATCGCCTATGAGTTGGCTAATATTGTTATTGTTATTCCTATCACAAACATAGGGGAAATGAAACTGGGGTAGGGGGATGGAGTTTTTCACATCAATAAAGCTAGAAATTACCTGAGCTAGAATTTTAAACCTAGAGCCCTTGGCCCTGAATCCAATGATTTTTTCACTATATCATAATGAGAGATGAACCACAATGACATAGGCCAAAAATAGATAAAAAAACAATATGGATGGGCTTCAATGATAGAATAAAGATATTGGATTTGATTCAGAAGAAAAATATGTATTTTGAATAGAGAAGTTTTCTAAGTTGTTTTCATTTAATTGCATGGTATGGATAATATAGATTGTTTGGTCTCTGACTCTTAGTTATATAAGTCTATGACTGATGAACTCAGTTAATAATAGAATTTGGAATGGGCAGGGCTGGGAGATGGAGAGACTAAGAAAAGAGTCTGCAAGAGATCAATTTCAATGTAAATGAGGAGAAAGGACAGACATAATTTCAGTCATTCATGATAAATATATAAATCCCTTCTTCTATAATGATCCATTTTTGAATTACACATACACACACACACACACACACACACCCCATCTCTTTTCTTTGCCTGCATCATCCAGACTACCAGACTATTCAGCCTTTGTGTCTTTCATCTCAGAAACATTCTTGACTGGTTTTATATGTCAATTCACAGCCATATAACAGTGTTAATGATTTACTCTTCTTTCCTCTCCCACTGTATATGAATATGTGATGTAAAATCTTCATTTAGGATGAAACTGAGAAAATACACTATTATCAGAATTCTCCTCCAAAAGACCCATTTCTAACAAAAAGAAATGCATGAGAAGTTAGTTTATCCCAATTTGTTTCAACAACCATGAAGGTTGCTGAAACTGGTGTTTTACAGTATTAGTCATACAGTGAAAATACAAAGGTCATCCACTACTAGTTCTCTTAATTTTTGTCTTGTCACTAAATCTGGATACTTAGGAAGAGAGAATAAGGCTTTGTGTAACTTTGCCTCATTTAAATCCAATTTCATCATGAGTCAAGACATCATCCTTTGGTGTCATTGGTCCTTTTCAAAAACAAAGGATGAACCACAAGAATAATCTATAACAAATACATAAAGTGAGGACTAGATCAAATTAGGTAGTTGCTCTTCAGAAGTATAAAAGGAAAAGCTGTATGGAGTCTTTAACCTCCCCCCCACCCCATCCTGTTTTTGCATAGTTACTTTGGGGCACTTGGAGCTCTCCAGAGAATTTAGACTCTCATATCCCTCCTAATTTAGTGTGTTATCTGCTGTGATGTTTTTAGCTATCAACAAACTATGCTGACCATATTCTGGTCAGCATTGTTATTTTTTTCCCACTTTAGCCTGGACTCTGTAGGCTTTGATAGATGAATTTTCACATTATCTTGCTGGGAAACAGATTTCTATTTCACTTTTTAGAAATTTTCAAGCTCCCCTATCTCATTATAGTCTTACTTTCCTTCTTCCTCTCTTCTTAGACCTTCAGCCCCCTTCATTCAATTTGCGCTGCTTAATAATTTTGAATAACCCATGTATCTTTTTACAATAATAAGGGACTCTTTGTGACTATGATAAATCTTTTTGTGACTTTTTCACATTCTGAACTGCTCTCTCAAAACTTAGTGCTTCATAATTTTATCTAAACATTTCTTCAAGGGTCTTTAGCCCTCTGATATTATTAATTTGTACATCTTGGTAAGATAAAAAGCAAACTAACTTTAGGAAGAGGAACAAGAACCCAAAATTCTGTCTCTGGGAATTATTTTTTCTATCTTAAATTGCTGCCTGCTGAGCCCCAAGAATCTCAGGAATCTGGTCTCATCAGTGTTTTTTAAATGATGGCAAAACTACGGGTAAACAGGGGATTAGCCAAAATGATAAAGTAGGAACAAGCCCATGGATATATCATTTCCTGGCCAAATAAAAAATAAAGCAATTGAAAGCAGCACAGTGATTGGTCTTATGGCTGAATATTAACACTTCTGGATATTTCAATCTCTTCCTATTGCTACAATAGAAATAATATGAAATTAGTTCTTCATGCATTAATTTAATATGAATTAAAGTTCTTCATGCAACTTATGTGATTCATGTTAAGTCAATCTATTTTGATGGATTCTATTTCATAAAATGAAAGATGTATTTCCCTTGGCTCTAAGATTCCCTTGGATTTAACAGATTATGAAACCATAGGAGAATTAAAAAAAAAAAAAAAGTCATTGCTTACCTAGAGGTGAAGTGGAGCTTTGGACCTGCAGCTTGGTGAGATTGTACTATATTGGAATTGTAAATCAAATCCCTTTGTTCTCCTCAAAGTATGAAATGGGGGGGGGGACTGTGGTTATTTCCTTATGTGTTAGGAAGAATATTTGTATGTTTATACTTGTTATACTTTTGAGGCAAATATTTCTTAGAAATGTTAAATTGATTAAGTGTTTAAATTGCAACAAGGAACAGGAGGTCCCATACAACTGAAAAATCATCACCTGTGAGGGTCAAAGCCCATAGCAGAGAGCCAATATGTCTTCAAATCCTTTCCATGAATGAGATGAGGTTAGAGAAAGATGAAATGTTATATACTTAATTTCCAGGCAGTGGTGACAAGGAAAAAAAAAAAAAAGACTGTTAAAAAGAGAAGTATTTCTCCCTAACCAATATATTTCTGTTTAATTCTCACATTTATAGGGTCATTTGCCTAAATGATTTCAATCATTTTCTGTCACATCTGTTGCTTTCTGAGACAAATTTGGGGCCTTTTGGCAAATATGATGGAGTAGTTCATGATGTTCTTCTCTAATTCATTTTCAGATGAGGAAGTGATGTAAACAGAGCAAAGTAACTTGTCCAGGGTTACACACAGCTTCAGAGGTTATATTTGAATCCATTAAATGTGTCTTCCTAATTCCAATTTCAGGGTCAGGGTCTAATTGTAGTCACCTAGTTATTTTTTTTTCAATAGCATTTTATTTTTCCAAACACAAGCAAAGGCAGTTTTTAACGTTTATTTCTGCAAGACTTCAGGTTCCAAATTTTTCTCCCTCTCTCCCTTATGTTTTCCCTCCCCCACAAGCATATTGCTATAGTTTAAATATGTAGAATTCTTTTAAACATATTTCCATATCTGTCATGCTATGCAAGAAAAATCAGAACAAAAGGCGGAAAAGCACAAGAAATAATAAATAAACACGTGAAAAGGTGAAAATACTATGTTTCAATCAACATTCAGTCTCCATTGTCCTCTTTCTGGATGCAGATGTATTTTGCATTGCAAGTCTATTAGAATTGCCTTGAATTACCTCATTGCTGAAAAGAGCCAAATCCATCACAACTAATTATTGTATAATCTTGTTATTATTATGTATAATGCTCTCTTGGTTCTGCTCAATTCACTCAGCATCAATTCATGTAAGTCATTGCAGGTTTTTCTGAAATCAACCTGCTTATCATTTCTTAAAGAACAATAATATTCCATTACTTTCATATATCATAATTTATTCAGCCATTCCCCAACTGATAGGCATCCACTTGATTTCCAGTTCTTTACAAACTGAGCTGATGCAAATATTTTTATCGTCTTTTATGTTATCTTTGTGATACAGATCCAGTACTGACATTGCTGTATCATTTATAGTCTTTTAGACATAATATTCCAAATTGCTGTCCAGAATGGTTGGATCATTTTCCAACTCTATCAGCAATGAATGTGTCCCAGTTTTCCAATGTCCTCTCCAACATTTATCATTACTATTTTTAATCATGTTAACCATTCTGAGGAGTGTGAAGTTGTACTTCAAGTTGTCTTAATTTGCTTTTCTCCAATCAGTAATAATTTAGGGCATTTTTCATATGAGTAGAAACAATATAAATTTCTTCATCTCAAAACTGTCTATATCCTTTGACCATTTATCAGTTGGAGAATGTCTTGTATTCTTATAAATTTCAGTCAGTTCTCTGTATGTTTAGAAATGAGACCTTTATCAGAAACACTGACTGTAAAAATTGCATCCCATATTTCTGCTTTCCTTCCAATCTTGGCAATGTTATTTTTTCTTGAATCAACTAGTTCTTTTAAGTGTTGAATCATAGCACTATCCCCTCATAGTCCTGAATTTACCATAGGTATTCCAGAAGCTTTATACCCTTCCTCTAAGTGGAAGCACAATTGAGAAAGCCACTTGTCTCTTCTTTGGTCATATGTTCTACCTTTCTCTATAGATCGTACAGGTAAACTATCCCTTGCTCATCCCTGTTCTTCTAATATGCTTATAGTAACAACCTTTAAGTCTAAATTATGCACCATAACCTCATCTTATTACAGGGTGTGAGATGTTAGTTTATGCCTAAGTTGTTCCCTACTCTTTTGTAGTTTTCTGAACAGTTGTCAAATAGTGCGTTCTTATCCCAGACTCTGGAATATTTTAGTTTATCAATAGTTTATGATAGACATTAACTATTGTATTGTATACTTAACCTATTCTACTGTTCCACTACTGTTCCTTAGCCATTACCTAAGAGTTTTGATGATTTTCAGTTTATAATATAGTTTTAGATTTGATATGGCTAGGTCAACTTCCTTTGCACATTTTTTTTTTCATTGATTCCCTTGATGTTCTTGACCTTCTTTTCTTCCAGATGAATTTTGTTATTTTTCTAGCTCCATAAAATATTTTTGGCAGTTTGATTGACATAAGAAGGAACTGACGGTATCTGAATATAGATGGAAGCATTCTCTCTCTTTTTAAACTTAATTTTTCTTGAGGGTTTTTTATTTACATTAGGGTGGGAGATCTATGTTTATATTTACAACTTGACTTTTATGGAAATATTTGCATTACTGTGCCTCTCTAGGCAATAACACTTACATAACAACACCTGCTTAGCTGCAGGATTCAAGGTTATCTTGACTTTGGCTCTAAACTCCTTAAACTCCTTTTAATGTCAGCCAACAGATCAGCAAAGACAGAGAAGAATTAGGAATGGATGTGTTGGGCATGTGTCATTAATCAGGATGGCAATAGGATGTAGCAGTTTCTACTAGTACATCAAACATTGCCCCTTCATGCACAGATTTGTTTATCTTCTTTTTGTTTTGATAGTAATTTTGTTGTTTGGGGGCTTAAATATGTAAAGATATAGTAAGCTTTCTTGACCACATACATTGATGTTTTCTACCTTTTCTTGTTTTCATGTTGTGTGGGAAAGCCAATAGAGCTGATTTGTCACTGGCATTTCAGAGAATGGCACTCACAAGCATGGAAATCAAAGGCTTCCCAGACCTTACACATAGGCTGACAGTTCTCCAGAAACCACCCTGGCCTGGGATAATTCAACAGATCCACATCAGGGTAAGATTATTCTGCATTTTTTCTCTCTCATTTATCTTTTACTTTTAGTTTGAATAATGGGGCAGGTAGAAGTTAAACAGCACTGTAGAGAAACCTAAGGAAAGATTTTAAAAACTCTAGTTAAGGAGAAGGGCTTCATTATCACCTCAAAGCAAATTACAGAATATTACCAAAATGGAATCAGTGACTTTTCCTCTTTATTTTTTTCATATGTATATTTTAAAATTGTGCATGGCTGATCCTACTTGCTTCAGAGAAATTAGAAATTTCTCAGCTCAAACTCAAACAGATTTTGATGAATTGCCCTCTTTATTTAGGAAAGTAGAAACCCAGACAGATTTTGATGAATTGGCCTCTTTGTACATCAAAAAGAAACCTCCTGATTTGGTCTTGGGATAGGAATAGTGCTGTCAGGCAAAAGAACAGGTTTTTACTCCCCTGCAAATGATATTACAAGCAAATTCAGGGAATGATTGTCTTCCAATTGATGCCCTCTTTGGAACATTTCCAGTCATAAAAGTTCCAGACCCAAATAACTCAGAACAACCTGGATGAGATTACACCCCTGTGCCTATGAGTGTCCTTAAAGAATTAAAAGAAACAACTAAAGGATTATGGACTTACATCTGCATATGTTAAGAGCATTTTAGAACAGGTTCAGCATTCCATTTTATCCCCACAAGAATGACCCTATCTTGATTGCATTTGCCTGGACAAAGGATAATTTTTTAAAAAAATTTTAATAGCCTTTTATTTACAGGTTATATGTATGGGTAACTTTACAGCACTGACAATTGACAAACCTCTTGTTCCAGTTTTTCCCCTCCTTACCCCCACACCCTCCCCCAGATGGCAGGATGACCAGTAGATGTTAAATATATTAAAATATAAATTAGATACACAATAAGTATACATGACCAAAATGTTATTTTGCTGTACAAAAAGAATCGGACTCTGAAATATTGTACAATTAACCTGTGAAGGAAATCAAAAATGCATGTGGGCAAAAATATAGGGATTGGGAATTCAATGTAATGCTTCTTAGTCATCTCCCAGAGTTCTTTTGCTGGGCATAGCTGGTTCAGTTCATTACTGCTCCATTGGAACTGATTTGGTTCATCTCATTGCTGAGAATGGCCAGGTCCATCAGAATTGGTCATCATATAGTGTTGTTGAAGTATATAATGATCTCCTGGCCCTACTTGTTTCACTCAGCATCAGTTCATGTAAGTCTCTCCAGGCCTTTCTGAAATCATCCTGCTGGTCATTTCTAACCAAACAATAATATTCCATAATATTCATATACCACAATTTATTCAGCCATTCTCCAATTGATGAGTATCCACTCAGTTTCCAGTTTCTGGCCACTACAAAGAGGGCTGCCACAAACATTCATGCACATACAGATCCCTTTCCTTTCTTTATGATCTCTTTGGGATATAAGCCCAGTAGTAACACTGCTGGATCAAAGGGTATGCACAGTTTGATAACTTTTTGAGCATAGTTCAAAATTGCTCTCCAGAATGGTTGGATGTATTCACAATTCCACCAACAATGTATTAGTGTCCCTGTTTTCCCACATCCTCTCCAACATTCAGCATTATCTTTCCCTGTCATTCTAGCCAGTGTGACAGGAGTGTAGTGGTATCTCAGAGTTGTCTTAATTCACATTTCTCTGATTAATAATGATTTGGAGCATCTTTTCATATGGCTAGAAATAGTTTCAGTTTCTTTATCTGAGAATTGTCTGTTCATATCTTTTGACCATTTATCAATTGGAGAATGGCTTGATTTCTTATAAATTAGAGTCAATTCTGTATATATTTTAGAAATGAGTTCTTTATCAGAACCTTTGACTGTAAAAAATATTTTCCTAATTTCTTGCTTCCCTTCTAATCGACAAAGGACAATTTTTAACTAGGTTCATAGCTTTAGGGGGAAAATTCAGGCTTCAAGCAGTAGAAAATCAGACTTACAATGTTAATATTACTCATGAGCAACTAGTTGGAATGGACCAGCACATTCATTTAGCAAGGCATTTATTTACTATGCAAGCATACCAAAATATTGCTGCTTGCACTCTAATATGTTGGCAAAAAAAAAACCACTCTTCAAAAGACAGGAATGTTTCTTTCACACAGATCAAACAAGGACCCACTGAGTCTTTCAGTGATTTCCTTGCCTGACTCATGATAGCAGTTAATAGAAACATAGGAGAAGGATAATCTGCTGATATCATTATCAAACAATTGGCTAGAGGGAACTGTAATAAAGATTTCAAAAAAGGACTTTTGGGTGGATGCCCAGATATGTTGTTTTGAGGAAATTATTGAACATTGTTTCTCTGTGGGCACTCATACAATTTATGTTGACTTATTGTCAGAAGCCATGTTCCTAAAGGTAATTGTTTTAAGTGCAGCAACCCAGGACACCTTCATGTACTTTGCTCACTAGATGGAGGCAAAGAACAATAAAAGCCCTGACTCAGTTTCCCTCCTCATCCATGGAGTAATTACAGTACAATGAAGTATTATTCACCTTTGCTGTGTCTCTCTTGGATGGTCTTGGGAACAAATATCACTTACAGAACCACCTCCTGGATGGATTCTGGACAAATCCACCAAGGACAATTATCTATATACTGGAGCTAGCCACTCCAGTAACTATTTTCTCATCTTTGATAAGTTCTGGCATGGCTGACTCCCCTTCCAAATTTGCTCAAGAAAGTGAAGTTAGCCTTGATAGCACGTAGCTTTCTTTGTTCCTTGGGTTATTTATTAGGATATTAGCATATATTAGGATAATACACAAATAAGAGCTCATCCATGGACAGTACACTCAGATCAATTAGTTACTCTTAATGACTATCAAAAGCTCTTGAGCAATATCCAGTGGTTACATCAGAGATTGCCCTTACCAAATCCTCAGTTAAAACCCTTATATGATTTGCTCCCGGGGGACCCAACTATAATAACCCTCATCCTCTCACTTCAGCAGCCAAAGCAGCTTTGCCACATATGATCTTTACTCAGTGTTTCATCACTATGATCCTGCCCTTCCAGTTACTTTGTTTCTTCTTCCCACTCCTGAGTATCCGACTGCATTACTCCACCAAAATGATTCTATTTTAGAATGTTTTTTCCTCTTATTTTGCTTTATGCATCTTCAGCAGAACATCTCCCACAATCAGCTATTAAAAGAGTTATTTCATGCTTAGCTTCTCTACCAGATGCTATTGTCACTATGTATGCTAAAAGCCAATTGGAGATCGTCCTCTCACAGAACCCAGAGTGGCAAGTGCTTCTCATATACACTGTTCCTTTTATATCTCTATGTAGTTCCACTTTACCAATCTTGTCTACTGTTTCCTCTTGGCCATTTATAACCCCTCACATAACAAGTTTTTCTCCATTGCCACAGGCTTATCATGTATAACAGATACCAAGAAGAACAATAGAGCTTCCTTGTTCTTCTAAGGCTCATTTTGTCCTTGTTTTTGGAACCTTAGCTATTCCAGCTTCTCTTAAAACAGACAATGGTCCTGTATATGCTTCTTCTACTTTTCACACATTTTGTGTCTGCTTCAATATAAATCATTTTACAGGTATTCCTCACAACCCCCAGGTCAAACAATTGCTGAGCACTGGCACTGAGACATCAAAGCTTATTTGCAAAAGCAAAAAGGGGGTGTCAAGGGACATGTGCAATCACTCTCCCTAGCAGCAAAATTAGGACAGGTATTATTCACTTTTACTCTTGATTCAGATGGTATCTCTCTGAGCAAGCGATTTTTTTCCTCTATTCACTCTAACAGGTATCTGAGAGCTCCACCAGCCATCTTATCTTCCCTACTATTTGCTTCATAGGTTATGTGGAAAGATCTGGCTACAGGACAATGGCACATTCCAGTCACATTGGAAAGATGGGTGAAAAGGTCTGTTCTTGTTACAGATTCTGGGAACAAGATAATCATACTGAAGAGCAGTATGGCCCATTGACAGAAAAGCTGTGGCTGAGAAGCCACGAGGAAGATCTCTCAATGCCTATCTTTCTTCTATCACCAGAAACTATATCTTGCTAAAGGATAGTATAGACAATGAAACAACATCAATACTAAACATATATGCACTAAGTGGTATGGCATCTAAGTTCCTAAAGGAGAAGTTAAAAGAGTTGCAAGAAGAACTAGACAGCAAACCTATAATAATGGGAGATATCAACATGGCACTCACAGAACTGGATAAATCAAAACACAAAACAAATAAGAAAGACATTAAAGAGGTAAATAGAATATTAGAAAAATTAGGTATGATAGATCTTTGGATAAAACTGAATGATAACAGAAAGGAATATACTTTCTTCTCAGCAGTTCATGGAATCTATACAAAAATTGACCATATATTAGGACATTAAGACCTCAAAATTAAATGCAGGAAGGCAGAAACAGTAAATACTTTCTTTTCAGATCATGATACAATAAAAACTACATTAAACAAAAAGTTAGGGGTAAACAGACCAAAAAGTAATTGGAAACTAAATAATCTCATATTAAAGAATGATTGAGTGAAACAGCAAATTATAGACACAATTAATAATTTCACTCAAGATAATGACAATGATGAGACAGCATACCAAAATTTGTGGGATGCAACCAAAGCAGTAATAGGGGGAAATTTTATATCTTTAGAGGCTTACTTGAATAAAATAGAAAAAGAGAAAATCAATGAATCCTGGGCTTGCAATTTAAAAAGCTAAAAAAGACCAAATTAAAAAACCCCAATCAAATACTAAACTTGAAATTCTAAAATTAAAAGGAGAAATTAATAATATTGAAAATAAAAAAAAATAAAAACTATTGAATTAATAAATAAAACTAAGAGTTGATTCTATGAAAAAAAAACCCAACAAAATAGATAAACCCTTAATAAATCTGATTTTAAAAAGAGGGAAATCAAATTTTTAGTCTTAAAAATGAAAAGGGAGAACTCACCATTAATGAAGAGGAAATTAGAGCAATAATTAGGAGTGACTTTGCCCAACTTTATGCCAATAAGTTTGATAACTTACATGAAATGGAAGAATACCTTCAAAAATATAGCTTGCCCAGATTAACAGAGGAAGAACCAAATTGGTTAAATAGTCCCATCTTAGAAAACAAAATAGAACAGGCTATTAATCAACTCCCTAAGAAAAAATCACCAGGACCAGATGGATTTACAGGTGAATTCTACCAAACATTTAAAGAAAAATTAGCCCCAATGCTATATGAACTATTTGATAAAATAGGGAATGAAGGAGTCCTACCAAATACTTTTTATGACACAGACACAGTACTGATACCTAAAACAGATAAGTTGAAAACAGAGAAAGAAAATTATAGACCAATCTCCCTAATGAATATTGATGCTAAAATTTTAAATAGGATATTAGCAAAAAGACTACAGAAAATCATCCCCAGGATAATACACCATGACCAAGTAGGATTTATATCAGGAATGCAGGGCTGGTTAAGTGTTAGGAAAACTATCAGTACAATTGATCATATTAATAACCAAATTAACAAAAACATATGAATATCTCAACAGATGCAGAAAAAGCATTTGCTAAAAATCCATCATCCATTTTTATTAAAAACACTTGAGAGTATAGGAATAAGTGGACTTTTCCTTAAAATAATCAGTAGCATCTATTTAAAACTATCAGCAAGCATGGTATGTAATGGGGATAAACTGGAACCGTTCCCAATAAGATCAGGAGTGAAACAAGGTTGCCCACTATCACCATTACTATTCAATATTGTATTAGAAATGCTAGCTTTGGCAATAAGAGTTGAGAAACAGATTAAAGGAATTAGAGTAGGCAGTGAGGAAACTAAATTATCACTCTTTGCTGATGATATGATGGTATAGTTAAAGAACCCAAGAAATTCTACTAAAAAGCTATTAGAAATAATCCACACCCTTAGCAAAGTTGCAGGATACAAAATAAACCAACATTAGTCATCAGCAGTCTTATATATCACTAACAAAATCCAAAAGTTAGAGTTACAAAGAGAAATTCCATTTAAAGTAACTACTGATAGTATAAAATATTAATGAATCTATCTGCCAAGGGAAAATCAGGAACTATATGAGTAAAACTACAAAACACTTTCCACACAAATTAAGTGTGATCTAACCAACTGTAAAAATATTAATTGCTCTTGGATAGAGTGAGCAAATATAATAAAAATGACAATACTACCTAAACTAATCTATTTATTTAGTGCTATACCAATCAGACTCCCAAAAACTTATTTTAATGACCTAGGAAATATAACAACAAAATTCTTGTGGAAAGAGAAAAGGTCAAGAATTTCAAGGGAACTAATAAAAAAAAAAAATCAAATGAAGGTGGCCTAGCTATACCAGACCTAAAATTATATTGTTAAGCTGCAGTTACCAAAATCATTTGTTATTGGCTAAGAAATAGACTAGTTGATCAGTGGAATAAGTTAGGTTCAAAGGAAAAAACAGTCAATAACTTTAATAATCTAGTGTTTGAGAAACCCAGAGACCCCAGCTTTTGGGATAAAACCTCATTGTTTGACAAAAACTGCTGGGAAAATTGGAAATTAGTATGGCAGAAATGAGGGATTGACCCACACTTAACACCGTACACCAAGATAAGGTCAAAATGGGTTTATGACCTAGGCATAAAGAATGAGATTATAAGTAATTTAGAAGAACAAAGGATAGTTTACCTCTCAGACCTGTGGAAGAGGAAGGAATTTATGACAAAAGAAGAACTAGAGATCATTATTGATCACAAAATAGAAAATTTTGATCATATCAAATTAAAAAGTTTTTGTACAAATAAAATGAATGGAGACAAGGTTAGAAGGGAAGCAATAAACTGGGAAAACATTTTTACAGTCAAAGGTTCAGATAAAGCTTCATTTCCAAAATATATAGATAATTGATTCTAATTTATAAGAAATCAAGCCATTCTCCAATTGATAAATGGTCAAAGGATATGAACAGACAATTCTCAGACAAAGAAATTGAAACTATTTCTAGCCATATGAAAAGATGTTCCAAGTCATTATTAATCAGAGAAATGCAAATTAAGACAACTCTGAGTTACCACTACACACCTGTCAGATTAACTAGGATGACAGGAAAAGATAATGTTGAATGTTGGAGGGGATGTGGGAAAACTGGGGCACTGATACATTGCTTGTGGAATTGTGAATACATCCAGCCATTCTGGAGAGCGATTTGGAATTATGCTCAAAAAGTTATCAAACAGTGCATACCCTTTGGTCCAGCAGTGTTACTACTGGGCTTATATCCCAAAGAAATCTTAAAGAAGGGAAAGGGACCTGTATGTGCAAGAATGTTTGTGGCAGCCCTCTTTGTAATGGCCAGAAACTGGAAACTGAGTGGATGCCCATCAATTGGAAAATAGCTTAATAAATTGTCGTATATGAATGTCATGGAATATTGTTCTGTAAGAAATAACTAGAAGGATAATTTCTGAAAGGTCTGGAGGTACTTACATGACCTGATGATGAGTGAAATGAGCAGGACCAGAAGATCATTATATACTTCAACAACAATACTATATGATGATCAATTCTGATCTCTCTTCAACAAAGAGATGAACTAAATCAATTCCAGTAAAGCAATAATGAATTGAACCAGCTACACCCAGTGAAAGAACTTTGGTTTATGAGTATGTACCACTACATACAATTCACAATTCCTCTATTTTTGTCCACCTGAATTTTTGATTTCCTTCACAGGTTAATTGTACACTACTTCGAAGAAGTCAGATTCTTTTTGTACAGCAAAATAACTGTATAGACATGTATACATATATTGTATTTAACTTATACTTTAACACATTTAACATGTATTGGTCAACCTGCCATCTCGGGGAGGGGGTGGGAGGAAGGAAAGGAAAAATTGGAACAAAAGGTTTTACTATTGTCAATGCTGAAAAATTACCCATGCATATATATATATATATATCTTGTAAATAAAAAGCTATTAAAAAAAAAGAAATGACCAGCAGGATCATTTCAGAGAGGCTTGGAGAGACTTACATGAACTGATGCTAAGTGAAATGAGCAGGTATTTCAGGGAGTCCAATAATACTTACTACATTGCCATGTAGATCATTATACATGGCAATATTAAGACTATATGACAATCAATTCTGACAAACTTGGATCTCTTCAACAATGAGATGATTTAAATCAGTTCCAATTGTTCAGTGATGAAGATAGCCATCTACATCCAGAAAGAAGACTGTGGAACCTAAGTGTGGACCACAATAGAGCATGATTATTCTCTCTGTTGTTGTTTGCTTACATTTTGTTTTCTTTCTTAGTTTTTTTTTCTTCCTTCTTGATCTGATTTTTCTTGTGCAGAAAGATAACTGTATATATATAATATGTATGTATACACATATTGGATTTAACATATGTTTTAGCATACTTAACATATATTGGAGTACCTGACATCTAGGGGAGGAGATGGGGGAAGGAGGGGAAAATTTGGAACAGAAGGTTTTCCAAGACTCAATGTTGAAAAATTATCCATGCATATATTCTGTAAATAAAAAAACTTTAATATGATAAAATTATCCTAAAAGAAACCAAAAAAAAAAGAAAAAGAAAAATGTAAGCAAACAATAAGAGAAAGAATTTTAATGCTATGCTGTGGCCCACACTCATTTCCCAGTGATTTTTCACTGAGGATAGCTGGTTCTGTTCATTGCTGATCAACTGGAACTGATTTGGATCTTCTCATTGTTGAAGATAGCCACATCCATCAGAATTGATCCACATATACTATTGTTGTTGAAGTGTATAATGATCTCCTGGTTCTGTTCATTTCACTTAGCATCAGCTCATGTAAGTCTCTCCAAGCCTCTATGTATTCATCCTGCTGGTCATTTTTTACAGAACAATAATATTTAATAACATTCATATTCCACAATTTACTCAGTCATTCTCCAATTGATGGGCATCCATTCAATTTCCAGTTTCTAGTCACTACAAAAAGGGCTACCACAAAACTTTTTGCACATAAAGGTCCCTTTCCCTTTTTACTGAATGTAATTTTTGAATAGGTTCTGTGAATTGCCGAGAAGAAAGTGTACTCCTTTCTGTCTCCATTTAGTTTTCTCCAGAGATCTATCATATCTAACTTTTCTAGTGTTCTATTTACCTCTTTAACTTCTTTCTTATTTATTTTGTAGGATGATTTATCTAGTTCTGAGAGTGCAAGGTTGAGATCTCCTATTATTATAGTTTCGCTGTATATTTCTTCTTGCAGCTCTCTTAACTTCTCCTTTAGTAATTTAGATGCTATACCACTTGGTGCATATATGTTTAGTATTGATATTGCCTTGTTATCTACACTGCCCTTTAGCAAGATATAGTGCCCTTCATTTTCTCTTTTAATTAGATCAATTTTTGCTTTTGCTTGATCTCAGATCAGGATGGCTACCCCTGCTTTTTTGACTTCACCTGAAGCATAGTATATTCTGCTTCAGCCTTTTACCTTTACTGTCCTGCTTCATGTGTTTTCTGTAAACAACATCTTATAACATTCTGACTTTTAATCCAGTCTGCTATCTACCTCTGCTTTATGGGAGGAGTTTACCCCATTCAAATTTATGGTTAAAATTACTAATTCTGTATTTCCTGCCATCTTATTAACCACAGATTTTTGCTTTTCTCTTTCCTTTTTCCCTTATCCCTCTCTCCAATATTAAACTTAATGAGCACCACTTGCCTCACATAGCCCCACCTCTTTAGGATCACTCCTTCCCTCTTAGAGTCTCTCCCTTTTTCTTAAACCTTTCTCTTTCAGTTTCTGTATTCCCTTGTATTTATCCTACCCCTTCCCTTTTCACTTTTCCCCTTCCACTTTTCAGTGAGGTGGGAAAGTTTCTCTGTAAACTGTATATGTCTAATATTTTCTCTTTGAGCCAATTCTTATGAGTGTAAGATTCATGCTATGATCATCCCCTTCCCTTCTTTCCCTCAGATACATTAGGTTTCCTTTGCCTCTTCATGAGATGTAGTACCTCTACTTTTCCCTTTTTCTGATACAATTTCTTTTCCACCTCTAGATCTTTTTTTTATAACAATAAACCAAATTCTAATCTTAATGTATACACATCACAGAAATACAGCTGTCCATAGTTCTTTTTACCCTTTTATGTTTCTCTTGAGTCCTATATTTGGAGGTCAAACTTTTTGTTTAGCTCTGTTTTTTTCATCATATATAAATGGAATTCACCTATTTCATTGAATGTCCATCTTCTTCCCTTGAAGAAAATGTTCAGTTTGGCTGGGTAAGTTATTCTTGGCTGCATACCACGTTCCTTTGCCTTTTGAAATATCAGATTCCATGCCCTTCAATCCTTTAATTGTGGAAGCTGCTAGATTATGAATGATCTTTATTTTGGCTCCTCAGTATTTGAATTGTTTTTGTTCTTGTTCTTTTTCTCGCTGCTTGTAGTATATTTTCTTTGGTCTGATAGTTCTGAAATTTAGCCACAATATTTCTTGGAGTATTAATTTTAGGATCTTTTTCTGTAAATGATCAATGAATTCTTTCAATGTCTATTTTACCTTCTGTTTCTATGACTTCTGGACAGTTCTCTTTGATGATTTCCTGAAAAATAATGTCTAGGCTCTTTTTTCATTATGTATTTCAGGGAGTCCAATAATACAATGTCTCTCCTAGATCTATATTCCAAGTTGATTGTTTTCTCCATTATTTATTTTACATTTTTTCTATTTTTTTCAATTTTTTTTTGTTTTGCTTGATGATTCTTGTTGCCTTATTGAATCATTAATTTCCATTTGTTCAGTTCTGAATTTTAGTGTGTTGTTGTCTTCATATACTTTTTAAAATTTCTTTTTGTTTTTGTCCAATTGAATTTTTGAATGAGTTGTTTTGTTCTATGGAATTTTTTTCCATTTCACAAATTCTGTTTTTTAAGAAGTTATTTTCTTTTTCCATTTAACAAATTTTGCTTTTGAAGAAGTTATTTTCTTTTTCTCTTTCACAAATTCTATTTTTCTGGGAATTGCTTTTTTTTTTATCCAGTTTACCAAGTCTATCTTTTAATGAGTTATATGCTTTTTCTATTTCACTATGTCTATTTTTGTTGCCTTTTCCAAACTCTCTTTCAAGGCTTTCATTTCCTTTCCCCATTTTTCTTCTAACTTTCTTTTAAGACCCTTTTAAGTTTTTCTAGGAGAGCCTTGTGTGATGGGGACCAGGTTATTTCACATTTTGGAGCTTCATCTGGAGAAAATCTACCTTTAGTCTCCTCGGGGTTTGAAATCTGTTCTTCTCTTTCACCATAAAAGCTGTCAATTGATATATTCCTCTTAACTTTTTTACTCATTTTTAAAAGTTAAGTTAAGGTCTACCTTTAGGGTGGGATGAGACTTTTCAAGCAATAAGCAGTTGTGCTGGGCCAGTGTTGATGCACTCTTGGTGCTGGCTCTGCCACATGGAGTCAGAAATGCACTAGGATTCTGTACTGTGCTCCCTGATGTTTTTGGTCCAGAGTCTGCTGAGCCACCCTGAGACTGCACTGCTCCCACACTCTGAGCTGTCTTTGCTGGCATTTGTGGTCAGCTTCCTGGGGATCACTGTCTCTCTCCAGTTTCTGATTGAAACAGACCTTCTCTGGTCCACTTCCTCCTGCAAACTCTCTGCCCCTCAGAAGTCATGCTGTCACTCAGAGACTGCTCTGCCTTGGGGCCCAGCTCTATCTGTACTGGCATTTGTGGTCAGCTGTTTGTGCTTCATTGGCTCTACCCTGTTTCTGAATGAAACAGATCTTTTCTGGTCTGTTTCCTCTTGCAAATTCTCTGCCCCAGGACTCTGAGTTATCTGAACTGGCATTTGTACTGGTTGCCCTGGCTGCCTCCCTCCAGTTTCCAATTGAAATAGACCTTTTTGGGGATCTTTGAAATTATCTTCTGATGATAATTTGTTGCACTCCCAATATTTGTGAGTTCTGCCCATCCAAAGTTAATTCAGAGGTTGGGCTATGTAATTATTGTGAGGGTTGTATAGAAGGTCAAAGAGAAATGTGTGTTGTCTCCACCATCTTGATTACACCCCAATGTGGTTCTTTTCAACAACAAGATGATTCATGTTTGTTTTAATGATCTTGCTATGAAGAAAGATCTTCATAGGACTGTGAGGACTGTGGGAACTGAATATGGTTCACAACATAGCATTTTCATTCTTTTTGTTTTCATTTTATTGCATTTTATTTTCTTTTTCACTTTTTCCATTTTATTTAATTTTTCTTGTACAGTAAGATAATTGTATAAATAGCTATGCATCTATTAAATTTAACATATTTTACCATATGTACCATATATTGAATTACTTGCTATCTGGGGGAGAGGGGAGAGGAGAGAATTGGAATGGAAAGTTTTGCAAGAGTCAATGTTGACAAATTATCCATGAATATGTTTTGAAAATAAAAAAAAATTGAAAATTGAGAGGATGTCCATCAATTGGACAATGGCTGAACAAATTGTGGCACATTATTTTGGTGGAAAATTATTGGTTTTGGGGAAATGATGAGAAGGATGCTTTCAAAAAAAAAAAACAACCTTGAATATCCTTCATGGACTCAAGCAAACAAATAATACCAGTCTTCTGTGATGACCACATGTAAATGATTTTGCTATTCTCAGAAGTACAGTGATCAACAACTACTGTGAAGGACATATGATCAAAAATCCTACACTCAGAGAAGAAACTGATTGTGTCTGAATAAAGATTGAAGTATTCTCTCTTTATCTCTCTTTTTTAAACTTTTTTTTTGAGGGTTTTAGTTTATTAGTCTGGGAAGTCTATGTTTTCTTTCATAACATGACTTCTATGGAAATGTAGTTTCTTTATTGTGGATGAGGATAAGGGAGAAAACCCAAAACTCAGAAATTAAAAAAAATAATAATAATAAATGGCACTGGGGAAAATATTAAATAAATAAATCAAAGACAAAGGCAAAAAAATAAAATTGTAAAAAAAAGTTTTTTACAATACTAAAAAAAGAAATAAAAAGTGTGTAATAAGTATTTCAGAAGATGAAAAAAAATCTAGATTTTTCACCAAGAATAACATAAATAGAAAAATAACAGAAACAATCTTATAGGGAAATATAGGCTTTTAATAAAATAGATAACTTTTAAGATTGCTGATGAAAAAAATCAGAGCTGAGAATAAAATTTGTCACATAAGCATAAGTGGAGAGAAGCATAACACATAAAACAAGAGCAAGAAGATATAAGGGATTAAATAAAGGTTCAACTTTTTAAATTCTCACATTGGAAGATGATAAACAGAACCCACCAGACCTTTATCATGTCCAGGGGTTTTAGAAGGAATTTAAATAATCAAGATTATTCTATTCTAACTGTATTATGTTGGATTATCTCAAAACCAGAACAGAAGAGTATAGAAAAAGAATGTTTTGAGAGAGGAGGAAATAAAGAGGAAGAATAGAAGAAATATTCATGCATACAATGAAAGGGAAAAATGGGATGGGGACAGGATACATTTGTACTCACATCTGAACTGGTAAAGTGAGGGAAGAATAGAAATACATTCAGAGAAAAATACATCTTATCCTGAAGGAAAGTAGGTAGCAGAGAAAGAGTGTAAGGAAAAGAGAAGAATAAAAGGTCAAAACAAATAAGGGAGTAAGTAGATGTAATCAAAAAAAGATTCATAAAACAAAAGGAAAATTGAGAACAATTTGGAACTATGCCCAAAGAGTTATCAAATTGTTCATACAATTGATGCAATAGTGTTCCTACTAGGCTTATATCCCAAAGAGGTCTTAAAGGAGGGAAAGTGAACCACATGTGCAAAAAACATTTGTGGCAGCCGTTTTTGTAGTGGCAAGAAAATGGAAACTGAATGGATGCCCATCAGTTGGAAATTGCTAAATAAATTATGGTATATGAATGTTGTGGAATATTATTGTTCTGTGAGAAAAGATTGACAGCATGATTTCAGAGAAGCCTGGAGAAACTTACATGAACTGATGCTCATTGCACATGACAAAAACAAGATTATATAATGATTAATTATGATGGGTGTGCCTCTCTTCAACACTGAGATGATTCAGACCAGTTCCGGTGATCTTGTGTTGAAGAGAGACATCTATACCCAAAGAGAAGATTGTGGGAAGTTAACATGGTTTACAACATAGCATTGTCACTCTTTTTGTTGTTTGCTTGCATTTTTTTTCTTTCTCATTTTTTTCCTGTTTGATTTTATTTTTCTTGTACAGAAAGATAATCATATAAATATGTATGCATTTATTGGATTTGACATATGTTTCTATCCTGCTTAGCATATATTGGATTATTTGCCATCTAGGGGAAGGGGTGGGGAAGAGGGTATTTGGAACACAAGGTTTTGCAAGGGTTAATGTTGAAAAATTATTCATGCATAGGTTTTGAAAATAAAAAAGCTTTAATTAAAAAAAAAAAAAAGAATGTTCCCAAGTATCACCATTTATCTCCATACCTTACTTTCTAATGAAAATTGCTTTTCCTGTAATGGTATTTAAGATAAATACAAGACTCTTAACCAAAAAAAAAAAAAAAAAAAAAAAAAAGGAAAATTAAAAGCAAAATTAAAAAAGAATAGAATGAAAGGAAATATATAGATAACAATCATAACTGTTAATGCAAATGGAATGAACTGCCTCATAAAACACACGAGTATATAGCATAATGGATTAGAAAATATAATCCTGAAATATTTCATTTACAAGAAAACATCTTGAAAAAATATATAAAGATTTAAAATAAAGTACTAAAATATATTCCACCATGTTTCAGCTGAGTTTTTTTAAGAGTACAAGCATACTATACATCTTCTCAGACAAAGCAAAAGCAAGATTTGAAGATCTAATTCTAAAAAGATAAATAAGGAAACATTTTGCTAAAAAGGCATTGCAGACAATAAAATATACCAATAATAAATTTATATACAGCAAGTGACAAAAATTTTAAATTCTTTTTTTATTGTAGCTTTTTATTTTTAAGATATATGCATGGGTAATTTTTCAGCATTGACAATTGCAAAACCTTTTGTTCCAATTTTTCCTCTGCTTCTTCCCACTCCCTCCCCCAGATGGCAGGTTGACCAATACATGTAAAGTATAAGTTAGATACAATACATGTATACATGTCCATACAGTTATTTTGCTGTACAAAAAGAATCAGACTTTGAAATAGTGTACAATTAGCCTGTGAAGGAAATCAAAAATGCAGGTGGACAAAAATAAAGGGATTGGGAATTGTATGTAGTGGTTCATGCTCATCTCCCAAAGTTCTTTCACTGGGTGTAGCTGGTTCAATTCATTACTGCTCTATTGGAATTGATTTAGTTCATCTCATTGTTGAAGAGAGCCAGTTCCATCAGAATTGATCATCATATAGTATTGTTGTTGAAGTATATAATGATCTCCTGGTCCTGCTCATTTCACTCAGCATCAGTTCATGTAAGTCTCTCCAGGCTTTTCTGAAATCATCCTGCTGGTCAAAAAATTTTGAATTCTTAAAGGAAAAAAAAATCAAGTAAGTTAGAGGAAGACATAGAACATATAAATAAATTAAGGGGGAAAAAAGGTGTTACAGATAAATATTAGTTAAATAAAGAGGATGAATAGGCAAGATGGACGATTCTGAATCACATTTATCTAATCTGGGCTGGAAGAGAATTAAGTTAAAAAATATTATTGAATATAATTGAGTAAGAGATAATTATTTAATTAACTTAAGAAACTAGACATTGATATGCTGAAGAAGATGTTTCAGTGTCACTTGAGATGTTTGAGGCTTAGGACAGTGACAATTGTATTAAAATGAAAAACAAAGAAGTCAAATCAGTTAATATTTAAAGAAATTAACTCAGATTATTCAAATATTGAGATCAGATAGTGAGATGGAAGCCTAAATACTTTGGTCAAATAATGAAAAAATAGAACTCACTAGAAAAGACCCTTATGTTGAGAAAGATTGAAGGCAAAAGGAAAAGAGGAAGGCAGAGGATTCGATGGATATATAGTATTATGAGAATAATAGATATGAATTTGAACAAATTGAGAGTTAATAGAGATTAGAAAGCCCTGGCATGTTTGTAGTCTATATGATCACAGACTCAGGCACAATTGAATGACTAAATAACACTAACAGAATAATTAGAAGAAGGAGGAAGAATCCATGTGAAAAGATTAAGATCAAATTAGTTTAAGCAAAGGTAAATTATTAAAAAAAATAAAAAAGGAAATGTTTAAAAATAAATGTATAAAAACTCCATCTAACAATTGCAACTTGATACATTTTTGTATAAACTCTCAATAAAATGAAAGAACATAATAAAATGATTAAGATTAAAAATATTACAAATACAATAAAAACATTTTAAATAGTCATTCAAATAATGAAAAAGACGATTTTAAAATTCATGTATTCATTATTTTATAGAAATATTTTGTGTTCATTCATGGAAATGTTATAAAATTTTTAAAAATTCAGAAAAATATGGAAAAATCTCTAATATATGGTATGAAATTAAGAATGTATAACAAGAGCAACAAATATACAGTCTAAATACAAACAATGAAAATAAGCAAAACTTCTATTTAGATTTTTATGAACAATTTCAGTATTGTAAAACTGATAAGTAAACAGTTTTTTTTTTCCTGCAGAAAGAGGTAGAACTAATATTTATGGCATACATAAAAAAAAGAGATTTGCTTTTCTTGTTGGATTTTTTTGCATTATTTATTAGAGGCAGGAGGCTTAGGAGAGTGACAGTTGTATTAAAATGAAAAACAAAATTAAAACAAAACAAGTATAAATGCCAAATTGCATCAACAGAAATTTTAAAAGATGGCAAAATAATCGTTTCTTCAAACATTGTCCAGAGAATACTGTCAAATAGTTTGGGGACTGTTTGAACTCTGATGCCTTTTCCAGTTTGAGATGCTATAATACTAAGAAATAAAAACAAAAAGAAAAATGCTAATTTGATTGGTTTCACTGATGAAAATGCTCACTGTTAAAGAACATTTTTTTTCTCAAAAATATTTGTATTTAAAAACGTCTGCTTTTCCCAAAAATGTGCATTGCATGCCTGTTCTATACCACTTTGAGGAAGGGTTAGCAAGTTCAAACTCAATGAAATTCCAATAGCATCTTATATCCTTGACCTCTTGCTGGTTTTGCTTTTTGACCCAAAACACCAGAAAATAAATAAAAATTTCAGAGAAAAAAAAAGATTTATTTAACTGTGGTTTTAGCTTTTAGCAAATTAGCATTGTCAAGTCATTCTGCTGTTGACATGTGTACCAAAATCTTTAACCTGTCAGAGCACCTTAACTGACACAGCATGATATACTAGAAGATGTAGTTTTAAGGTCCTTATCTTAGGGATTAAAAAAAAAGTTGAAATTCAAGTATATGACCTTTCATTCCTGTGACTTCATATCAATCAGCATGTGTTTGCCTATAGGTTTAAACAATTCATGCACGGACTAAAGTGTAAGATTCTTCTCAAAACTGATCAACAAGAAGTCTGCTTAGCATTGGGACTCTAGCAAAAATCTAAACTTCATTCACCTTGTATAAAGTCCTTACTCACGTTATACATACACTAATCTCATTATCAAGCCTCACATGCTTTCAAAAACTATTGCACAGATATATTGGCATATAACATTTAAAGAAGGAGAAATTTGATCCAGCAGTGTTTCTACTGGGCTTATACCCCAAGGAGATACTAAAGAAGGGAAAGGGACCAGTATGTGCCAAAATGTTTGTGGCAGCCCTGTTTGTAGTGGCGAGAAGTTGGAAACTGAGCGGATGCCCATCAATTGGAGAATGGTTGGGTAAATTGTGGTATATGAATGTTATGGAATATTATTGTTCTGTAAGAAACGACCAGCAAGATGAATACAGGGAAGCTTGGAGAGAATTACATGAACTGATGCTAAGTGAAATGAGTAGAACCAAGAGATCATTATATATGTCAACAACGATCCTGTATGAAGATGTATTCTGATGGAAGTGGATTTCTTTGACAAAGAGACCTAATTCAGTTTCAATTGATCAATGATGGACAGAAGCAGCTACACCCAAAGAAAAAAACACTGGGAAATGAATGTAAACTGTTTGCATTTTTGTTTTTCTTCCTGGGTTATTTCTACCTTCTGAATCCAATTCTCCCTGTGCAACAAGAAAACTGTTTGGATCTGCACACATACATTGTATCTAGAATATACTAGGACATATTCAACATATATAGGACTGCTTTCCATCTAGGGGAGGGGGTGGAGGGTGGGAGAGAAAAATCGGAACAGAAGTGAGTGCAAAGGATAATGTTGTAAAAAAAATTACCCTGGCATTGATTCTGTCAATAAAAAGTTACTATAATAAAAAAAATATATATCAGTAAAATCAAAAAAAAAAAAAGGAGAAAAAAATTATGCACATGCATGTATATATAGCATATATATGAGGTGAATAAATATAAGAATATACAAAGTAATTGGACAGAAGAAGATGTTTGAGATGTATCTTAATGGAAAAAAAAAAGAAAGATTATATGAAGCTGAGATAAGTTTGGAATTTGTTCCAGTTGTTAGGATAATGAGTACAAAGAAACAGATGTGGAGCTTGGAGTGTTGGGGAGTGAGAAACAAATAAGAAAGTAGCTAGTTTGACTGGATCACAAAGTGGAGAAAAGATAATAATTTACAATAACTTTGGGGGAAAGGGAAAGGTTAGGAAAAGATTGTGTAAGATTTTAAAACCTAAACAAGCTTATATTTTATACAAGAGGCAATAGGAAAATGTGAAGTAGGAATGTCACATGATCAGATCAGAGTATGAGAAAACTTCTTTGGCAGTAGGAGGAACTGAAATGGTAAAAGATGATGCAGGATAACAAAGAAAGAGGCTGTGTTATTAATATAAGGAAGAGTTGACAAAGGTTTGAACTAATGTACTAATCTACGTAAGAAGGAGGAAAGGATTGTAGGCGACATTAAAATAGAAATAGAAACATTTGGTGAACATTTGTGCATAATGAATTAAAGGTAGGAGTTAAAGATAATATTGAAGTTTTGAACCTAAAAACTGGAAGGATAGTCAAAAGAGAAGTCTTAAGTGAATGATGAGGTCAGAAGCCAGACTATATGGTGTTGAATAATGAAAGGAGAGGAAGTAGAAGCAGTTTTTTTTTTTTTTTATGAATTTGAATGATAAAAAAAAGATGCTAATTTGAGGGAATGGGATAGTGAAATGTTTTGTAGGTATGTGTGTGTGTGTGTGTGTGTGTGTGTGTGTACACATACACATAGAAAAACACAGATAGGAAGAGAGAGAAAGAGAGAGAGAGAGAGAGAGAGAGAGTTTGAGACATATCTGGAACCAGCAGAGATGGAAGCAGCAGATAAGAAGACTGAGGATTTATGAGATAAAGGCAACAACTGAGGATGTAATCCAGTGGATAATATCAGGAAAGGTAAGACCAAGTGCATATGTAGAAAAATTGGTCTTGGTAAGAAAGGATTTTTTTTCCCAAGAGATTAGAGAGAAAGAAGTGAGAAGGAGGGTTAGAAAGTCAAATTGCTTAAATTTTCTCAATTAAGGGGAAAGGTCTTAAACTACAGGTGAGGAATAGAATTATAGAAAGATTAAGGAAGGAAAAGAAAAAAATTGGAATAGGTTTTGGAGAAGTGAAATAGACACGGAATTAGGGAGGAATAAAGAAAAATGTCTTGCTACAGTAAAGGCCAAATTCAGATGGATAAAGTAATTTGTAATTAACCCAATAAGCCTTGTGAGACTAATTCCAAGTGGGTTTAGCAATTCCTGAATAGGAACATAGAAGGTGGGTGGGGAGAATAATCCAGGTTTAAAATTTGATAACCAAAGACTCTAGAAATAGAGACAAAGGATTAAGGAATTCTAAAGAAAAGAATAAACTGTACTGACTCTTTTTTTTAAATTTTCTGATTCTTTTGTTTCTACACAGGAATTGGAGGGAATTCTATTCCCTATAATCATATAATTGTGAATTATTGTTGTCTTTGCAAATGTTTGACATAGTATTTTGTATTTAAGCAGGGACTGTATCTTGCCTATATAGCATCTTTCTTAGTATCCTTCACAGTGCTTTTCATGCAGTTGACTTTCACTAAATATTGTTGTTTTTAATTAAATTGATAAGACAACAATATTATATTTAATATCATGGAAAGATTTATAAAAAATCCAAAGTGCTTATTTAACAAAAATCCCATGGAAAATGCATCCACATCCAGAGAAAGAATTATGGAGACCAATTCTAAGATCCCATCATATATAACATGTTTCTGTTTAATTTCTCATACTAATGATTTAGAGAAAAAAATTTCACTGACATTAAAATAGCAACATATATTCTAACTACTAAATTTTTATACTCGTGTTATTTTCCACCTGCTAGCAAATATGACAAATCATATATGAAAATAGCAGTTTAAGGAAAGATAATAAAGAAATACATGGACTCTTCTCATTAAACTAAGACCATACAAATCTGCAGTGATAAACATGTGCTAATGTGGATAGAGATTACTTTTTTCCTACTTTCCTCTAAAATATCATTCTCTAAGTTTGACTATGGATAATACAAGATCATTTATTCCATCTGCAAAAAATTCCAGGATTTATCTTCATTTTATATTGTTGGATGAGCATTATTACAAGCTGAGCATTTTAGAAGTTCTTTTATCTTCTTAGATATTCTGACAACTGGAAAACTAATAGCAAGATGATAAAAATATCTTTCTGGGTACTTTGGGTACTTGAGAACTTTGTGCACTGTCAGTTTTAACAGATGGCTAACCTAAGCTACATTATCTCAATCTTAAGACAAATCACATGTACATAGAACTGTGAGATATACAAAGCACTTTTCCCTTAAATTCATTAAATGGTTATATAATACTTAATATTTCCATCTTGTTAAAAACTGAAACTGAGATTGAGTCTAAGTGACTTGGCAATAATTATTCAATCAATGATTGAAGAGGAATTAAAATCCAGGCTTTCTGCCTCTACTACCAATTTTTTTGTTGTTATTCAGTCATTTTAATTGTTTAGTTTAATTTTGTTTTTTTCCAATTCTGTTGTTTTCTTGGCAAAGATACTGAGATGAGTTGCTAGTTCATTTCCCATCTCATTTTACAGATGAAGAAACTAAGGAAAACAGGATTTAGTGACTAGTTCAGTATCACACAGATGGTAAGTGTATGAGATGAGATTTGAACTCAAGAAATTGAGACTTACTGATTCCAAGTGTAGCACTTTATCTGATACAACACTTTGTAGTCCCCATATCTTTATTAAATTTTAAAGAAATATGAAAATTTTAGTGTACTTATTTACCCTTTTCTTTAGTCTTAGGATATTAATAACTACACTCCTTCACCAAGCTTCTACATTATCTCACTAGAGTAAAATGTAACTAAAATTAAAGAATAGTGACCTTTATTTTTCACTCTAAGAACCCTGGAAAAATCTATTTGAATAAATTTATAGGTAGCCTCCATTGGCCTTACTCTTCCCTTATGTTACTTAGCTCTCACCTCTGACTTTGATGTGGTCTAGTTTGGAGTTAAAGGACCTGTTATCCTGTAAATTCTATCATACTCAAAAGCTGCTTCTTATTTATGACAGCTTTATGATTTTCCAGAGATCACCTTTCCTGCATCAACTCAAATCAACCCTGAGTTTCTGAATTTATTTATTTTTCCTATTTTAGGCAGAAGCAGAAAAATAAATTTTAAGTGAGCACTGCCTCCAATTCTGCAGCATAATGCCCTTATGACTGTCCTTTTCCTATTCAAGGAAAATATGTTTCTACTTGATTGATTCTCTTAACCTCAATAGCTCTTTAACCTTTGAAGCTGAAGATGTGCAATATATTTTAAATTTGCATATAATACTTCAGTTTACCTACAAGTAAGCAACTACACTTCCCAGGAATTAATTTGACCCCTAGTTCACTCTATTAAAATGATTGAAATCCCATTTTACAACCAAACTTAATTTTGTAAATACTCCTGCAAATAGTGCTGAATGTAAGGTCAGGGAGCCTAGTTTTGAATACCTACTATATTACTATCTGTGTGACACTGGCCCAGTAGTTTGGTTTTCTTGGACTCACTTTCCTTATTTCTGCAATTAAAGTAATGAACTATATTGATCCCTTTCAGCTTAAAATTTATGCTTTCATGATTTTAACAAAGTATAACAATAATATTAAATACATATGCAAAGGAATTGTTTTTCACAGACTGAGAATTGTTCTTTTTTAATACAATTTTATAATTTGGAAGATCATTTATAATAAATTGAGTAGTCATTAATTAGAATATTTCTTAGGTAAGAGCTATATGATGATAAGCATATATGCAATCAACCCATTAATAGTTCAGAATAACTAGACTAAAAACTAGTTTAAATTGAGTGGAAACTGAAAAGTCAAACATCTGTGGTTTTATTAGTTGAATACATATTCAGTAACATAACTAGACAACTAATAAATATCATAGGCAAGTTGAAGGCCAACAAAATCTCATATTACAAATAAATGAAAACATTATTTGTAATTAGAATACTATTTACATGTGTTTTTTTGTAAAATTGAATTGAGGAACATTTAAAGTGCTCTTAATTTCTATAATACCATAAAGCCAATAATAAAAAGGTTAATTCATCATGAAGGATCCATTACAGACTCAAATTATCTGAAAGAAATAGTAGAAGAATAAAGTCAACATGACAGAGTAAAGGTAGAGATTCACCTAAGTTCTAGCTCAAAACAAACTCTGAAGCACTAGAACCAACAAAAAGCAAGAGTGAATAAAATTTCCAGGTCAACACAACTTAGAAGGTCAACAGGAAATTTGTGTCACTGAGTTGGTAGAAGAGTTCAGGTAGTGCAGCTCAGTACACAGCTCAGCAAGTCAACTACAGGCCCTAGGGACATTTGTATTGGCAGAGACAATTTCCAGAGTTCTCATTCCATACAAGGAAAAGGAATCAAACCAGTCAGGAGATTTTGTTGGAATTGCTTGTAGTACTGTGTTTCATTATTCATGGTTCCAGGTCTTCATCCACTGCTGAGAAGGAGTACTAATGCACTATTATTTGGATTCACAGGGGAGTTAAAAAAATATATATATAACAGGTATAAGATGGAAATGTTGATATGATGTCAGTCACAAACCCCCAGGCAAGAAGAACTGTGATAATGCCTCTTTTTAAATCACAACATCTTGGTAAAACCAAAAGCTTTTAGGCCCTCCAAACTGAGGATAACAAAATGAAAAATCTGAAAGATGGCCCCTCCATCCTGAGAGCAGGGTCTAACTTTAACATGAAGTTAAAAGTCAAAAAAATTCTGAAAATGGAAAAAATGAAAAATAACCCTTATCATAGAAAGTTAAAGGGAACATGGTGACAAAAGAGACCTAGACATAAACACAGAAGACCATAAAAACAAAGCAACTACCTGCAAAGCCTAAAAGAAAAATGTGAATTGATCACAGGGCTCTTCAAAAAGAATTACTGTAAAAGCTCAAATCAGGAGTTTAATAATCAAATAAGAAAGAAGAAAAATAAAAAGAAATCACAATGATGCAAACAAATCATGAAAAAGTCGATGGCTTTATAAAAATGACATAAAATTCACTGAAAGAAAAAAAAACTTAAAAAGAATAATTGGCAAATTGGAAAAGGAGCTACAAAAGGCCACTGAAGAAAATAATTTCTTGAAAATTGGAATTGGTCAACTGGAAACAAATGATCCCATTAGATAGATAGCTAGATAGATAAATAGATACTAGATAAGTAGATAGATAGATAATTTACAATGAAGGGGAATATGAGAAAGGTAGCAGGAAACATTTGAAGCTTACTCTCATTGAAATTTGCTGAAAGAGAAAAGAATTGTTGTAGAGAGACAGAACTCTGGAGAAGTATCCTTGAAAGAAGTATACTTGAAACAGAGGAATTGACAAGACAATGGTTATCTGGTTTACATATATACTTAGTAATTAGCATGGTGATATAATGGTTCTTTAAGTTCACACGTGCATAGTGTGCTGTAATGATGTAATTGTAATACAGTATATAAAGACCAACAAGGACTGGAAGAGAATCATTCCATCTTCCACCATCCTGTGGCTCCCCCTCTCTTTTGTTTTTGGAGGAGTATCTTGATGTGTCTTTTCTCCTCTCTACTATTGCCTATCCTTGAGGATTAAAAGGTATGCCAGTGGTGTGTAAAATCTTATACCCTGCACAAAAGTGTGCAAAATGTTTAAAAGTATGTGCAGTTCATTATCTGTTTTGATTGCTTGTGGCACACCCATAATTGCAAATGCTTGTATAAGGAACTAAGTGACCACTCAGCCTGTCTCTTTTGCTGCTGGTATTGCAAAAGTAAATCCTAAAAATGATGTCTACTACAACATGGATGAAAGCCAGACAACCAAAAGATTTATAATGGGTCACATCCATTTGCAAAATTTCATAAGTCTCAAACCACTAGGGTTTTTCCCTGGAGGCAGTGTAGGAGCATGGAAAGGAAGGCAAGCTGTGCAGCCTTTCACTATGCTCCTAGCTTCCTCTTTTATTATCCAAAATTGCAAACGTAAAGCTCAAGCAGCCTGATGATATTTAGAATGAGATTTTTGGGATGCCTGAAATAAAGGAGTGTTGGTTAACATGGTTAGAAGGCTATTTGCCTTTGAATTTCCATCAAAAATAGGACCTGGAAGTCCATTATGTGAGTGGACATGCAAGATATAAATCTTACCTGGATGCTTTCTCACTTGCTCTTGAAGTTCTTTAAAGAGCTGATATATATTAGAAACTACAAATTTTATTTGGGCTGTGGCAATTCTTTGTACCACACCTACTGAATAGGTTGAATCAGATATTACATTTACATCTCCTGGATAATAAGGAAGAGCTAGAATGATTGCATATAATTCATTCTGCTGAGTGGACTGAAAGGAGAGGATGGTGGAAGATGGAATGTCTCTCTTCCAGTCCTTGTTGGTCCTTATATACGCTATTACAATTACATCATTACAACACACTATGCATGTGTGAACTTAAGAGAACCATTACATTACCATGCTAAATTGTATAAGTAAACTAGATAACCATTGCCTCATCAATTACTCTGAGTTAACACTTTATTTCAAGTATACTTCTCCAGTGTTCTGGCTCTGTACAGAATGTAATATTCATTTGGGTATAAAAATCTATCTTACCATACTGGAAAGTTAGAAGAGAAAAGAGAAAAAGAAGGTAAAGGTGCCAAGAGAAGGGAAGCCAGGTTGGGGAAGAAAATAGTAAGAATCAAGACATTTTTGCAGAGATAGGATAAAGAGAGAGATAGAATAGAATAAACATAGGGAAATAGGATGCAGGAAAATACAATTAATTGTGAAAATACTGCAGCAGGTTTCTTTGATAAGGGTTTCATCTCTTAAACATATTAAAGAGTGAATCAAATTTATGAAAAAATAAGATCTATTCTCTGATAAACGATGAAAAATATGAAATCAGTTTTCAGATAAAATAATAAAAGCTATTAAGACATATGAAAAAATGCTTCAAATCATGATTGATTGGGGAAATGCAAATTGAAACAGTTCTGAAGTACTACCTCACACCTATTATACTGGTTAATAGAAGAAAAAGACAAATATTGGAGATGTATGTGCACTAAGACACTAATGCATTGTTGGTAGATTTGTAAACTGATTCAACCATTGTGTCACTCAGTCCAAAGACCTGAAAAACTATGGATATTCTAATCTAACAATAATGCTTCTTAATCTATATCCCAAAAGAATTTTTTTAAGAAAAAGAAAGAAAAGAAAATGGCTTGTCTATACAAAAATATCTATAGCAACTCTTTGGAGGTGGCAAAGTTTTGAAAATTGAGAGGATAGCTATCAATTAGGTTATGACTGACCAAGTTGAGGTGTATGATTGTGATGGAAATCTATTGTGCTATAAAAATCATGAGCTCAATGCTTTCAAAAAAAAAACAGGAGTTAGATAAACTGATGCAAAGTGAAATGAGTAGAAGTAGTAGAATACTGTGTATACTAACAACAATATTATATGATGACCAACAATAAATGATTTGGCTATTCTCAACAATCCAATGATCTAAGATTACTCTGAAGGACTTAAAATTATCCAGGTTGGGCCCTGAAACCTTTTTCCCCACCTACTTTCCATGACCCCTATAACACAATGCCTGGGCTAACAGTACAATCCAGGATGTAGTTGAGGCACCTGGATATGTATTCTACTGACAGGTGTGCTCTAGGTGTTCCAGCAAGAGAAACAAGTCACAAACAGTCATACATCAAGTATGTGCTAAGAACGGGATAAACACTCCCCTCCATTGAAAGGACTATTGCCGAGGCATGTGACCTGGGGGATACAGAAGATGGTTGGGGGGAAGATATAAGGGACAAGGGAGGAGGGAGAAGGAGAGACATCATAAGCTGTACAAAATAAAGTGTGCCTTCATTGGGTGTGGTGATTGACTATCTCATCTCTTGTATCAAGAGACATCCAAATTGTTTTACTTTTGTGCAGGAGTTGGGGAAAGGAAAAATTTGTAACTCAATTTCAAAATAAATGCTGAATATTATTAATCCATGCAATTGATGAAGAACAAAAGAATCTAGTCACCATATTTCAAGAGATGATTAAGATGATTAAACTGCCCTGATGTTCTAAAACCATTTTGTAAAATATAAATTGAAAGAATCCATCACTTACCTCCTGAAAGAAATCCCAAAATGAAAAGGCCCAGGAATAATATAGACAAATTCCACAACTTCCAGGACAAAGTGAATATATTACAAGCAGTCAGAAGCATTTCATATATTGTGGAGTTGCAATCAAGATAAAAAAAAAAAAAGATTTAGCGTCTTCTATTTATGGATCAGAGAGGCTTAGAATACAATATTTTTGAAGACAAAGAAGCTATTATTAAAATAAAGAATATGTTATCCATAAACAAATTAATATATATGTATATAATAAAATATAGGATTTTCAAGAATTGCTGATGAAAAATTAGAGCTGAATAGAACATTTGACTTCCAAGTAGAAGACTCAAGTGAATCATAAAAAGAGAAACATGAAAGGGAAATCATAAGGGATTTTAAAAGTTTAATATTCTTATATTCTTACATGAGAAGATGATCCTTATAGCTCCTAAGAACTTTGACATTATTAGGGCAGTTAGGATCACCATACACAGAAAAAGAATATGAATGTGAATTGACTAGGATGGAATAATTAAAAATAAAATAAAATTAACAAGTTTGAAGAGGGAATTCATTTGACGAAGGAGGAAGGGAATACACAATAGGAGTAAATTTTATCACATAAGAGAAGTATGAAAGCATACAGTTGTAATGAAGAGAAGCAGGAAACACTCCCAATAAGATCAGGGGTGAAACAAAGATGATCATTATCACCATTATTATTTAACAGTGTACTAGAAATGTTGGATTTATCAATAAGAAATTTCCTCAGGGAAATTTTACTGCAATTTTCTTTCACTATTTTGTCCCTTTCTGGTTTAAATATCAGTGCCATATTCCTGTTATAGAAGGAATTTAAGAGGACTCCTTCTTTACCTATTTTTCCAAATACTACATGTAATGTTGGAATTAATTGTTCTTTAAATGTTTGGTAGAATTCACTTGTGAAGCTATCTGCCCCTGGAGATTTTTTCCTATAGAGTTCATCAATGACTTGTTCAATATTTTTTTAATGGTACTATTTAAATATTTTATTTCCTTTTCTGCAAATCTAGGTAATTTGTATTTTTGTAAATATTCATCCATTTTGGTTAGATTGTAAGACTCTCTGCCACATATCTGGACAAAATAGCTCCTAGTAATTGCTTTAATTTATTTTTCATTGATGGTAAGTTGACCCCTTTTATTTTTGATGCTGGGATTTTTTTCTTTCTTTTTCAGATAATATTAATCAAATGTTTATCTTTTTTAGTTTTTTTTTTTCATAAAACCAACTCTTAGTTTTGTTTATTGTTTCAATACTTTTCTTCATCTCCATTTTATAAATCTCTCTTTTGAGTTTCAAAGTTTCTACTTTGGTATTAAATTGGGTATTTTTTTTTTCATTTCTTCTTATTCTAGCTTTTTTAGTTGCATGCCTAATTCATTGATCTTTCTCTATTTTATTTATGAAGCTATTTAGCAATATAAAATTTCCTCTATGAACTGCTTTGGCTGCATCCCATAAGATTTGGTATGTTGTCTCATTTTTGTCATTTTCTTTTTTTTTTTATTATTATTATTATAGTAACTTTTTATCGACAGAATCCATGCCAGGGTAATTTTTTTACAACATTATCCCTTGCACTCACTTCTGTTCCGATTTTTCCCTTCCACCCTCCACCCCCTCCCCTAGATGGCAAGCAGTTTTTGTCATTTTCTTAGATAAAATTGTGGAGTGTTTCTGTGATTTGTTATTTCACCCACTTATTCTTTAGAATTAGATTATTTAAATTCCAATTGGTTTTTAGTCTCTTTCTCTGGCACTTAATTGAATATAACTTTTATATCATTGTGGTCTGAAAAGGAAGCATTTACTATTTCTGCCTTTTTGCATTTGATTGTGAAGTTTTTATGTCCTAATACATAGTCAATTTTTGTCATTACCATATACTACTGAGAAAAATTTGTATTCCTTTCTGTCTCTGCTCAATTTTCTCTAGAGGTCTATCATATCTGGATTTTCTAGGATTCTATTAACCTCCCTAGTTTCTTTCTTGTTTATTTTGTGGTTAGATTTGTCTAATTCTGTGAGCAAAAGGTTCAGGTCTCACACTAGAATAGTTTTATTATTTCTTCCTGTAAATGGCTTAAAATCTTCTTTAGGAATTTGCCTGCTCTATCACTTGGTGCATATACCTTGAGTATAATTACTACTTCATTATTTTGGGTACCCTTTATCTTTTTTAATAAGATCTATTTTTATTTTTGCTTTATATGAGATCAAAATCCCTCCCCCCTTTTTTGTTATTGTTGTTTGTTTATTTGTTTTTTACTTCAGCTGAAGCTTAATAAATAAAGTTCCAGCCTTTTCGCTTTCTTTTATATGTGTCACTCTGGGTAAAATGTGTTTCTTATTAAAAAAAAAAAATTGTAGGATTCTGTTTTGTAATCCACTGCTATTTGTTTTTATTTTATGAATGGGTTCATCTTGTTCATATTAGCATTTATGATTACCTACTTTGCATTTTCTTCCATCCTATTTTCTCTCCTGTATAGACTTTTGTTCTCTTTTTCATGTTTTTTACCCACCCCACCACTGCCTTATTTCCTATCATCCCTCCCCCTTTTCTTTATAGTTTTTCTAAATCAACTCCACCCACTACCTTATCTTTTATCAACCATTTCCCTCCTCTCTTACCTTTTCCCCTAGAGTTTCTGCCCTTCTTCTTTCTTGTCCCTCCCTCTTTTTTTTTTCCCCTCTTTTTTCTTTGTAGAGAGCAGGAACACTGGATATTTGAAACAAGGTGTTAACTCAGTGGAATTGATGAAATGATTGTTCTCTAGTTCACATATATACTTAGTACTTATCAAGGTGATGTAATGGCTCTCTAGTTCACACATATTCAATATACTGTAATGATGACAATTTTGGTGAGTAGGGGTGGAGGAGCAGGAAGAGAGGGAGGGAAAGAAGGCTGGCTGGCTTCTGGTCTGGCTGGCTTCTTGACTCAGCTACACACATTGAGCGCAAATTCTCCTTTACCTCCGATACCCCTCTATCTCCGATCCTTCTTCACCTCTACTGAGAATAAAGATTGAAGATATTCCCTTAACCTGAATTCCTGACTCTGGCTGATTTTAAAATACGCAATCATCACAATTTTGACACAGAAATTAAAAAAAAAGGCTTGCATAAACAAATCCAGTGTAACCAAGCTAAGAAGAAAAACAGAGAATTATGAAAAAAATAAAGTTAAGTTCCTCTTATAAAGGTCTCACTTCATATATTGTGTGTGTGTGTAGAAAGATTCATATAGATAACTATATACATAAATACATGCATACACATACATATATTTAAACATACATGGAGAGAGATTTATATAGATCTCTATATAAATGAATACAAAATAATAAATACATTGCATACATATATTTACATACACACATATATGTCATTTCTATAAGAATACAAACCATTCTCCAATTTATAATTGATCGAAGGATATGAATAGGAAGCTTTCAGAAGAAGAAATCAAAGCCATCTATGGTCATAAAAAATGCTTTAAATTACTATTGCTTAGAAAAATGAAAATTAAAACAACTCTAAATTACCTCTTTACACCTATCAGATAAGCAAATAACATAGGAAAATGACAATTGTTGGATGAAGCATAAAAAAGTGGAAAATTAATGTATTCTTGGTGGAATTGTGAATTGATTTGATCATTTTGGAGAACAATTCAGAGCTATGCACAAAGGGTTATAAAACTATCCATATGCTTTCACCCAACACCACTACTACTACTACTACTACTACTACTACTACTATCTCTCTTTCCCAAAAAGGACTTTTAGAAAAGGATTTATATATACATATTTGTAGCAGTTATTTTAACACTGTCAAAAAATTGGAAATTGAAGAGACAATCATTTGTGGAATGGGTTGTGGTATATGATTGGGATACAATACTGCTACAGTATTTTTAAAAAATGATGAGCAGGATGACTTAAAAAAAAAAATAAAACACAAAACCCAGCAAGATTATCATACAAAGTGAAGTGAGAAGAACCAGGAGGGCATCGTACATAGTAACAACAGCAATGTATGATGATCAGCTGTGAATGACAGCTATTCTCAGTGATATAATGATTCAAGATAATTTTCAAGAGTAATGATAATAAATCCTATACACTTCCAGAGGAAAAAATTGATGGAATATGAATACAATCAAAGAATCTTTTTTTTTTTTTACATTTCTTTTAATGTTTTTTTTTTGGGGGGGTGGGTGGGTGGAGGAGCGTTGTGTTGTGTTTTTTTTCCCCCATAACATGACTAATATTTAAGTGTTTTACACAATGACTCATCTATAATCTATATCAATTTGCTTTAAAAAAAACTGTCATTCAGTCTTTCCTAAAATACTTCAAAGAGTTATATAAGATACAATGAGTATAATAATATGAGAGACCTTAGGAAGACTTATTAAAACCAATAAAAATATGAAAATATATCTGTCTCTATCTCTCTGTCTCTATCTGATTCTCTTTGTCTCTCTCTCTCTCAATTTATCTACACACAAAAAAGTGGAAATAACAACAAAGCAATTGATACAAAATGATTTAAAGTTATTATGAACATGTTTGACCCATTCTATTTTTAAAATCTGTAAATGTCAAGATTTCCCTTAAATCAAAATGAGACAGGTAATCCTGTAACTTTTACCCTTTGTACCTATCTGTTTTCTGAGATGAATCAGAAGAAATTTAATCTTTCTTCTGTATAAGACTAGTATAATGCCCCCCCTAAAGCTTTTCTTAGTTAGTTTGAGCATGGGTAAAGAAATATACAAATTCTTTGATCATTTTTATTATCCAGGTTCCAATTTATGAAGGCACATCTTAAGATATGGCACTAGGAATACTGAAAACAAGACTATGGTCAGATATTAGTAGGTCTTAGGGTTATTTGATAAAAGCTATTGGGTTTATGCATAGCTACAATCTTTCCTGGAACTCTTCTTTGGGAACTCTGGTACAAATTTTTGGATAGCCTGTCTTTTGAAGTAGATTATATTGTTTGAAAGAGCCAAAAAAGTATATTTGATCAAGCAATTCTTGTTTTCAGTGGATATTCAAGCTGTGTGGAATGTAGAAGACCCTTATCCAAAATGACTACTCAGAGATCACTCAAAATAGAAAGCAGAAAGGTTGTTTATTATACCTTCAAAGGATGAGCTGTTTTATCACAAGATAAGGGAAAAAGAAAGCTTGTGGTAGGAGGGCTAAAGAAGTAGTAAAGATATACAGCTTTTATACAAGAGATTACATAACAAGTAAGAGAGCATTGAGAAGGGGAGGGGGAAGCATCTATTTGGTTGTTGCTATCTGGAGACATTGGAATGGAAGGTTTCTGTTTCCTAGAAATCACCTGATTTCTAGGAAACAGAAAATCAGGCCTTCAGGCTTCAGATATAGCTGGCCAAGGCTCAAATACATATGGGCCTGCACATATTATACAGGTCATAGGGGAAACACAGAAATAATGAAAATAAAATACAGAAAAAGAATACATATATTCCTGTAAGTTCTTCACCTTATCTCTCTATTCTACACAAAGCTTTTTCATGTCATTCATAAATTCTAATGTACTTTGAAAGTCATCACCAAAGAGAAATCCCAAGATGTTTTAAGCAGTAGAAGCAGTCCTAGAATGAGTATGAAAATTCCCAAGGATATAAAGAACAAAATTCAAATTCTGGCAAATTTGTTAAAAACTTAAATATATTTTATTAAAAAGTTAAATATATTTTATTATCAAAATTTCTTTGTGGGATAGATTGCTTTCATAATAAAAATAGAACTTGTAAGAATATTGGAGCTTATCTAGGCCAAATTCCTCTTTTTCAATTGAAGAATCTAAGAAATGGAAGTGATTTATTTAAGGTCATACAAATAATAGACAGTAGGTAAGAAAATAGGAAATGAAATGAAGTCATTATGATTACAGATACAAATTTGTTATATTTGTGGCTGCTTTTTTCCATTATCCCATATTATACTATGAATAGCAAACTATATTGAATGGATTAGCTGATTACTTTGGAGTATTTATATGGTTTGTGCTCATTTTATTTCTAAGGAAAAATCAATGAAAGAAAGGAGAAGAGTCAGAGCATCTTGGCCAGAGCTTAGTAGATGAGTTATTGGCAGAAAAAGAAATTGATAAACCTATTAGCATACTTGTCCTATATGACAAGAGATTTGCCATATCCATCTCAACTGAACAGAGGATAGAAAGGGAGATGAGAAGGGAATAAAGATAGCAATAGGATTTTAGCACAGTTCTTGGTTTTGCCTTTTCTGTTATACTTAGCTCTTTGTGCTGGATGCATAGTGTGTACTTGATAAATGCTTATTGATTGATTTTTCTCAGTTCTCACTTTATTTTGACCTTTCCCTGGGTTTTGACACTTGTAAAGATACCTTCCACCTGAATAGTCTTTCCTGTCTTAGATACCATGAAACTCGTCTCTCTTAGTTCTCTCAACACTCTGCTTATTATTTCTGAAGCTCATTGATTATGGGTCATACCCAACGGTTTATACTGGTTTCATCATCACTCTATACTCTTCCTCTTAACTAATCTGATCATTTTTATGATTTCAATTATTTCCACAAAAAGGATGTTGAGGTCTATACATAGTATAGGTTTAAATATTTTTAGACAGAGACAAAGCTGGAGAAAGAATATTATATCCACATGACTGTTTGCACAGTCTCCTTCATTGAGACATGTGCTATTGGAAGACAGGGATGGTATTTCTAGTCTTTGTATTCTCAGAAATTAATAAAGAACATAGCATTCAGTAAACACTCTTAAGAAATGTTTCTTTACTGAAAAAAAAAAGATACAAAGGCAGAGAAAAAGAGATTTAAGAGACAGAAAAAGAGAGAGAAAAAGGGAGAAAATCATTCATATAAACTAATCACCAAGATTTAAACAGCTGTTCAAAGTAAATGAATTTTCAAGAATGTCATTTTTAAATATAAAAAGAAAAAGAAAAAAAATTGTAACAATGAAAATCTTTCTAAGTAAATTTTTTTAAATGCAAAAAAATAACAAAAAAACCCATAAAAAATAACAGTATCAACAACACAAAATAGAGACAGTGTATCTTTAGAAACTCTATGTATCAGGGAAGACTGTTTAATGTATCATTTAAAAGCTGACAGCTTTTTTTTTAAATGTTTTTTCTATATTTTCCAAATTGACTCAATATTTTAAAGGTTTAAGAAATTCACTTGCATCTCAACAGGCATGAAAAATCTGATTCATCATATCAATTAAGTCATTAATAATCACAAGAAAAAGTGTCCATTAAATTGTATGACAGAATTGAAAACAGAATGTTAATAGAAAAAGTTATTTTGTACTTTGAGTTTCCTTAACAATAATTATTTTATTCAAGAAAGTTGCATGAATACTAAAAATATCTGGAACTAAGAAGAGTTATTTTATAAGCATATACTTTATTTTATCTTTTCCTTTAAATTTATCAAATCTTTCTTCATAACCTAAAGTGGGTTCACACTATTAGTGTGGGAAAAAAAACAATTCATTTAACAAACATTTATTATAATAATTTTAGAGTTTCTTTTGTTGAGAGTTATTTAGACCAATTAATATTTATTCATCAAAGGAGAAACAGTGAGGTGTAGGGGAAAGTGCATGGTACATAGACACAGTAGAGCTGAGTTCAGATACCATTCTTGACACCTTGGTATGTGATAATGAGTAATTCAATTAAATTCCCATAGCCTGTTTCCTCATCTATAGAGAAGAGATGCTAGCCTTTCTCCGTGAGACCATTAAAATTCTGCTCCTGACATAAATCCTGCGTCTGACTCTAGGACATATGACTGACAGTTATTCAGCTTTTCAGTATCCCCAGGTAATTTTCTAAAATAGTAATTTCTAATTCTAAATCAATAAAACAGAGAATTTCCTGATCACCATTGCTAGAGGACTTTTGATCTAAATTAAAGAAATAACAGGTCTGGCTACAATTTATCTACACATATATGGATACTTAGTGATAGCTAATCATTAGCATTTATGAATGGTGGGTATTTGAATTTAGTAAAGCACTTACAAAATGTATCTTATTTCATCCTAATAAAAATTCTGGGATGTAGCTGCTATTATTATGCCCCTTTTACACACAAGGAAACTGAAGCAGACAGCAGCTAAGTCACTTGCACAGCCAGGAAGTATCTGAGATAGACTTTGAACACAGGTTTTTTTTGTTTTTTTTTTTTTTAATAGCCTTTTATTTACAGGTTATATGTATGGGTAACTTTACAGCATTGACAATTGCCAAACCTCTTGTTCCAATTTTTCCCCTCTTTCCCCCCACCCCCTCCCCCCAGATGGCAAGATGACCAGTAGATGTTAAATATATTAAAATATAAATTAGATACACAATAACTATACATGACCAAACCGTTATTTTGCTGTACAAAAAGAATCAGACTCTGAAATATTGTACAATTAGCCTGTGAAGGAAATCAAAAATGCAGGTGGGCAAAAATATAGGGATTGGGAATTCAATGTAATGGTTCTTAGTCATCTCCCAGAGTTCTTTTGCTGGGCGTAGCTGGTTCAGTTCATTACTGTTCCATTGGAAATGATTTGGTTGATCTCATTGCTGAGGATCACAGGTCTTTCTGATCCAGGACCAATTTCTATCCACTGCTCCACCTATACACACACACACACACACACACACACATAGATACATATATATTGGCTTCCATGAAACTACTCTGTTTTGGTTTATTTTCTAAATGATCTTTTATTTTCTCATTAAAATGTGTGAATTGTGTGTGTGTGTGTGTGTGTGTGTGTGTGTGTGTGTGAACTGAATTTCATAGAGGTTAAGGGATTTTTTTCTAGGTTCCATAGTTCATAAATGTCAGATAAAAGTGGTGAAATCAGGTGTTCCTTTTCCAATACTATGTCTAATAAACCTATTGCTTTTATTAGTCTTCTTCATGATGCTCTAGGTGAAGTCCCTTTCGTTCACTAAAGTGAGTTGCTACAAATGAGTAAGCATATATTGATTTATACAAGATACATCACACTTAACCAAAGCTGAATAAATTTCTTTAACCTTCCTCACATGCTCATCAGGTTATACCACACTCTTTTTTATGATTTTTCTCCCTCTTGATATTTGCCCCAAGGCTTTTTTTATTTTGAGCTCACATTTATGATCATATGGAAAGTTCCCATTATTAGCTTTGGTGAAGTCCTACTTCCTCCATTCTTGTGGGTAAGATCTTTGGCCCTTCTCCTTTCAGGGAGCACCTGTACCTGACTATATGAACAGAAATTTCTAAGATGTTAGAAGTAGAGTTTCAAGGGACTGTTTCTGATTGCTGGGATAGAATTTAGAAATTAGGGGATTAGCTATCCCCTAAGGGATTTTATTTAACTATTCCAGTAGGAAAGTGTTCTAATATTCCAAACCTTCACATCCATCATTACTTCAAAAGCCAATCCAGTCTTCTCTTCAAATTTGAAGTTTCCGAGGCTGTGTTCAAAGACCCTTTAGGACCTTATTGCTTCTGTTTTAGCTCTCATTTTCAATTTACTTCATCTGGGAGTGAGCTCTAATACTGTCAGCATTCTGAAGGCATCTCCCCAAACCCATCCCTACCTCCTGCCTTACCCACAATGCTAATATGATCTTAGGTTATATTTCTTAAAAAAACTACTGTATCTAGACCTTGAAAGAAGATATTTCCTCTGTTCCATACTTTTACTGTGGCCAGACCAACATTGGGACATCATTTTCCATTTAGATATCATATTATGAAGACAAGGTGAAGTGAGAATAAAGGAAGGTAAGAAATATAGAGAATTCAAAATTATGTCATATATGCATGTGCATACACACGTACACACACATACATATATGCATATATACAGAGAGACAGAGAGAGAGAGAGAGAGACAGAGACAGAGAAACAGAGACAGAGAGAAAGGAGATAGAAAGCAGAAAGACACAGATACACAGAGAAAAAAGAGATGAGAGAGAAAGAGACAGAGACAAAGCACAGAGAGAGGTGGGAAGAGAGAGAAGGAGAGTGAGGGAGAGAGAAGAGAGGGTGGGAGAGAGAATATATATAGTTGGGGTAAAATTTGGGAGAGTAAGCAATTAAAAATTCATTAACATCACTAGTCACACAAGTAGAATGAAGAAATTTGGTGAATACAGATGCAACAGGACAGTTATACCACAGGATAAAGTTACACATGCTCTCAGAGGTACAATAATATAGTGGATAAAAAAGAAGGGTATTAATGAAAGTAATTAGCATGTGAAATATTGATTTTTTGAACTAAGGTCTATTAAATAATAGTATGCCCCATGATGGTTGTTCAGTGAGCTTCACAGTGTTTCCTCATAACATATTCTTCCCCCTGGATTTTCTCAGTCAGTTGACAAGCATTTATTAAGTTTTTAGTATGTTTGAGGTCCAGTGCTTAATACTAGAAACATAAATAAAAAATAGAAAGATTATAGTCCCTTTATTCAAACAGCTTATTGTTGCTTATCCTTTGCACTTCAAGAGGACCAAAATGATACCACAGTGTTGGGGTCAAGATATACTGTGTTTTACTGTGATTGATGAGATCAATAAGAATTCATAAGATTCATAGGTCATACACAAATAGTAAATTTGAACACATAAAAGAGAGCTATAAAGGGAGGGAGGAATGAAGGTATCAAATGTAGGGGCATGGTAGAGTTGTCTAGTTGAAGGTGTTGCCAAAAACTTTCTATATATCTCTTTTAGGATACATAAGTGACTTTTTCTTATTTAAAATGATAAAACACAATATGAAGTCACAAGGCATTTCTTTAATTCAAAATTTTGTCACTTTATTAAGAATTTGGCTCAGGATAAAACTATTAAATTCTCTGTTAACTTAGTTTCTTAATCTATAATATGGGCTAATAATAATAAGACTGTTTGAGGGAAGAAATGTGACAATTTATTCAATGTCTGAAGCCACAAATGATTATATGATTATCTATTTTCATATGTATGATGCAAAGTAAGTATATATATAGAATATTGAATGAATGAATATAAATAGATATTCTCTCCCTAACTAGAGCTTCAGTTCCTTAAAAGAAAAGATTGTCTCACATTTTTCTTTCCTTTTGCAGTATTATCCAAGGTTTATGAAAATAGCAGATCAATAAATCCTAATCCAAATAACTAATGAATTAAATTCACAGATATGATTCAAACAATAATGACATATTCTTTCCTGACAATAATTATTTCCTCAAAAATTGATATACCAAATAGAATTTAAAGGGAAACTTTATCATAGAATTTTTTAAAATATGGAAAGTTATATTATTTAATGTGAGGAATAAAAAATTATGTTATTTAAAACTATATTTCCCAACTCCTTTCCAAGATCTCATTAGATTATGCTGATAATTTTCCCACAGATTAAACTCTGATTGGATAAGATTAAAAAGGAAATCATGACAGTGTTCTCACAATAAATGAATTAATTAAAAAATATTTATCTCATACTGTGCCCCAAACACTCCACTTATTTGTGGATAGAAATAGAAAACAATAAGAATCCCTGCCCTCAAGAAATTCATATTCTAATTGGGGTAAAAATAGGTATAAGAAAGTTGATCTACAAAATGAATGAAAAGACCCAGTGATTAGGGAGACATAGCAGTGCAAATAGTATGACACAGGTAGCCAGAGGGGATAGTGGCAGGATGGGTGGTAAAGTGTGATGTTTTTGAATCTTACTGGTAAATTCTAGTAATGTTCTCTTCATCTAATTCATGTGAGCAGACACATCTAAGTTTATAATCCTAGAGCCCAAATGATTACTAAAAGAAGTGTTGATCCCAAGGATTAAAGTAGAGCAAGTACTTTAGCATCTTTTCTTCAAATTCAGAATAGAAATCAGCATCAATTCAGCATGAGGAAAGGGAAAGAATGTAGCATTGTAAGGAATTGGAAATCCAGATGGGACAAGATTGAAAAAAATGCAAGGGCTGCTCGTATCTTATTTTATTAGCAACTTCTATGACCAGTGTGTTTCACAAATAATAGCATACAGTCTATAGATAGGCACAAAAAAAGTCAGAAAGAGACTGAAGGAAGTGGGATGAAAGATTTTTTTTTTTAAATGAGAACTGTCTGTTAGCCTATTACTATCCTATGATAAAATGAGCCACATTAATTTTACCCCCATCACTACTCCAGTTTTGAATGAAATAGGATATCTAGAATGTCCCACAATTCCCACAAAAGTCTTTAAGCCAATGAAGCTTTAGAAGGTAGCTAATTGTTAAGTGTCTAATATCCTATCTCTACTCTAGCCTTCAGTATCTTGTGGAAATTCTAGGATGAGTAATGTTACATGTTTTTTTTTTTTTTTTTTTACTTCTATATTTCTGCGTGAATTTTAGTTACAGAATTCTGTTAGGAAGTAAGAACTTTTCATAGGTACACACAAACATTACACACAGAGGGGGAAGGAGAAAGGGAGAGAGAGAGAGAAAGAGAGAGAGAGAGACAGAGAGAGAAAGAGAGAGAGAGACAGAGAGAGAGAGAAAGACAGAGAGAGAGAGAGAGAGAAAGACAGAGAGAGAGAGAGAGAGAGAATGTGTTATATGAATGCAATCTAACCTAATTCAGTTAATATGGTATTGTGGGATGAGCTAGGATGGAATGGGATGGCGGACCTGACAGTACAGGTTAAGATAACTCCCAAGTCTTCTAACATATATAGAAAGAAACAGAGACAAAGAGAGAGAATAAATATTATAGAAGATAGTATACATATAATATTATATATTTGTGTTTGTGTATGTATATGTGGGGGGTGTTGCTCATTTATAAAACTCTAGTTAAAATTAACCCTGGGTGATCTAGGAATAGAAGAGGAGTTAGGAAGAGAACAGATATAATTGTACTAAAAGTATGGCTTTTAAAATAGAGTGGCTTGGAAAACTCAACAGTAAAAGAAATGGTTTAAATTAAGAGAAACTAGGAGCTTGTTGGGGGATTTAATGATTATAATAAATATGGAGATATAAAAGATAACTATGTGTATATTAGATTGTAACACTGGAAAGAGAAATGCAGAAGCTGTAAAAAAAAAAAAAAAGCTAGAGTATTCTATAGTACTGCTACTTAAATGTAAACCATGTAACGAATGTAGGGATCATGAAATTATGATTTATTATCAGTAAATGTTTGATTTGTATAACAATTTCATATATCTATATGCCTGGGGGCATGTAATAGTTTTCTGGGCAAATAGCAATTGTTGAGTAGAAAAAAATTAAGAAGCCCTATTGTGTAGGAAAAAAAAAAAAAAACAAAGATAATGAACTAAAACTTGCAATGGTACATAAAAGAAAAGGATTAAGTTATTGATAAGGGACACATTTTTTGCTCAGGAGTTCTTGTTTCTTTCAACCCCTCCATAGGAGGTATTTCAAAGATTATAAACAAACAAGCAGAGGTTAATTCATGTGAAATCTAAATAAGCAAATGCATTTTATTATAATAAGTTAAATTCTATTAATTTGTAAATTGTTTCATTCCCAAGTTATCTATGTCTTAAGTAAAACTAATTGACAGAGCTGTGCTAACCAATTCAGGTATTATGTTTACATCATGGAAACTAGTAAGATAAAAGAATAATTCGGTAGAGGACATAAATCTTTGCATAGGATTTGTCTTTCCATCTCAACTGCATTTGAATGAACAAAATATAAAATTGCATAATTATATATATTTTAATTAAGTAGATTTACTATATAAATCAAGCATTAAATCATTCTGATAAAAACAAAACAAAACAGAAATCAAATAAACAAAGCAAAAAAAAAAAAAAAAAGGCATTTACTAAGTACCTTATATATGCTTCTGTCCATGTTAGGCTTTGGACATATGAAAATATAAAGTGATCTCAACTCTCAATAAATTTATATTTTCATCATAGTATAAAGATGAATTCTTTTTGCAAGCTTTATCATTTCTCACTCAGCTAAAAATAATGGCATGGGAATTGACTCTTGTTCACGTTCTAAGTTAGTTAAACCTAAAGAGGTTCAACATTAGGAAATTAGCCAACCCACATTATTTTTTACTGTTTTTATTTTCTTAAATGGCTATAACATCTCAGAAAACTTCTCGACTTAGGCATTGAGGATTTACCATTAATACAAATTTGGAGAACTATGTGGAGCAATGAAGTCAGATCTTTTGTTAAAGGTTGTTTACGATTTGTTTCTCTGTGTATCATGGATTTTAATGGTCTAGTAAGGCCTATGGATACCTCATAAAGTTCTTAAATAACAGAAAGAAACATTAAATTTTATTTAGTTGTTGCTGAAAATAAAAGTGTCATTTTTTTCCATCTAAGTTTTAAAACTTTTTGAAAATTAGCTATGAGCACTGTACATATAGGTAAAGAATCCAGATTTTAAAGAATTAAAATGTACTTTGTAAATGTGTCTCTCTGTTTTCCTCACAAATCATTTATTAAATCTACACTTTATTTTTCATTTTAAAACTATTTTATACTTCCTGAACACTGATTTCTTTTAATTGACAGTTAGGGGTAAGGATTATAATAGATGTTCCATACTTCACTTTGGCTCAACTGAAAGAGGGGAGAACTTCATTTTTAAGTTTAGATTTAGGGGTAGCCTTGGACAAGCCTAGCATTTCATCTTGTATAAGCATAGGTAACATGCAAATCAATGTTACCTAACTTTTTATAAGAAAATTGCTTTGCTTCATCACATAATTTAGTTATTTTACCTTTTTCTGACATATGTGAAATATCCTAGATAGAGTTCTAAGTTTCTCAAAATAACATGAGGACAGAGATAACTCAGGAAATAACATGTCAAAGAAAACAAATGAAAAAAAAAAAAAAAAAACAAACAAAACAATAGCTGCCCTCTCCCTCTAACTCTTATTTTCTTCTGTCTCAGCAATAGAGATCTACAGGATATGAGCAAATCTTTTCCTATTCTTGTTATTAATTTTTCCATATATTCCGCATCTCAGACATGAATCAGTTTACAAGCTCAGACTAGTGAACTTCATCAATTTCCTCAAAATTAAGGGGAAATATTCTTATTTATGAGGTGAAATTCAATTGATACTCAACAGGTTCATAATTGAGGAATTAAGGAGTATGCATTACAATTGCCATGCTTGACAATGTAAATTGCATTCTTAAATGTGTTGTATAAATAAAATTATATGTAAATCTTTATGATTTTAGATATGCATCAGGAGATTGATATCTAAATGAAGGAATCTGTCATCATACTGAAGTAAGAAGAGATTCTCTTCTCCCTTCTCCTCACTCTCCCTTAAAACAATTTTTTAAATTGTTCTTCTACTCAGTGCACTCTTGAAGATAATGAGTTGTGCAATGTCTTTTGTTATGTTGCCCAATCACTAATTGTCTATACCATTCATTAAGCAGGCATAGAGCGCATAGCAAAATTTCATGGAATTTAGAATTATAAATCACCTTAAGGTTCACATAGTCCTACTCTTCTATTTTGCTAATAAGAAAATCAGGGCCTAAATAGAAATGACTTAGCAAGTAACAAAGTTTGCATTCAAATCTATGGTTCTTTCTCTAATACTTCATCACCTCTTCTATGACCATTTGATGCCTTATATTTTCAGTTAGGTTTTTATGTGTGTTTTTATATATGAGCATACATTACTCAGGAAGGTAATATGTGCCATGAAGATACATGCCATACCATATTCTTTGATATCTTTAGTAATTAATAACAGTAGAGCACATAGCAAGTGTCAAATAAATGCTTATTGCTTGTTCTTTATTCCCTGAAAATATCCATTCATTTCCTATTTCTCTGTATGACCTCATTCAAACACCTATACTTAGAGTTCCATCCTCCCTTATCTTCATTTGCTGAAATCCTATCCAGTCTTCAAAAACCAAACTGTATTACTTCTAGTCTGAAATTTCCTCTGATTTCCTCCATACACCTTCCTCCTCCAATCTCATTCTCATGCCCTAAGATATAGTGATAACTCCCTTTTATACTCATTATTCTATATTGCATTACAGTAGTTGAGATAGCATGTGTATGTATATGTGTGTATGTAACTTATCTCTTCTAAACTGCATATTCTTTAAGAGCAAGATCTTTGTTTTCTTCATATTGTCTGGCACATTGTCTTATATATGTCAAGTGCAAAATAAATGATTGTTTTGTTGAACATAATTAAGGTGATTAAATCTTTATTGGAAGGAGTTTGCATTTGTTTTTTACAGAATTTACTCAGCATCTGAACTAGAGATGTGTTGAATTCAAGAGGATACTTCCTCTTTGTACATCACAAAAACCTTGCTCCTGATTAGTTTTGTTATCTCTATTAACAGGGCTACAATGAGACAAATGTCATTTGAGTAACAAGATGCTAGGTAAATCAATATGCTTTCCTATCAGTATTCCCAGCTGCAGCAGGCCAACTGCCCTGACTGCAAGGCACTTTAATGGAAAGGAAGACATCTAGAAAGGTTAATTAGATTACAGTTGGTCATAATTACAAGAAGATGCAAGAAGGAGGTAGGTAATTATTTTTTTTAATCTAAGAATAAAATATATGCAAACATGAAATTTCAATTTGAGCAAATTAGGGTATTTTGACAGTTCTTTTAGGGTGGAAAGTGAGGAAACTTGTAAAAAAAAAAGTTTAGAATGGGTACCAAAAATGAGAAAAAATCAACATGATGCAAAGAATTGTAATGTGATAAAAAAAATTGAGAAAATTTTGGCTTTATTCAAACAAAATCACTTTCTATCCATGGAAAATGAAATCAGTTATTGAGAAGGGAACAACAATAGCAGTAAAAGAACCAGGACCAGGGAGTCAAAAGACATGATCTCTAGTCTCAACTCTGTCACTGCTTCAGGATTCTGGCAAAGTTATATCCTCTCCTAAACATGAGAGAAATGAACTTGCATTCCCTTTTCAAGTTCAAGATTCAATAATAAGAAGAATGACTTGTAGTGTGATATATATTTGTGTTCAATGTGAGGTTTGGGAGGAGACAATTATGACTTTGAAATATTAGTGTTTATGATGATGAATTGTTGGTTTTTTATATTGTAAAGAACTTTCATATCTAGCAAAGATCAGATTCCTTACTGCATAAGTAGAAATTAAGTCAGTGAAAAGTCAAGTTAGTTAGTGGTAGAGATGACCCAAGAACTCACATTTCCAGCCTAAGCCCCTTTCCTCTATAACACATTGATTGTCTTCATTCTGTCCAATCTAAGTAAAAGCACTATGTTGGCTCAAAAAAGGACATTAAGCTTCAGGAATGGTATAATGAATTGGATTAAGCTTCAATACTTTCTTAAAGGAAAAATTATTCACTAGTTCCAAGGATGACTTTTCACCAAAGATTAATGACTAGAAAATGAAAAGGTATCTTTATTTCAGATCTACAAACTCTGAAAGAAAATTTGAAACAACATATGATTTAAAATCTTAGTGAATACCTCAAAATAAATCTTGCAATTTTCTTATCAATAATATAGGAAACAATGGCATTTAAAACAAAAGTTAATTTCTGACATGAGGAAGGAAAATGAGAAAAGGAACTTGACCCATTTAATCTCCTCCCTCAAATTTAAATTGTATGCAAATTGAAATGCTTAGTGTTTCATTCTGTGCTGAGAGCTCCCTCAATTGGCAATGTGAACTCAAACACAATATGTATGCCATTGTTAGGAAGTATCTGAATTAATGGGGCAGAGAGATGTTATAACTAAATTAAATGAGAGGCAGGCTGGCCTGAGGCAGGGGGCAAAGGATAGGAAGGCTCAAGGGGAACTGCAAATCAATTTGATAGCACTGAATTCTGATTAGAATATCTGGGACCATTGCCTCCAGGCGCCTTGCAGAATACTTCTCTACCAATGTGATCCTCAAGTTATTAGATGTCATTCTTTACACTCCATCCCCGTAAATAACAGCATTGTGCCAAGCGGCATACATAATTCAGTACTAAAGAAAGATTCCATTATGGGGAGGAACTGATCCATGGAATGACAATAATACCTAAAAAAACAGTAACCATAATGGTTCACTATTATATGGTTGCCATAGGACCCCCAGGAAAGAGCTATATTGAAATTATAAGCAACAACTCCAGCAGCTCATTTTCTAGGCAAATCTTGTGTTTTTCTATGATGTATTTGAGGTATCACATAAACACCATGTTTTAATAGAGAAAGAGGCTGAAGTAGAAATGAACAGTGAATGGTGAGAGAAGGCACAACATTATTTCTTTAACTCCCTTAGTTCCCTCACACAAAGCCAATAGGGACTACCAACTATCCAGTGGAGATAGATTTATACATGGCCAAAAGTAAATATGGATATAACCTTTAAAGGAGAAGATAGATAGTAGATAGAATTCAATTTGCCTGTAAATATAGATAATTGTAGTCATTAATGGGATTACAAGTTGGATAATGCATAAACCCCCAGCATTGAAATACAAGACTTAAATAATGGTTTGCATAGAAATTCACTAATGATTAGGTTTATTATCATTCAAATGGCACAAATAATTTTGAGGGAGTAAAATTTAGGTAAAATCATTCAATATTTCACTCAGCTTCATAGGCTTTTTGCTCCCTTTCTTCCCTTCAGTTCAGGGCCCAATCCGTTTCCCATCATTGTTGTCATTTTTGTCATTGTTGTTATTATTCATTTGTGTCAATCAAATCAAACTCTTTATAACTACTTTTGTGATTTTCTTGGGAAGCACTGGAGTAGTCAATTTTTTTTTCTAGCTCATTTTATGGATGAGAATACTGAGACAAAATAAAAGTAAGTGACTTACCTAGGGTCACACAGCCAGTAAATGTCAAGGCTGGAGCTCACATCTTTCTGACTCCAAATTGAACATTCCATCTGCTATGCAGACTAGCTACTCCAATAATTCAACACTAGTCAAAGATATATACACATATAAATGCACAATATCCAAATATATTACGCATAGGTATATATGTGGTATACCTGTAGTTGTATCTGTGAACAAATATGTGTACATATATTTTTGAATATGCATCCTTTGTTGTACTTTATTCTCAAACAAATCTATAATGACATCACTGTTAGAGTCAAGTTAAAATATATCTTACTGTTGCTGATCCAAGCTCAGATTGCTCTGCCATAAGTAAGATATACATAATCCTTATGCACATTTGTGAAGGCTTCTCTAACTTTGTGCATCTTTTATTTCTTCTGAACTAATTTAATTCTGCTTTATTATATAGAACACAGCATTCTCTGATGAGAGCACCCATGCTGAGTTGTCCTGTGCCAGTGTTTCCCATATCATACTGTCAATTATTTTTTTAAGCTAAGGAAATTAGGGTTAAGTGACTTGCCCAGGGTCATATAACTAGGAAGTGTTAAGTGTCTAAGATCAGATTTGAACTCAGATCCTCCTGACTTCAGGGCTGGTGTTCTTTAATTCTTTTTTTTTTTTTTAAGTACAGTTTTTTTTTTTTTTCATTTTCAAAATATATACATGGATAATTTTCAACATTCACCCTTGCAAAACTTGGTGTTTTAATTTTTTTTTTCCTTCCCTCACCCCTTCCCCTAGACAGGAAGTAATCCAATATACATTAAATATGTGCAGTTCTTCTATGCATATTTCCACAAATGTCATGCTGCAAAAGAAAATTCAGATCCAAAAGGAACAAAAATGCGAAAGAAAATAAAATGCAAGCAAAGAACAACAAGAAAAGGTGAAAATGCTATGTTGTGGTCTATACTCATTTCCCACTGTCCTCTCTCTGGGTGTAGATGGCTCTTTTTTTCATAAGATCATTGAAACTGGCCTGAATCATCTCATCATACAATCAATTCTAAAAGTCTTAAGAGAAAACTTGAGAGTGTCCTTGTATTGCTTTTCCTGCTCATCTTGTGAGCACTTGCCCTATGTGAGTTCTCCATAAAATAGTGTTTTTGGCAAGCATACATTTGGCATTTGAACAATGTGGCCATCCCAATGGAGTTGTTCTCTCTGCAGTAGAGTAGGAACACTTCTAAATTTAACTCAAGAAAGAACCTCAGTATCTGGTATTTTATCCTGAAGGTGATCTTCAGAATCTCCTTGAGATAAATCAAATGTAAGGGATTTAGTTTCCTGGCTTGGCACTGGTAGACAGGCATACCACAATGAGATCAGCACAATGGCTCTGTAGACCCTCAGTTTGCTAGTCAGTCTAATGCCTCTCCTCTTCCATACTTTTTTTTGAAGCATCACAAATCCTGAGTTAGCTCTGACAATGTGTGTTACAATTTCATTACCAATGTGAACATCCCTGGAAAGAATAGTACCAAGGAAAATGAACTTATCCACAGCATTTAGAACTTTCCCATTTGCTGTAATCAATGGTTCTACATATGGATGATGTGGTGCTGGCTGGTGGAATACCTGTGTTTTCTGGGTGTTAATTAGCACAAATAGCAGAAAATAGATCCATATTTTATTATATCTCATTCTCAGAGTCTGCACTGAATGAAAAATCATCTACAAACAACAACCAAAAAAAAAAAAATCATGTACCAACACTCCCTCTACTTTAGTTTTGGTTTATACTCTTTTCAAGTTGAAGAATTTACCATCAGTACAGTAGCTGATCTTAATGTCCTGTTCATTCTCAAGAAGGTATTTAAAAATGTGGCTGAAAACATTATTCAAAAAAGCATGGGAGCAAGCACACAGCTTTGTTTGACAAAAAAAAGAAAAAAAAAAAAAAGACAAAAACATTGTCCATTATCCAGAACCCAGGCAAGCATGGCATTATGAAATTCATGTATAATACAGATGAACTTTTCTGAACAACCAAATTTTGACATAATTTTCTATAAACCCTCATAGTTGACAGTAATCAAAGCCCTTGGTCAGATCTATAAATTTACATATATGTATATTATCAGGTATCCACAAACTAATATAGAAAAATAAACAGTTTCATAGAAGGTACCAGGAATGGAGCACAAAAACTCCCAGTTCCATCTTTTTGTGTTTTTCTAGTGTTACTGAGTGAAGCTTCTGGGTAATCGGAATAATCTTATTGCAAGTAATCAAGATCATTGTGGAAGATAAAAGTAATTAACTCACTCAAAACAGAAGGTTAAATGGGTTTGGGAAAATGAAAAAAGAAAATGTATATATTTGAATTGATAGACTTTTTATTACATTAAATAGGTATAATTCCACCACAGACTTGCAAAAGAGTTAGTATCTTCATAAGGCTATGCAATGTTTCTTAAATGAAGGAGAGTACAGAGGTAAAATTAAGAAGTGATATATTTAGAGACAGAACTGCTTTATTTCCTGAATATGAATTTCTAAGCTATGAATAGGGAATATGTGTGAAAGTATACATGATACAAATTTAAATGGTAGGGATGGTTTGATGCAGAAGTTAAAAAAAATTACTTCACTATTTCGTTTATTTTTTTTTTCCTTCATGTGTGCTATGGTTTGGGTTGATAATACGTGAACAAACAAATAACTCCCTTTTGGGAGATAGAAGAGTGAGTTGTATGTTTAAAGAAATGGCTGCTTGCAGGATAATTTTAGAAAGGCCTGGAGAGACCTACATGAACTGATGCTAAGTGAAGGGAGTAGAACCAAGAGAACATTGTACATAGCAATAACAAGATTATGACATGATCAACACTTTTGGACATGGACTTTTCAACAGAGAAGTGATTCAGAGAAATTCAATAGTCTGGTGATAGAGAGAGCCATTTGCATACAGAATAGGGACTGTGGATCCTGAATATCAATTACAATTTACTATTTTCAGCCTTTTTATTGTTGTTTGCTCACCTTTTTTCTTTCTTTTTTCCCTTTTTGATCTGGTTTTTCTTGTGCAGCATGATAATTGTGGAAATATCTATAGAATAATTGCACATTTTAACATATATTAGATTACTTGCTGTCTAGGGAGAAAAATTTGGAAACCAGGTTTTGCAACTGTGAATGTTAAGGGGGCAGCTAAATGACTCAGTGAATAGAGAACTGGCTCTAAAGTCAGAAGGATCTGAGTTCAGATTTAGCCTTAGAAACTCAATAGTTCCTAGCTGTGTGACCCTGGGCAAGTCACTTAAGGTCAATTACCTCAGGAAAAAAAAAAAAGTAAAAATAATAATAATTAAAGGGTGAATGTTTATTATGTTTGCATGTATTTTGAATATATATATATATATATATATATATATATATAATTTTAAAAAAAAAGATTGATTTTTTTTTAAATCCATGAACTTGTAGGCAGTTTTCATGGGACCATACAAAATGCCCTGAACATTACTGTTTTTATAATCGTAATAGTATTATATAAACTGTATTAGTCAAAAAATACTACATTTGACTGCAGAGTTAGCTTTTGAATTGTTGGTTAGAAATTTGTGGCTTGTAATTTTGGTAAATTCAATAAAAAATTACCAACAGGCTTTATATGTATTGCTGTCTCCATAGTCACTTCTCAGAGTTATTCATAGTTGCTGCTTCTAATTCTCTGATTGAATTTTCAATAGAAGGGCTGCCTGTTGAACTCAAGGGAAAAAATAAAAAAATAAAACAGAGCCAAAGGAATAAAGTCAGGAAATCTACATCATAAAATTGAGTTTTATGTAAACAATACTTTACTACATGTATATTTGGTGAAGCAAATTCAATATCTTTGAAATTGACTCTGACAAAGCAAGGTTGTTCAATATAAGTCCATTAAATTAGCACAGGTCCAGACAGCTTAAACATAACAAAGCAGGAATAAATTACAAAGAAAAAATCTGTTAAAATGAGACCAAAAAGAATTTAGCCAATGGCAAATGTAAATCAAACCTGACCTCTCAGACCCCAATAGAGCAAATGCAGAAAGACTGAATGTGATCTTTTAAGTAGTATAATCCCTGAAATGAGACAAACAGGAGCAATTAAAATAAATATACTGTGGTGTTCAGAACTTTATTCCTTTTTCAATATTTGCAATTATATATTCTAGCATTAAAACTGGAAGCATTGGATCAGTGTGTTATCTGGCAGTACAAAGTACATAAAAACAAGATATTAAATGGATCCATGTGAGTGAAAAAAAGAATTCATATATTTATATTATATATATATATATATATATATATATATATATATATATATATATGAAAAATCCTGAATTCTGGTCTAATACTCCCTATACTACATGCTTATGTAAAGATTTCCTATGCTCCTAAACATTTTCAGTCAGTGAATTAGCTTTTACTAATCACCGACTATGTACCAGGCACAAAATTTATAGAGAAAAGCAAATAAATAAATAAATAATAGGGGAAAAAATTCTCTTAATGAGCTAATAGTCTAATGTAGGAGAAGGCATAAAAAAATTACTTACAAAATACATAGAAGATAAATTGAGGATAGTTTCAAAGGGAAGATTAAGGAGAGTTGAGGAAGGCTACTTAAAGATCATGAAACTTTGGCTGAAACTTGAAGGAAGTCAGAGAAATTAGGAGGTAGAGATAAGGAGGGTGAGTGTTCCTAGAAGAGGGGATGACCAGTGAAAATGCAGTTAACTGTGAGAATGATTATCTCATGTGATTAACAGCAAGGAGGCCACTGTCACTCCTTTATATATTATATGAAGAAGAGTAACATAAAGGAGACTGAGAAAGGAAAAAGGAGCTAGGTTATTTTAAAAAGCTAAGCCTTTAAAAGTCAAAGGATTTTATATTTGATCCTATAGGTAACAGGGAGCCATTGAAGCTAAGTGAATATTTTGGGGGCCTGGGGGAGGATAGGGAAAAGGAAATATGATATAGTCAGACTTGAGATCAATTTGACAGTTGAGTGAAGGATAAATTAGAGTTAAGAGAGGCTTGAAGCATGAAGACCAACAAGCAGACTTTGGCAAAAGTCCAAAGGTGAGGTAGTAAAGATCTATACCTAAGTGATAGTACTGTCATAAGAAAGATTGACTATATAGGAGGACTTAATAATTAATTTATTATGGATTGTATCTAGTATAAGTGACTGGGGGGCATAGTGGTATCTACATTAATAGAGAAATAAGCAAGAATGGACTTCTCAGATCTGAAGAGAATCTTACTTTGACTTTGAACAATATTTTACTTGAATTTCTGGACATTAGGGTAAATGTTTTTAGAATACAAGTTGCCCTGGGGGTGTTGGTTGATTTGGATGGAGCAAAATGTTTAACTATCCTCTAAGGACAGCTACACTTCTTCCTCCTGTGCCCCATCAGGCCATCCCCATGCCTCCTAAAAAAAAAAAAAAAATTAAGAAACGCTATTCCCTGGTGTCAGGAAAAAAACATGGAGTAAAGGAAATGGTCACCTTTTTTCATCTCCTCAAGGAATTTGCTTCTGCAATCATTTTACTTTTTCTATTTCCAGGCTATGCTGATTCATTGCTTCATCCCCAATCACCTACACATTTGCACAGGTCTTCTGTTTGACCCAATGTCTCTCAAACTTTCACTCTAATTCTCATCTTCTTTTCACAGCACAATTCCAAGAAAGAGCTGTCTATGCTCATTGTTTCCATTTCATAACCTCCTGATAACTGCTGAACAATTTGTCATTTGACTCCCAGGTTTACTACTTATCTGAAATTGCCTTCTCTAAGGATTACCACAATCTTCCATCTCCTAAATCAAATGAGTTTTTTCAGTCAACTTCTTCACTTCAACTTCACTTCACTTCAACTTCTTTGTAACTTTTGTTGTTTGGTAACCTAGATAGCCTCTGCCAACCTTGATAACTTTTCCTGGATTCTTGCCCTTTCTAAAGTTTCCATGACATTGTATTCTGTTGGATTTCCCCCTACATTTTTAACTTTTTCTTCATATTCTTTTTTTAGATCATAAGAAAAGTGTCCTGAGTCTTATGTATTAGAAAGACTTGGAGACTTGTAATGAAAGCCAAGGGCAATAAAGAAAAAAATTTGTTTTATTGCATGATGAGGAAAGTGATGCTTAAAGAAGGAATAGGATTCTTTTCTAGGCTTGTTGAGTTTCTCTTTGAATTAAAAGCTAAGATATGATATCCAAGAAAACTGATATTGATTTGTTATCAAAAGCTCTTTAGTTACTAGGAATTAGGAAGCAATAGTACCTGACTCTAGTTTGTCTAAATCAGGCTATATCTCAGGTATCTTGGTCAAGATTTTAGTAATACCATTGATAATATATAACATGGTATCCTTATGGAATATGGAAAAAATGAAAGGATGTTAATTATAAAATAGCATAATTAGATGGCTTTGTAAATTGATAATAAATGTGACAAAGAATAGACATTAATGGTAACATGTCAAATTTGATCATAGTTTCCAATAAAATGGCAAAATGTCTATGACTCTCCTTGTGTCATAAGATATATATAACTAACTTCATTATTGATATGAGTATAGTTTTCAAATTTGCAGATATCACAGTTCTGAGAGAGTTGTTATTGTTTGTCCTTTGTTTCTGAAGATGACCAATGACATCAGGAAGGTGATGTCTTGATTTGCAAGTGAATTAGATTTTTAAATGAAGGAGTATTGTGCAAAGTCACCAGCCTTATTCTCTCCTTCAGAATCATCTGGGTCCAGTGGCAAGATAGTAATCAGAATGACTAGAGATGACCCCAGAAGTAATGGAAAACTTTGGTTTTTTTAAGTTTAAATCCTTCCCAAGTCTCAGTTTGTATGATACAGTATCTAACTGATGATTAAAAAGTAGGTAATAAAAAAAGGGGGAAATGGCCTCTTTTATTTCTTTGCCTTTGTCTCTCTGTTTCTCTGTCTTTCTGTCTCTGTCTCTGTCTCTGTCTCTGTCTCTCTCTCTCTCTTTCTCTCTCTCTTTGTCTCTGTCTCTGTCTCTTGTCTCTCTCTCTCTCATATCAACCGCCCCACACACAAACAAATAAAAAACAACTGAGTTAACAAATTATATATTGTTCCCTGACAATCACTACCCTGGAATCCTAGGAAAGGAATGTATATTTCTATTGTATATCAGAGAAAGAACATTTTTTAATACAAAGAGAAAAAGCTGGTCGATCATCTTTGAAGCTGCCCCACTGGGGAACTGCCATACTATCATTCCCATTGAGATGCAGATTTAAAGGCTCATAGCATCACACTTCTTATCCCTAGCTATCTGTAAAGAATTTCCTTTAATAAATTTTTGTACATTTAAGTCTTATGTGTGGACCCCCTTTTCCCCACCCTAGTGGAGTTAATCAAGTAACTAAATAGTCACTAATATGAAGAGAAAATTGCCTCCCAATGAAGGAATTGAAAGAAACTAATTTTAAAGTCTTCTTTTAAAACTTCAAACTCAAGAAATCCCATTTGCTACAATGAATGATTTTAATTCAGACCTCTGTAAAGTCAGAGGGAAAATATTTGGATAGAGATATAGATATTATTTTTCTTGAGATTTAACATTAAGAAATCATTGGCTAATGCTAAAATTAGTAACATACAGTTCCTGTGTTATTACTCATGGTATGCCAAAGCATGGTCATGGATGGAATAAATGCTGAACTTAGAAAACATTCATTCCTTTAGAGTTTAAAAGTGCATAAATCCAGGCTGAAATCAAAGCATGGTAAACCAAAAGGACAAGACATCTTGGCATCAGAGTTTTTTGTTTACTTTTTTTGCCAAAATCTTAATTGAGAAAGTAGTAGCATAGTATTTGCATGACTGGATATGTGAGTCAAAATGTTAGTGCTAGATGAGGGGGCAAGATATAAGAAGTTCTCAAAAAAAAATGTTTTGGGGCAACTAAGTGGCACAGTGAACAGAGCACCAACTCTGAAGTTAGGAGGACCTGAATTCAAATCTGGCCTCAGACATTTAACACTTTCTAACTGTGTGATCCTAGACAAGTCCCCAATTGCCTCAGTAAAAAAAAAAAAAAAAAAAAAAAAAGGAAGAAAGAAATGAATGTTTGTATGTCTCAAAAGGAAGAAAGAAATGAATGTTTGTATGTCTCAATTTGTCTCTTCAAATCTCTTTTATTTTTTTAAAATGTTTTTCTAGAAGTATTTAATTTTTTTCAAAATACATGAAAAGATAGATTTCAACATTCATTCTTTTATTTTATTTTTATTTAATAGCCTTTTATTTACAGGTTATATGAATGGGTAACTTTACAGCATTAACAATTGCCAAACCTCTTGTTCCAATTTTTCACCTCTTACCCCCTCACCCCCTCCCCTAGATGGCAGGATGACCAGTAGATGTTAAATACATTAAAATATAAATTGGATACACAATAAGTATACAGGACCAAAACGTTATTTTGCTGTACAAAAAGAATCAGACTTTGAAATATGGTACAATTAGCTTGTGAAGGAAATCAAAAATGCAGGTGGGCTTAAATATAGGGATTGAGAATTCAATGTAATGGTTTTTAGTCATCTCCCAGAGTTCTTTCTCTGGGCATAGCTGGTTCCGTTCATTACTGCTCCATTGGAAATGATTTGGTTGATCTCGTTGCTGAGGATGGCCAAGTCCATCAGAACTGGTCATCATATAATATTGTTGTTGAAGTATATAATGATCTCCTGGTCCTGTTCATTTCACTCAGCATCAGTTCGTGTAAGTCTCTCCAGGCCTTTCTGAAATCATCCTGTTGGTCATTTCTTACAGAACAGTAATATTCCATAATTTTCATATACCACAATTTATTCAGCCATTCTCCAACTGATGGACATCCATTCAGTTTCCAGTTTCTAGCCACTACAAAAAAGGCTGCCACAAACATTCGTGCACATACAGGTCCCTTTCCCTTCTTTATAATCTCTTTGGGATATAAGCCCAATAGTAACACTGCTGGATCAAAGGGTATGCACAGTTTGATAACTTTTTGAGCATAGTTCCAAACTACTCTCCAAAATGGTTGGATTCGTTCACAACTTCACCAACAATGCAGCAATGTCCCAGTTTTCCCACATCCCCTCCAACAATCATCATTATTTTTTCCTGTCATCTTAGCCAATCTGACAGGTGTGTAGTGGTATCTTAGATTTGTCTTAATTTGCACTTCTCTGATTAATAATGACTTGGAGCATCTTTTCATATGACTAGAAATAGTTTCAATTTCTTCATCTGAGAATTGTCTGTTCATATCCTTTGACCATTTTTCAATTGGAGAATGGTTTGATTTTTTATAAATTAGAGTTAATTATATATTTTGGAAATGAGGCCTTTATCAGAACCTTTGACTGTAAAAATATTTTCCCAGTTTATTGCTTCCCTTCTAATCTTGTCTGCATTAGTTTTGTTTGTACAAAAACTTTTCAGTTTGGTATAATCGAAATTTTCTATTTTGTGATTAGTAATGATCTCTAGTTCTGCTTTGGTCATAAAGACCTTCCCCTTCCACAGGTCTGAGAGGTAAACTATCCTATGTTCCTCTAATTTATTAATAATTTCATTCTTTATGCCTAGGTCATGAACCCATTTTGACCTTATCTTGGTGTACGGCATTAAGTATGGATCAATGCCTAGTTTCTGCCATATTAGTTTCCAATTTTCCCAGCAATTTTTATCAAACAGTAAGTTCTTATCCCAAAAGCTGGGGTCTTTGGGTTTGTCAAAGACTAGGTTGCTATATTTGTTGATTGTTTTATCCCTTGAACCTAACCTATTCCACTGATCAACTGATCTATTCCTTAGCCAATACCAAATGGTTTTGGTAACTGCTGCTCTATAATATAATTTTAGATCTGGTACAGCTAAGCCACCTTCATTTGATTTTTTTTCATTAATTCCCTTGAAATTCTTGACCTTTTGTTTTTCCATATGAATTTTGTTGTTATTTTTTCTAGGTCATTAAAATAGTTTTTTGGGAGTCTGATTGGTATAGTGCTAAATAAATAGATTAGTTTAGGTAATATTGTCATCTTTATTATATTTGCTCGCCCTATCTAAGAGCATTTAATATTTTTCCAATTGGTTAGATCAGACTTAATTTGTGTGGAAAGTGGTCTGTAATTTTGCTCATAAAGTTTCTGATTTTCCCTTGGCAGACAGATTCCTAAATATTTTATATTATCAGTAGTTACTTTAAATGGAATTTCTCTTTGTAACTCTGACTATTGGATTTTGTTAGTGATATATAAGAATGCTGATGACTTATGTGGGTTTATTTTATAACCAGCAACTTTGCTAAAGTTGTGGATTATTTCTAATAACTTTTTAGTAGAATCTCTGGGTCAACATTCATTCTTATAAGATTTTATGTTCCAATTATTTTCTTACTCTCTCCTCTACCTCACCCTTTTTTCAAGACAGAAAGCAATTTGATATAGATTGAACATTCATAGTCCTTCTAAATGTATTCCCATATCTGTCATGTTGTGCAAGAAAAATCAGCAACAAAAAGAAAAAAAAAAAACAAAACAAGAAAACAAAAAAGTTAAAAATACCATGTTTCAAAAAACATTTAGTTTCCATAGTTCTTTCTCTGAATGCACATGGTACTTTCTAACCCCAGGTCTATTGGAATTGTCTTGGGTCACTATATTGTTGAGAAGAATGAAGACTGGCATAGTTGATTATCACATAATCTTATTATTACTATATACAATGTTCTCCTGGTTCTGTTCACTTCACTCAGCATCAGTTCATGTAGTAAGCCTTTCAAGACTTTTCTGAAATTAACATGCTCATCATTTCTTATACAACAATAATATTCCATTATATTCATATACTATAATTTATTCAGCCATACCCCAATGCATAGGCATCCACTCAATTTCCCATTTTTTTTTTACCACACACAAAAAAAGAACTGCTACAGGACCTAGAGAACATTGCACATAATAATAGCAAGATTATATGATGACCAATGATGAACTTGGCTCTTTTCCAACAATGAGATGATCCAAGACAATTCTAATTGATTTGTGATTGAAAGTGCCATCTGCAGCTAGAGAGAGAACTCTGGAAACTGAATATGGATCAAAGCATAGATTTTCCCCTTTTGTTGTTGATTGTTTATGTATGATTTTTTTTCTTTTATTATTTTTTTCTTTTGATCAGATTTTTCTTGTACAGCATGATGAATATGGGAATGTGTTTAGAAGAACTGCACATGCTTAAACTACATCAGATTGTTGGGAAGAAAATGGGAGGGAGGGTGAGAAGAAGAAAAAATTGGAATACATGGTTTGGCAAAGATGAATGTTGAAAATTATCTTTACATGAATTGGAAAAATAAAATACTATTTTAAAAGAGCTGCTACAAACAATTTTTGCAGATATGGGTCCATTTTCCTCTGTTATGGTCTCTTTTAGATAGGGGTCTAGTAGTGGAACTGCTGGATCCAAGGGTATTCACAATTTGATAGCTCTTTGTGCATAGTTCCAAAGGTTAGATCATTCACAACTGCATGAACAATGCATTAGTATCCCAGTTTTTCCACATCCCCTCCAGCGTTTATCATTATCTTTTCCTGGCATTTTAGCCAATCTGAGAGGTGTGAAGTGGTTCCTCAGTGTTTTCTTATTGCATTTATCTAATCAATAGTGATTTAGAACACTTTTCATATTACTAGAAATGGCTTTGATTTTTCATCTAAAAATTATCTGTTAATATTCTTGGACCATTTACCAACTGAAACCTCTTTATTTCTAATAACATTGATTACTACCCACTCTCAATCTGATCTAACCTGCCGGTATGATCATGGGTAAAGTCCCCTATGTCCATTGTTAACTTAGTCATGGAAATAAGGTTATGAATTTAGATACAATATTTTCCTTTAAAATGGTCCTCTAGAATTTAAAGTGCAGTACACAGAAGTTCAAGAATTACCTCTACTACTTAGAATCTATGTCTCCTCAAGTCCTAACTTGTTTAAGCCTCCTGTTTTTTAAAATGAGTTGTTATTCTAGAAAGCCAATGGGTTTCTTTTCAGGGTTAAAAGCATAATCATATGACTTGAGTGAAATGACATTAGTGAAAGACATATAAAGAGTCTAAGACCTAAATAGTGTGTTTTCTGTTCACCTAGTAACTGCTGCACAGAGATTAGCTTTAATTGACCCAGTTGAGCTTTAGTAGCTGCAAAACATATTCAACTGAAGGTCTTGTCAAGTTGATTCATCTGTTAGATGTTCATAGCAGGTTCTAATGACTATGCAACTAATGGCAAATTGTGATTCCCAGAGAAAAAGTTAAGCCCATTGTTTAAAAAAAAAAAAAAAAAAAACTATACCAGACAAGGCAATGGTTACATTCGGTGTCAGACTGATGCTGTTCTAAATTTGTTTGTAATGTCCTATGGAAAATTGATACCATACTTTTTTTTTGAGAACTTCGATGCTTGATCAAATGCAATTTGGACTTTTCCCAAAGCATGTTTGAATGGCTAATCCCTCTCAGAGCTTCTATGTGAAGAAAACTGCCAAGATTATCCATGACTTCATTCATCTTTATGATACAGTATAGATTTTCTCTACAATGGTCCCATAGAGAGTAACTTACCACCACCACCATTTTAAATCTTTCTTTTATGTATTATTCTCTCCCATTTGAATATAAGTTCCTTAAATCAGGAAAGAAGAGGAAAGGAAAGGAAATGAGAGGAGAGGAGAGGAGAGGAGAGGAGAGGAGATAAAATATAAAGGAATATTAGGTATCTAATTAGGAAATGCCAAAAGTGTTAGTTTTATTACATGCAAACATGGAGTTCTGGAAGAAGGTATGGTCTTGAAGGAAGACCTGGGTTTAAGTCTTGTTTCTGGCAAGTACTGGTGGTACAACCTTGGACAAGTCACTTAACCTCTCCATGCTTTAGGCAAGTTTCAAAGAAATTGCAAAGGAGTCATTCTGCTTTGGTAATTGAAGTTTCCTCATAGTCTTTTTAAAATGAAATTAAAATTATGTTTATTAATGAAAACATCCTTTTTAATGAAATCACAAGTTCATTTCCTATCCCAATTCTTTACTACATGATGCAGATACTTAGTTTTTAAGTTCTTGGTGTCAGAGCCAAACTTGTTCTTTTCTCTTATCTTTTGATTTTATTCTGGAATCCATTAATTCAGTCTAATTTTCTATACATTGTGGATTATACTTTTATTTTTTTATTTAAATATCTCAGGAAGTAAGACTATCATCATTTTCAATTTAATTTAATCATTTTTAATTTTAATACTATAATCACTTTAAATTTCAAAATTTAGTAATTAATAAAGAGCTCAGCATGACTCACACAAAATGACAGAATAATGATATTAGATAAGGATGAAGTGACAGATAAAAGTTTAAAGTAAATCTACCTTCTCCAAGGCTTCTCAATAAGAATTGAAATAATAGTAAAACAATTTGCAGTTATTTGTTAATTTTTTCTTTGGCACTTAAATGCTTTGTTACTAATAGTAAAAAACAAAATTAGGGAATCCTAGAACTGTAGCATTGGATGAGAATTCAATTACCTATAAGAACTCAATCCTTATCTTAAAAGAAATTCCCTCTAAAGGTAATTGAAATGCTTTCTTCTGCACAGAAGATAACCAAAGAAAATCAGGATACAAGGACACTTTTGCAAGTAATGTGTAGAATTCATTATATATTTTTGCATAAAGGCAGTGCTTGACAAGCTTGACATTGACCAGAGAAGTTACTAATAAAAAGCAAGTCCCATAGTAGCAAAAATAAATAATAAATTTAAATTTAACAAAACAAAACAAAACAAAACAAAAAAAACTAGAAACATAACAGATAATCATTGACGGAAGAATGGCTAACCAAAAATATGGCATGTGAATTTAGTGAAATATTAATGTGCTGTTAAAAATATAAAAAATATGGAGAATCATGAAAAGATTTTCTCAAACTGATGCAAAGGAAGAAAGGAGAGCCAAGAAGACAATATATGCAATGACAATAATTCTATACAAGGAAAGAACAACCACCACAAAACAATCTAAGATTAATTACAAAGAAAAAGTTTAGCTCCAAATAAAACATAAGAAAAACAAAAAATATAGCAAACCAAATAAACCAATATTTCCCACACTCCTAACAAAAAAGACATTCTAACTTTGTAGTGGCCAGAAACTGGAAACTGAATGGATGTCCATCAATTGGAGAATGGTTGAATAAATTGTGTTATATGAATATTGTGGAATATTATTGTTCGGTAAGAAATGACCAGGAGGAGGATTTCAGAAAGGCCTGGAGAGACTTACATGAACTGATGCTGAGTGAAATAAGCAGGACCAGAAGATCATTATATATTTGAACAAGAATACTATATAATGATCAATTCTAATGGACATGGCCATCTTCAGTAATGAGATGAACCAAATCAGTTCCAATAGAGCAGTAATGAACTGAACCAGCTATACCCAGTGAAAGAAGTCTGGGAGATAATTAAGAACCATTATATAGAATTCCCAATCCCTTTATTTTTGTCCACCTGCATTTTTTATTTCTTTCACAGGCTAATAGTATACTATTTCAAACTTTGATTTTTTCTGTACAGCAAAATAGCTGCTAGGACATATATGATTTAACATAGTTAACATGTATTGGTCAACCTGCCATCGGAAGGAGAGGATGGGGGGAAGGAGGGGAAAAATTGGAACAAAAGGTTTGGCAATTGTCAATGCTGTAAAATTATCTATGCATATAACTTGTAGATAAAAAGCTATAAAAATAAAAATAAAAAGTCATGCTAAAAAAGACTTCTCAGGGTATTTAGCATGACCAGAAAAGACCAGATCACACATAGATTTAGAATTGAAAGGAACTCTAAAGTCCTAGTAATTCAATTTCCTTATTTTATAGAATAAGCTCCATTGAGGAAAAACAACTTCCCCACAATTACAACACTATTGAGACAAAAAGGAGATAAAAAATCCACTTTCTACTGTCCCACTTGGATTAACATTCCCTGTTACCATTACTCATTTTTTCACAGTATCTTTACTAAGACATCACTCTTCTAGGTTGCATAAGTAAACAGAATAAAAGTTAAATAGTTCTTCTTTATCCCTGTCATCTATTTTCATCATTCCATCCAATGTGAGAAGCAACAACTGCATCCCTTTTTTGATCATCTTTTTGTCCCAAAATACCTTTTTTTTATTTCTACTTGACAAATTCTGCGTTCATAATCATACTAAATTCACTATGAAGTTAAAGTGCTTGATACTACTATTTACAATTTGATTTTACCCTCCACTACTGGTCATAACTACCAACTTAATAGAACTTAAAATGAAAATTTAAAAAGAATTTTTAAAAGAATTTCAAGTATGTCTGATGATGTCATTAAGCAGCTTCTTTTCTCTCCCTAAATTTTTTCTTCTGTTGTCTTCAATTTCCAGCTTTCCCATTCTATGCAGATTTTCTATGTAAGATTTTAATCTGTGGGATTCTGCCTATTATTTATCAGAATAACCAGAAATCAAGTGCCCCACCAAGTTCAGGGTGCAAATCAGGTTTGACCTAGCCCTCAAGTTGTTATCACAAACTTCAACCCAGGACTCCCATCAATTACATGCCATCAATTAATTTCCATCTCATCATGGGTTTTATAATTACAGTTCTATTCATTATTTCTTCCAACTCTTGAAGAATGAAGTTATTAATAAGGCAAATCAAGAAATAATCAGCAATTCTTCATTGGTGGGAGTGGAAGAGAGAGACAGATAGAAAAAGAGAAAGACAGAGAGCAACAAATAGCCAGGGACAGACAAGATGTCTATATAGGTAGATAGTTATGTCTTTTGGTTCTTCTTTCCTCTACTCTCTCAGGTAAGAATATTGCGTGCATATTTAAGAATATTTGATTTGTCAAAAAATTTACTGAAAAATAAATGAGGTTATAATGAGCTTTCTCTTCTCCCCTATTCTTGATGTCATATCACAACAGATGTCTTCTGCCACTATTTCTTTTACCTCTGTTTCACATGATGAAGTGGCTTTGCTCCTTAACAAAGCTATTTTCTTTACTTGCTCAAGCAATTTCCTTAAATCTCTTCTTTCTTAACAGAATTTCCCTTCTGTCTTCCCCATGCTTTCATTTATTTTCAATTTCTGTGTACTGGTTCATTTTCTACTTCATATAAATATGCCCATGATACCCTCATCCAAAAAACCCCACAATGAAACAAAACAAAAACCTAAAACTCAAACAAAACAAAAAACTTTGATCTTTTTTCCCTACTGAGACCTGTTGAAGACTTTAGCTAAAAAAGGCATTACATTATATTGTAATGGCAAGGACTCATTTTCTTTTTGTATCTTTAACACCTAGCACTATACCTGGTACATAGCGGGTGCTTAAATGTTTATTGTCTATCTAGATGATTGAAGTTCTGAGTCACTATTATGCATCTTTTTATCTACCTCTGTGTGTTCATTTACATATATGTATGTATGTATGTGTGTGTGTATAATAAAATCAGATTATTTAGTTCCTAAAATCCTTACAGGATCATAACTTTAGAGCTGGAAGAAACCTTAGAGACTGTCCAGTCAAACATCCTTTTATTTAGTGGAAACTGAAGCCCAAAGATTCCAAGTCAATGTCACATAGGCAAAGTGACAGAAACTGGATGAGACCCCAGGTCCTCTGAGTATAAATTCAATGTTCTTTAATCTGAACTATGTTACCTCAAATCTATCCTTATGGCCAGCTTTTTAATACTGATATAAATATAGATATTTTATTTGCATGATTGATAAATTTATGACTATTTGAAAAGTAGTCAATGATTGATTTAAAATACCACTCGTGGATTTATGGCATTGTGATGTAGACTTTAAGACAGAGAAGGATTATTTCAAAGGTTTTATTTTCTTGGTCTTTGTTGTTGTCCTTTTTGCTTAAAGACCAAAAGAATATCACCATGTTGGAGTCAAGTGTGTCTGAGTGAGCCTGATCAGACCAATGTGAGCTTGAAATGCTCTACCATTGGTTGGGGAAAATAATCTGGAAGAACTTTTAGAATGAAGATGTCTCTAAATTTGCATCTCATTTCTTTTTACTTATTGCAATTCAGCATGGCACCCTCTCTGATGCAGAAACATTATGTTGGACTATCCTGTCCCAGTGTGTCCTGTCTCAAAATCAATTCCAAAGTTCTTCAGAAAGATCTTGAGACTATCTTTGTATTCTTTCTTATGACCTCTTTGTGAGTGATAGTTTTGTATGCATTAACTGAGATAGGAACAATGAGATCAGTACAAGGACTCTGTAGACCTTCAGTTTGGTAGTCAGTCTAATATCTCTCCTTTTCCATACTTTCCTTCCAAGCCTCCTAAACACTGAGCTAGCTCTCGCAGTGTATGTGTAAATCTCATTATCAAGGTGTTCATCACTGGAAAATACAATTCTAAAATAAGTGAACTTATCTACAACATTCAAAATTTCATCATTTCTTATAACTGACATTTACACATATGGGTGGTGTGGAGCACTTGTGTTTTTATTTGGTGGTGTTAGGCCAAAATTAGCATAAGCAGAAGAGAATTGATCAATATTTTGTTTTATCTTAGCTTCAGAGACTGCACTGAGTGCACAATCATCTGCAAATAAAAATCATGCACCAACACTTCCTCCACTTTAGCTTTGGCTTGTAGTCTTTGCAAGTTGAAAAATTTACCATCATTGCAATAACTGACCTTGATGCCATGTTCCTCCTCATTGGAGGCACTTGACAACATGGCTGAAAACATCATGTGAAAAAGCATGGAAGGGCAGCTAGGTGGTGCAGTGGATAGAGCACCAGCCCTGAAGTCATGAGACCTGAGTTCAAATCTGGCCTCAGACACTTAACACTTCCTAGCTGTGTGACCCTGGGCAAGTCACTTAACCCCAATTGCTGCAGAAAAAAAAAAAAAGGATGGGAACAAGCACAGAGCCTTGTTTTACTCCACTTGTGACTGGCAAAGCTCAAGAGCCTTGCCCATTGTTCAGAACCTGGATTGATAGTATCAAAGGCTTTGGTCAGATCTACAAATATTGTATACAGACTTCAGTTCTGCTCTGACATTTCTCTTGGAATTGTTGGGCAATAATACCATATTGCCTGTTCTTCCACCCATTCTGAAGCCACCCACACTGGCTTGCAAATAGATGAGTTGTCCCCAGATGTAGGATCAGCCTATTATGGAGAACTCAGGCAAGAATCTTACCAGCGAGTGATGACTGTGATTGTCACAGGACAATCTATTCCCTTTTCCTTTATAAAGATAAACAATGGAAGAATCCTTTCCTGGGGCATAATTTCCTCTTGACATATAATATATGGAAAATTTCAGTCAGCTTTTGTAACCCCAATCTTGTAAATCTCAGTTGGAATAGAATCAGCACCAGATATTTTGCTACACTAAAGTAGCCTAATGGCACCCAAAACTTCTTCTTTAGTTGGGATTTTAGCTAGGGAATGATTGATGTCAGCTTGAGGTAAATGGTCAATAGCTTCAGCTTTGATTGATGATGATTTGTTGTGAACACTACAGAAGTGTTCAATCCATTTTTCTAGGGTCATATCTTTATCACTGAGTGGTTGAGATTAACCACAGATTTTTGACCTATAAACAATCTTCAGTATATCATAGAAATACAAACTGAAAGTCTGCTTAGCCATTGTATTGGCCTCTTGTTCTATGTCTGTGAGACATAGACAGTATACCAGCACCATGCCAGGAAACTGAATTGCTTCCATTTGAATTGTCTTAGGGACATTCTGAAGATCACCTGGCACAAAAAGATACCAGAGACTGAGGATCTTTCTCAAGCTGAACTGCCAAGCACTACAACTCTACTGCAGATAGTACAACTCCATAAGGTTAGCTATATTGTTTGAGTGCCAAATGCATGCTTGCCAAAAAGACTATTTTATGGAGACTTTCACAAAGGACAAACACTCATAGGCTAATCAGAAAAAGTGATACAAAGATACTCTCAAGGTCACTGTTAAAAACTTTAGAATTGATTGTACTACATGGGAGAAACTAAGGAGGGGAAATATACTAAGATGGAAAAGATGAAGAAGAAAAAAGAACTTACTATTACCTATAATAATGATGTAAGAAATGAAGAATATTCAAATGTGGAGGAAAGAGAGAGAGAGATAAAAGCTTCTTATGAACCTCATGTTCATTTGATCTAGATAAAGTAAGGTTGAATGAACTTACATAAATAATTGACTGATGGTATCAAAGACTTTGGTCAGATCAACAAATATTGTATATAGATCTCTGGTCAGTTAAGGTGACTATGGAAGTGGTTAGTCCATCTATCCAGGATCATCACTATTTACTATTCACATTCCAGGATCACACTTAACACTATTCAATGTGGCTTCCATCGGTACTAATAGTTGAGATGCATAATAAGTCTTTGGCTCATAACTAACCTTCATGACATAATAAAAGCACTTTGGAGTATTGCAATCCACAGTCAGACATTGCTTTCTTACTAAGCCAAAAATGCTGCATCTCTCTAAGTTTCACATATATTTTTCTTTTCATGGAGTTAAATAATTTCATCTTAGAGATGGATAAACTGTTACTATAAACCCTTATTTTTTGTTTAGCAGCTTCTGAATTTCCCTATCATTTTATTCAAACCAATTTTGACTTTTGACAGTGTTATGGACCAGATAAATAAATACAGTGCAGTAGACCAAATCTCTGAAAGCTGCCCACTCTTTTCCTGTTCCATTATTGCCAACTACAGCTCAGTTTTCCCTCCAATTTAGCAATAAACACTTCCTGCACAGAGAAGCACACTATTCTGTTGACATTTAAGTCTTCTAGTAGTCATTTGGCCTTGAGGTTACATTTTTTTGTTGAATATGAACGTTTAACTTGAAGAGGATGCATTCTGTAACACTCATTGTTTTTGCCATTGTCACATACTGTCTCTTCTCCTTTCAGTGACAGTCCATTAAATGCCAATGTTTGCTGCAAGCATAAATCTATGGAATTTTGTTACATTTAGATAAACAGAAAAATATTGCTGGAGAAAAGATCATAAGATGCACAAGTCTTTAATAATAAGTAACTAGTGCTGTTGGGTTTTTTTTAATTCCATTTATCTTAAAGACTCCCTGCCACATATGATGGTCTGTGCCTACTGGGTCATTAGTCACCCAGAACTATAAACATGTCCTCTTTCAGTACATTGATACTCCAGGTCTTCCTAAATTTTTTCTTTGAACTCCTTAAAATTAATCATGGTAAAGACATACTTACTGCTGATGGTTGTCACTCCAAGCAGTTGTCACTTTGTCATGAGCCTGTCATTGCCTGCTTTTGGAAGACATACAGGAGGGAATGTGGGAAAATTGCAAAATTGAAATTACTAATGCATTATTGGTAGAGTTCCATTCTGAAGACCATTTGTAATTCTGCATAAAGGGTTATCAAATTGTGCATAGCCTTTGAATCATCAGTGTCTCTACTGAGTCTGTATCCCAAAGAGAACATAAAAGAAGGAAAAGGAGCCACATGCACAAAAATGTTTGTAGCAGCCCTTTTTGTGGGGGGGAAAGAATTGAAAACTGAGTGGATGCTCATAAATTGGAGAATGTCTGAATAAGTTATGGTATATGAACAGAATGGAATATTATTGTTTTAAGAGGAAATGAGGAGCAGGCTAATTTCAGAAAATCCTTGAAAGACTTACATGAACTGATGCTGAATGAAGTGACCACAACCAGTACACAGTAACAACAATATTATGTGATGATCAAGTATGATAGACTTAGCTCTTCTCAGCAATATAGTGGTTCAGGACAATTCCAACAACCTTGGAATAGAAATGCTATGCATATGCAGAGAAAGAAATATAGAGACTGAATACAGGTTAAAGTACAGTATTTTCAATTTTTTGATTTTTTTATTCTTTTTCATGGTTTTTCCCCTTTTGTTTTGATTTTTTCACAATATGACATATGGAAATATGTTTTACATGATTGTACATATATAATCTATATCAGATTGCTTATTGTTTTGGGAAGGATGGAAAGAAGGAAGAAAGGGAGAAAAACTCAAAAATTTCACAAAAGTGAATGTTGAAAACTATTTTACATGTAAAATCTTACATATACCTTACATGTAAAACTATCTTTACATAAAAAAAATACTATTAAGTGAAAAAAGAAAATTTGTTTTCATTTAAAAACTTAAAAGTTTGCTCAAATACCCAATAAATTGTCAAATCCCACTACTGCTTTAGTCCAGTGATTACATGATACTATGATCTGCGTCACTTGTATATAATTGTGACTATAACTCCCATTAACTATATCTGCTGCTTCATCACTTTCCCATTGCCATAGGAATTTGATAAGATATGATGGGTGATGTCTTTTGACTCATACATAAATTAGATTTAATAAGGAAGAGTTGCACAAAGTTGTCAGTCTTACTCTTACTTCCAGAATCACGGAAGTCCAGTGGCAAAACAAAAGTCAAATGACCAGTGATAACTCAGAATGCAGTGGATGACCTTGATATCTTTAATGTCTAATTGAGCTCCAAGTGCTTCACAGTGTCTGCTTCCTCCATCTTGAGGATCTGTTAGAATAAATTATTCACATCTGTCTATTCCACTGGAGAAGTTCCTACATGCATTGTATTGACACTTCTATAATTGACATGGATTTGAGTTACCCTTAACTTGATTTAGCTTGTTTGTCAAAACATTTTACCAGGGCCAACCCACTCCACATAATAATACAGTTTCTTGCAGCCACAGGCAAGCATTAAGTGAAAGGTGAACATCAAAGGGGGATGAGCAGTCCTAAGGAGGACTTAGCAGTCCCAAACAAGCAGTATTAGTCTTTGCTAAACATCTATATACCCTTTGTTTGTTCTGGATCTCTCTGAGGGCAAATAGTGTCATGTCACAAGAAATACTAGGGACATGTGAAGGGACACTAGTTGATTACAAGATTTTTCTTAGGTCCCAATTCTTAACATCCATACAAATGCCTCAAAATCTCTTTCAATAATGGGTTTATCAAAACACAGTTGTTTTCTGTCCCTGAAATGGCTGGTGGCAGGTAAGTTTGTTGATGGGAAATCCAACTGAACTTTAGGGAGACGAGCCCATTTTCTGACTTCTAAATCTTTCCTTGACTTTTCCAGCCTATAGGTATCTCTTTCTATTCTAAGATCTGAAAGCACAAAGATTGTCTATGTAAGAAATTTATAAAATTAGAATAAGAAGATAAGTTGGAAGCTATGAAATCTAAACCCCTTCATTTTAAAGGTAAGAAAAGTGAGGCTCATAAAGTTTGATTAATTTATCCAAAGTGACACATATAGTAAGTGGCCCAACCAGGACTCAAACCTAATTCCCATTTTACTTTGTACCACTACTGTCTTATCTGATATTTTTCATAAAATGCTGTGAATTAATAGTTTCATTATTCTATAGATATATTAATCTGTCCCAAACTATTTGATATTAAAGATAGCATCTTATACTTTTTTTCCATTAACTCCCCATCTTAATATATATTTATATTCAGATGGAATGATTCACTTATTAGGAACAACCTATCTATGAAACACTATCCAACTGAATGTTTCCTTGAATCCTCAAATTTGCAGTATTTTGAGCCAGGCATCCCTAAACTGAAAATGTCATTAGAAAGTTAATGCTATGCTATCCAGGTGCCTTAGAAAAATGTGTCTTGGGCAAGGCTCAGCCACTGAGTATCTGTGTGGTTTCTCTTTCTTAGCTACCATCCCTTTTCTGACATATCAGTGTTCACAATATGATGCCTCTTTCAATAATGACAGGGAGAAGCTCTTTAGGCCCTTTTTCAGTGTTTGGCAAAAGAGTGTAATACTAGTGATACTTGCATCAGCTCCTTATAATTCTTCCTCCTCCTATAATTGCAGCATAAATCTTTGATCACTTGAGTTCAGTGAAAGTCCTATTAAGCTCAGCTTGAAAGAACATTATCAGTTTCCATGATTTCAGAGGGGAAATGCATGCTTATATTTCAGCTTTAGGATCCTCTTTATAATTATAAACTCTCCTCTGTACAGCTGTTCCTGGGATAAACACCCTGGTTCACTTCAATGGTAAAACATGAAGCAAATACCTTTTATAATTCCTGTTGCTTTAGAAGGCCATTTGCTTCCCTTCAGGATTAGGCAGTGGTTGGTATTTTTTTTCCTCTTTCAATTCATACTACTCTAAGTCAACTTATTTGATTTCTTCTCAGTGACCTGAATTCAATGAATAACCAAAATATTATATTAAGGCAAAGTTTTTGGTAGATGAAATCTGCATGAGGCCAGCAATGATGAAAAGACATTCAAAGGCTTGAATGAAAGTATCCCATTAAAATAAGATAAATCTGTCTGTCAGTCAGTACATTATCATTACAGGCTGGCATGAGGAAAAACCTTCATATTAATACTCCATCAAGCCAAGACTTTGATTTTTTTTTTTCATGTGTCATTCACTCAACTCATTTAGTTTTTCCCTAGTACAGAAAACCAAATCAGTTCCCTGTTAAAGTCAGGCAGTAAAAGCTGCTCATTATTTCAGAAGATACTCACTATTGGGTGGCTTGAGAAACCATTTAGTTAAAGGGGACTTTTGTCAGAAAAGGGCAGGGACTTTAATCTTTTATTTATGATAATTACAGATTTGTTAATGATATTTGAATAACCAAGGGCCAAAATCTAAAGATGAGCTTGGATGAGATTCAGAGAATCCTGGAATCCCAGATGGCTTTAGTTAAATAAGACTTTAGAGACCATTTTAATCCACACTTTTCACTTTACATATGAGGAACCTAAGATTTACTGGTGACTTAGTCAAGTTCATAGAGACATAAAATAGTGCCTGACATTGAGATTCAAGTTCAGCAGGGTTTTTTTTTTATTATTTATTTTAAACATAAGTGCAAAATAAGAAAAACAGAACAAAAACTAAAAAGCAAAGAATGTTGTCATGTACATAGCAGAACATAAGTGAGAATTCAATATAAAGCAATATATATCCACTTCAAGAAAACTTTGATAATCAATACTACACATTCTTTTCAACACTGTCCACTCTTTCTTTGCTTCCTTGTAGGTTTTCTTTTTTTCCCTGCTGTGTACTTTTAACTTTATTTTTCCCCTCTCTCTGCAGCTCTCCTAAAGAGTACTGGAATTAGGCAGGAACACATACACATGTACATGTGTGCATGTGTACATACATATGCATATGTATATACATATATATACATACACTGATGCATATAATTATACACATACACACACACATACATAAAGATATACACTGATACACATATGAGTAATACCATTCTAGGATTATTTCTATTTGTCATCTTTTTCTAGAGATGTATAGCATCTTTCAAATCTTTACATATTTTTCTAAATCAAGCAGTTTATCATTTCTTAGATCTCAGCTTCTTAAAGCATGGCTTACAACCCCATATAGGATCTTGGAACGAATCTGGGGGTTGTGAAATTATGATTAATTATCATTAAATTTTCTCTTTGTATACTTATTTTATGAACCTATATGCCTGGGATCATGTAAAAATTTCTTCAGCAAAAAGGGGTTGCAAGTAGAAAAATTTTAAGAAGTCCAATACATCATTCTATCAGAGAGATTGTCTATGAAAGTTCTTTTTTTCCCTTATTTTTTCTGCATTTCTTCATTTCTTCTACTTTTCGCTACATAGGTTTTTTTCATATAAAAATAATTTAAAATTATCAAAATTATCTATTTTACACTTTAACAATGCTCTCACCTTATGATATGGTTTAAAGTCTGATACAGTTGAATCTTCTTCTTTTACATCTCTTTCCCCCCTGGTTTCTTTATAGGTCCTGAGATGTTGTTCTTCTAAATGAACATTTATTATTTTTTTCCACTTTAATAGGATATACACACATATGTATGTGTATATATTTGATTTATAGGATATACACACACATGTGTGTGTGTGTTTATGTGTGTAATTGAGATGGCATTTTATAAAGAGATTATTTAGGTAAAAGGGTCATTATTTTTATTATATTGCTTTTACCTACTATGAACAATAACACTGGCTTCAGCTAGTGTTCTAGATCTAACTTTATTTGTATAGTTTGTGAATTTTTGATGGTAAACTCTCAGGTATTTTATACTGTCTAGTTATTTTAAATAATATAAAGAAATATTGAATAATATAGCAGACACATAATGTAGTTTCCCTTTTTTTATCTTTTGATTAAGTCTATTTTAATATTTAAGATTGTCTGAAATAATGATTATTATCCCTACTTTCTTAATTTAATAAATTCTACTTCTGAATTTTATTTTATGTTTGTGTGAATCACTTATTTTTATAGTATTCCCTGAAAAGAACAGATTGTTGAATTCAAGTTTTTAATCTGCTATCACTTTCCATTTGATAAGTAAATTCATCTCATTTCATTCTAAAGTATAATTACTTGTATATTTTCCTCCTTCCTATTTTTCTTTAACCTTCTCACCCTATTCCTATCCTTGTTCATTCCTCTGCTTTACTTCTACCTGCTATCTTTCCCTCGTGTTCCTTAACCTGCCCACCTCTCCAAGAATCCCTCTTATTTTCTCCCCACAATCTATCTCCTTGTCATCTTATTTCTTTCTGAACACACACAAATACACACACACATATACACACACACACACACACACACACACCACACACACACACACACACACACACACACACACACCTGCACATTCATATATATCTGTGTAAGACTGCACTACATTTTTTTATCCTCTGTTAGTCTGAAGCTAGATATTACCCTTCATAAGTTCAACCTTTTCCATTTTTCTAAATCCATTAACTCATCATTTCCTAAACCATATTAATAAACCATTTATTTTAAATAGTCTAAAGCAATACTAATATGGCTAACATATAGTGTAGTTTCCCTATTTATCTCTTTTGATTAAATCTATTTTAGCCTAACTTTGTCTGAGATCATGATTACTATCCCTCATAGATACTGGATTCCTCATGCTATCTACCAGACTTCCCATGCTGTCTGACAGGTGAAAATCCCGGTTGTTGGGGTTGGGTCTATGTCCCAATTCACCTGTCCCAAGGACTTTGATACTAACTGTTTAAGTGAAGCTATCCTATTGAACTTTGTACAGGCCAAACATCCTTCCTGGTATCTTTCTTCAAATCTTCTCTGCCCCCAAAAGACCACTGTTCTGCCCCCACTTTATTTGTTTTTGGCATTCTATGTTTACTCTAAAGCACTCTTTGGTCTTCTTCATGGGGGAGATCTGAAGAACTTGGACTACTTGCCCACTCTCCCATAATTTTCTATGTTCACAATATTTTTTCTTTAAACTTGGATCTTTGAAACTTGACTCTTTTCTTTCCTGAATCTCTTTCAGGTGGGGATTAGGTTATTTTTTTTTTTCCATTTCTGCTTTACCTTCTTGTTCAACATTATTCAATATTACTCAACAATTTCTTGTAATGTTGTACTGTGATGACGGTGTTTAGCACTCAGAGTATATGAAAATCAGTCAGAATGAGAATAAGGGAAAATGCTTCATCTTTATTCTTTGTGGAGGTGAAAGGGAATGGCAATACAAAGTGAACACAATTGCAACATGAATCTGGCCAGCAGTGCTCTGCCTCTCACACTCCACCCACTAAATCCTTTACACAATCTCCTATATAACACATCAAACTTGCATAGAGATCAGATGGGGCCATTCTTTCTCCAAGCATATATTAATAGAGTATTGTCCAATTCTATTTAGCCTCAAGTGCTTGGGACTTCAGTGCAATGACTCAAGAGCTTCATCCCATTACATTGTACCAAGATCTTTTCATAATTTTATCATAATTTTCTTATGATTCATATATTATTTCTCCTCAGTCTGATATCCAGAACAGTTTTTTTCCTATTTCTATCTATCTATCTATCTTTTATTTTGTTTTATTATATCTTGTTCTCAATAGTAATTTTCAAATAATTATTTTCCTTAAGTTTTTGTTTCTCTATTTCCAGTTGGTTGGTTGTCTTTTCTTTTTTAAAATAAAAGCTTTTTATTTTTCAAAATACATGTAATGCAAAGATAATTTTCAACATCCACCTTTGCAAAATCTTGTGTTCCAAATTATTTCTCCTTCCTCCTCACTTCCTCAACTTCTAGATACTAAGTAATTTAATATAGGTTAGAGATGTGCAATTTTCTATACATATTTCACATTTATCATGCTGTGCAAGAGAAGTCAGATCAAAAGAGAGGAAATGAGAAAGAAAAAGCAAGCAAATAAACAAACAACAATATCAGGTGAAAATACTATGTTGTAATCCACATTGTCTCCACAGTTCTCTCGAAGAAGAAGAAGATGGCACTTTCCATCACAGTCTATTGCAATTGCCTTGAATCATCTCATTGTTTATCATCAAAATTGATCATCTAGTAATCTTGTCGTTATGTACAATGTTATCTTGTCCTACTCATTTCATTTAGCATCAGTTCATGTAAGTCTTTCCAAACTTTTCTGAAATCAGTCTGCTCATCATTTTGTATAGAACAATAATATTCCATCATATTAATATACTATATACTATATATACTATAATTTATTTAGCCATTTCCTAAAAAAAAAACAAACTTTTTTTTTTAGTTGGGACTATGTGATATTTCTTTAAAAAAAAAAAAAGAGTAGCTTTTTTAGCTCCACTATCTTCCTCTGAATATGAATCCTTATCTTCTCTCTTCTCATAGCAGCTATCTATGATTGAGTTTTTTCTCCTTTGCTAGCTCATTTCTATTTTTTGTTTTATTTTATTTTTAGCAGCTATTAGCTTGATCAAGTTCTAGTCCCCACTAATTATGTCTCAAGCCTCAGGTTCTTCTTACTGTTATTTTCTCAGCCTGTCCTGGGACATAGTCTTGGGCTTTCCTTTGCACTCCTATGTCACAAATACAGCCTTTCCTCTGCTCACCTGTAAGCTCACAGCTAGCAGAGTCTCCTCCCCTCTCCTACTCCACTCACCAGGTATGTGCCAGGTCCTTCCTTCTCTCCTGCTGTAGCAGCCCAGCAATCTGCTCTGCTTAGCATTCATCATTTGATTGTGGAAGATCTTTAAATTACTTCCAATCAGCCAATAAACTTTACCCCAGTATCAGTGGGAGAAAAGTTTCAAAGGCTAAGGCTGCTTTTGAATCCCTGTGGTCTCCTGAGGTGGTTGTTGATTCCATAGAGTTTGGCTGGAGGTATTTGCACTTCATTCAGATCAAACTTCTGCCCAAGGAAGTCGGGTATTTTGTGGAGTTTTCTTAGTCTGTTTTTGGAGAGGAACTGCTTAGCTCTGACTTTTCTGCTGCTCTGCATTCCCTCTGGGCCAATGTTCTCTCCTTTTGTGAAGGAATTTTTTTGGTAACTTTATTTTCAAAATATATTCAAAGATAGTTTTCAGTATCCACACTTGCAAAATCTTATGTTTCAAATTTTTCTCCCTCCTTCTTCACCTTCTCTTCCCTTAGACAGCAAATAATCCAATATATGTTAAACATATACAATTCTTTTATGCATATTTCTACAATTATCATGCTGCACAAGAAAAATCAGATCAAAAAGAAAAAAAATGAGAAAGGAAACAAAAATGAAGTAAACAACGGCAAAAAATATGAAAAAAAAAACTATGTTGTGATCCACATTCAGACCCCATAGTCCTCTCTCTGGGTGCAGATGGCTCTCTCCACAACAAGTTCATTGGAATTGTCCTGAATGACATCACTAATGAAAAGAGCCATGTTCATCAGAATTTATCATCACATAATCCTGCTATTGCTATGTACAATATTCTCTTGGTTCTACTCACTTCACTTAGCATTACTTCGTGTAAGTCTTTCCAGGTCTGTCTGAAATCATCCTGCTGATGTTTTCTGATAGAACAATAATATTTCATAACATTCATATATCATAAGTTATTCAAGTCATTGTCCAGTTAATGGGTATCCACTCAATTCCCAGTTCCTTGCTATTTCAAAAAGGGCCACAACAAACATTTTTCTACATGGGGGTCCCTTTCCCTTTTTTTATGATTTCTTTGGAATATAAGTCCAGTAGAAACACTGCTGGATCAAAGGTTATGCACAGTTTTATAGCCCTTTGGGCATAGTTCCAAATTGCTCATCAGGAGGGTTGGATCACTTCACAACTCCTTCAACAATATATTAGTTTACTCATATCCCCTTCAACTGAAATTCAATTAAGTCTAAATAATTTATCATTATCTTTTCCTGTCATCTTAGGTGATCTGAAAGGTATGAAGTGATACCTCAGAATTTGTGTTAATTTGTATTTCTCTGATCAGCAGTGATTTAGAGCATTTTTTCATATGTTTAGAAATGGTTTTAATTCCTTCATCTGAAAATTATCTTTTATATCCTTTAACCATTTATCAGTTGGAAAATGGCTTATAGTCATATATTTGAGTCAATTCTCTATATATTTTAGAACTGAGGTCTTTATGAGAACCCTTGGATATAAATATTTTCCCCAGTTTCTGCTTCCCTTTTAATCTTGTCTGCATTGGTTTTTTTTTTAATTAATATAATCAAAATTATTAGTTTTGCATTCCATACTATACTTTAGTTCTTTGGCCATAAATTCCTTTCTTCTTTGTAGATGAAATTTTGAGAGCTGAAAGGTTTCTGACCTCTTCTGCTACCTTCCCAATATCCTCTCAGTTGAGTGTTTTGTGCATTCCATCCAGCTGGACTTTTATTGAGCACCATATATAATGGTAAAATACTAAAGAGCATTGTTCTGGTTCTGAAGTTAGAAAACATAAGATTAAGTCCCATTTCTGATATATGTTATCTATGTGATCTTATAATCACTTTATAACTCCCTTTGTGTCTTAGTTTCCTCATGTGCAAAATGAGGAGTTTGAACTGGATCCACTTTTAAGGTCTTTTCAACTCTCATTCCTGTGTGAACAATGGTAGAGTGAATAGTTTTTAAAAAACAGAAAAATTATTGTCTACTCTAAGAACGTAGGAACATAAAAAACAAAATAACAATGAAAACAAGAACAACAGTACATAAAACAACATGAGAATAATTGTGAAAAATGTTTAAATAATACAAAGTGGTATACTATAAAATAATACCTAAATATTCTACTTCCCAATGCCTCATCATGCAAGCTATTTGTGGGCAATCAATAAATCAAAAAATACTTGGTGTTTTGATTTAATGAGATCAGAGACTAAAGGTCAAAGAAGTGGAAACTCAACAGAAGAAAAATAACAAGAGAAAGTGAATGTAAAGGCAGATCTTAAAAGAAGCAATAGACATGAAATGATTCAGGGAAGGGGAAAGAAATTTTCACAAAATAGATGGAAGACACTGAAATGGAATGCTAAAAAGAGCATTACTACAGATTGAATTGTTGGAATGAAGTTGTATGAAAGCATAGTGATAAAATTACTCTGGTTAAAGTAGATAATCTATACTAGAATTAATGAGATAAACTATCAAGGAATTAAACCAACTTCTGAACAGCTATTTGCAATAAAGGTCAAGATAAAATTATTTAATACAATAAGCAATAGGAATGTATTGTTTGTTTTCTAAGTAGAAGAATGAACTAAATGAAATTAAGTTCAATCTAATTAATTTTAATTTTAAAAAAACAACTATGAAAGGCACTATGTTAGGTATTAGTGTTTAAGTTTTTTTTTTTTTTTTAATTCTTCACAGCTATCATGACTCAGTCATAAAAGAATCTTGGTATAATATTGGTATTAAAATACACAAACTTATTTCTGGAGGAAGTTTGAAACCATTAAAAGATCTTTAAAATTTTCTTTCTCTTGTTTTATTCAGGTCCTTACTTTTCCACTTCAACATGTGCCTAATTAATATTTACTTATCAATCAGATTTATAGGTTTCATATTATATCACCTTTGTAATATGGATAATAGACATCCTTTACCAATTTGTTGTTTTTTTTCTATTGTGGATGGTTAAGTTATTTAAGTTGTTGGGGATTTCTTTCAGGAGGCTCTTTATATTCTGATGTTTGATATGAGATACAATGTCATATGTAAACAGGAATGTTGATAGAACCTCATCATCCACTTAGATATTTACCTGCATGAGCTCATTTGGGGGGGAAAGGAAATCCATAATAAATATCCCCAGAAGTTGTGATAATTGTCTACAATGGCTATTTTGAATTTTTGAGAATTGAAATACTATAGAGAGAATGTAGAATATTAGGACATAAAGGGACCTTAGAAATAATTTAGTTTTACACTTCCATTTGACAAGAAGAAGTAGAAATTCAGACAGGTAAAATGTCTTTTCAGACAGTAACTTAGTGTAGATTCAGGACTTTTACTACAATATTTTTTATTTCAACTCCAGTGTTCTTTTGTTCTTAAGAAAAAAAGTGATTACTGTGCTTTACTTCTTTTTTCTTCTCTACATAAACATAAGGGAATTACATGTTAGGATACAACAGGCTCTAAATAAGGCTGGGATCTAACTTCATGGGTAATTGATTTGGGGTTCTCAAAAACAAACACAACCCCAAACAAGGAAGAGTCTTAGGAAACTTTGTCAGAGAGGACAATAATGGGTGATAATTGTTTGATAGATAACAGTGTACCAAGCACTGCCCCCATAATGATAGGCCTTGTGTGGGAATTAGGGGAGAGATACCAGGTGTACAATAATTGTCCCTGGCTGCTATCCCAGTTGGTGAGTGTGCTGATGGAATGCAGACAATAGCCATGGGAAGAGAACTCAGTCACTTACATATATTTCAATAGCTATCTGCTAAAACAATTGTGTTAAGCACAAGACCCACAACACTCCAGGTGAGGCCCAAAGCAAATTAAATTGCAATTAAGAAATACTAAAAATGCAAATGCAATAAAACAAATAATATTGATATGTTTTCCTCTAAAACAATATGCAGCTCTCTGGGATCCTTATATATGCTTTAGTGACCCCCTATTTCTATTTGCATTTAATATCATTTCACTAGAGATTATGTGACTTAACCTTAATTCAAAAAGGTTTCTTCCAGTGGTACATTCATCCCATTTGATGTTTAACAAGCATTTATTAAATATCTATCTATGTGTAAGGGTTTATGTTAAAAGTTGAATACACAAAGATTAAAAATAACAAGAATCCATGTCATCAGTGAACTAAGAACTAAATTCTATTAGGGAATATAGAATATACATTAATAAGTATGTTATCATTGGAGAGGAGAAAAGGGATAAACAATTAGAAATATCAGCAAAGGCTTTCTATAGGAGGTAACTTGTGAACTGAATCTTGAAGGAGAGCTAAGGATTCTTCGAAGTAAACATGAGAATGAAATACATTTCAAGTATAAATACTTTCTGTTTCAGAGTTTAAGTAATAACATGACATCAAGAGATAGAAAATTGAGTTCAAAAAATACCAAGTAGTTTTTTGACTGGAACACAAGAGTATATGAAGAAGAGTAGTATGAAATATATGGAAATAAATATCTGGAAGCAGATTATAACTGATTATCAAAGTTGATGTGGCAAGTTTCTAGACTATACTAACTATAATAGAGATCCCCTGAAATTTCTTGTCATTTAAATGATTAGACTCGTGCTTTGCAAAAGAAAGGTTTAGAGAAAGGAAAACCAGAAGCAAAAATATGATCATAAATCTTATCAACAATTATCCTTCTCATTAAAAAATATATTTAAGTAAATTCTGCCTCCTACAGAGCAGAAAAAATGGCACTTTTGAAGAATGAAAACTCCTAAAGGACATGCAATATTGCACTTATTTATTTGTATCTAATATTTAATATGGTAGTTGACACATCAAAAAATAGATACAAATTTTGATGGATTGTAAAAAAATTTTTTCTTTACTGGCTCCTTCATTTCTTTCCAATCAACTGGATTCCTCTAATTACTATGTTAACGCTGGGGAAGGACATCACGACATGTGTATATGTACTTTCTGAGATAGGTATCAGAAATAAATTTGAGGAAAAGATACATTGAGGCAGAAGGAGATAATCAGAAAAATTTAAGGTTTTTTTTAAGAAATATAGAGATGCTTTTAATTACTGGAAGATATCAGAATCACTGGATGTAAATACATTCCCATTCAATAAAAGGGAGATTCATTGAAGAAAGAAAAAAATATATCCTTAAAGGACAAAACTGTTTCTTACACTAACTTCTTACTTTAGTGCTACTAAGCATCTAATATAATGTCTTTCATAAAATGGCATTTAATAGGTGTTTTCTGGATGTGTAAATTGTCATGAGGAAACCAGAGGAGCAGTTGAGGAATTATGGAAGAGGTTTTATGAAAGAGTTGACAGATGTATGGCTCAGGTCTTCTTATGCTAGTGAATAAATATAATTAGAAGACCTAGAGAAAGAAACAAAATGCAAGAAAGACTTGACCACATTGTGTAGAACTTTTTTTTTTTATTTATGTAATATTTTTTTATTTGCTCTGAGTTAAAAAATTTTTTCATTTCTTTTTTACTTTTAGTTCCATATTCTTTCCCTATCCCCATTCCATACCCCCATCAAGAAAGCACATGTGAAGTTATGCAAAATATTTCCAAAGAAGTCATGTTGTGAAAAAAATAGAGATTTCCTGTGAAAATCATGTATTTTTAAATTAGCAGGAGTCAGGAATTCAGGTTAGGGGAAAATCGTCAGTCTTTATTCTCAGTGAAGAAGGATCGGAAGTGGAAGAGAATTGGCGATAGCAATGTGTGCAGCTGAGTCAAGAAGCTAGCTCGACCAGCAGCCACACAACCAGCAGCTCAGGTCTCTCGAACCCAGGCCCAATCTCTCCCAGCTTCTCTTCCTGTCTCTCTCTCTGCCTCCACCTACCAAAATCATCATTTCCTATACAACATATCAGGACTTGCACAGAGAGTGGGCAGGGACCATTCTTTATCCAATCATGTATATTAATAGAGTATAGCCCAATTACTATTTAGCCTCGCGTACTTGGGACCTCAGTGCATCAACTCAAACCTCAGCCATTTACATCTCCCGCTTTCTTTTATTTTAGAACACAGGTGGTCATGCCATCCTGACTCCTCAGGGAGGTCAGAGCCCCCAAGGGGAGGTGATCACAGCCTTCCTAACTTCTCAGAGAAGGAGGTGAATGCACCGAAAAGGGAGGTGATCACAGCCTCCTGACTTCTCAGAAAAGGCGGTGAAAGCACTAAAAGGAGATGATCCCACCCTACCTGACATCTCAGGAAGGGAGATGAAAAGCAACAAAGGGAAATGGGGGTTGCTAGCGGGTTTCTGGACTGAAGGGTCTTATTATGCACAAACCCATCAGCATGAGAGGTATTACACAAGCACATAGCAATAATGCAGAGGCTATTAGGGATGACCCTCCCCTCAGTCAGTGCAGGCTCCATGTGGTGTAACAAACATGAATTGTACACACAAGTAGCGGAATAGCAAACAATATAAATCAACATGGTGTTGGAAAAGATCACCAGAAGTCCTAGAAAGAGGGTATGTAAACAACAGTCACACATACACCTTTTTCAGCAGCCAAGAGATAGTCCAAAACCAATCTATTGTCCATTGTTTCACATGTCAGGGAATCCAATGATCTCCCTGAGTTTTTGAAGTCCTGCAAAAGTCTTTTCATGTGTTAGGGAATCCAATGATTCCAGCAGATTTTGAAGTGTTGTAACAGTCTTATCATTTCTCAGAGAATCCAATGATTCCTGAGAGTTTTCAAGTCCTATGTCTCAGAGAATCCAATGATTCCTAAGGATTTTCAAGTCCTATGTCTCAGAGAATCCAATGATTCCTGAGGGTTTTTGAGTCCTATGGCTCAGAGAATCCAATGATTCCTGCGGGTTTTGAAGTCCAACAATCTTTGATGTCCATGAGTCAAACACCATAACTGCCACGCTCTTTCAATGGTGAGCACAATCACCAACAGAACCACCCGATATTTCTTGGGTCTTCTCCTTTGTTTCAAGGGTCTGCTTCGTCTCTCTGCGATGGACAAGGTGAATATGGCTCATTGGCACCCATCTGATTCCTTCTCCACCTGTAGAGATACAAGCAAACCCTCTCCCCAAAGCAGTTAGCCTATCTGGTCCTTTCCATTCACCACTTTCTGGGTCTCTCCACATCACCTGGCGATTACCTAAAGATAGTGGAGCAACTCGCACTGGACACTGACCTTCTGGTGGGTTATAAAACCTGTCTGCTGGAGCCAGTGCATCTTTGTCAAAAATCAAGACGTTAATAGTATAAAGAGCTAGATTTAGAAGTTCTCTAGGGTTACCTGTGACTCCCCCTTTCTTTTATTTTTGGAGGAGCGTCTTAATATCTCTGTTTCTCCTCTCCACTATTGCCTGTCCTTGAGGATTAAAAGGTATGCCCGTGGTGTGTAAAATCTTATACTGTGCACAAAAGTGTGCAAAATGTTTTGAAGTATAAACAGGACCATTGTCTGTTTTTATTGCTTGTGGCACCACCCATAATGGCAAATGCTTGTGTGAGGAATCCAGTGACCACTCGGGCTGTCACTTTTGCTGCTGGCATTGCAAAAGTGAATCCCGAAAAGGTGTCTACCACAACATGGATGAAAGACAGACGACCAAAAGATTATAATGGGTCACATCCATTTGCCAGATTTCATTGGGTCTCAAACCATGAGGGTTCTTCCCTGGAGGCAGTGTAGGAGCGTGGAAAGGAAGGCAAGCCTTACAGGCTTTTACTATGCTCCTAGCTTCCTCTCTTGTTATTCCAAATTGTAAACGTAAAGCTTGAGCAGCCTGATGATATTTAGAATGAGATGCCTGAGCTTCTTGGAACAAAGGGGTATTGACCAACATAGTTAGAAGGCTATCTGCCTTTGAATTGCCATCAAATATGGGACCTGGAAGTCCACTATGAGAATGGACATGTAATATATAGATCTTACCTGGATGCTTTCTCATTTGCTCTTGAAGTTTCTTAAAGAGCTGATATATATTAAAGGCTGCAAATTTTATTTGGGCTGGGGCAATTCTTTGTACCACACCTACTGAATAGGCCGAATCAGATATTATATTTATGTCTCCTGGATAATAAGTAAGGGCTAGAATGATCGCGTACAATTCATTCTGCTGAGTGGACTGAAAAGGAGTTCTGACTACTCTCTTTATAGTTAAATCATGAGAGTACACAGCACAAATATTATGTTTGGATGCATCCGTGAAGATAGTTGGTCCTTTAAGAGGAACTTTAGAAACTTTTTCTTCAAGAGTCCATCGCCAATTATGTAATAGTCTAGTTATCTTTAATGGAGACCCATGTAAAAAATTTGGAGCCATGGCTAATAAAATTTGCCACTCTGGGATGGTCTCACAACACACATTAATTTGTGTATTGGTATAAAAGGTGTATATCTTGTCAGGTCTTGTCCCAGATAATTGTACTGCTCGCTTAGTGGTCTTTAATAAAATTCTAGCCACAAGCACTGGGTAGGGTGTAAGGCTTTGTTCTGGTTGTGCCGGGAGGTTCACCCACTCTATCACACTGTGTCCTTGATGAAGGACTGCTGTGGGTGCCTCTTGTGTGGCAAAAACTGATATCTCCAAGGGTTTTTGAATGACTCTTTCAATCACATTGGATAAAGCCAGTTCAACTTCTCTCAAAGCCTTTTGAGCTTCTTTTGTAAGCTGGCGTGGTGAATCTAAAGTACTGTCTCCCCTTAAAATGTCATATAACAGTTGTAACTGATAGGTAGTCAAACCTAACACTGGTCACATCCATTGGATATCTCCTATCAATTTCTGAAAATCATTCAATGTGTTTAGCTTTTCTGTTCTTAAGAAAAGTTTTTGAACTGTAAGCACCTTAGGGTATACTTCATATTCTAAATATTGAAAAGGAGCATGTCTTTGAATTTTTTCTGGTGCTATGTATAATTTGTAATTCCTTAGTGTTTCTATGGTCTTTGTAGACATGCCTCTAACATTTGTTCCTCAGGTGACATCCCAAAATGTCATCCATGTAATGTAATAGCATAACTTTTGGGAATGCTTTTCTTACTAGACAACAGCAGCAAGCAACATACATTTGATACATAGTAGGGCTGTTTTTCATTCCCTGTGGCAAAACTGTCCATTCATATCTTTTATAAGGCTCAGCTAAGTTAACGCTGGGCACTGAAAAGGCAAATCTTTTCATATCCTTCTTATCCAGACGGATAGAATAGAAACAATCCTTAATATCTCTGACCCAAAGAGGCCATTCTCTAGGCAACTGAGTAGGAGATGGAAGTCCAGGCTGAAAGAGTTCCCATAGTTTCCATCTGTTCATTCCTTTTCTTAAATCCTTAACATCCTCCATTTTCCAGATTTCTTTTCACAACAAACACTGGGAATTCCAAGGACTTAGAAGGTTTAAGTGTCCTTGGTCAAGCTGCTCCTGTACTATATCTAATAAGACCTGAATTTTATCACTACCTAAGGGCCACTGTTCTATCCACACTGGTTTATCAGTTTTCCACTGGATAGGAACAGGTGAAAGTGTTAGCAGGCCTTCAACAGCCCTGCTTAAAAATTGAAGTACTCATTTTAACTATTGCTGTAAAACGTCTCTTCCCCACAGATTGATGGTATTTTTTCAACTATAAAGGGTAAAACTCCTGTTTTGCCTTCAAAAGTCCATCTCATAGGGGCAGCACTAACTTCAGCTCTATTGATCCTCCTACACCAGACATGTAGGGTGTCTGCTTTAATCTTTGAGTGACTGGGCCATCTGGCACCTCTAATGACCGTCCGATCTGACCAGTGTCTACCAGTCCTTCCAATGGAAGGCCATTTATATAGATTGTGAGCATAGGTCGGTCGGTTTTAACTGCTGTCCAGTAAATTACTGGATTTTGTGATCTGGAATCAGAATCTGGGTGACTATCACCGGCTGCTTATTAGGATTCTGTATGGTAAACCTGATGCTACTATTTCTCCTGGGTGAAAGTCATACATTGTCTGCCTGTATTGGTGACTGGATATTATCTACACATTCCCCAGTTTCCCACATCAATATGTGGATGGACACTGTTTTGTACGTACTCTCAGGAGGTAAAATGGTCAAAGCCTACTGTGCCTGGGCAAGGGATCCATAGGCTGGAGAGGAACATATTTCCTCTCCAGGGTATCTCAGTTGTCTCAGCTGCCAACTCTATTCTCCCTAATTGTAATCCCTTTCTTCCATCAGGTTGCTTCCTGGCTGATTGATTGTAAAATCCTTTCTGCCATCATATGGCTTCCTGGCTGATTGGTCATATTGATATTGGCTGTTAGGCACTCTCTGTTTCCCATTGGCTGCCATCATGCAATATTTTCCTGGGGCCCTGGGCTGGGCCCTCATCCCGTTCCCTGAACCTGTCTACATTCTGAGGCCCAATGGAAGCCTCTGTTGCATTTTGCACATGGGATACTGGGTCTTGTTCTCCCACCCTGTTTTCTCACTCTGCCTCTATATCAACACTGAGCTTTCAGATGCCCTACTTTACCACATTGAAAGCATTGACATGTCTCTCTAGAAGTCCCTTGCCGGAAGGGACCCGTTTCCATGTTGGGATCTTGGGAAGTCTGCATCATAGTCTGGCTATAAAAGGCTTTTTACTGTGGCCCATCTTATGAACTCCTCTAAAGGAACATCCTTGGGCAGTCCTAGTATAATCCTTCTACCTCATTAGCATTTTCCTTGAAGTTGCCTTATTAAAACCGTTGTTTTTCCCCATTAGTTCTTGTGTAGCAGTCTCCTCCCAAAGTGCAAAGGGGCTCATCTGGCCCTTGCATTATTTTTTGAATGCCTCACCTTTGTCATTTTTTGTGAATCAAGCCCCCTTTGATGCATTGAACAATTTCCATTGCTGCTACTGTTAATCTTGCTGTGTCTCTGCTATGGACCTATACCTTTGTAGGTCATGGTGATCCAGCATGAACAGTATTTTGACTATTTTTTTGGGGCTTTCCCAGAACTCACTATATTCAGAAAGCCACATTAATTTTTGTCAGGTTCAGGCTCCCCTTGATTTCCAGTCATTGGTCAAGTTTCAAAGCCAAATTCTGTAATAGCATCTTAACATAATGATGTAGCCCCTAAATTGGGCAGGCCTTTTTGAAGATCTTTTGTTTTCTATTTAAAGGGTGTATCTTCGACTTTTTTGACGGGGCATTAACTGGGAAATTACAGGACAGATAAGTGGCTGAAGTTCCTGGATGTCCACGCCCTTTTCTTTGGCCTTCATTAAGCCCCCTTGCAGCCTACTCAAGATTGGTCCTGTCACTGCCCCGCCCACTGCCCCTCCTTCCTCCATCCCGGAGGGTGGAATTAGTGGAGGAGGTAATCACTTGCTCCGAGTTGGGGCAAGCAGCCTCCCTGGGGGAAGGTCCCCACCCTTGCCACTTAAGTCTCCATGCCCTGTGGGGATAGGTTTAATCTTTTCATTGTCTTCCTCCTTAATATCATGGCTCCTTTGAGGGGAAGGGGCCCTTTTTTCTTTCTTCTAGGATAAAGGTTTCTTAGTGCTAAATGAATTATATTTATAAATAAAATGCCTTGATAAATTGAATAGGGACCACATTCTAAATGCATGGACATCTCTTGCTAACCCGGACCAGTTATCTCAAATCTGCTCCTCCTCTAACCAAGGGAATGCAGTTTAAATACCCCAAAATCTCCTACCTGTTCCCAAGTTTAAGTAACTCATGTATTTCTACCCACAACATCTTTCTTTTCCTCTTGGTGGGGTTGGGGGCAGGGATGGAGAGTCTTTAGCGCATTTGTCCCATTTTAGCCAAAAAAAGATTACTGTTTAGTTTTAAAAATAAGTTCCTTATTTGTCATTAACAATACTCACCCAAGTTCCTGGTCCCAAGAGACTTCTTCAGTCCTTGGTTCCCATTGGGCACCAAATGTGAAGATCGTGTTTTTAAATTAGCAAGTCGGAATTCAGGTTAGGGAAAATGTCAGTCTTTATTCTCAGTGAAGAAGGATCGAAGGTGGAAGAAATGGGCAATAGCAAGTTCGCTGGTCAAAAGCTAGCTCGCCAGCAACCACAACCACGCTCAGGTCTCAAAAGCCCAATCTCCCCAGTTTCTCTTCCTGTCTCTCTCTGCCTCCACCCCACCAAAATCGTCATTTCCTAACAACACATCAGGACTTGCAAGGAGGTGGTCAGGGACCATTCTTTATCAATCATTAATTAATAAGTATGCCCAATTACTATTTAGCCTCGCGTACTTGGGACCTCAGTGCATCAACTCAAACCTCAGCCCATTACAATCTCCCACCCTCTCAAAAAAACCTTAATGAAAAATAAAGTTAGGGAGAGAGAGAGAGGAGAGGGAGGGGGAGGGAGGAGGGAGAAGAGGAGGAGGGGAGGAGGAAGAAAGGGGAGGGGAAGAGGGGTGAGAGAGAGAGAGAACAGATGTAGGTATGAGCATAGGTATGTTTCAATGTCTATTGAGATATAATTATTTCTCTGCATATGGATAGGATTTTTCATCATAAGTTCTTCAGAGTATTCATGGATCATTGTATTGCTAAGAATAGAAAAGTCATTCACAGCTGATCATCTCACACCTCTCTATTACTTTGTATACATTTCATATTACTTGAGCTCATAGAGGATTCCACGGGTTTTTCTGAGAGAATCTTGCTGATCATTTTCCCACTGAACAATAATATATCATCATAATCACATACCACAATTCATTCAGCCATTCCATAATTGATGAGCATGACTTCAGTTTCCAGTTTGTTGGTTGGGTTGGTTTTCCCCTGAAAAGAGAGCTGCTATAAATACTTGTGTGATATAGGTTCTTTTCTTTTAAAAAAAAAAATGGTTTTTATACTTAGTTTCAGTATTATTAGGTCAAAGAAGATGCATGATTTTATAGCCCTTTCGGTATAGATCACATCTTTTGATCTTTTGTCAATTAGGGTATGACCTTTTTTTTCTTTGACTAAGTTCCCTATATGTTTGAGAAATAAAGCCATATTGGAAAAACTTGCTTTAAAATTATTTTTACAATTATTACAGCCAATTAATTATTATTCTTCCATGTAATCTTAGTTTTTCTCTCCTTATCTGTCCTCAAGAGTTTTGTTACTAACCATTCCCTCTCCCCAATATGTCCTCTCTTTTATCACCTTCCTTCCTTCCTGTTTTCCTTACCATTCCTACTTTTTTGCAGGATAAGATTGATTTCTATACCCATCTTGAATATTATGTTATTTCCTCTTTGAGTCACTTGTAATGAGAGTAAGTTTCATTCACTCTTCCTCTGCTCCCCATCTTCTCCTCTACTGTAAAACATTTTTTTTTTCTTGCTTCTTTTATGGCACATAATTTACACTATTCCACTTCTCCCTTTCCCTTTCATTCAGTACATTTCTCTCTCAAACATTAATTTTATTTTTTTTAGTTATTATCCTTCATATTCAACTGTAACTGTGCCTTCTGTCTATATAATTGTACCTGTCATACTAATGAGAAAATTCTATTGAATACAAGTATCTGTTGTGTCCAGAATAGCTCTCTTGAGGATTTCGATAGTAGCTTGAATACGTGGTCTTAGAGGAGGAGAGATGAGATAGGACTCATGTGGTTGGTGAAACATGGAGTCTGTTTATTCTAAATTCTCTCAGCCTTATATACCCTAATGCCCTTATATAACCAAAGCAACACTGTGCTAATATATACTGTGCATGAGGGACCACATAAACAACTTGCTATTGTATGTAGATGTCTCTTTGCCACTTGGTATCACTCTGCTTCAATCATAACACTGGTTGCCACCACCCCCTGACTTCTCAGGAAGATCAAGAGACCTTTGGGGAGATGGGGGACCAAACCAGCATTGTTAGCAGGTTCCCTCTGGATTAAAGGGTCTTATACCTCACTCAGAGTTCCCCCACTGTCTATGGCCATCCACAAATATCATCCTCCCATGTATCAATGTAGAAGTTGCTAAACCTTGTGTCATTCTGACTAGGATCCACTATATTTGAATTGTTTATTTTCAGATGCTTCCAATATTTTCTCCTTGACATGGGTGTTCAGGAACTTAGCTATAATATTATTGGAGTCTTCATTTTGGAATCTCAGGAAGTGATTGCTGAATTCTTTCAATTTCTATTTTACCTTGTGATTCTAGAAGATCAGCATAGTTTTCCATGATAATTTCTTGAAAAATAATGTCCAGGCTTTTTATATCATAATTTTCAAGTAGATCAATAATTTTTAAATTATCTCTCTTGAAGTTTTTAGGTCAGTTGTTTTTTCAATGGCATATTTCACATTTTTTTCATTCTTTTCTTTTGTTGTATTGTATTTTGTTTTCTCATAAAGTCATTAGCATCCATTTGCTGAATTCTAATTTTTAAGGAAATATTTTTTTGGGAGACAAGATGGCAGAGTGAAGCCAGGAAGTTGTTGAAGCTCTTGAAGTTTCCCTCAAAAACCTTAGAAAAGCAAACCTCTAAACAGAGTATAATGGAATGAAACCATTCTACAGCTCAAGGTAGATTGGAAAAACTTCAAGAAAGCTCAGTCTTACTGGGGTGAAAAGGATGTTCAAGTCAGCTCACATAGATTCTGGGAAAGCTGATGAGAGGGTCTTACCCACAGCAAATCAGCAACTAAGACTTTCAGTCCCAGCTCAGAAGAGAAGCAGATCAGTGGAGCAGCTTCCAATCCCAGTTCAGAAATCAAACTCTGGGAAACCAGTCTGTTTCCTGAAAAGAACAGCAAAACTATCCCCTCCAAACACAAGGGAATCCTGTGTTCAAAGCCAAGGCTCAGAGTTGCTCAGGAAGCTTGTGACAACACCTCCTTTATCCCAGGAGCAGCTCCACCTTAAAAGTAAAAAAGAGGAAATACCAAAAGAAAAGTAAATAATAAAGAAACAGAGGGTCTAGAATACAATACTGTGAAAGGCAAAGGACCTAGGCTTACAACCAAGAATTAACTACCCAGAGAGACAGAGCATCATCTTTTAGGTCAGACCACAGAGGTTCAATGAAGTAAGAGACTTTTAATTATTTCTATTGAAAAAAAAAAACAGAACTAAACAAAAAACTTAATCTACAAACATAGGATTCAAAAGAAGCATAGAAAGGTAAACAGGGGGAAATATATATATTATTTAAAGTTTAAATTGTTTGCCGAGATAAATCCAAAAACTATATGAACACAAACAAAATACTTCTCACACAAAAAAAAGTCAGATCTGAACAATTGGAAAAATAACAATTACTCATGAGTAAGCCTACATAATATAATAAAATTGATGATTCTGCTTAAATTGTTCTACTTATTCAGCATCATATCAATTAAACTACCAAAAAATTTTTTTATCAAACCAGAAAAAATAATAAGACAATTCATCTGGACAAGCAGAACGTCAAGAATATACAGGGGAATATTGAAAAAAAAGATACAAAGGATGGTGGCTTAGCAATATCAAACCTAAAACAATATTTTACAGTAGCAGTCAACAAAACCATTTGCATCTAGCTAAGAAATAGAGTTATTGGATTGGTGGAATAGATTAGATACACAAGACACAATAAACAAGGCCTATAGTAATCTAGAATTTGATAAACCCCCAAACTCCAGCTTCTGGAATAAGAACTCACTATTTGACAAAATTTGCTCGAAAAACATGAAAATAGCATGTCAGGAACTAGGCATAGATTTATATCTCACACCCCATACCAAAATAAGGTCAAAATGGGTACATGATTTGGGCATAAAAAATGATACCATAAACAAATTAGGAGAACAAGGTATAATTTATCTATCAGATCTTTAGATGAGAGAGGAATTTGTGAACAAAGTACTAAAGAACATTATAAAAAACAAAATGGACAACTTTGATTACATTAAATCAAAAAGTTTTTGTCTCAACAAAACCAACAGAAACAAGATTAAAAGGGAAATATAAAGTTGGAAAAAAAATCCTTACAGCCAGTGTTCCTTATAAAGGTCTCATTTCTAAAATATATAAAAATCTGTGTCAAATTTATAAGAATACAAGTCATTCCCCAATAGATCAATGGTCATAAGATATGAACAGAGAATTTTCAGGTGACAAAATTAAAGTTATCTCTAGTCACATGAAAAAATGTTCTAAATCATTATTAATTAAAAATGCAAAATAAAATAACTTTGCTGTACTACCTTACGCCTTTAAGGTTGGCTAAGCTGAAGAAAAAGATAATGATAGTTGTTGGAAAGGATGTGGGGAAATTAGGACACTAATGCATTGTTGGTGAAATTGTGAACCAATCCAACCATTTTGGAGAGCAATTTGGAACTATGTCTAAAGGATTCTAAAACAGTGCACACCCAGCAGTGTCATTGCTGGTTCTGTATCCCAAGGAAATCATAAAGGAGAGAAAAGAACTCACATGTTCAAAGATGTTTATAAGTAGCTCTTTGCATAGTATCAAAGAATTGGAAGATGAGTAGATGTCCTTCAATTGGGAAATGGCTGAACAAGTTGTGGTATATGAAGATAATGGAATATTATTGTTATATAAAAATGATGAACAAGCTGATTACAGAAAGATCTGGAAAGATTTACGTGAACTGATGCTGAGCCAAACAAGCAGATCTTGGAATACACTGTAGGGTATATATGGTGTATATATGTGTATATATGGTGTATACAATATGGCCAATTTTGCTTTTCATGCAATTCTTCTCCTCATTAATTTTTATTTATTTATTTGTTTGTTTCTGGTATTTGCATTTGAACCACTCTCAATGCTCAATGCTTCCTCCTATCTATATTACTCTATTTTCAAAATCCTCTTCCATGGTCTGAATTCAACTCTTATTTTTCTTAGAGGCTTTATATGTAAGAGCTTTGACTTTGATATCTTCTTCTGAGTGTTTGTTTTGATTTTCCTTGTCACCATAGTAACTGTCTATGGTCAGAAACTTTTCCTGTTACATGATCATTTTAATAGCCTCACCTTTTAAGTGTTTATTAGAATAGGACTCTGTTTCCAGGGTGCAGAGTGCATTGTCACAAGCTTTAGAGATTTGCCCAGCTGTTTTCAGAGATCCTTGCAAAGATCTGACCACGGACATTCTTTTCTGCCTTGTAATTGTTCGGATTGTTCCAGGCCCATTGTAGCGCTAAAATCTAGTATTCTCCTTCCTCAATCATAGTAAAGAGAGCTCCTGTGACCAGTGACCTCCAGAAGCTGTCACCACCACCACTGCTCATGGCCACTCCTGCTATGCTAGTGTCCCCAATCCCTGTCACCCCACTGACAAACCTTTCCTGCCAATCTTTCAAATTGTCTTTAGAGTCTCTGGGTTGAGAGATCTAGAAATCGCCAACACTGCTGCTGATTCAGAAATCTGCAGGCCTGTTCCTGCTTTACTGTTGTAGAGATGGAGCCAGGCTGGCCAAAGGCCAAGGCTGCACTGCTGTGGCCTACACAGGAACTGTCCCCTTGGTTCCCATCTGGCTTTCAGGGGCTTTGTTATTTTAGGCTGAGATTTTGAAAGACCAATATTGCTGCTAATTATAGGCCCAGAGTTTCCTGGGCCTGTAATAGCTTTTCTGGTGCTGGGGCCAGGGCTGAGACAGGGGCTGTCCTGGTGTGGCCTGTACCAGGACTGCATACTGGACTCCTGCCCTGCTGCCACAAGCCTTTCCTGCCTGCCTTTTAAGTTTTCTTCTGTTAAAAAATTGTTCGACTCCATCTTTTTGTGTGTTCTGATGCTCTAAAATGTGTTTAGAGTCATTATTTAATGGAATTTGGAGTAGTTTAAGGGAGAGCACAGGTAGTTCCTGCCTTTATTCAACCATCTTGACTCCAGTTCTCATGTAGTACTTTTGTGAAGAATTGAAAGAATTTATATGGGCAATCATCTCACAAAAGGAAGTGGGAATGATTTTCAACATGCAGGACTGGTGAAAGTTTTCATGACTATAATCACAGAAAGAAGAAGGAGTAGGAAGAGGAAGAAGCAGAGGAGGAGGAAGGTTGAGATTAATTCAAGAAATTCTTTGTGTTTCATGAGAGCTTAAAAAGAAGGTTTTTTTTTTTTTTCTGAATGCTGCAGATAAATAGATGGTTCGTGAAAATGTGATGTTTTTAATGAGTGTGCAATTTAAAATTCACAAGGTAAAGTTTTTATTAGTTGCCTTGCAAAATATGCACAAAGTTTCTAACACTAATTAAATACCAACAATACCAAATTAGATTAACAAACAAAATATAAAAGAACAACAGCTGGGATCTTCTAACTGCTTCATTTTATTAGTCATCTTGGAAATTTATAGATTGTTTCTTTGAGTATTATTTCCACTTTAATGGAAGATCTAACATATATAAAGACATGATTTCATGTCCATCTATTTACCCCTCCCACTTAATATCTTAGATGGTATATCTGTTTATCTATTATTTATCTTCTATAATTTTGAGTAGCAATTTGATGTCCTATAGAAGATAATATTTATCACTGTACTTTTTCAATTCAATTTCATGTCTACCATCTTATATAACCCTGATAATAATGCTTTTGTGTTTGTTCATTCTTTTGTTTTGCATACAGAATATCCAAGTTATTTGACTAAACTTTGAAAAATGCATTCTGAAAATAGCCTACATAATTCAAAATAAGGGTATTAGAATAATTCAACACCCCACTTGAACCATCCATTTCCTAAGTACATAATTTCCTTTTATGTGACTTGCAAATTGAGAGGGTTCAGAAAAGAAAAAAAAAATAGTTATAATTTTGATATTAGAGAAATAATCACAATTTGTAAAGGCAAAGAAATGTATTCTATTTACAGATGGTAAAAGATGGTTGTGTAAATAAGATAATGGTACCTTTATTTTTGTGTTGTATTTTTTGCTCTTTTTTTCACAACTTAAACTAATATGCAAATATGTTTTTCATGATTGAGCATATGTAATCTATATCAAATTGTTCACAATTTTAGAAGGTAAAACATGAAGTAAGAAGGAAGAAAATTTGGAATTCAAAATTTTAAAAACTTTTTAAAAATGTTTTTACTTGTAACTGGGGCAAATAAAATAGAATTAAAATTTTAAAAGTGATAACTCTAATGGAATATATGGATATATAATATGGTACAAATATCTGAAAAAAATTAACTTTCATGATTTGCTTCAATGATTTTTCATTGTAATTAAATAATATAATTTACAAGTATATATATTTTAATATGAATTTCCTAGTTTTTATGTTGTTTTCCCTCAGGAAGAGTGTGTGACCTGATTTGGGGTTTTCTTGGCAAAGACACGGGAGTAGTTTACCCTTTAATATATTCAAATTTTAGTATCACTGATATGAACAAGACACATCAATTATAAGAAGATTTAGATTCTAGAATGTTTCTCATTAAGAAGAAAGTAGAAGTTTCTTCTTTCCACTATTATCTGATGAAGTATCAAAAATGCTAGATTGAGCAATTAGAGAAAAAAATACATTAAATGTCTAAATAGGTCCATAGGAAGGGACCAAAATTATCCCTACTTATAAACGATATCATTTTTTCCACTTAGAAAACCTTATGGAATCATCTAAGAAATCAGTTGATATGAAAATAGCTTAATAAATGTATTAGTATACAAAATAAATGGATAAAAATAATTAACCTTTCTGTACATTGCCAACAAAAGTCAGAAAAAAAATGGTTTTCATGACATTATGCTAGTATAATAAAAATTATTAAATAGCATAATTTAACATATGAATTTATCCTATACATAACAAATTACTATGAAAATTCTTTGAAGGTTTTGACAAAATAATAGGAAAATTCATATGGAAGATAAAAAAGAAATAATAAAGAATAAAGAGACATCAACAGATCTTCAATTAGATTATAAAACATAAAAGTAAAGAATATTTGGTATTGCTTTTATAAAAAGAAAATTACAGAAATAGAATAAACTTGCCAAGTAAAATGAGAACAGTATCATATAGTGAAAATTATTATTGTATCTGGAGTCAGAAGATATTAGTTCAAGTTCTACCTTTACCATATACTACTTAATTAAACTTGAATTTTTTGCTAACTTTTTTTTGGCTTTATTTTTCTTACATATAAAATAAAGACTCTGAATTATGTGCCATGAAATCCCTTTTGATACTTTGATATGAAGCTACTTCTGCAATATGTATATAGCAGTCTGATGTCTAATAAATCCAAGACAATGGGATAGAGATTGCTTGTTCATTATTCTCTCAAAGACAATTTATCTTGGCAAACTAAAGCACAGATGGATACTACAAGTTTAGAGGGCTTATCTAGTCCTCAATCTCAAGCTCAGTTCTTTACCAAAGGAAGTAGATGAGCCAAGTGCCTTATTGTTTTTGTTTGTTGGTTGGTTGTTTTTTGTTGATGGGTTGGGACATGAGAATATATTAACAAAAAGAATGTAAATATGAAAATGCTAAATGATATAATCAAAATCTAGTAAAATGGTCAATATTGGTTAATATTAATAAATTTTTAGAAGTCCTTCCTTTCTTTTCAATAGAAATACATAAATTGAGTATTAGATTTATTCAAATTTGAATTATCTTTATTAGATAATTTTATTTATTTTTTTTAAACTGGAAGGCATTGAAGAAGTGATTAAAAATAAGTAATTGGTGCATTATAAAAATCTTACCAGAATTCAAAAAAAAAAAAATGAAACATAGGCAAAAATATATCTGTGACAATGAATGTGATTTTAAGGGAAGAGGATAGAGTAAAAAAATTTTCACGATCCCTTCAATAGCTCTCATTTTAACGTTAGCTAGTGGCTTTATGGGATTTTTCAACATCCACTCTGGCTAGAGCATCCTTTTCAAAGAAAGAAGACTGTTGTCTCTTCTTTCAGTGAATCTCTAAGATCCTTTAGTGTGGGATGGGGGGATGTAAGAGAAAAGGTATAAAACTAATGATCATGTACTTTAGGAAAATAGTTCACATGAACAAAATGTGTGCATCTCCTTTCTTCTGCTCGTCGGTGTTTAATGTAGTTCTCAACATCTTTAAAACTACTTTTGGATTTCATGATCTCTGTCAGGATCCATGAATTTATGATTCAGACACACTTGAAAGAATAGCTCAGACTCAGAAAATATGATAGTGGTTGCTACATTCTATCTAAATAATCTTAGACAACACTCCTACCCATATTTTTGGCTATGCTCATCCCATAAGATGCCAATTCCTTAAGTTTTTTTTTCCAGTAATAGCCACGGAGAGAAGACAAATATAAGGAAAAATTCAGGTAATCAGAAACTCTAGAAGTGCACTGCGCTAATGCCTGAAGTCTTCCCTTACACATTCACATTCCATTTTATCAATATTCACGAAAATAGTATAAAGGCCAGGGTAGAAACAGCAGCTTAAAAAACTGTAACACTTCTTCTTTTACAGGCTGATCAAAGGTAGTCTTAGACTTGGAGGGGGGAAGGCAGGATAGAGGTAGTACCCTTAATAAAGTTACTGGCTATAGTGATTACTTTCCTATTTTACCAGATCAATTGCCCTGATATCCTGATTGTGGTAATATAATAAAAGAAAATATCCCATGGGGTTTCAAAGGTGGGGAAGTGTTCCATAAAAAATAAAGTAATATGCTACTATTTTTGTTCTATTGGAATGCAATCATGGTAAATATCTAATAAAGAGTGGCCATTTTCTGAATATTAAATAAGTCAATCAGTCATACATTCTGAATATTTTTTAAATGTACTTTTGAATTTCTTCAGCTGGCACTAGAATAACAATCCCTTTTCAGTAAGCATACTTAACTTTAATATGAATTTCTAATTTAATGATGAATAAATAATAGAGATCCATTATTTATAAGGAATACATTTCAAATTATACCAATAATAACTGACATTTTATTTGCTTTCCTTACTCCAAAGATCAAAAAACACAGGTACCAGAATAAGAATTTATGTAAGAAACATGAGGTAATTAAACCTGAACTTTTGACCTAGAGTAAATGCAAATCTGTTCACCTCCATCTAAATGATATCCTCTATTCTTCAATTTCCCTAGTTAATCTGACCACCTTTTCCCCCATTCAGTCTGGAAATCACTGTTAGTTTAGTCCTTTGTAAATTGACATGGGTTCTTCATGTCACTTTTCTAAAAGTTCAAAAATTTATAAGTATTCTTTTTGGACTATATTACCAAGGACAATATGAGACAAAGTTTGTCAGGCTTGCAGAGGCTGGATAAAAGAGGTTAGAAAAATCAAGGCCCATTAGGACAGAAATCTATACTTTATAGATCTCTGAGCATCTAACAGTACTTCATGTAAGTATTGATTAGGGCCTCAATAGATGGTTGTTGAATTTTAACTTAAAAGTCAAGTTTGGAGTTTGTATTATTTATACCCATTAATTCAACAGCCTGATTCTTGGGTTACTGATTTCAGATACCCTCTGTTTAAGCAGAACCCGATTTTCTAGTCCTCTTTAATATTTTTATTTGATAGGAAACTCTTCCTGTCAAACATCATTTAAAACTTTCTAGAATGTTTCCAATTTGAAATCCAGGTCTTCATTTACCTGTAACAAGGCAAATCAGTACTGAATTTTGTGCACGATTTCTTAACCTAGGGTCTGTGATTTTTTTTCATTGAAAATTCTTGGTTTCCATCATAATCCCACCTATGTACATATGGAGTCTGGAGACATTACTTAATGAAACAATCTGGGTAGGTTACAATACACTGTCTCAAATAGTGGATTTTAAGTGCCGAACAGAACTTTTTCTTAAATTGGTATTGACATCTCTGAGTTCTGCTGGAATAAAGAAAGGAAATGAATTTCAGGACAATAATGGCTGATTTAGTAATCTTAGGAAACACTTTAACTATGAGGGTTGCTACTTCTTCCATTTGACTTATTTCCCAATTGATTCTGAGTGACATGGTAATAAACTCATGTGACTTTGGGCTATCTATTGCTTAGAATCTTTTCATCTGTCCTGTTTTCTATCTGAGAAACATTCTCCTCATTTGATGCCTTCTTTAGGAAAAAAAATCAAAAAAACATTAAACCAAAAAATCTCTCTTATTTTTTCATCTAAGAAGCTTTTTCTCCCCATTTGTCTAACCATTCACCAGATTTCAGATAGCATAAGCAATGGCTACTAAAAAAAAAAAAAAAAAAAAAAAAAAAAAAAAAAAAAAAAAAAAAAAAAAAAAAAGATTAAAAAAAATCAGATGAAATACTTGAACAAATCACTGAACACAAATATTAATCTCAGTTTTATATTAACAAATGGGGATGTTCTATAAATATTAAATAATTCTCCTAAGAATAAACCAATCAAGATGCTTGTTCTCCCCTGCTGCATTGATTTGCATATTAATCACCGCCTTCTTTTCTTTTACAATAGATTTCATACTTAACAGCCTAAGACAAAAAGAAAGTCAAGAAAGATTTCACTGAGCCAATTATTATCTTGTAAAAGGAAAGTAATAATCTAATGGTGAATAGAATGCAGAACTTGGCTTTGGAAGAGCAGAGTTTGCATTTTACCTTTGACACTTGCTAGCTGAATTACTGTGAGCTAGTAACTAAATGTCTTTGAAATTTTTTGATCTGTAAAGAGGAAAAAAAGGATAGATATAGAGTTGGAAGATAAATCATAAATCATCTAGTTTGACCCCCTCACTTTATATATACTTTTAGTAGCTACTTTTGTAAAGAACAAATGAAATAAATTGAAGCACTTTGGAATTATTAAAGTGTGTACCCCCTCACACAAAGAAATTGCAATGTTACCAAACTACTTAAATGAATATACACATGTTAGCCATCAAATATTGATATTTTTGTAGTTATACTTAATTCATATTTAGATTTAAACATACATTAGAGATGTATACAATTTATTTTATATAGATTTTGTGTCTATATGAATATTTGTACATTTGAATTAAAATTTCTTTCTATAACATGTTGAAAATTATCATTGATGAGGATGCTCTTTTAATGATATACATTATACCTTAAACATACTTTTCTATCCTTTGCAACTTTCATCCATGTGATATAACTCTTCCTCAAGGGATCTACCCAATGAGCTAGAAATCTTCATCTTGATCCTAGCTTTTTAAACTGTGGTTCCTGACTCCATGTGGAGTCTCATTACTGAATGTTAGGATCATAAAATTATGATTTAATATCAATAAATGTTTGATTTTTATACTTATTTTATATACCTATACACCTAGGGTCATGTAAGAATTTCTCAGGTAAAAAGGGATCATGAGTGGGAAAAATTTAAGGAACTTGCTCTAGATAACAAGTGAATAATCCTATATGTACTGTACTGCAAAGATATTTACCCAATATTTTTTTAAGTACGAATGAAGAAATAAAATTTAGTATGATGTGTTAGTTCATAATTCTGATCTGTGAGACATTTGAACTTCCAGTTTTCTGGAAGTTTTGACTTCTGTTTTTAATTATAATAATTTCACTTGGAGCATTTGATATTTTTCCCAATTCTTTTACATGCCTCTTCCACTACTAAACAACATTCCTAGAGAATAAGAATTGCTTCATTTTATTCTTTGAATATTCACTGCTCGGTATCATGTTTTACACTCTACTGACTTCCTAAGACAGATGGAATGAATTTATCCACACAACATTTTTGTGAGATAGATAAAACAAGAAATATTATTCATATTATATAGATTTGAAAACTGAAGTCCATAGCTCTTAAATGATTTCATCATGCTGACAATGTTGACCATGCCTCTTTCCTTAGTACTGTAAGTCTGTTGTCATGGTCACTATCATAGACTTTGTTAATGATATTAGCATGTAGGTTTCATCTAAAAATCTTCAAGTTTCTATAGTCTTGATCTAAGAAGAACTTTCACTAAAAAGTCTGGGATACACAGAAGCAGAAGAGAAGCAGAAGAGAAGGCTTGTTAGCCCATAGGAGATGAGTACTATCCTTGTGATAGAATTTATGGAAAACAAGATCTGAAACCTTTTAGGTGGAGTAAAACCAAAGAGGCTTGACTGAAGAGTGATGAGAAGTGACAATAACAGACTTGAATGGAGAGTTAAATTATAATTGTAGTATAAATCATGAAGTGAAATTATAATGAAGAGTGAGAAGCTTAAAGTCAAGTCCACAATCATTTGCTTTCTTTCTCTCCCCTGAAGTGCTGTCTGTGGAAAGATATGCTTTCTTTAACCTACATATATTCATATATGCCACAGCCATGACCTTCTCTATAACTTTTGCCTACATTATTATAATAATGTAACATAACTTCTCTGTTAGGTGTCTCTACTTCCTCTTTAGAGGCAATAAATAGAGCTTTGAAAATAGATAAAGTAATGCTTTCATTCTCTAAACCCTTAATTCCATTAAGAACAAAACCAGTATTTTAAAAAGCCTCAACAGGCTGAATCTCATAAGATGAATTTTAATATGGTACATGTAGTGTCCTTATATGTTCAAAAAATAATTTGACAAGTACAGGATAGGAAATTATGACTCAAGACTTTTTTTGATAAAAGCGTTCATGTATCTTAGTAGATTAAAAACTCAGTATGCAATAACAGGAGATATGAGGCTTCCTAAAAGCTCATGTAATCCTTTTTTGACCAGTTCTATGGTTTCACCAATATAAGAAAAAGCTAAGGAATTACTACTTCCAATACAGACTGTTTTTCTATAACTTTTAGTCTTAGGAAATTGCTTGAGGGTACCAAGAACTTAAGTCACTTGCCCAAAATCACAAAGCCTGCAACTTTTTAATAGTAGGACTTAAGCTTATACCTTCTTGACCCTGAAGTCAGTTATCAATCTACCAGTTCATGCTACCTCACTAAGGCAATGATTAGCTGCATTAAAAAGAATCTAGATAGCAATTTATCACAGGATTATCATAAAGAAAAAAAAAGACTTTTTGATGTCTCTTCAGTTCTGTTTCTATGATTAATCATAAACAATCTTCCTGACTACCAAACTAGAGATATTTCCCCATGTAGAATCTCTTATTTTATTAATTTCTCATTTGCTTCTCTTTCTTTTCTCTCTTTTTTTTTTTTTTTTGTCAAGGCAATTGGGGTTAATTGACTTGCCCAGGGTCATGCAACTAGTATCAAAGATTGGATTTGAACTCTGGTCCTCCTGACTTCAGGGCTAGTGTTGCACTATCACTTCATATATGGCCTGTTGGAGAAGTTACTAAGAGAGTCCTGGGAGAACTAATGATGGCATTATATATATCCCCATCATTAGTATCTTCTTTATTTTCTTTCTGTCTCTGTCTCTCTAGTTCTCTCTCTCTCTCTCTCTCTCTCTCTCTCTCTCTCTCTGTCTCTCTCACCCTCCCCTTCTCTGTCTTTTTTTCTGTCTCTCTGTGTGTCTTTCTCTCCCCACTTCTCTCTGTCCTTTATTCTCTCATTCTTGATGGCTTATATTTTAAAAACTTATAGTTTAAACTTTATACTTTAGACTCAAAGTCATATCAACAACCACTTATTGGCTATCTACTATTCAATTTAAGACAATAAACAAGTGCTTATTATTCATAGATTATAAGTTTAGTAATAGAAGTAAAAGTTTAAACATCCCCTACTCTTATAGATCTTATGATCCAGTATTAATACAAAATAATGTAAGATATATGCATTAGAAAAGTTTGACCACATTTGTGACATTGAATAATTTGGCTAACTTCCTTTATCCTCAGTTTCCTAATCTATTAAATGAGAGAAATTAATCAAATGATTTCTCAAGTTCTTTCCAATTCTAAATTCTATGATAGTGGAATATATTGTTACAAAACATTTGAGAAGGAAAGTTATCATGGTACTGGTTGTTAACTCTAAAATATTTATTTTTTTATCTCCATTATTAATTATAGATTGAGACTAAGTAATGCTGCTCCTGTTACAGTCAGAGGGCTTTATATCATAAAGTTCCAGAAATTAAACTACAAATTTGAGAGGAAAAATAAGGAAAGTGTATGCTGGGGGTAAAGGTGGGAGTAAGAAATGGGCAGAATAAGCCAATTTTCAATTCTTCCTGCCAAAGACTTTGTTCAGGATCAGAGGTCATTTGGAGAATTGTGGTTTCTGACAGTCTCTGAGGTTCAGAGTTTAGTTTTTTTCAGGGATGACTATGGATGATTTCCAGGAGAAAGTGCCAACTCCAGGTATAAAGGGTCACCATCTTTACTGATTTCCCCAGTGACTTTCACAAGTGGGCACATATCCTAAATATAAAACCCATTTCCCTTCTAATGAGAAAAAGTGAATGACCTGCTTCAGAAATTGATTGATCTTAAAAGAGATGTTAGATGATAAAATATGCTTTGAATGGTCTGTGATTTAGAAGTTTCATTTTGCCTTTTGCTTTTTTTTCTTTTTGATAGCAAGATGAATTACTTAGAATTACCAAAGATCTAAGAAATCAAGTAGGCTAATATCTTAATTTTACAGGTTAGGAAACAGAGACCAAGGGATACAAAGTCATTCAGAATGTAAACAGTAGAATTAGAATTTGAACTCGGGTCCAAATTTCAAACTCATTGGTTTTATTTTGTACCATATTTTCTCTAAGAAATTTGCTTAGGACCATAGTGTCAAAATCTTTATTCCTAACTCTTAAATATTCTTAGGAATATATAGGCCAATGATAGTGATGAAACTAATCTTATTTGCAGATAATTACATAAGAATTTCCTTTTAATTTCACAGGACTTGACTTTATTTAAATAATGCATGAATAAAGGCTGAACTACTTAATAAGAGAGTCTATCAAGGAGATAAACATTTTACCTGTCATGTTTCATTAGGAATAGGGAAAAAAAAGAAAGCTCATAAAGAATGTGATAATAAAGGGGAAATAGGAGGAGTTGAATGGGAAGGTCATAAATTAACTCATATTTTATTCTGATTTCACATGAGGCTAAAGCATTTTTTTTTGTATTTGAAGAAAATCACGAATTCTAAGATAACTTCTTGCTGCTAGCCAGTAAATACATTTGTTCATTGTCATCTTACCGTATACCATTTTATAGATGGTATATAGATAATAATCAATTTATAATCAGCCTATACAAACATTGCTAGATATATAAATGTGCTAGATTGTAGGTCACACTTATTCATGGATACATAGAATATGTATCTATATAATTATATATATGTGTGTGTGTGTGTGTATGTGTGTATGTATAATTATGCAGATATATATGTGTTTGTGTATCTGTGTTTTTATTACACTACTTCCTATGTCCCAAAACATAGCCTAAAAAGTTATTCACAGTCATCCTGATACAATAGAGTTATCAGTAAATTTGTTGTAAAGATCACATATGTGTGTATGTATGTGAACATATGTTATGTATAAATCCATCAGCAAAAATGTATTGTTGCCTATATTCCAGAGACTATAGAAAATACTAAAGATACTAAGAAATATAAAATACAATCTAGCCCATAATTCAGTGATGGGGAAGGAATTTTCTTTTGAAGTTGAGAGGTTGTGGGGGTGAAATTAAGTGTTTTGAGATATGGAAAGGTGTACTTGAGGATTAGGCTATGAAGAACTTGTTGTGCCACAGTTCTCTTTTGATGTCCTGACCTAGTTTCTCCAATTGTCCTATTTAGTAACTCTGCCTCAGGTTATAACCTTTCCCTCTTAATGTTTGATGAGATAAAGTTCTACCTCAGTTGCTCTGCTCCAAAACCCCAGACTATAATCATTCCCTCTTAAATGGTTGATGAGATAAAGGTTTTATATCTTTAGGCTATAATCATTCCTTCTTAATGTTTGACAGGATAAAGGTCTATCCATTTTAGACATCATTAGAATATCAGTAACCTCTCCAGTACCTCTCTCAATTGTGTCATCTTAGGGGCCTCCCCCCATTAGGTTATCCCCATCCAGGTACCTCCCCAATTATGTCATTGTTCTTGTTATCCTATAAAAATCTTGCTGTCCCAATACTCAGTGCTGGATTCTTTGAGAGGATAGTATTGTTCAGCCTTGGCACCAGGGACTATGGATCCACTTGGTCCCAATAAATCCCTCCATTTAATAAATTATTTAATTGTTCTCTAATCTCTATCTTGCTCAGTTTCTCTGGTATTACAGGAACAATTGGAGTTTATTGAGCAAGGGCATGCTTTGATCAAACCTGTTCATCATGAAGATCACTTCAACCTAATAATTGTACTGAGGATATCTTTTATGTCAGGGATGATGACAATTGTCCAGATATGATGTGATGAGTGTCTGTACCAGCATAGTGGCAAAAGCAGCAGTGAGAAGGAGGTACATATAACAGACGTTATGAAATTACAGATCTTGGAAACAGATTAGATGAAGTAAACGGGACAAATGAGGAAGTAGGAATGCCTTTGGGTAAATGGAGAATTGTGGTGCTCTTGACAGTGCTAAGGAAGTTTAGAAGTGGAAAAAATTAATTTAGGACAATGGGACATTTAATGTTTAAGATGTCTACAATGCATCCAGTTTAAGCTGTCTAATAGGCAGTTGAAGATGCAAGAAGAGAGGTCAGCAAAGAGGTTATGGTTGGATAAATAGATTTGGGAATAATTAGCATTAAAAGATAATTTAATCCACTGGAGCTAATGAGATCACCAATTGGAACACTAAAGAGAGAAAAAAGTGCAAAGAACAGAACCCTGTGGGATATTCAGTTAGTGGGTTTGACTTGGAATAAGATAAAGCAAAAAAGATTAAGGAGTATTCATGCAGTTAAAAGAAAACTTAGGGAGAGTTGTGTCACAAAATCTTTAGAGAAAAAGAATATTGAAAAAAAGAGGGTGATTAAAAAGGCACAGGAAGGTCAAGAAGGATGAGAACTAAGAAATTTGTCAATTAACCAATCATTAGTACTTTTGGATAGAGAAGTTTTAGTATAATGAGATCAGCAGCTAGACTATAAAAAATTGAGAAAAGTGAAGAGAAAGGAAATTTGGAGATACCACACCAGTTGAAGACAGCCTTCTCAAGAATGTTAGCTACAAATTGTAGGAGAAATGTGGGATTAGAGCACAGATTTGATTAAATGAAGGTCTTTTTTTAGGACATGAACCTCTTGTCCCTAAATTAAGACTAGTGAGATTATATTGAAATTTAAGTAGAAATAAGAAAACTAATTCCATTATAGAAAAATAAAAGGCAACTTGTTCTTTTACAGAAATTTCTCAGCTAAATTCATGTGATGTTTTGGAGAAAAAAAAAAAATTTTGTCTTTCCCTTGTCTGGCTGACATAAAAAGTTCTAATTTAAATTAAAGATTCATTCATTCTCCACTGCCAAAATGCCAGAAGTAAATGAAAATCTATATTTCTGTACCAAAATACACAAAGGCCATTTTACTTCAAAGTACATGCACATGAAAGTGATGCTGAAAACTAAAAAGCTGTTATAGAAGTCACCCTAGCAGACTGTGGTCACTCAACAAATGCAATATAATTATGAAGACACAAGTTGATTATGGCTACACTTATGTTTCTGATATTTCTGTTTATATGTGTTGTGGTTTCTCCTGTCTCTTTCTTTAAACTATAAGCATTCTGTGGGCAAGAGCCAACTCCACTCTTTTTTTTTCTGTTTTTGATATTTTTGATAGTTTACACAAGAAACAATTCAGTGTTTAATTCATACATTTTTTCCTTTAAATTTTGGTGAGGCCAATTAAAGTGTTAGGTCTTTCCCCTTTCTCCTTTCCCTTCTTCCTCCCTTCTCCCTTTCTTCTTTTTTCTTCCCTCCTTCTTTCTCTCTCCTTCTCCCTCTCCACCTGAGCCCTTCCCCTGCCTCTCTCTTCATTGGTGTAGGAATTCCAAATAAGGTAATTCCTTCCAGTAATGGGGATTAGCAAATATTTCATAATTTATAGTTTCAAAGACTTCCTGGGGGAGGAGTCAGAGTAAAAGAATTTAAGTGAATTGCCTATACATAAAAACAGAAACACAAAATTCAGGGGCTAATCCTTAAGCTGTTATATCAGCTTTCTTTTGTTTTTTAGGAGGTCACCTTATTTTAAATTTTAACAGAATTCCAGAAAGGTCCATGTGGGTACATTTGAGCACATATTTATATACATACATAGTATTTGATTCCAAAAGAATACTATTAGAAACAATGACTGATTCAGTGGCAAACACGTTTTAGGGGTGCAAGTAGAATTGGTACATTATGTGTTGTCTTCTAGATTCAGTCTCTTTTTTTATAAAGCATTATGCAAATTACTCCTCTATTCTGGAACTTTTTACACCAATAAATTAAGCTAACCTCTGCTATGATTGTGACAAACATTAAGAGTCTCATGGCACTAGGTAAGAGACTTTGGATTCATACTGATAGATTTGATGGAAATTCAGAATGGTGAAAAACCAGTATTCGTTGAAGATACCTTCTTAACAAGGGTGACTGAATTCATTGAAGTCTACTGGATAGCATTACATAAAAGAAGAAAGTTAAAACAAGAAAAGAAAGATTAATAATCAAAGAAAGGGATGCACATACGATGGGATTTATTTTAAAGATGGTGATGTGAATGGTTCTATTCAGATCCAAATTCCCTTTAGAACATAATAGCAAAAATTTCAAAGAATGATGAAGAACTGATACAATAAACTAAAAATAAAATACCAATATACTTTTTCATATAGTCAGAACTGTTTAAGATGTCTGGAAACCCAGTAGGAACTCAGACTTGGGATCCAAAGCCATTGCAAACTCCCATTACCAGTCTATACCCAACAGAATAGCAGTCTCTGTCAGAGCTGCAAGAGGGGATAATCCCATTAGGGCTCTGCACAGGACCATGGAGATGAAACTGAAGTGCCTGGATAGAAAGCTAACAAAAGTTAAGGTAAAGCTAACAAATAGGTCTATAACTTATATGATCTCTTTTTAATTTTTAAAATTTATTTATTTTTAATACAAATTACTTTATGAATTATATTGGGAGAGAAAAATCAGAGTATAAGGGAAAAACCATGGGAGCAACCTACTTCTTAAAGAGTTTACTTTAATAGAAAAAATTATTGATTTTGAAAGGAATGGTTCTTATGAAAATGTTTGAATTAAATAACTTTTTGTTACACACACACAAACACATACCCAAGGAAATATGTATTTATATATTCATATGTATGGAAATAAATACATACAGATATGCCTCATATATTTGATTAAAATGAATATAAAGCCATTAAAATGAATGTATGTATAGAACCAGGTAAAGTGAGTATTTCTTTACATATATGAATTGCAGTTTGGACTACTGGAAGGAATGCTGATAGTAGAGTCAGGAGGTTTGTGTTTATGTCTTAAATTTCACATAGTAGCTATAAGAGTGTGAAGTTCACTGGTTCTTTCTGATCCTTAGCTTCCTTATATGTAAAGGAATAGATACTCAGATTACATTGGAATGGGGAACTCAGGCCAGTCCTGAAATCTTGTCATTCTGATTCTGAGTCCAGCTCTTGAATCAGTGCTGCTTATATAAAACAGAGATAATAATAATAACAATAATAGCCCCATATTGGGCATCAAAATGTAATATTCTCTCTAAAATGTAATTTCTCTTGTTGAGGTTTTCTTGGGTTCTCTGGAGCAGCCTTCATTTCAGTTCAGTAATCACTACAAGTGCAGTCAGGGATTAAAATCCAAACCCTTATTGTGTCTTTCCAAGTCTTGTCTCCTTTCCTGCAGTCCGGTTAGCTTTCTTATCGTCCAGATCCTTTATTATCTCCTTCCTGGGGCTGGGCAGCTTTCTGGAAAGTCTTTCAGTCTGGCCTTGGTTCTGCGCGCTTGAGCTCCCACCTGCCTTCTCTGGCTTCTGAATCTCCCTGACTGAATCTTGGCTGAGGCTCCAAGAGCTTCTAGTGTGCTTGTCTTTCTGGCCCTGAGAGGTTCTTGCTTATATGCCCCACACTGAGTATACACCAATCATTATAGCACTAGGAAACCATTATTTGTTGTAGGATTAAATCAGTGCTAAATTAGATTTAACTATTGACTCCTCAATTCCAGTTAGTACCTTGTTTCAAGTTCTGGCCCATAACATCTCCTTGTAAGATTAAATCAATCATACTGAACCATGCTATATTAGAAAACTATTGTCTCTATCAATTCCACTGACTAAGTACCATGTAAGAATCCTTTGTTTCAAGTTCAAGAGTTCTGGCCCGTAACATCTAATGATGTGAAGTATTTCTGATATGGTATAAGTTTTAGGAATACTGTAGTAGAAGTCCCAGAATGCCAGCTGTTTCCAGACCCTGGAGATGATATAAAACAGACCAAAAAACCATCTTAACTTAGGAATGCTACATACTTAGGTTATCTTTATCCAGATTGGCTGCATGATCAGGTTACTAAGCCAAAAGAATGCCACCTGTCAAGATACCAGCCTGCTGGTCAGTGACAATGGGGCTTCTGAAAGTAATGAGGTAATCAAAGTTACGGGTACAATAAGAAATTTAATGCCCACCACTTGAGCCAGTGACATTTAAGACCTAAAAACATTTCCAGAAGGTTCAACTCAATCCCTTATTTTGTTGAGAGTACTATGGATAATGCACCTGTGCACAATATAAGAATCTGACCACTCCTCAACTCCACCTCTATTTAAGTCATTAAATTAGCATATCAATGACATGAAGCACCTAGTTTCTCTCACTTTTCCCTTTTCCTGCTTGCCCCTTGCTTTCTTGGAACTTAGCCCATAGTACAAATCAACTTTAACCCTTAACTTGGAGATTATTTGAGCTTGTGAATTTTTTCATGATACTTGTGACATCAGTCTGGGGACTCCAACATTTTTGAGGTGTCTGACTCCCTTCAATATTGATACTGCACTTAGTTGTTGTGAAGAAAATATCTTGAAGGCCTTTAAATTCTATGGAAATGTAAACTACAATTATTAATTACTGTCTCCTGAAAATTCCATTATGACTCTAAAAGTCAGTTTTCAATAATTATGGTTTATTGTAAGGCAATATAAAATCCACAAGTTTCTTTCTTCTGTTGCTTTAAGGACTCATGTTAAATGGAAAGTTAAGAATACTCTCAATCACTAGACATCTCCTGTTCAAAAAATTTTCTAACATCCAGGCAAAATGTTGGCTTTCTGCCCTAATTTATATTTGCATTTATCTCTAGCCTCTGGCCTCTTTTTGGCTGAGACAAAATTCATATTATGGGAAACATTTTGCCTAAAGAAGTAACAGATTATATTACTTCATCTTTTAGCAGATGGACATAGGGAGAAGTAATTAGAGGAAATGCAAGTGCTTTCTTAGAGCTTACCTTGCTCCTTGGGGAGATGAGAAAAACTGGTGGAATAAGTCTAAATCTTCTGTTCTGAGATGCATGTAGAAGAGAAGTATCTTCTTATCACTCCTATCTATGCCACAAAATTCCTATTTTCTCTTTCTTTTCACTGTTTGTTGAAAAATCTTTGCCATTTCCCTTCTTGTATGCTCCCATTTTCCTCTCTCCTTGAAAGTCTTAAAAATTTCACCTTAGTTTTTGTGCTTATAAAAGCATAAGTAAGTCTCTTCTCCAAGAGGAAAAGATGTTGCCACACCTAATTAAATACTTTAAATTTCTTTAAGATGTCTAAGTCTTATTAACACAGTTTTAAATTAATTGATTTTTCATAAGATATTTTTAACTCACAATGTAAATTACATTTAAGTGAATATTCCTACCTTTGTCTTACTTTAAGCTATATTTGCAGACTTATCAGTATAGAAAAGTAAAGGCAAAAGGGCCTTGAGAACATCTAGAAATTCACTTCACTTTATGGATAAAGAAGCTGATGCCTGAATAGTAGGAGTGAATTTCATAATCTTCCAGAGTTCCTTAGTGGTTCAACTGAGAGGAGAAATTCTGTCACTTCCTAATACAATTCTCTTTCTACTAAACCTAATTCTTTGTGTTTGAGATCTGAATTTTGCAAAATTATAATTTTATTGATCTTTCTCTTTGGAGAGTTTCCATCTGTACTGTTTGCATCCATGGTTTCCTTTTGGTCTCCAAGTCCTTTCTTCCCCTTACCTTCATGTCACTATCCCAGGTTCTTTTACTGTAATTTCCTGCTAAATCTTCTGAAAGCCTTAATTGCAAAGTAAGCTGTTAGCTTATAATTAAGATGTTAGTTTTAAAGCTTATGGGGTAGCCAGGTGTGTTTGCATTTTATGATAGAACTCAGGGGAAAGACTTCCAGTCTTGAAGAAATGCCACTATTAAGGTAGCATGACAGGTGGTTATGTTGATTTTTTTGTACAGAGGGTCTGCCAATATTCCTTCAGAAATCCCAGTTCATAATTGGCTGTTGAGGAATAGGGCCAAAGTCTGACAATTTCAGTTTATCTGGTGGATTGATTGATTACTTACTCCCCACTTTGGTGTCAAGAAAGATTAAGAAACTCAATGATATATCTGGTTTTACAAATTGAGAAAAATCAATGTCTTTCATATACAAGCTTTTCCTGTGACTCAGGATGGTACTTGGCCAGATAGGAAATGGAAACCATAAGAATACAGTAAAATGCAATTAGAAAATAGGATTTATGGGTAGTAGCTGGATAGCATGGTGGAGAGGACATAGGTGTGAAGTCAGGAAAATCTGAGTTCAAATTCAATCTTAGATACTTCCTGGCTATATAATTCTGGGCAAGTCACTTATCTTCTTTCTGCCTCAGATTTCTCACCTGTAAAATAGCATAATAATAACATCTACCTTCCAGGCTTCCTGGAAGGATTAAGTGAGATGATATTTGTAAAATGTTTAACACAGTGCCAAGAACACAGTAGGCATTTTTAAAAAATGCTTCTTTCTTTTGCTTTCTTTCTTTTTTGCTATCACTGAGGCAGCATAGTAATACCTTCTTACTTTCTTTTTTTTTTTTTTTTTTTTATTTAATAGCCTTTTATTTACAGGATATATACATGGGTAACTTTACAGCATTAACAATTGCCAAACCTCTTGTTCCAATTTTTCACCTCTTACCCCCCCACCCCCCCCTAAATGGCAGGATGACAGTAGATGTTAAATATATTAAAATATACTTAGATAGCATAATAATATACATTGCCAAAACATTATTTGCTGTACAAAAAGAATCAGACTCTGAATTATTGTACAATTAGCTTGTGAAGGAAATCAAAAATGCATGTGTGCATAAATATAGGGATTGGGAATTCAATGTAATGGTTTTTAGACATCTCCCAGAGTTCTTTTTCTGGGTATAGCTAGTTCAGTTCATTACTGCTCCATTAGAAATGATTTGGTTGATCTCGTTGCTGAGGATGGCCTGATCCATCAGAACTGGTCATCATCTAGTATTGTTGTTGAAGTATATAATGATCTCCTGGTCCTGCTCATTTCCTCAGCATCAGTTCGTGTAAGTCTCTCAGGCCTTTCTGAAATCATCCTGTTGGTCATTTCTTACAGAACAGTAATATTCCATAATTTTTCATATACCACAATTTATTCAGCCATTCTCAACTGATGGACATCCATTCGTTTCAGTTTCTACCACTACAAAAGAGCTGCCACAAACATTCGTGCACTACAGGTCCCTTTCCCTTCTTTATAATCTCTTTGGGATATAATCCCAGTAGTAACACTTGGATCAAAGGGTATGCACAGTTTGATAACTTTTGAGCATAGTTCAAACTACTCTCCAAAATGGTTGGATTCGTTCACAACTCCACCAACACTGAATCAATGTCCCAGTTTTTCCCACATCCCTCCAACAATCATCATTATTTTTCCTGTCATCTTAGCCAATCGACAGGTGTGTAGTGAATATCTTAGAGTTGTCTTAATTTGCATTTCTCTGATTAATAATGACTTGGAGCATCTTTCATATGACTAGAAATAGTTTCAATTTCATTCTAGAATTGTCTGTTCATATCCTTTGACCATTTTCAATTGGAGAATGGCTTGATGTTTTATAAATTAGAGTTAATTCTCATATATTTTGGAAATGAGGCCTTTATCAGAATCTTTGACTGTAAAAATATTTTTCCAGTTTATTGCTTCCCTTCTAATCTTGTCTGCATTAGTTTTGTTTGTACAAAACTTTTCAGTTTGGTATAATCGAAATTTTCTATTTTGTGATCAGTAATAATCTCTAGTTCTGCCTTGGTCAAAGACCTTCCCTTCCACAGGTCTGAGAGGTAAACTATCCTATGTTCCTCTAATTTATTAATAATTTCATTCTTTATGCCTAGGTCATGAACCCATTTGACCTTATCTTGGTGTACGCGTTAGTATGGATCAATGCCTAGTTTCTGCCATATTGGTTTCCAATTGTCCAGCAATTTTTATCAAACAGTAAGTTCTTATCCCAAAAGCTGGGATCTTTGGGTTTGTCAAAGACTAGGTTGCTATATTTGTTGACTGTTTTATCCCTAGAACCCAATCTATTCCACTGATCAACTAATCATTCCTTAGCCAATGCCAAATAGTTTTGGTAACTGCTGCTCTATAATATAATTTTAGATCTGGTACAGCTAAGCCACCATCATTTGATTTTTTTTCATTAATTGCCGTGAAATTCTTGACCTTTTGTTTTTCCATATGAACTTTGTTGTTAGTTTTTCTAGGTCATTAAAATAGTTTTTGGGAGTCTGATTGGTATAGCGCTAAATAAATAGATTAGTTTGTAGTAATATTGTCATCTTTATTATATTTGCTCGCCCTATCCAAGAGCATTTAATATTTTTCAATTGGTTAGATCAGACTTAATTTGCGTGAAAAGTGGTCTGTATTTTGCTCATAAAGTTTCTGATTTTCCCTTGGCAGATGATTCCTAAATATTTTATATTATCAGTATTACTTTAAATGGAATTTCTCTTTGTAACTCTGACTGTTGGATTTTGTTAGTGATATAAAGAATGCTTGATGACTTATGTGGTTTATTTTATAACCAGCAACTTTGCTAAAGTTGTGGATTATTTCTAATAACTTTTTAGCAGAATCTCTGGGGTTCTCTAGAGTACCATCATGTCATCGGCAAAGAGTGATAATTTGGCTTCCTCATTTGCCTATTCTTATTCCTTTAATCTTTTCTCAGCTCTTATTGCTATAGCTAGCGTTTCTAATACAATATTAAATAGTAACGTGATAGTGGGCAACCTTGTTTCACTCCAGAACTTATTGGGAATGGTTTGCAGTTTTGTCTCCATTACATATGATGCTTACTGATGGTTTTAAATAGATGCTGCTGATTATTTTAAGGAAAAGTCCATTTATTCCTATACTCTCAAGTGTTTTTAATAGGAATGGATGTTGGATTTTATCAAATGCTTTTTCTGCATCTATTGAGATGATCATATGGTTTTGTTAATTTGGTTATTAACATGCCAATTATATTGATAGTTTTCCTAATATTGAACCAACCTGCATTCTGGTATAAATCCTACTTGATCATAGTGTATTATCTTGGAGATGATTTTCTGTAGTCTTTTGCTAATATCTTATTTAAGATTTTAGCATCAATATCATAGGGAGATTGGTCTATAATTTTCTTTCTCTGTTTTCAAGCCTACCTGGTTTAGGTATCAGTACCATGTCTGTGTCATAGGAGGAATTTGGTAGGACTCCTTCATTCCCTATTTTATCAAATAATTTATATAGCATTAGGGGCCAATTGTTCTTTAAATGTTTGGTAAAATTCACATGTAAATCCATCTGGTCCTGGGGATTTTTCTTAGGGAGTTGTTTAATTGCCTGTTCTATTTCTTTTTCTGAAATGGGACTATTCAAAGCAATTTACTTCTTCCTCTGTTAGTCTGGGAAGTCTGTATTTTTGGGTAGTCATCCATTTCACTTGGGTTATCAAATTTAATGGCATAAAGTTGAGCAAAATAACTCCTTATTATTTCTCTAATTTCCTCTTCATTGGTGGAAAGTTCTCCCTTTTCATTTTTAATGACTACTAATTTCATTTTCCTCCTCCTTTTCTAATCAGATTTACCAAAGGCTTATCTATTTTATTGGCTTTTTCATAGAACCAACTCTTAGTTTTATTAATTAGTTCAATAGTTGTTTTTACTTTCAATATTTTAATTTCTCCTTTTAATTTTAAATTTCCAATTTAGTATTTGATTGGGGTTTTTAATTTGGTCTTTTTAGTTTTTTAGTTGCAAGCCAATTCATTAATCTTTTCTTTCTCTGTTTTATTCAAGTAAGCCTCTAAGGATATAAAATTCCCTCTTATTACCGCTTTGGCTGCATCCCACAGATTTTGGTATGATGTCTCATCATTGTCATTATCTTGAGTGAAATTATTAATTGTATTCTATAATTTGCTGCTTCACCCAATCATTTTTTAAGATGAAGATTGTTTAGTTTCAATTACTTTTGGTCTATTTCCCCTAACTTTTTGTTGAATGTGTTTTATTGCATCATGATCTGAAAAGAAAGCATTTACTATTTCTGCTTTCTTGCATTTAATTTTGAGGTCTTTATGTCCTAATATATGGTCAATTTTTGAATAGGTTCCATGAACTGCTGAGGAAGAAAGTATATTCCTTCTATCTCCATTCAATTTTCTCAAGATCCAACATACCTAATTTTTCTAATATTCTATTTACTTCTTTAATTTCTTTCTTATTTGTTTTGTGGTTTGATTTGTCTAATTCTGAGGAGTGCAAGGTTGAGATCTCCTACTATTACAGTTTTGTTGTCTATTTCTTCTTGCAACTCTCTTAACTTCTCCTTTAGGAAGTTGGAGTGCCATACCACTTGGTGCATATATGTTTAATATTGATATTGCTTCGTTGTTTATGCTACCCTTTAGCAGGATGTAGTTACCTTCCTTATCTCTTTTAATTAGATCAATTTTTACTTTTTGTGATCTGAGATAAGGATGGCTACTCCTCTTTTTTGACTTCAACTGAAGCATAATAGATTTTGCTCAGCCTTTTACTTTTACTCTATATGTATCCCCTGCTTTAAATGTGTTTCTTGTAAACAACATATTGTCAGGTTCTGACTTTTGATCCAGTCTGCTATCTGCCTCCTCTTTATGGGGAGTTCATCCCATTTACATTTAGTTAGAATTACTAAATCTGTATTTCCTGCCATCCTAATAACCCCAGATTGTGCTTTACTTATTCTTGCCTCCCCCAACCCTCTTTCCCCTTTAAACTTATAGTACCCCTCTTGTATCATGATACTTATCCTCTTTATAATCCCTCCCCCCCCCTTTGGTCTTTCCCCTTCCTTCCCTTATTACTCTTTTTCTTTTCCCTTTTCCTCTCCCCCGTTTTTAATGGAGGCGAGAGAATTTTCTCTAAAACAAATGTCAATTATTTTTCTTTGAGCCAACTCTGATGAGGAGTAAGATTCACACAATGTTCCCCCCCTCTCTAAATTCCCTCAGATATGATAAGTTTCCTTAGCCTCTTTGTGGGATGTGGTTTCCCTCTTTTTATCCCTCCTTCCCACCTTGTTCTGCCATCATCCCTTTTCCATATCTACTTCCCTTTTTTATGTTATATCAGTACAATCAAATTATACATGTATTCTTTTTGTATATCCACAACAGAAATACAATTCTCAAGAGTTATTTTTACCTTTTCTGCATCTCTTGAGTTCTATTCTTGGAGATCAAATTTTTTGTTTAGTTCTGGTTTTTTCTTCAGAAACAAATGGAATTCATTTGTTTCATTAAATGTCCATCTTCTTCCCTGGAAGAAAATGCTCAGCTTAAGCTGGGTAGTTTATTCTTGGCTGCATCTCAAGTTCTTGTGCCTTTCAGAATATCATTTCAGGCCCTTCTTTCCTTTAATATAGAGGCAGCCAGATCTTGGGTGATCCTTATTGTGGCACCTCAGTATTTAAATGGTTTTTTTTTGGCTGCTTGTAAAATTTTTTCCTTAATCTGATAGTTCTGAAATTTTGCCACAATATTCCTTGGGGTTTTTATTTTAGGGTTTCTTTCAGAAGGTGTTCGATGAATTCTTTCAATGCCTATTTTACCTTCTGATTCTATTACATCTGGGCAGTTCTCTTTGATGATTTCTTGTAAAATAGTATCTAGGCTCTTTTTTTCATCATAGTTTTCAGAAAGTCCAATAATCCTCAGATTATCTCTCTAGATCTATTTTCCAAGTCTGTCGTTTTGCAAGTAGAAAATTCGTGGTTTTTCCAGTTTGTCATTTTTTTTGTTTTGTGACTGATTCTTGCTGTCTCAATGAATCATTAGTTTCAATTTGTTCAGTTCTAATTTTTAAAGAATTATTTTCTTCAATAGCTTTTTTTACTTCTTTCTGTATATGTCCAATTGAGTTTTTGAATGTATTGTTTTGGTCTGTGGAATTTTTTTTCCATTTCACTAATTTTTTTTTTTTAGTGAATTATTTTCTTTTTCAATTCACAGATCCTACTTTCTTGCGTGTTCTTTGTCTTTTCCAATTCACGGATCCTACTTTCTTGCGAGTTCTTTGTCTTTTCCAATTCACAAATCCTACTTTCTAGTGAATTCTTTATTTTTTCCAATTCACAATTCTTACTTTCCTGAGATTTTTTTATTTTTCCAATTCACCAATTTGTTTCCCTGCACTTCCTGGGAATTTTTTAACTTTTCCAATTCGTATTTCAGGAAGTTGTTGCTCTCTTGTAAGGCTTCTCTTTCCTTTCCCCATTTATCTTCTAACTCTCTTTTGAGACTTTTAATAGTCTCTTCTATGAGAGCATTAAGTAAAGGAGGACAGTCTGATGCACTTTTGCTGTTTGAGGTCTCTTCAGGTTTGCTGACCTGCTCTTTTTCTGCATAGAAGCTGTCGATTGTTCTTTCATCTTTTTATTCATGTTTTAAAGCCTTTAGGGTAGGTCTCCTAGGCAAGGGGTTACCAGCTTCCTCTGCAGAGCAGGGAAAGATGTAAACCGATTTCAGGCTCCGAGGTATGGGAGTGCTCTGGGTGAGAGTTTTCCCTTCCCCCAACAGGAGGTGGATTCAGCACTGGCCCAGCTATCAAACTGCTTAGTAGGGCTGAGTGGGTTATCGATTGCCCTTGGCTAGAGACTAAGTGGTGAAAGTGTCACCGCCCCAGGCGGAGCCTCTTGTGGGACTGTGAGTATTAGCAGCTGACCGCAGAATGCAGACAGCCACAAACTCTGCCCAGCGTCTCTGCCTGATACAAATCGGCCCTGGAAAAGCTCTATGGCCCCAAGCCGAGCTCCCCACTGCGCAGATTGGATGCTAACCCGGGCTGCGTCCTCCTGCTGTGCAGGATCACAACTGCCCCAAGGAAAAGCCTGTACTGCGGGTTGGGGCTGCGCGCTTGTGCTGAGATCTGTGCCTTCACCCTAGGTTTGAAACTCTCCTCGGAACCTAATTTCTCTCCCAGTCTGCGCCGATCTCCCCCCTGGCCCCGGAACCAACCTTTTTGGCAGACTGCAGATTTTCTTCGGCGGTGAGTTGTTCTACTTCTTATCTTTACGAATTGTAGCAGTCAAGACTATTTTTGAGGCTCGATATAATATTGATAAAGAGGGTAAGAGAAGAGCTTAGAAAGTCGCGTGTGTCTTCTCCGCCATCTTGGCTCCGCCCCTGCCTTCTTACTTTCAAAACCAATTCTGCTACCAACTCCAGAAACTAGGACATATTTACACAAATCTCCAGATTGGAGATTAAAGTGATAGATCCTCATCCTAAAACTTTCCAGAAAGCAAGGACATTCTATTTTCGATGTCCCTCAAAAATCAATTTACTGCCTCCTGGTGTCAACATATACTTAACTGATTTTAGTCATTTTGATATCACTGTACCAATGTATTCTGTTTCACACTAATTGCTTGTAGGTAAATGGCCTTTAGCTAATTGGTTTTAGGTAAATTGATGCAAATTTACCTATGGATGGTCTTAGTGGTCACTTATACTGTTACTGAATTACTGGTAATGAGAGTTCTGCTTAAATAAATTCTTCTTTGATACTTATCATTCATAATCTCTACTTCACTTAAGCAATCATGAAGATTTCAACATTCTAAATAAAGAAGCCAGTTTCATTTTAATCACATCAGTATCTTAATCCTGAAAACAGGGAGCTGCCAATGACAAATCAAATCTTTTTTTTAATTCTAGAAAATCTCTTCACAAAATAGTGGTAAACATGTGCATTCAAATGAATGAACTAATGATCCTCAAGAATGCTAAGCAAAGCACAGAATTAATTGGATTTCATTCTATCCCATGAGAAATCTCTTGAGTTCTGCAGGCACTGACCAAAGATACATTTGCTTTTATCATTCAGGGTAATTGGATTACTAGAAAGTTTGAGTCTTAATCTTTGTTGATAAAGTGAGATGAATATCCAATAAATACACTAGGTAGGCTTGAATTGGAAAAGAATAGGGAGGAAAATCCTGGTACCAAATGACATATTCTGAAGATAAAATTGAAAATTAACATTTTTGCATGATTAGCAAGACTTTAGCAGTTACACCCTTTTATATGTCAATTAGTTTGCAGGTGAGATGAAGACACTGACAAGAATTACAGTGAATTATAATCATTACAACTCTTGCTCCCTTTGATAGAAATACCATCAGTTTGTGAGTGCTTCCTCCAACTTCATATTCAACTAGCGAGGTAATTAATAAAAGGATGAAAAATAACAAAGGTAATATTTTTTCTACCATGAAAGAAACAGGCTTCCTATATTTCTACAATCTTTTTTCTTCAGAATATTATTTTTATTTATAATTGTACTCATGTTCACCTTAGAAGAAGCATTCTCTCTTTGACCATAGCTTTTTAGAATCTATTGCTTCCTTCCTAGCTCAGCTCAGGAATCACTTTGTGAATGAGGCTCTTTTTCAATTTCTTCCCAGGAGCTGGCATTCTAGTCAGAGGAGACCTGGTATATACTGGTATATACAAAATCAGTACAATTCATACACATAGGGAAGGAAAGGGAAATCATCCCTTCAGGGGAAACCACCTTCAGGTAGAATGTGGTCCTCGAACTAAGTCTTCAAGGAAACCAGGGATATGAAAGACAGAAGTGAGAAAAGAATACTTTTCACACATCGGAGATTGTGCAAAGACATGCAGTCAGGAGAAGCAATTTTGTGTGTAAACAAAGAGTAAAGACAGTTTGCCTGGATTTCAGTGTTCATAGAGAAGAATGGGTTACTGTAAGGTTGGTAAACTAGATTAGGCTCAGAATGTAAAAGATTTTGAATGTTATAAAAATGAATGTATATTTTATTCAGGAAATAATGAGACACTGAAATTTACTGCTAAGAGGAGTAACATAAACAGATTTGCACTGTAAGAAAATGTGTTTGGCAGTTCCATGAAGGATGACTGGAATGAGAGACAGAGTTAAGTCAGTTAATGATCAGTTGTGAGGCTATTTCAATAATTCAGGCAAGTGGGGATGAGAGAGCAAACCAGGGTAGTAGGGACTATGTAAATAGAGAAGATACAAGCTCTAAAGATCCTGTGGTGATAGAAATTATGAGATTTGGCAACAGGTTAGATATGTAAAGTGAGTGAGAATCAGGGGTCAAGAATTCTTCATGAACCTGGGCAACCTTAACAGAAATATAGTTTCATTAAAAAAAAATGGCATTGAGGAAGTATGACAATGATGAATTTAATTTTGTATATGTTGAATTTGAGGTATCAAAGAGATACACAATTTGATATCCTAACTAGAGAGCTACTCTTAGGACTGTAGCACAAGAGAGACATTAAAACTAAATATTCAGATTTGGTAATCATCAGCTCAGAGGTGGCATGTAAGCCCTTAATGAGTCATTGAAGTAGCCAAGACAAAGTTTAAATAATGAAGAAGAGAAGGTTCTGGATAGAATTGTAGATATACCCAGAGGAATGTGGAAGCTAAGTTACACCAAGTTCACTAATTTTTAAATTTTCAGTTTGAACATTTACAATTCAGAAATGGAAAATTCGAGACTTACATTGTTGTTGTGTCAATTGCTTAGATTTAAGAAAATGAAGGAAAACTGTTAATAATACAAATTAAAATGTAAGAGTATGTGAAATACATACATATATATATATATATATATATACACATACATATATATATATATATACATATATATATATATATACATACATATATATATATATATACATACATACCTAAATATATGTCTGTGTATGTATCTATATGTATATATTTATACACACACACATGTGTGTGTGTGTATGTGTGTGTGTGTGTGTGTGTGTGTGTAAGTAATATATTTTGTGACTGTTTTTGGTACAGATCCAGTTGTTAAACATTGATCAGCATAAACTTGGGCACATTCATAATTAGGGGATATGTCAAGAGTTTTAAATGAATCTACTGTGATACTGTCATAAGGCAATAGAAGCAGTTAGATGGTACAGTGGCTAGAGCTCTAGGCCATAAATCAAAAAGATCTGAGTTCAAATTTGACCTCAGAGAGCTACTAGCTCTGTAAATTTTAACACACACCACTTAACCTCTGTTTCCTCAGTTTCTTCAACTGCAAAATAAGGATTAATAATAACACCTACCTCCCAGGGTTGTTGTATCTAACACATATTAGATTCTATATAAATGCTGGTGGTGAACATTATGATGGAAACCCAAGGAGACTTATGGACATTAGAGGCTGGGGTAGGGATTTAGCACACATACAATTATTATAATTCATTATAATAGATTAGGGTCACATGATAAGCACACTAAAGAGGTGCACAACAAAGGCAGAAAAGGCCCCTACGCATAGTATATTATGTAAGGGAACAGCAGGTTTGAAGGAAAATTTCCTGGAAGATGTGTCTTTGGGTATAGTTTTATGTATTTATTTATTTTTAAATTTTAATAGCCTTTTATTTACAGGTCATATGTATGGGTAATTTTACAGCACTGACAAGTACCAAACCTCTTGTTCCAATTTTTCCCTTCCTTCCCCCCACCCCCTCCCCCAGATGGCAGGATGACCAGTAGATGTTAAATATATTTAAATATAAATTAGATACACAATTATATATGACCAAACCGTTATTTTGCTGTACAAAAAGAATCGGACTCTGAAATATTGTACAATTAGCCTGTGAAGGAAATCAAAAATGCAGGTGGGCAAAAATATAGGGATAGGGAATTCAATGTAATGGTTTTTAGTCATCTCCCAGAATTCTTTTGCTGGGCGTAGCTGGTTCAGTTCATTACTGCTCCATTGGAACTGATTTGGTTCATCTCATTGCTGAGGATGGCCAGGTCCATCAGAATTGGTCATCATATAGTGTTGTTGTTGAAGTATATAATGATCTCTTGGCCCTGCTCGTTTCACTGAGCATCAGTTCATGTAAGTCTCTCCAGGCCTTTCTGAAATCATCCTGTTGGTCATTTCTTACAGAAAAATAATATTCTATAATATTCATATACCACAATTTATTCACCCATTCTCCAGTTGATGGACATCCACTCAGTTTCCAGTTTCTAGCCATTACAAAGAGGGCTGTCACAAACATTCATACACATACAGGTCCCTTTCCCTTTTATGATCTCTTTGGGATATAAGCCCAATAGTAACACTGCTGGATTAAAGAGTATGCACAGTTTGATAACTTTTTGAGGATAGTTCCAAATTGCTTTCCAGAATGGTTTGATGTATTCACAATTCCACCAACAATGTATTAGTGTTCCTGTTTTCCCACATCCCCTCCAACATTCCTCATTATCTTTCCCTGTCATTCTAGCCAGTCTGACAGGTGTGTAGTAGTATCTCAGAGTTGTTTTAATTTGCATTTCTCTGATTAATAATGACTTGGAGCATCTTTTCATATGGTTAGAAATAGTTCCAGTTTCTTCATCTGAGAGTTGTCTGTTCATATCCTTTGACCATTTATCAATTGGAGAATGGCTTGATTTCTTATAAATTAGAGTCAATTCTCTATATATTTTGGAAATGAGTCCTTTATCAGAACCTTTGACTGTAAAAATATTTTCTTTGGGTATAGTTTTAAAGAATAGATAAAAATTCAATAAAGAAGGCATTCCAGGAATATGTCCATAGGCTCGTAATTGATAGGATTCTTGGTGTCTTATTTGTTACAACTGCTTTACTTTAAGTAAGCTAAACCTTAGTATAAATAACTTACTCCAGCTCATACAGAGTTAGGATTCAAACCTTGAGCCTTTCATTTTCAACAAACATTTTCAAAATACTCAGAACCACTTTTTAAAGTTTATCTTTTTCTTAATATAATATTTTTTCTACTTAAAAAGCTACAGAATCCACTGAAACTAGGTCTGAATTCATTAGAGTATCTTAATATTTTAAGGTCATAGAAGGAGAGACTTAGTTTGTTTTCTGTGTGGCTACACAGAAAAGTTTCTTCAAAAGGGGGCACAGAACAAAATCTCTGATCAAGAGAAAGGTCTTATTTCTAAAGGAGGATTACTTTTGATTTTTTTTTTGTGAGGTAACAATTCTTCTGAAATTACAAAGAAGCAGTTGACCAGAGGCATTCTTGACATTGTGCTTTTCAAAAGAATAAGGTTTCAGAAAGGAAACCAGGAATCGATTGTATTCTATGAAAATTAGCTCTGTTTGAAAGAGACAGTTGGTAAAAAAAAAAAATGCATTGCAATTCAAATTAAAAAGACTGTATAGTATTTCAGTTGTGTTCTCTTTTCCTTTAACCTATAATTTGATGGTGTTAATTTATTTAATTATTATTTATAAATGGAATTGGTTGCTTTAAGTTTTGTTTTTGAAACTGAATATTAGTTTTCTTTTAATTTAGTTTTTTTTTTTAAATGTGATATTTCCTTGAGATTTTCTGATTTTCTAAAACCCGAGCCAGAAAGCCTGTCTACTCAACAAATAAACAGTATTTATGACAAGCACAATAATCTTTGCTAATAAGTAATAAATCAGAAAGGAACAATATACTATATTGTGAGGTCCCTTAGATATTTTCCTAATTTATACATTTGATTGTAGTAAGTGTAGTAAATGTATTGGTTGGAGATTATATTCCACTGGGATTATAGAATTGAGACAGTGTATATTCACAAAATATCCTAGATTGAATAACTAGTGGAGGTTAACTAAAATTAGATGCAAAAATGGGCACACAGAGCTTGAAGAGGACAGAGATAGGACATGATAAACATGGTAACCATATATAAAGTTTCTCCCTCATCTTTTCAGTACAGAAAGATAATCATTCCATTCAGCTACAGAAACCATCAGATAAACTATATTCTTCATCTCTCTATGTGTTTTGATATAGTAAATAGAGTGCTGGGGCTTGGAACCAAAAAGCTAAATTTGAAATATTGTTTTAGACTTACCACCTGTGTGATCCTAGACAAGTCCATTAACATTTTCAGCACCAGTTTCCTTTTCTGTTAAAAACAAAACAAAAATAGCAAAATAACAGTTTGCACATGTAAACTTATTTTGTATTTAATGTATACTTTAATATATTTAACATGTACTGGTCATCCTACCATCTAGGGGAGGGGGTGGGGGTAAGGAGGGGAAAAATTAGAAAAAAAAAAGGTTTGGCAATTGTCAATGCTATAAAATTACCCATGCATATAACTTGTAAATAAAAAAGCTATAATAATAATGATAAAAAATAAAAACAAAACAAAATAAAACAAAAAACAACAATAAAAAATATGCCATGGTGGGATAATAATAGCATGGAGTTCTAGGGTGATTATGCGTCTTCAATGAGATATGTGTAAAATTCTTTTAAGCCTTAAATCACAATTTGGTACTGGTTTAGAAATAAAGTGGTAGATCAGTGGAATAGGTTAGGAACACAAGATACAATAATCAATGAGTATAGTAATTAGCTGTTTGATAAACCTCACAGACTCTAGCTTCTGGGATAAAAACTTACTTTATGACAAATATTGCTGGGAAAACTGAATATACACCATAAACCAAGATAAGATCAAAATGGGTTCATGAATTAGAGAGCAAAGTATAGTTTACCTGTCTGATCTTTGGAGAAGGGAAGGCACGACCAAAGAAGAAATAGATAATATTATGAAATGCAAAACTGATTCTTTTGATTACATTAAGTTAAAAAGAATTTTTGCCAAAAGAAATAAAAAACCAAACAAAAACAAACCAAAACAATGCAGCCAAGATTAGATGGGAAAAAGAAAGCTGGAAAACAAATTTTATAACCAATATGTTTCAGATAAAGATCTTATTTCCAAAGTATATAAAAAAACTGAGTCAAATTTATAAAAATACAAACCATTCTGATAAATGGTTACAGGATAAAAACAGACAATTTTCGGATGAAGCAATTAAAGCCATTTACAGTCATATAAAAAAAATACTCTAAATCACTATTGAATAGATAATTCTAAATTAAAACAACTCTGAGTTACCATCTCACATCTATCAGATTTGCTTAGATGACATAGAAAAATAATGATAAATACTGGATGGGATGTAAGAAAACTGGAACAATAATGCATTGTTGGTAGAGCTATGAACTGAACACCATTCTGGAAAGCAATTTGGAACTATGTCCAAAGAGCTATCAAACTATTAATATCCTTTGATCCAAGAGTCTCACTGGGATCCCAAAAAGATCATAAAAGAGGAAAAAGGACCTACACATGCAAAAATGTTTATAGCAGCTCTTTTTGTGGTAGAAAGGAATGGGAAATTAAGTGGATGTACATCAATTGGGGAATTACTAAATAAGTTATTGTATAGGAATGTATGGAATATTATTGTTCTCTAAGAAATGATAAGCACACTGATTTCAGAAAAGCCCAGAAAGTATTATATCAAATGATGCTGAGTGAAATACAGAGATCCAAGACAATTCCAATAGACTTGGGATAGAAAATGCCATTCATATCCAGCGAGAGAACTATGGAGACTGAATATGGATTAAAAGCATGATATTTCCACCTTTTTTGTTATTTGTTTGCTTTTTAGTTTCTCATAGTTTTTCTTTTTTTGTTCTGATTTTCTTTCACTGCATGACAGATCTGATTTTCTTTCATTGCATGAAAGATAAAGGAATATATTTAAAATGATTGACCATGTATAACCCATATTAGATGTCTTTTTCTCTTGGAAAATGGGGAAATAAAAGGAAAGAAAAAATTTGAAATTCAAAAATCTTACAAAAATGGTTATTGAATACTGTCATTACATGTATGGCAAAAATAAAATACTATTGAAATTTAAAAAAAAAAGAAAAGAAAAAACCCTTAAAGTACCATATGACTTTATTATTATTATTATTATGTTTCTTTTATTTCTTCATGTTATTTGAATTTTGTTGTGGCATATAATACTGATATCTAAAACTATGTTTTATTTCTTTCATGAGACTTTTGTCCTGATATACTATTTGCAGTATTATCATCTAATGCTTCATATGGTATATATCCCCTTTCAACATATCCTCATGCATGCTTCTTATACTTTATATACTAGGTACATGCATATATATTGTGCTCCATAACTGGTATAATTGCTTACAACTTTGGTTTATCCTAATTCATTATGCTTATAATAGTGTAGATAGACATGTTTATAGACATACAACTGTTAAACTATAAGGACTGTACTTTTTTTTTTACTTTAGGGAAGATGTAGGGAATATGAATACTGTAGACAATAGGATTATAGATAGAAAGTAATTTCTGTTTGAGTTTATTGTTGGAACATATTAATTTTTTTAGATTGTAGACATAAGATAGATATTCAGAGATTCAAGGTAAATGAAATAGACAGATTGAGGGACATAATGGCAATAAAAAAACTTTCTCCATTTCATTGATGGTAATCTTTAGGCTATGGAACTTTCTGCTTCACTGGACTACACAACCAAATCAATAAGTTGTGAGGTGGACCTTAATAGGTGCCATAGAAGTGAGTGGAACAGATGATAAAGAGAAGCATGTTTCAAAGAGCAAGATATTTTAAAGAGTCAGCTTCTGGTAACCAACACAAAGTACTCTACTAAACAGAGCAAGAGCAAAAAATAATTCCAAATTCCAACAATTATTGTGTGTTTAGACTCACATGTCAAAGTATCCACGTATAGATAGACCCTTTGATCTATGCTGTGCAATAGGATGATACTTCACCTATTAGCACTATTATAGGTTTATAAATGTGTTGTTGTTCAAGTTGTGAGTATCTGGATTAGATTCTGTTTTCATTTTAACTATCCAACCAATTTGATCTGTTCTAGCAATAAAACCAACTTGAATATGTACTGATTCTTCAGTGCCTATGGAAGCATTATTTTTAGCTGACCTAGTCCCAACTTATATATCTATCTATGTAGTAGAAAACTTAAGAAGAAATCTTTCTTTTTACTGAAATCACTATCAGAAAATGAAGGATCTATATGTCCACAGTCATTTTTTCAAAATAAAATTTAATTAAAGGCTGTTTGTATATTAATTCAGTCTTAGAACTCAAGTAACAAAAACATAACTAGGCATATTTCCAATTTAACTGAGACATTTAATAATATATTATCTGTGGTGAACTGGCTCAAAAAACTGAAAAAATGTACTTGCTTCTGCCTCCATATCAACCTTGAATATGAGTTTTGGGGTGATTCTAGGAACATTTTAAATATAGTCACCCAAAACTAGGAAACTCTTTCAAAACTAATGGAAAAAAAATGAGGACATAAAGCCTTTAAGGACTGTGTGGAATTACTCTACTTTATTAATTTCAAACTGCAATAATTTGACTAGAAAACAGTGAAGGTGGGTATAGTGGGGATTCACCAGGACAACCATCATAAATGGAGACAAATGCACAAGTGTGTAGGGAAGTCATGCTAGGAAAATGAGCAGGAATTCCACAAAACATTTTTGAAACCATCCATCTCTTTCAATCGTTAAAATTCAAGTCAGCACTGCTACCTGTGCTTATACACCTGTGTGGGACCTTAAATTAAATATGAATTTTGGATTCTAAGAAGAGAGTGGGAGTAGGAAAACACCTCGTAAGTCACTGCATGATGAAAGAGATCCAGTCATGTATGCTTCAGAGTATTAGGATTCTCTAAAGAAGAAAGAATCAACTTAGCACATACGTGCCAGCTCTGCCAAAAACCTGAAATCAGTGTTATCTCTAGTATACCATTGAGGCTTTCAAATTCAAGAGGAGTCAGAACTCACCACCTAAAAAGAATACGAAAAATTTTAAAGGATAGAATTCATGGTAAATGGAAAAGACTCCTTCCTCCCATTCTGTTCCCTAGATGGCAGGTTATCCAAAAACATGTTAAATATGTTAAAATATATGTTAAGTCCAATATATGTATATATATTTATAGTTATCTTGCTGCACAATAAAAATCAGATCAGGAAGGGAAAAAAACAGAAAACAAAATGCAAATAAAAAACAACAGAAAGAGTAAAAATGCTATGTTGTGGTCCATACTCAGTTCCCACAGTCCTCTTTCTGGGTGTAGATGGCTCCCTTCATCACAAGATAATTGGAACTCATCTGAATCACCTCATTGTTGGAAATGGACATATCCATCAGAATTGATCATCCTATAAGCTTGTTTCTGTATACAATGATCTCCTGGTTCTGCTCATTTCACTTAGCATCAGTTTATGTATTTTTTCCCCAGGCTTCTCTAAAATCATACTGGTGCTCATTTCTTATAGAACAATAATATTCCATAGCACTCATATACCATAACTTATTTAGCCATTCTCCAACTGATGGGCATCCACTCAATATGCAGCAAAACATTTTCCTCTGTAGTAATTCCTGAGAATTCTATGACCTTTTGTGCTGATATCTTGTGTGGGACAGTATCAGCCACAAAATTAATCAGAGACTTTCACAGTAAGAAAAAGCAAAAAGAGATTTATTACAATCTTGCAAGAAAGAATATCTCCCTTCTGACAAGGTGTTTGTCAGTTAGGAGTGCAAAGCATAACCTGCAAAACACCAGATTAAACAGCCTGAACACAGAAATCCCAGAAGCTCCCAAAACCCCTATTCCCCCAACCTGGCCTTTTCTCCCATTGTTTAGGGGACTTGGGGCTTACATTGAATAGCAGAAATCTTACCCATAAACAAAAGAAAATTGCCTTTAAAAGAATTACTTGAATCAGATGTTCGGAATTAATTAATGAGAGATGTTAGGAAACAGGAGGGGACAAATATCTAAAACTTTTTTTATTATATTTTTTACTTATTGCTCTATTAGTCATTATAGAGTCTCAAGTCACCATTAAGTTATAGTTTAAGGCTATGTTCCCATGAGAGTGACTTCACTCACTTAATTCTACACACATCTCAATTAAAAAAAATTTCAGAGAACATTTGCTTTTCATAAGACATAAAATCTAAAATAACATAGATACTGTTTGGTAAATACCATTCTTAATGTTTAAAACATTTTAAAGTCTAATTCTTACCTTGCATTACTTCAGATAGTAGTGTGAGGGCATTGTATGATATCACATATGGTCAGATTTAATAACATCAAACTCCTGGCTGACTGGGGCTAAAGATATATTGGAATGAAATTGATCTTGCACCTTATTTTTCTTTTTGTCACTGAATCACATTATTGACTATATGCTTGGGCATAGCGGTCTTTAAAAATTGCATTATTATTTTCAGGTTATCACTAAAACAGAAAACTTGAGTTTTAATTAAAATGAAAATATGCAATGGATGTAAGAGGAAATCTTTATTATACTGTTATGCCTCAGTTTCCCTGAATTGTTCTACCTCAGTCTCTCTGGTGGCAGCCCCCCTTTCTGGCCATTAGGACTGAGATAATTAGGGCTGGGAACCCTGACAACTAGCATTGCAAAAAGTCATAAAATGCCGATAGTTTATCTCAAGATAGATAGGCATATATTCTACCTCTACATCCTGGCTCCTAATCTCCCAACTTATCAAAATTTAAGATCCTTCCTTACCCTCAATCTGTTAGAACAGAATTTATGGAACTTTCTGCTCACTAGTGCTCTACCCCTACCTCTGCCTTTGTTTCCCTGATTGCTGGAGCCCTATAAGAGTTTTAGAAATCTCTCGCTCCTTGCTGGACACTTTGGAAAAAGAGTCAAATCCAGCTGACTGGGGTCAGCATGGATCCTGTTTTATTCCCAGTCAAGCTCTCCATTAATAAAATATTTAAAAACTCTGTAATCTCTATCTTGCCTCAGTTTCTCTATTATTACAATACAACAGAAGGACAAACAAGATCACTGAAGCGCTTTATCAAATACCAGTCATTCTACAAATCTCCACATATAACACCTCTTATTTTGTTTTTCTATTGCATATTGCTGCAAATGTTCAAGGTTGCCATTGGAAACGTGAAAATGAGGTTACTAGTAAAATTATGAGAATGTTTGCATTTCAGAAGTTAAATGAGTGAATGTTTAGGATTGATTCTATTATGATTGTTAAGATCACCTTAGCTCATTTGTGACTATATCTCTGTTGTAACAATAGAGAATGGGGAACTTGTTAGTCAGTTTATAAGAGGAAATTTTCACTGATAAAAATCAACTCTAGAATGGTTTGAAATATCTCTGAGGTAGGATTCCTGTTACAATAAAGACATAGATATTCTGACAATAAATGGTTAGAGATTGAACTTTTGCCTTGAATGGTAGTAAATAATATTATCTTTGTAAAGTAATTATTTCATATATTATTTATATTATACTTATTATAACATGTTTATTCTCTCCCCTTCCCCTTCTTCTTGACTATTTTCTTTTGAATTTCTATTTCCAATCTAGTTTATAAACTTCTTAGGGCAGTGTCCTAAATTTTAGTGCCATATATATAATAAACTCTCTATCACTATTGGTGGATGACAATAATCCAAAGATCTGTGATTTACTTATAATTCTTATATAGTTTCTTCTAAAATCACAATTATGATAATAAAAGATTGCACTTATTTAGTACTTATTAGTTTACAAAATGAACCACGCATATTTAATCTTAGAGAGAATCATTTAAAGTTTACTATAAATGTATCTTTTTAGGGCAGCTAGACAATTAGGAGTCATAATGTTTAGAGTGCTGAGATAGGAGTCAGGAAGGTGTAAATTCAAATTCATCCTCAGACATTTTATAACTCTGAGACTCTGGACAAGTCATTTAATCTATGTCTGTTGCAGTTTCCTCAACCGTAAAGTGAGGATAATTATAGCACCTTCTTTCCAGGGTTGTGATGAACAAATGAGATATTTGTAAAGTGCTTAGCACAGTGTTTGACATATAGTGGGTGCTTAATAAATGTTTATTTTATTTATAAATATTTAAAAATGGAAAAAAAACTTTTAGTTTAAATACTTATAAAATAAATAAATACCAGTGTCCTTTGACAATGTTCCAAACTACTTTGCTACTATATGGCAATTGCATGTGTGTTAAATAATATCTAATCCATGAAATGATTTGGTGCTAGATATTGATTGATTGATCTTTATTATAAAATGTCAGAGATTACAGTGGTTACTGCTAAAGCTGACCTTTTGCATGTAGGTAGAGGAGTGACAGTGGAAGGGGGATTGGGCAGTCAGTTAGCAAAGATATAATTTCAGAAACACCAAGAATGGCCTTCTTACTAATCCCTGCTGTCTCCTTCGTAATAAAACTTTCTGAGTGCTCCATTAGGTATAGCTATTATCCTCATTTCAAACTAAATAAAAAAGATTTAAAGTGAATCATTTGCTAGTAATTCATTTATTACACTAAACTGTGATTCTTCATGAGACAAAATGTTCATATGTGGAATACTTGGAAATGCTACAAACTGAAATTCATACAGTCCTGATATTCAAAATAAACACAAAGCAAAGCTTATAAAGCAAATTACCAATTTCTTTAAGCTTTTAAAAAGTCCTGGGTCTGAAGTTGTTAAGTCCTGAGTTCAAATCTGCCTCTGATTCTTATCACCTGTATGACCTTCAAAAAGTCACTAAACATTTTATCCCTTAGTTTCCTCCATTTTTAAAATGGAGGAATTAACTGAATGGCCTCTGAAATCTTTTTCATCTCAAAACTTGTGATTTTATGACCTTAAGTGCTTTCATTGGAATTCATTCTGAGCAGAATAAAATCATTCACTCTTATTTGTAAATAAGAAGAAAATGACATAGGAAAAACTAATACTTTAAGCAGTTGTGGCAAGTCATAAGCAAATAGGTATTAAATAAGAGAACTCATTTCCCAAATCTGGATCTTTTAAACTTTGATACCATTGTTTTTCCCATTGACATTTCATTGCATCTCTAAAATATAAAACTTACCTTACCAGATGTTCTCTCTCAAACCCTGCTTTAATATTAATAAATATTTGGCTTTTAATGGATTTCAAAATATTGTGTTGCCTTCCTTATATTTAGAGCAAATTCTATTTCTTTTTAAATGCTTCATTGATTTTCTTTTAAAAAAAAATGTCATTTGTCATTATCCTGTCCTATATTTTCCTTCATATTTTACCCTCTTCCAACCTCTGGCAAAAAGATCAACAACAACAAAAGCACAGTCCAACATATTGACCACACCTAATATATGCCATATACTATACTTGTAATCTACTACTTCTCTAGTGAGAAGAAACAGGAATGTTTCATCATAAGATCTCTCTATTAAAGACTGATGGTTGTATTTCTCTGAATTCTGACATTTAGTATCATTTGCTTTCATATTATTTTGCATATTGTTTTCTAGATTCTGCTTGTTTTGCTCTGTATCAGTTTGCAAAGTTTTCCCAAACTTATCGATGTATTTACAGTATTACAAATTACAGTGCGATGCTATTCCAGTACATTAACCTACCACAATTTGTTGAGACATTTTACAATTAATAGTTACCTAATTTGTTCCCAGTTTTTTCCAGGCATGACTTAGAAACAAAGATTTTGAATAAGGAGTAATCTTAAAAGCTCTCTAATTCAATCCTTTCATTTTTCAGATGAGGAAACTGAGACACAGGAAAAATAAGTTGACCTTCCTATGATCACTCATAGACAGTTGACAAGCATCTCTATAAGAAGTATTTACTATATACTAGACACCGCAGAGTATTGAAAATAGAAATATAAGCCAAAAAAAAAAAAAAAAGCCCAAGTCTTTGAGCATTGTATATTCTAATACAGGTAGACATCATAAAAGGAAGCTGAAAGAAGTGGAAGGAAGTATTCAGCCTTAAGGCATTATAGGTTTGGATTATAGACAGGTGAGAAATGAAGATAAGCATTTGGATAGTGCCTATAATGTGCCAAATTAAGCACTTTTTTTCTTATTATTGTAATTTATTTTACATTTAAGCACAAAACAAGAAAAATATTGTCATGTACACAACAGAACATAAGAACATCAATATAAAGCAATAAATTTCCATTTCAAGAAAACATACAATAAATATTACACATTGTTTTCATAGCTTTTTGTTTTGCTTCCTTGCAAGTTTTCTTTTGTACTCTACTGGTGCATTTTTTTATTTTATTTTCCCCTCCCTCTCCCAATCCCCCAAAGAATGTATACACACACACACACACACACACACACACACACACACAAATACAGATACATTGACATCCACAATTATACACATATATACTCATACACATATATGTAAGATTATACTGTGCTTCTACCTTTGAGCCTTGGAGCTCTTAATGGAGATGGATAGCATCTTTTTTCATGTTTTTTTTTTCTAAATAAACCAGGACATAATTTCTGAGACCATCACAATATTTCAACTTAATCACATTGTATGTAAGAGCTTGTCTATAAAAGTTTTTCACCCATTTTTAAAACATTCCTTCTATACTTGGCTATGTAGGTTTTATTTATATAAGAAAATTATAATGTAAAATAATCTATTTTATCGTTCAACAATTTTCTAGCCTTATAATATGTTTTAAGGTCTAAAAGTAATGAATCTGCCTTCTTTACATCTTTCCCCACACTGGTTTCTTTGAAATCCCTGACCTTTTGTTCTTTTAATTGATATTTTCTAAACCAGTAAAGTATTTTTAGTAATTTAATTGGGATGATATTACATAAATAGATTAGATAAAATTATCATGTATGTATGTGTATACACACACACACAAACACACACACACACATATATACGTATGCAAAGAGAGAGAGAGAGAGAGTTTATGTACTGATTTTACCACTTAGGAACAATAAATATATTTCAATCATTTAGCTCTAATTTTATTTGTATAAAAAGTGTTTTGTATTTCTATTTGTATGTAAGTAAATTCATCCTATTCATATTCTGTTATAATTATTTGTATATTTTCCTTTTTCCTATTTTTCTTCTCTATCCTTCTTATCCTATTCATATCCCTCGTCACTTCTGTGCTTTACTTCTACCATATACCGTGTCCTCCTATTTCTTAACTTATCTACTCCTCCAAAAATCCCTTTCTTAGCCTCTCCCTCTATCCTATCCCTTTGTCTTCATTACTTTCTGATTCTAAAAAAAAAAAAAAAACAAAACTTTTATACCTTTCTGTATGCATTTGTTATTCCCCCTTCAACTCATTTCCAATAAGTTAGGTTTCAGCACTACCTGCCCTATCCCTACTAACTTCTTTTCTCTCTCTCTCTCCCTCTCTTTCTCTCTCTCTCTCTCTTTCTCTCTCTCTCTCTCTCTCTCTCTCTCTCTCTCTCTCTCTCTCTCTCTCTCCCCTATTCCTCAACTCCTTTTCATCTCTCTCTACACAGTTTTTTAGAATCACCCTATTATGCTCAGCCAGACCAAGATTTTCTTTAAAATTACCCAAATAAAAGTGGCAATCACAAAAACACTGCTAATATTTTCAAATATAAGAAATAAATGACTTGATCTTATTGAGTCCCTTATAATTGGTTCTTAATGTTTGCTTTATATGTCTCCTGGATAGTCTATGTAGAATTTTTCCTTAAATTTTGCTGTTTTATCACAAATATCTGAAAATCTTTAAATCTGTTAAATGTTCATTTTTCTTTTTTTCATTCAGAATTATGACCAGCTTTTCTGGGTAGTTATCATTGGTCTTAACTCCAGATCTTTTGTCTATAAAATATAGTATACCAAGACCTATGTTTTTTCATCAAAGTAGCTGCTAGGTCTTGTGTAATTCTCACTGTAGTTCTACAATATTTAATGTCTTTTTTCTTGTTGCTTCCAAAATTTTCTCCTTAACCTGGCTATGATACTATGAAACTTGGGTATAATATTCCTATTACATTTTTCTCTTTGAAGTTCTTTTGGGTGATGATGAGTATATTTTTTTCTTCTTTCTATTTTTGTTTTGCTTTTTTCTTTTAGAACTTCAGGGCAATTTTCCTTGATAATTTTTTCTTATATTGTATCATGATTGTTTTAAAAATCATAATATTCTGGGAGTCTGACTATTCTTATATAATTTCTCCTCAATCTGTTTTTCAGATCAGTTGTTTTTCTGATGAGATGTTTTATAGTCCCTTCTATTTTTCATTCTTTGTTTTTGTTTTGTATTTCTTCATCTTAGAATATCATAGCGTCCCTTTTCCCAGTTTGAGTTTTCAGTGAATTATTTTCTTTCTTAAGTTTCCTTCTCTTGTTTGTTGACTTTCTTTTAACAATTTTTATGCTTTTGTTGGATTACTTTTATTTTTTCTAACTTTTTCTTGATCTCTCTTATTTGATTTTTAAAATCTATTTCAAGTTCTAAGAAATCTTTTTCTACTTCAGATCATTTGATGTTCCTCATTGAAAAAAATTGTTGGTTTTTTAGTTTCAATATCTTCCTTTGAATATGAACTCCAATCTTCTCTCTCCTCATAGTAACTATATTTGGTTGTGTTTCTCCTTTACGTTAGGATGATCAAGTACTAATTCCAAGGTGGGGGACATTATGTCTCAAGCCTCAAATCTTTATTATAGTTATTTTCTGAGGTCTATTGCAAGGCTAGGTCTTGGGATCTCCTATCCCTTTCTAAACCTAGTCTAGAATCCCCAATCACACTGTCTCAAATGTGATCTTAATCCCTTCTACTCCCCCAGTGGCTGAAAAGTACAATTGTCCTCTTTTCCCTGTAACTGAAACCAGGAGTTGTTCTCCTACAATTACCCACATCCAGTAGATTAGAAAACTTTCAGCTCTCAAAATTTTCTGTTACTTCATTCTCTGCTACACTGCTACTACCTTCACCATCTGTGTGATAGTTTTTTTTCCCCAGCAGACTAGCCCTGGATGATGCAATTGAGTTCAATGTAAAAAGTCCTTCAGTCTTCTCATACAGGGGCATCATACCTCAACCCTATCAGTGAGATTAAAGTTTCTAAAACTGAGGCTCCCTCCCATCCCCAGATACCCCCCTCAGGGCTTGTTTCTTAATTCTCTCAGAGTTAGCCTAGAGGTGTTTGCTGTGCACAAGGCCCAATCTCTGTCCCTGGAAGTCAGATCTTTTTTGGAGTCTTTTTAGGTTTAGGCTGTTTTAGAAGAAAAACTGCTTTATCTAACTTTTGTTTATTTCTGCTGTTCTGCATTCCCCCTGAGGCAGTTTTCTGTGTTTTTCTATGGAGAAAAGTTTGAGAGCTGAAAATTTTCTGACTTACTCCACTATCCAGAATCCTCTCCAGTTTTTTTTTTTTTTTTTTTTTTTTTTTTTTTTTTTTTTTTTTTAAGCAAGCATCTCATCCCAAATTTCCCCCTTTGAGAAAATTTAGAGAACCAGAAAGTCTGTGGCTCATTCTGGTTCTTATACCTATGAAATGTCTGAGACCAGATAGGAACTTAGGTCTTTCTGATGCCCAAACCTGTACTCTTTCTATCCACTATATCCTCCAATCAAAGAGAGATAATTTAGGGGCAGAGATACTCTTAAACTGTGAATATGAGGATTAAAGAAATCTTTTAAGATAAAGATTTTTCTGGGGCATTATTTAAAAAAAAAAGTTGAGACTACAGTTTAGTGAAATGTAAATGGCAGAATCAAAATTCAAACCTAGATCTTTGTATTGCAAATCTAGAGTTCTTTCCTAGTGATAAAGATTATTTGAAAGACTCTTCTAATGTTTTAACCTATGGGAACATCTATTGGAGGATAATGAACATAAGTTTTAACCACATTTTGAATCCTCACTGTATCAGTTCCTTACTTGATAGAATAGGCTAGAAGTATCTGGAAACAAGTAGCCATAAATGTCTTTGCCCAGATGATCAACTAATTGACAAGTCTCCTGAAATTGGATTGGCCAAATCTAGAATTTGACTTTGGAATTTTGCATCCTCCTCTGTTTTTTTTTTATCCTTGACAGGACATTAAAAAAGAACATCAAAGCAACTTACTTTGCACATTCTTTTTCTTTTCCTTTTTTTTTTTTTTTTGCAGAAAATGTTTCTAAAATAGACACTCATTAAAGTTCAGTATCTGCATACTCACTTTAATTAGTTCTAATTAGTCCCTCCACGTACACAAATATTAAAGCAAGGATAATGGATATTTGAATCTGAGGAAAGAGATTTTCCAAGGACTCAGCACTCTGTCTTTTTGTGGTGGAGATTTTTGATGATCTTTCACAGGTATGTTTGCCTATTGTAGTTTATAGAACTAGAAGCAAGTGTTCATAGAGAAAGACACATAAGTTGTGAGTCTCATTATTGTTTATTTCCCTTTCTCTTAATAACATTCACTCCTGTTTTTAATTTGTCAGCAGTAAAGTGTTTAAGAATTTTGTCCACTGCCATTTGATTATTCCAAATACTACAGTCAGCATATCATTGTAATGTGCCCTGCAGGAAAGGACAAAAAGGGGGGAAAATGTCACTGTCTATTTAAACACCTGCACATTTAGATAGGACCTGGACATTATTACCATATTGTAAGGATTCCATCTCCAAGATGAGTCAAATGTGATCTTCTCCCCAGTGGCTTTTATTCTGACCTAGAATAAATCTTAAACCTTGTACAAAGTCAGAGATAGCAGTGGCTTTGTTAATCAAATAGAAAGAATATAGCATATTTAATGCCTTAAAAAATGCATCCTTATTTCTGAGAGCCTAACAGTGTAAAAACGTCACTCATTCATTCTTTCAATATTGTACATGGCTTAGTGTGACCTTGAGAATCACCTCTGTGGACTACTGACTCTTTGAGTGAAGCAGGACAACAGTTTTCAACTCTGACTAAATCCTAATTTTTAATAAGGAATAGAATTTTTTTTTTACTAGTAGGACACTGAAATATTCCTTTAGTTAATGTTGAGGAAAGAAGTATTCAGAAATTTTTCTTTTTTCTCTAGAATGATGTAGGCTTTTTATTAGTCCTTTTTAGGATTAAAATTTATTTCCAGAGAAATACCACAAAATTTTTTTTGACTTCCACATCATTTGTCTTCCTTTACTGCAACTTTAATCCCTTCCATCAGCATCCTTTCAAGCCTTTTTTCTTTCATAATATATTCTCAGAAATAAACTCAAATTTATTTATAGAGATATCTAAACATAGAAACCTCAAGGTTTAAAGTCAAATCCAGCATTCCAAAGGATTTCTAAATTTTCCTACTTAAGAAACTTTTAAGCTAAAGAAATAAATGTCTAAGTGGAATTTCAGAATCAGTGAATGTGATATTTTATTTGTTAACAAGGTATGCTATGCAGAATAGGTATTCTGCAAATAGCATACATCTTTTGGGTCAAAGACCCCCTCAGTAGGTTCAAAGACCCTGAAGAGAGACTTAGGAAGCTTTTATTGTAAAGTAAAATTTCTATCTTTAGTAATTACTTTTTTTTTTATATTTATGGACTTTCCACAGTTTGAGAACTCTGATTACATTCACTTGCATTTTACAAGATAGTTAGTAGTACAATGATAAATGACTTCCCTAAAATTACATGATTTATAGGAAAACTAAATTTAATTCATGAAAATAAGATTTACCTCAAGCAGTTGTAGTAAATATCAACAATGATACAAAATGGAGCTGGGTTTGAGTCACTAAATTCCTCTGTTTGATCCTTGGAAGGGTTAACCTGCCATAGATCACTGTCTTTAAACTAATTCTTTAAATTTTTAGTGTGATCATTGTCATCATAGCTTTCTAATATAAACCTTTCTGGTACTAGTTTGGAAAAAGCTTTAAGGCAGCAATTAATCCAAAATCCAAAAAGAATTATAAACCAGAAGTCAGTAAGGGTTCATTTACCAAGGTGGCTACCAGTCCACTTTCCTGAAGCCAAGTGAACCAAGAAGTGGGATTCTGTTTGGGATGGGTAGTTGTAGTTTTTCAATAACTTTTTTAATTTCCTGAAGGTTCATCACAATTTCACCTCTTCATTTAATAGAGAAACAATAAAATTTATCAATCATAGCATAGGCCCTTCCTTGTGAAGCTATAACAAATTCTAAAAACATGATTTTATTTTTTTTAGTTTCTTTTTTTCATTATAGCTTTTTATTTATAAGATATATGCATAGGTAATTTTTCAGCATTGACAGTTGCAAATCCTTTTGTTCCAGCTTTTTCCTTCCTTCCCCCCACCCCTTCCCCAAGATGGCAGGTTGACCAATACATGTTCAATATGTTAAAGTATAAGTTAAATACAATATATGTATAGATGTTCAAACAGTTATTTTGCTGTACAAAAAGAGTTGGACTTTGAAATAGTCTACAATTAGCCTGTGAAGGAAATCAAAAATGCAGGCAGACAAAAATAGAGGGATTGGGAATTTTGTGTAGTGGTTCAGTTCTTTCCCTGGGTGTAACTGGTTCAGTTCATTACTGGTCTGTTGGAATTGATTTGTTTCATCTCATTGTTGAAGAGGGCTACGTCCATCAGAATTGATCACCATATAGTGTTGTTGAAGTATATAATGATCTTTTGGTCCTGCTCATTTCACTCAGCATCAGTTCATGTAAGTCTCTCCAGGCCTTTCTGAAATCATCCTTCTGGTCATTTCTTACAGAACATTAATATTCCAGAATATCCATATACCACACTTTATTCAGCCATTCTCCAAATGATGGGCATCCACTCAGTTTTCAGTTTCTGGCCACCACAAACATTCTTGCACATATAGGTCCTTTTCCCTTCTTTAAAATCTCTTTGGGATATAAGCCCAGTAATAACACTGCTGGGTCAAAGAGTATGCACAATTTGTTAGTTTTTTGAGCATAGTTCCAAATTGCTCTCCAGAATCGCTGGATGTATTCACAATTCTACCAACAATGTATCAGTGTCCCAGTTTTCCCACATCCCCTCCAACATTCTGCATTATCTTTCCCTGTCATTCTAGCCAATCTGACAGGTATGTAGTGGTATCTCAGAGTTGTCTTAATTTGCATTTCTCTGATTAATAATGGCTTGGAGAATCTTTTCATATGGCTAGAAATAGTTTGAATTTCTTCATATGAGAATTGTCTGTTCATATCCTTTGACCATTTATCAATTGGAGAATGGCTTGATTTCTTATAAATTAGAGTCAGTTCTCTATATATTTTGGAAATGAGGCCTTTATCAGAACCTTTGACTGTAAAAATAAAATATGATTTTATAAGATCACATTTTTTTGCTTTCCACATTGTTTTCTAGGGTTTTGTGTTATATAGTCTTTTCTCCTTTTGGATGTTTAAATTACTATGCCTCCAGTTTCTGATTGATTTTTCCCCACTAGTTCTATATTCTGATTGAAAACTGATAATGGTGGGGTCAAATAAGTGATCCCCAAATCAATTTTGGGGAAGGAAGGAATAAGCCTTATCAGTACAAGTAAAGAACTGTCAAGGAGCCACAAATATCCAAGGGGCTACAGATGCCTGGAAAGGGCTTATCAGTGTGATAGCCAGTGGACCAAAGATTACTATTAAAATTATTGAATCTAGTGCCATTTAATGCCAGATTGTCAAGAGAAACATAATAATGAATGATCTTGTTATTGAAAGTGATGTACATCACTGCAGCATCATACAGAAAAGGGTCTCCTTGACTGACATTAATGAATTGAGCAGTTTCAATGTAATTCATTATATCATTCAGATCCAAAATGGCATTAATAGCTTCTTTCCACTTAACACATATTGGAAACATATAGGCAAGGGGGTCAATAGAAGTAGTATGGCATTCTGATTTATCACTGAATCATTAATTATATAAGTAATTTTACATTTTCCAATTCAGTAAAGGTAATCATCTGGAAAGCTGTGCAGTTGTGTTTTTTTCCATATCTGAGTGTATTATAAAGCATTTAGCCATTGCAAAAGGAGCAAAGGGGGCTCATGAGTCATGGAGGCTCCTCATCTCTTCTGGAGACCTCCAAATTATTTCCTACAACCCTGGTGGGCTATAGAATGACCTCCATCTTCATGGGACAAATCAGTGGCATGGTGGTCAGAAATTTATCTTTTGGTGTTCAAATCTGTTTTCAAATACTATCTTTACAACCCTGAACAATTCCTTTACTCTGTTTACTTCAATTTCTTTATCTGTAGATGGAGAAGGAAATGGCGAACCACTTTAGTATCTTTCCCAAGAAAACCCCAATAGGATTACAAAGAATCATATGTGACTGAAAATGACTGAACAAAAACCCATTCTCCATAAGGGGAAGAACCATCCATGGGTTAAGTTCCCATGGATGTAGATTGTGGCAAACCAAACACTCTAATGGCCTAATTGTTTTGAGTTGATATAAAGTGTGATCTGCCACATCATGAAAATTACCAATAGCATTAAGTCTTTAAAGAGGCATGGATGAGGAAGACAAGGTCGCAAAAGGAATAACATACATCAGATAATGCAAAAAACACTACAAAACTATGGGGGGGGGGCTTTAATTGAGAACAATGTAACTAAGTGTCTCTTTCTCCCATCTTGATTGTGATAAGAGTGGTTAATAGCAGTTAGAATGGACCTTCACAAGTGGGCTGAGTTCTATTGCTCCACTGGAAATTCTAAATGTGGATCTTATCTCCCAGATGAAAGACATATAATAAAAAGTCTAAAGGTCCCGTCTGTATTGGTACTTCTGTTTTATGGAATAGTCACAACCTAGTTTATAGTGCCTTTATTATGAAGCAAAAGTGGTATCTATTACTAATAGAGAGGTTCGAACTGGGAAAAAAAACATGGGAGGGGGTAGTAACCAATGAGCATATCAGAAGGAAATATCTGAAATTCCCCTTTTGGTCTGCTATGCTATTAGAACTAAGTCAGAGCAAGAACATCAGGTCACTTTCCAAGGGTTTTAGCCTATAACTTGCTAGTCATCGTTTTAAGCTTCTTATTCATATATTAACCCTGGCATAGACTTTGGTGATAATAAAGTCTGTGAAATTTCAGGACCATACCCAGAAAAGAGTAAATGTGGAATAGAGCAATGTCTTTGTAAATTGCATTTAAGCAAGGCACATAGTTGTAGGTCTCACTCTTCTAGAGTCAAAGGAATCCAGTGGCAAGATAAAATTCAAGACAACTCATAATTACTTGCTATGCAGTAAATGACCCTGGCATATTTTATAACTAACCAAGCTCTAAGCACTCCATAATTCCTGCTTCTGTCACCTTTGTGATCCATAGGAACAAATTATTTACTCTGCCTATTGTGTAAAGAAGTTTTCACATACTTGAGGGAGATAACCTCTAATTCACTGATAGATTTAAGATCCCTTGGTCACCCTCAAACTGATTGAGTTTATTTTCTGTGGAAGTTTCCCTTCTACAGTCACTTAGATATCACCCAAATGAGCCTAAAATATTGTGTCCATTTTGTGGCTTTAGGGTTATTGTGAGCAAATTTTCACTGGAAAGAGAAAGGGGGAAAAAAGAAACCACATGACAGATACCAAATGCATGCTGCAAGTGAATATAGATTGTGGCACTTATTCCATTGGCAAAGTGACATGACTAAATAAGTGCCAAAATATCATCAGCTTGTTAGAGGGTTAGAGGGCAGAGAGGTTGACCAAATAATATAATGGTCAGCAACCACAGCAATACCATATAAGAAAGACAGATCCATCAGTATACAAAAAAAAAAATCTGAAAATTGCAAGGGGTGTGAGATCATTATGAGGTTTTTTTGGTCATGTCCACTACAGAAACATAGTCATTCAGTGATTCCCTGAGACTGGAAAATTGGGGAGCAATGTGATAGGACTGAGGATGGCACATTGCTTAAAAATGACATTCTCTTTTCCCAGCAAGGTCATTTCATATTTGAACAGTTTCTGGTCAGAAAAGGCCCTACTTTGATGGTGAAGTAAAAGGGCCTCAACTTCCTTGGGATGTTGCACATCAAGGGGGTATCCAGGACCACCAAAAAACACAGGAGGGGCACACAACCCATTGACAAGCAGCCAGAATCTCAAACTGAACAGAATAATAAGCCACTGGATATAAGAAGACTCAGATGTTTAAATCAGGACAGAAACCACTCTCCTTCCTTTATGTACAAAGAGAGTGACAGTTTATTCACATTTGGAGGTTTCAGTGAAGGGACTGACAAAAAGACCTTTTGGAGATCTGTAAGAGTGAAAAGTTATTGCTGATCAAGCTACAAAGTTCCTGAAACAAAAGCTTTTGTCAGAGAAATTAGGAGTTTGGTGATCTCAGCCAAAGTTAGGAGTTACTCTTCACAATATCAAGCTACTCCAAGGATGTCATGCAGTTGTCTTTTGTTTATGGAAACAGGCAGCTTCTGTAATATCTGAACATATTTAAAAGAAACAGAGTAAGTACCAGTAGATAAAATGAAACCAGGATACTCTACCTATTGAGAACATCAGTGAACTTTTAGTTCACTGTCTTTGTGGCCCCTGTGATAGATTTGAAGAAGAAGAGAACATCTCTCATATTGACAAACCTAAATGCTAGGTGTTGTGGATATGTGCTTGAAAATGCTGATAACTAGATCTTGATGTAGGATTTGAGAAAGCAGAGTTGGGTTTTCTATGTGCTCTTGAGGTAAATGAGTCTATATTTGATGTGTATTCCTCAAGGTGAAGGCAAACAGATACTGAGTGATTGGGTGAATTGGAATGCTAAGAAAAACTGGTTAAATACAGTAAAATAGGCAACTACTCTATGCCTGAATAACCCACAAACATTTATAGTGTATACTATACACTATAGAGATCCATTTGCAGAACAGGAAATGGTATTCCTAAGCATAGAGAGGACATCTCACTCCAACACATTTACATGAGATTTGGCATGAGGAGGAAGGAGTGCTCAACAGAAAGGGGACCAATGGATACTATGCAATTGGACAAAATTGGGACACTCTGAAGTTTTGTCCTGAAATTTCTGCAACATTATTACATAATCTATCATAAAAATAGAGATTACATTTGTTATTGAATTATTTCTTGGAATTTACTTCAATTTTGAGAGTGGATGGAACAGTCTTCCATAATTCTAACCTGAAGTATCCTGGTATAATCAGCAGAATTGTTGGGCTTCTATTGTCAGTTCTGTAATGGTCAACTTGGGAACTTCAGGGTTAAATCCCCATTCCCCACTACTAAATCTTGCTGATTAGCACTTCAATAATGACAGTTGTTTTGTGGGGGAGAGTAAAATTTCTTTGAGTTCAATGGTGTCTCTTCATGTGGGATTATAAATCCTCAAAATGGCCTGAAATTGAATTATAAACACTTCAAGATCTTCATGAAACTTGTGAGTATCCCTTCTCTAAGTAGGAAGACCAGAGGTACTGAAAAACTCATGATTCCTAACTATGGCTATCTGACTTAGTTATATTTGATTACATACAGATATTTTTTCTAGAAGAATACTCTTTTAAATTTTATTTTTAATAATATTTTATTTTTCCAAATACATACAAAACTTGATTTCAACATTCACCTTTGCAAAATGTTGTGGTCCAAAATTTTCACCCTTTTCCCCTCTTGCCTTTTCCCAATTCACCAAAGTAATTCAATATAGGTCAAATATGTACATTTCTTCTAAAGATATTTCCATATTCATTATTCTGTACAAGAAAAGTCATATCAAAAAGGGAAAAATGAGAAAGAAAAAACAAGCAAGCAAACAAACAAGAACAAAAAAAATAAAAGTGATAATACTATGCTTTGATCCACATTCAGTTTCCAAAGTTCTCTCTCTAGATACAGATGGGACTTTATATCACAAGTCTACTGGAATTGCCTTGAATCATTGCTGAAAAGAGGCAAGTCCATCATATAACATAATCTTATTTGTACCATGCACAATGTTGTATTGGTACTGCTGCTCAAAATCTTTCTAGGCTTTTCTGAAATCATCCTGCTCATCATTTCTTATAAAACAATAATATTCCAGTACATTTATATATCATAATTTATTCTGTCATTCCCCAACTGATGGGCAGCCACTCAATTTGTAGTCCCTTGCCATTCCAAAAAGATCATAAAAGCCCTTTTTGAAGAGGAAAAACAACAATTATGGCCCTCTGTTGCTAAAGAGAAATTGCATTTTTAGTTAATTCAGGATGGAAATAAGATAGAGACACAGATAAGAGTGGCAACAGAAGCAGAAGAAGTAGTAACCAAAAGTAAGAACAAAAGGGCAGAAGAAGGAGTAGGCAAGATAGAATACAGGTTCATCCATGAAGAATGAAATGAGCCAAAGAGTCTCAGGGCAGGAGTCTGATTGGAGAGCTAGTATAGCTTCTTCCCTTCCTCCTTTCCATTTTCACTTATGATTCCATTCTTTTCCATTTTCACTTATGATTGAGATGAACAACAAGAGATACTCCATGTAAGAGTGTGGAGAAAAATAATAGCAAGAAAGCTTGTTGAAGAAAAGACTGGGTAGATGGCCAGCTTTTGTTTAAATTCATCTGTTTTCCTTGTTACCTATTTGGACTTTGAGGAAGAGTAGATCTGGGAAAACTAAGATGTATAATTTTTTATATGAAGATGTGAGAAATAAAAGGGAGTGCTTTAACAATAACTACTCCAAAATGCCATTGTACAGACACAGACACACATAACACACACAACACATTCACAGAGTTTTTGTTTGCTTGAAGGAAATAATTTACTCAATTTTCTATTCTTTAAATTTGTTCATAATTTCTAGTTTACATCATTAAAATTGAATTACTATAAATATATTTGTCATAACTATTTCAGAGGCATGTATTTCAATATTTAAAAGTAGGCAGTTGTAAAAAAAAAATAGTCAGTGGTTGGGCTGAGTATGAAAGCTCAAATGACTTGTCCATAGATGTGAATCATTACTGGGGACTCAAAAGCAATAGGAGAGAAAAATAATTTTTGATTCATTAAATTTCTCAAACAAATAAAAAAACTACTATTATTTGTTTTCATCATTCGCCTATAAAATAAATCAATTCTCTTTGTTATCTGATCAGAATAGCTATCCTTTTCTTCTCCTGCTTTCTCTCCAATAACCACCCAAACAATTTCTGTGAAAGTACAGAGAAATCCTTTTGTATGAATGGAGCTCAGTATAATTACTAGTGAATACAATGTGTTCTGTTGAAATACAAAGAGAATAACTGGTAATAACAAGTGATGTCAACATTCTCAGGATAGAAGAGAAAGTATTACTACTATTCATTTTCACCTTCACACTGCTTGATTTTGCTTCTACAACACTCAATAAATTTGATCCAATTCTCGCCTCTCTCCCACCACAATTATCATCCTTTTGTATGCCATCATTACTACTTTCTTGGAAAATTATAATAATCTCCTAATAAGGTTTTATGCCTCAAATCTTCTCCCTCTTCAATATGTCCTTTTCTCCATTATTCAAATATATTCTTAAAGAACAAATCTGTTCATATTATTCCCTTGCTTAGAAAATTCCAGTGTCTGCTTGTTTCAAAGAGATATCCCTCCAAGCATTTAAAACTCTTCCATACCTTCATCTAATCTACCTTTCAATATTATTATCTGTTTACTCAACTTTGGTTACTGATTGTCTTATAGTTTTTCATATACAACTTTTAATCTTCTGTCTCAAAGCTTTGCACAGGCTTGAAATGTACTTCTCTATTTTTTTTTTCATTTTAGTATCCTAAGTTTCTTTGATTATTCAATGCTACAAACCCTGTTAGTTTCTTTACTAAAATTTTTTTCTCTTTCCCAGGCAAATTGCTTGAAAAACCTGACAATGTAATTTCCACCATTTCTTTTCTTCTCATTCTTTTCCCCTAGAATTTTGCAATGTTTTTTAACCTCACCTGTCAATTACAATAGCTTTTTTCCAAACTTAGCAGTGATCCTCTAATTAATAAACAGGATTTCTCAGGGTAGGGAAAGGGTTCCATCCTCATTTTATAATATCTGTTACATTTGACACCTCCATTAGATTCTTTTTCTACTAATCACATTATTCTTTCTCCATCTCTTGCTTACTTATCACTCATAATATTACTAACAGTGGGTTTTTCTTAACCTTTGTCCTAGACGCTGTTCTCTTTCTAGATTTTTTGTCTTCATAACTTCATTAAATCCCAGGAGTTCAGTTTTCATATTTATACCAATGATTTCCCCATATTTGTGTTTAATTCTAGACTCCCTCATGAACTTCAATTTTACTACACTATTCTGAATTCTAATAAGACAATTTCAAAGTAGATTTCTGGAGACATCTCAAATTCATCTTGTCCAAAACTAAATTCATCTTTTGTTCAAATTTTCTCCCTCTTCCAAAGGAACCACAATATTCCAAACTTTGATATTCATAGCCTGTTTTCCTCATCTCTTTATCTTTACCCAATCTATCTAATCAGTTGACAAATCTTCCTATTTCTGCTATACAACAAATCTTGCATCTTCTCTCTACTTTCACAACAAAATGCTTAACTTAGACCTCCATTTACTTATATGTTTAAAATTTTACAATTACAATGGCCTTCTAATTGGTCTTCCTATACCTAGTCATCCCCAATCTAACTCTCCTTTCATATGGTCTCCAAAGTGGTTTTCTTTAACTTAGATCTCTCCATGCATCTTACTCAACAAACTCCCAAGATTTATATTGCCTTTAGGATAAAACAATACTCCTTTTTGACATAAATCTATTCAAAATCTGGTCCCATTATATCACTTTATCTTCAAAATACATCATTATCTTTCTCTATGTGGTGCAGTTAAACTGACATTCTCTCTGCTCTTAATTATCTTGAATTAGTCTATCTCCAATCTCTGTGCCTTTACATTGTTCATGCCATTTGTGTAGAATGCACTTATACCTCACCTGTACTTCATGATTTCCATTTTTTTGTCAAAGAACAGCTCAAGGACTATTTCTCTAACTACTTTCTATGATAAAATGTCATGGTGATTTTCCATTTTGTTATATATAATATACACATATGTAAATGCATTTTTTCTCATCAGATAATATATAAATTTCTTAAGAGGAGTGATTGTTTCATTCTTTTCATTTGGAGAATCAGTACTTGGTAAAGTTTCTAATACATAGTAGGCACTTCACAAATGTTTGTTGATGAATTAGGTGTATATCTTTAGGTTTTACCATTTCATCAGTGAATTCACTTCCTTTGTTCATCCTTATATACTATCCATAGTACCATCTAGTATACAACATAGAAACCTTTTCATTTACTTTTCTTTAGGCTTAATTGCTCCACTGGCCAGAAGTCTGAATCAATTTGTCAAGGGTTTATGGGTCCACAGGAGCCTAATTTTAGGAAGAAGTCAAGAGATCCTTTACTTTAACCCTCCAATTTTACATATGAGGATACTGAGATACATAAATGCCACCATACATAAATATTCAGCATGCAACAACTCCAACAAGTAACCTTTGGGCCTCTTTCTGTACTTCTTTCAAAAAATGTTTTTTAAGGACTTGTCTGTCCAAGACATTGTATTTGGTGGAGAAGGAAAAATTTGAACAAAGAAACGAAAAATTAACCCTTGCCCTTAAGGAACTCATAGCATATCTAGAGAATACAACAAGGCCACAAATAAATTCATATAATGTAATGAGATGAAGCTGAGAGAATGTCAACAATTTGCAAAATCATGGCAAGTTTTTTGGATTTGGGGTATTCCAAATTGGATCTCAGAGGAAAATATGATTTCAAGGAGGCAGAAACAAGAAGAGATTAAGGGAGCCAAGAGACATAATGTTCATTTCAGAAATGAGCTGAATATGGCCAGTGTATTGACCAAAAAGTATATTGTGTTAAGAATAGTATTGTCTCCAACTCCTAGTTTTATATTTCCTCTTATCCAATCTAAAATACTGTTAAGTGTGATAGATGTGGAGACAAGACCTGAATTCAAATCCAATCTATGTTAATACTACTTTGTATGACTATAAAAAAGACCTTGCCTTGTATTGTTGAGCTTTACTTTCTTTATTTATAAAATGAAGGGATCATAATAGATTGCTTCTGATATCTATTCCTGATTTAAAAATGTAAAATGATTTTTATATGTCATGATCTCAGTGTCCTTCTCCAACCACACCCTCTTATGGATACTTTTCAATTTACCAGTGTTCTACCTGAAAATTAATCAAACCATTAGTTTCACATATTTTCTGGAGGTAGTCCTGAATCAGCAACTTTGAAGGTCAATATGATTTTAAATTTTTACAGGTTGGTATTTTTGCCATTTCTTGAAAATTTTAAACAATCTGGCTACTTTCTTTGCATTGAATTAAAACTGTACTGGCCCATTCCATAAGTTTTGGTCTCACACATACTCAGTGACTGTTTTATTGTAATTCTCTTTCCTTGGCATCTCAGAAATGCCCACATCATTCTCATTTTTAAATGACAGCTCTCTAAGACTATTGAAGTCTTTAAAATGTAAGCTCTTTAGTTCAGATATTTTATGTATACTTGTCTTGTGCTTTATGCACTGCAAAACACCTCACACATTCGTGTAGCTATAAAAGTAATAACACTCAAAATAATAATAATTTTATGTTGAGTCTCCTGAATTATATTGTTTTTCTGGCACAGAAGTGTTTCATTAATGTGGGATGACTGCTATTCCCATGGGATCTTTTTGAAAATGAGATGTGGCAATGTGTATTTATGAGACCATCCCAATGAACATATTTTTAAATAAAAAGCACTGATTTTCTTCTAAAAACAGACTATGTATTACTTACTTTAAAAGGGGTGATGCTTCAGAACCAGTATGAAACTGCTGTGTTTTATAAAGAAGATTGCTTGGCAACTAGGAAATCTATCCTTTGCAAGTCAGAAAAGTTGGAAAGCTAGATCTCTGATTTTACCTTTCACTAGCTAGATGACCTTGAATACCTCTATTCATACATTTTCAAAATGAGGATATAGATACTTTCTAGAGATTTATAAAGGGATATATTTTCTAGGGATATGTAAAGTGATATAGGCAGTGTGGTCTGAGGGTCATGGAATAGAAAAGATGATATGTTGTTTTTTTTTTTTTTTATTTTCATGTTATATTACTGGGGCCATGGATAATTTATATTTTATTAATTGACTCCTATGTGTCAGGATGTGGTTTAGGCATGGGGTTACAAATGAAGAATGAAACAACTTCATTTCACAAAAAGCTTATATTTCAATGGGAAAGATAATGAAGCACATGTGAAAATACATGCAGCATGAACACAAAGTGAATAAATATAAATATAAACAAAATAGTAAAATACAAAGTAATTTTGGAAAGAGGACACTAGAAGCTGGGAGACTTAGTAAAAGCCTCATGGAGAAGATGGTGCTTGAAATGCTTCATAAAGAGAGAGACTTTCAGAAAAATGGAGATTCTATGAAGTAATTATATAGAGTGAATGAATTCCAGGCATGTGGGAAAGCTCATACAAGGTCAAAAACAGGGAGATAGAGTTGTGAGTGTGAGTGTGTGTGTGAGTGTGAGTGTGAGTGTGAGAAGGGGAGATAGAGTTGTGAGTGTGAGTGAGAGTGTGAGTGTGAGAAATAAACAAAAGGCCAATTTAGTTGAGCCAAAAAGTAACAAAATGACAATTCTCTATAATAAAGCCAAAAAGATGGGTTAAGGCTAAATTATGTGAAGCTAATAGCTTAAAGGTAGAATTTTCATTTTGTTTTGGAAGAAGAAGGGAGCCACTGAAGTTTATTGAGTAAAGGAGTCAATTCTTTTAAGGAAAATTACTTTGGAAGCAGCAAATTAGATGCACTTTAATGGGGGAGGGACAAGTAAGGAAACTTGCAGTTAGTTAGGAAAGAGGAGTAGGAGATAATATATAAATATTGTTACAAATAATTTAAGAAAAAGGTGACAAGTTAGTTTCATGAGTAGCTAGAAGAGAGAATATGCATAAAATTTTATGGAGGTAGAATACCCCCCCCACCAATAAGCAAGAAAATAGAGTGGACATAGATGCAGGATGAAAAGAAAAAAGTTGATGGACTATAGACTGTGCATGTGAGTAATTTGAAGGATGATGATAATCTCAAAATAAATAACAAAGATTGGAGAAAGCTAATTTTATGAAGGAAGAAAATGAGTTTTGTTTTGAACATATTAATTTTGAAAAGCTTGTAGAATACTGAGGTGAAGGGTAGTGGATAATGCTGGAGAAATGGGGGTAGTTTGGGGAGTCCTCTCTTTAGGGATGATAATTAAATGTAGGAAAGCTAATAAGATTATTGAATCTGAGAATAAACGGTCTCAAAATTCAGAGACTAAAGCTGGAACTCTAAAATTCTTATTCAGAATCTATTTACTCTTATCTTATGCAGATCTTATATAGATCCAAATTGCACACTTAAAGTAGAATGCAAAAAGGGACAACATTTTTTCCTAAAGATAAGTTTTCTTATAACAATAGGAAGGGATAGCTAACAAAGTGAATTCAAGGGGATTACAAAGAAGCAAAAATTGAAATCAGACACAGGGACTCAAAAATAAAATGAAATAAAATAACAGTCCAGACCTGCTCACTAGAGGATTTCAGTACCAGCTGGAATCCTGATCATGGGTGAAGAGTGGAGGAGTGAGGAACTCATGAGGATGGTCAAACAGGAGATGTAGAGGACTGCAGATAGTGGGGAAACTCAGGGTAAAGTATAAGACCCTTCATCCCAGAAGGAACCTGCTAACAATGTCTGGTTTGGCTCCCCACCTTCCTTTGGTGCTCTCAACCTTTCTGAGAAGTCAGGGACGAAGAGTATGATCACATGTGTTCTAGTTAAAGCAAGGGATATTTACAGTAAAGAGAGGCATTTATATATCAATAGCAGGATGCTTATAGTTAGCACTTGCTCAGTATGATGTGATGATATAATGGCTCTCTAGTTAGCACATACTTAGTGTGCTGTAATGATATAATCATACCAAGGTATTTAAGGGCTGAGAGGACTTGAAATAAGGATTCCATCTTTGACCATCCTCCTGAGTTTCCTGCCTCCTTCACTCCTCCAGGAAGACCAAGGCTGGTCCCAAGATCCTCCAGATACCTAGTTTGGACAGTATATTTTTTCACCCCAATTTAGGGGCTCTAGAAAGCACACAATATATGGTGCCTGAACATGGGGCACAAGAATCATAAGAAGCATAAGAAATAAAGCTACAGTCCTGAGTTAGACCTTCAGCAGCCACTGGCAGGTGGCTTTCATATCACAACAAGGAGTCCATTTACTCAAAATTTTCTCAGCCTTATATACCCTAATATACTTACATAACTATAACATACTGCACAGTGCTGACTATAGGATAGTGGACATGTGGGACCACATAAGCAACTTGCTATTGTGGGCAGATGTTTCTTTGCTACTTTAGTATAAGTATGTTTTAATTGCAACACGTATTATTACACCCCCTGACAAAGGAAGACCGAGATGTCCTTGGTGGGGATGGGGAGCCAAACTAGACACGCTAGTAAGGTTCCATTTACTGGACTAAAGGGTCTTATATCTCGCCCAGGGTTTTCCACTATCTCTACTCCTCTACAAAAAACACTATATTGGAACATTTAATTATGGATCAAACTAATAGGCATTCATAATGATCATATTGAATTATCAAAAATTGGTGAGTTGGATCTTAACAAATGTATGTTGCACTGAACTGAAACAATAGTTTTTGTTCAAGATGACAGGGAACTGTATAATACACTTGAAAAAAAATTCCATCCCAACAAGGTTTAAGAAAGCAATCTTAGAATATTTAGGAAATTGTCTATGCTTTTCAATGATAACAAAATCTCTAACACAAAATTTCATTTTCTTAAAAAAATTATTCTTCAGGTGATATTATATGATTAACAAACATAAAACACCATGTTACATGAGGGGTCAAAATTGCAGATCACTCAAAGAGTACAGAAGAGTTTATATAGGCTTAATAATTTAGCAAAAATAATGCATAAATGTATCATATATATAGTTACTAAAGAAGATAAGCTAAAAGGAATGAGGCATAACAGATGAACAATCAAGGTATTATATTGACATAAAATAATATCTATATCTAATTTATGTAATGATTCAATACATATGGGTGGTTATGTGTGCATGTGTGTGTGTGTGTGTGTGTGTGTGCATGTGTGTGTGTGTGTGTGTGTATTTCTGATGCGAGTGTGATGCTTGGGTTGTCTACTTTTTATCCCTCATTCTTCAACAACCATTTTTTCCAGCAGCCATTGAATATATTTGATGATACTTTTAAAGCATTTTTGCATATATTTATGTATATGTGAGTGTGCTTATATGTATATGTATAGAAGCAGAGGCAGAGAGGAACCAAGACAATACTTATAGCATATTGAATAGTTTGTGTATTGAAAATTCATGGAAGAAGATAGACAAGAATTCCCCTTAATGAAAATGTGTAAATTGTTTCCAATATACATTGGTAGAAATTGTACTTAAATAGATGAGATCACGGATCCATTGAGATATCAAAGTAAGTACTGATCATTGACTATCTCCTCTATAAATCTACCCTTGGCCTTATCCACACAAGCTACAAGAATTTCTCAACTCAGGTTTTCCTAGCTCCAGATTTAGCACTCTAGCTACCCCTATTTGGTCTAACAGTATGTATATTGTTAGAAATGTGAATGCTATAAAAATAATTCTATTTTAAGAGAAAACTAAGTTTGAAAGAGATAATGGGACTTACCTAAAATGATAACTAGCTAGCATTATAGCTAGACTAAAACTCTAACATCATTGTAAAGATGATTCTTCCTTCTTTATAGCTCATTTTCTAATCCAGTGTCCTGTACAAGTTATACATCCTTCTTTTTGATGGTAGAACCATGTCATATAATGCTTTATGTCCTTTATAATGGCTATCACATGCTCATTTACCATTTTAAAGGAATTTTTCTTTTTTTATTTGTTAAAATCCATGAACATATTTACTCTCATTAATTCATATCAATCTAATCGCTTCCCCCTTTTAATTGTCCTTGATTCTACCTTTCTTTAATTATTCTAAATTTGGGTGGAAAATTAATGTTCTTCTGGATAAAATATTTGGATTATTATTAGGGAGACCTTATTTTCAAGTCTGCCTTTTGACATGGACTAGATATGGGACCTTCAACACATTATTTAGATGCTGTCTCACTATCCTCATCGATAAAATGATGATAATATTAGTACCTACCTTTAAGAGTTGTTTTGAGGATAAAATAATTTTTGTGAAGTTTCAAACTTTAGAATCCTATATAAATGTCAATAAATGTTGTTGATTATTCTTATTCCCTAAATAGCATTTAGATAGTGTGATAAAGTGTCTTATTATCATATGATACTAGAGGGCAGTTGAAAAATAGAGACATCTTTAGCCTGTTTAAGAAAGCACTTATAATATTAAGGATAAAGTGATTTATTATTGCAATTGAGTATTTAAGGGATGAAGAAATTGTAGATTCAATCTTCTTGTCCCAAGTGGGTAGAATTATAGTGAATGAAAGAGGCAAAGAGGCAGCATTCACTGGTATAACATTTCATGGCAGCATGACCAGTGCAAATTATTCATGTTGGATGTTCAGAACCAAGACTTCAGTGAAATCACATGATGCAAAATGGGCAAGTACTTCCAGAATCACCTCAGATTCAGTATGCATTTTTTGAGTAAATTAATTTTTGGCCTTTACATGTTCAGAAACCTTTTATTATCAAGTTTTCTGGGACTCATACATTCATTATGCCATTCCATGTGGGGTCATGAATCAAAGTTTAAAAAGATTTTTCTTAAAAGGTAGAGTATTCCCTTCCAGTCAGCATTTTCAACATGGTTTTAAGTCCATTGTCTAGAGACTGTTCTTAAACAGATTTTGGTGGTGTCTAAATTGTAATATATGGGGCTCTGATTTGGGGGATTATGCTTTCATAATGATTAGAAAATCCTATCACTTCTTTTTTCCCTCCAGTTCTGGAATGTTATCCTTCCTTATCGCTATTTCATAGATTTCTTCACATTAAAAAAAAATAAATAAACCAAACATCACTTTCTGCAATAGATATTTTCTGATTCACCCAATTGCCTAAGCCAGCTACTTTATGGTTACCTTCTATCTACTCTAAGTATATTACTCATACTTGTTTATTTATGTGTTGTATTTCTCTTTAGAATGCAAGTTTCTTTAGGGGTAAGAATTGTTTTCCTTTCCTTAGTATGTCCTACATCAAATATTCCTTTTATATAGTTAGTGCTTAATAAATGCTTATTTATTGATTGATTAAATAGTATCATTTTTTGGTAAGAATGGATAGTTTTTTTTTTCATTTTTAGGCATATTTGATAAACATGATTAGAAGTAATGAAACCCTAAGATGAAAGGAAGTGAGAAATCAGCCTTTTCCTAATTCTCCCTACTTTAAAAACATCCAGAGAAATAAAATCTCTGGTATCCCAAGTTTTACAGAAGAGGTGAAACTAGAAATCTGGTTTCCTGGAGCACTAGTCTCATGCTCTTTTAGTTGTACCACATGAAGTGTAACCCAGATTCTAGCTTCTTTAATACAGACCTGCCTCATAAGGCTGCTGTGAATATTAGTGAGATAATATGGCTAAAGTGATTTATGTGTTAATAACCAAAACTAATTGAATACTATCAAGATTTAGTGATGATTCTTGTTTCTGTGCACATTTGTCGCCATAATTGCCTGGTTTTAAATTAAATTTTGCTTTAAAAATGATTAATACATATTCTTATGTATGCTTGGGCATCTGTCATGAACTTTATAGATTTAAATTAATTTTTAATGTGTCTTTTTCTATAGAGATAGGTGGACTGATAAATCCTAAATGTGGGAGAATAATCTATTTATTTTTAAAAAGGATATATTCATATATACTTTGTTATAAAGCATCCTCACTGGTACTTATTTAAGTTAAAACATAGTGCAGTTCTGGAGCATGTTGCACTTTCTCATGTGATTCTGTAAAGCATAATGGCAAAGGCTAAAACCAGAATGATATTAGGGTTAATGAAAAATATTTCCTTTTGACTGTTTTGAAGTGTCCTCTTGGAGAGATGCTAAAACAACACTACAAATTGAAAACTTCTTTGCTTTAACATTTCAGATTTGCATTGGGATACTTTAATATGAGAGATGAGAAGATTTAATTTATTTGGTCTGAAATGAGTTATGTTTTCATTTATGAAATTTTCTTAATTTGTTTATGATTGCCTGTTGATACATCAGATTTTTAAGATTAAAAAATAATTACTATTTCTCTGCCCTATAATTAAACAAATCAAAATTCTGATGTTTACCTAAATAATAGCACATTTATATAACAAATTTTAGCTTTTTAAGCAGGTTTCTTACAATCATTTAATGTACTTAGCATAAGTATCATTATCTTCCATTTTACATATATAGAAACTGAGTTACTGTTTTTAAGTCTTTAAGTCAGAGCTCATAGTGACAAATTCAAATTAATAAAGCAGTTTAATGTTTATGAAACATTTTTTTCTCAACAACAACCCTATCTGGTAGGCAATATATTATTATTACAATTTTACAGATGGGAAAATGGAAGATAAAAGATTAAGAAATTCTTTGATGGTCATAAGGCTAATTAGCATCAGAGTCATGTTCAAACTTAGATGTCCTGATTCTGTACCTGGAACTTCTTTTACTCTTTCATGTTTCCTTTCCTGTATATTCATTGTTCCAAAGCACAGAATATACTTGAAATGATACATGATTCACTAATCCTCATTTATAAAGGGCCTAACATTCTGGGACATTCATTGTCTCAATTATCTACATTTGCATTTCACTGTTAGAGTACAATGAGGAAAATCATTCACACACACACATACACACACACACACACATACATACAAACTCTTTTTTTCCTTCTTTTCTTTTTTCAAAATAAAAAGATCTGCAATGTTTTATGTTCAACAGCACAAAAAAAGAAAGTTCAATTTTAGGAAAGCTGGAAAAGGCTGAAGGGTGCATAAAAATATTGAAAGATCCTTACATTACATTAATATATCAGATGACAATGCCCCATGTTTATAGGGATAGAGGCCGCACAGATTTAAAGACTTTTGGGATAGCCAGGGAGTGGAATGCAGAGAGCGAAAGTCCTGGAGTCAGGAAGACCTGAATTCAAATTCAGTCATATATTTACTAAATAAATGACTCTGGGAAATTCACTTAATTTCTGTCTGCCTCCAATTCCTCAGCTATAAAGTGGAGATACCGTAGCACTTACCTCCCAGGATTGTAGTTCAACTATAAAGACTTGTCCTCACTCAGTTCTACCATTTTTTTCTATGGTGCCCCATTCCTGGAATGTTCTCCCTTCAGTAAGCCTCTGCCTACTGGCTTTCCTGGATTCCTTTCATCCCTAACTAAAATTCTGTCTTCTATAGAAAGCCTGTCAAAAATCTTAATTCTTTTCATATCTCCAGCACTTAGCATGGTGCCTGACATGTAGTAGACACTTAAATAAGTGTTGACTGATTGAGGAAGAATGTTTCATTGGCCAGGATGTATAATTCCTAAGAATTCTGATTTTAAAATGATTGAGCATCATCCAAGTAAATACTTAGATTAGTCTTTCCCTTTAGTTCAGAAGTATTCTGATAATAGCTCTTGGGGGGAGGGAGGAGGAGAATGTATACACAACATAATGTTGAGTTTAATTTAAATTAACATTTTCTCCCTCACTTTCATAAGTCTAGGTATTCAACAATGCAATAAATGAATCTCTGACTTGTAATTTTTTTTGGCCAGTTTTGACCTATGAATGATGACAATGAAAATTTAACAATCACCTCTGCTGATTGGTTTCTTGCTGAAATGGCTCAACATATCTCTGATCCCCTTTATGAATATGTTTTCTCTAATAAGTATTTCAGGACTCTGGTGTGAAGAGAAGTGAGCATAAAATAAAATACTTGCTAGTGCTTTCCTGTAGCATACCATTGAGTTATAGATATTGATACATTCAGTGTCTCCTCCAAAAATTTTATACTGTCTCACTGATTTACTTCACATCTAGAGTTTAAACAGATAAGACATCTCCCTCTGTGACTACTCACCTCAACTGCATGCAGATTCATGAATTGGGGTGCATAGAGGGTTAGTTAGCTATTCTTATGATTCTAGGGGTAAGCTTGAAGGGAATATTTTCTAAAGCTGTTAATCACCATCTCCCACTGGAGTATGCCCCATTTACAATAAGCCACACCTACTAAGTTTTTTAGCAAATATAATATGCTTCCTCTCTAAAACTGGAAGTGCATTCTTCCCTGGGCATGGTGGGTTCAAATTAAAGTACAATAGTAATAAGACATGGATATAGAAAACATAAGAAGTAAAGGGATAAATCACAACTCCTAGTCATTATAGGTCAGTTGCATGTGATAAGTGTTCCATAACTGGCTCTCCAAAAACATATGAAGTTTTTTTAAGTTTATAAAAAATATATTAATTCAAGAAGACAGTCAACACAATAATGTCAAGTTTTGACTTGTAGTGTTTGCTGATTGCCAAGATGAAAATTTTGTAATCAGTTCTTGAGACAGTTTGAGCTGGCTCCATGATATTACATTATGTACATTCTTTTCTATCTACATAAAGTCCTCCTAAGTCTCTGCTGGGCTCCGAGGTTCAGTGCTTCTGTAAAATTTATTACCAGCCCTTCTCCCCTCCACCCACACCCAAGCATCAAGGGTGAGCATCTTGAAATCTGCTTTCTCCTTCCAGAAGCTATCTTGCTTTGTCTTCTTGTATACATGCTTGTCTTCACAGATCCTCAGTGTGAGATTTAGTTGATCCTAGATAGCTGTGTTGTCTGCTTCTGATCTAAGATACTTCAGCTATCTCAGTGTATTTTAATCCATATGACCACATGGTGCGGTGAAAAGAATATTGGACTTGGGGTCAGAGGATCTAGACTTGAATCTTGAGCTACTCATTACTATGGAATCCTGGATAAGCTATTTCAACTCTGGACCTAAGGTTCTTGATTTGAAAAATAAGAATATAAGATTGAGTGACCTCTGAAGTGCCTCATAGCTCTAAATCTATGGTCCTGTTTACAGATGAGTTGTTAGTTGGAATTGGAGGAGAAAATTTTCACATGTAGATTTCCTCACAGCAATAAAATAAAAGATCCTGAGCAAGTACTCAAATTTTTATTTCCATTAGGAAAGACAATTATGGAAAATTAACTAGAAATGTTACCAATATTGTACTACAATCTACCAAGAAACTTTATTCTAAAAAGAATTTCCCAACCTGGAGAATTTAGTCCAAATATAAATTAGACCAATATAATAGCAAGAAATTAATAATCAGAAGACTTGGCTTCTAGACCCACATTTTTTTGCCATGTGACTGTGGGCCAATCACTTCACCTCATTTGGGCTGTTTCTTCATTTTAAAATGTGCTATTTACCTCCCAGTTCTGTTAAAAAGTAAAGTGATTTAAAAACCTTAAATTACTATATAAATAGGAGCTATTATGGGCAAAACTCTGTATAAATGATAGAATTTATGTCATTTTGATATAACTTGCACTATAGCCTTTCCCTTTTACTTTTCTATATTCTTCCTGTTTTCATTGACCAGAGAATAGGGGTTGTATATAAACTATGAAAATGAATAACCAGAGATTTTTTTCACCCATCTTAGCCTAGTAAATGTGTTTCCCTCTTTCTTCAGTGTTGTTTATATGTGCTCAAGATGTTTCATGTACCAGTGGCTTAACAGACCAAACATGTAATAGTCGCTGACTCTACTTCTAGTCCCCATAAATAGGCTTGAAACTGAGTTGTTCATTACAAATGTTGTTGTCATTATGGTAACTTATCTTTGAAGGTTAAGACTGATAATGTTCTTCATTGGGATTGGAAAATATTTCCAGTTTTCTATGTCATGCTTAAAACCTCTCCCTAATCCTGTCTGTGTAGTCCACTTACACTGTTGAGGAGAAGAGGTAACTTTCAAATTGTGTTTCACATAATATATGTTTATTAATTTCAATTCTATATAAATACTTGCAGCTGCCCCCACATTTTCTTGATTCTCATCTGAAGTACTCTAGAACAAGTTGTTCTTGTTTTTTTTTTATGTTTTGCTTAAATAATTGAATATCCTTATAAAATGCTTAAATTATTCTTTTTCTTCAGAATTCTAATGAACATGAGATATGTGTGTGAATTCAGTAGGAACCATAATTTGATATGAAATGTACCAATTTCAAATCTCCTTTGAAATTCTAAATGAGATGCATCATTAACAGAAAATACCAATGACTACAGAATGCATGGACCATATCAGCTGTAAAGTACATAACCATAAAAGCCAATGAATTTGTATCCTTTAGAATAACATGCCCTCTTGTGTTGTAAAACTACCTATCTTTATTATCTTTAATATCCTGTTCCTGGTTTACTAGAAACCTTTTTTATGGAATCACTCAGTCTCACTGCACTTAATGAAAAATGGAAAATTTATAGTTAATGAAGCTGGACAGGCCCATTTTAATTCCAAGCCTATAATTTTCCTTGTCCATCCAAAGCAAACACCTTTGTGAAAAATCCCAAATATATCCCTTTGGTATTAAATCATGTTGGATTCACATTTCCTTTTATAGGGCTGCCACATTACAAAACTGGGTGGAGAGAGGCATTATCTCCTCATTTCATGCTAATTTCACTTCAATAAACTTCTGTATGCAGGCATTTAGAAATATTATTTTTCTCCCAGTCTCTAGCTAGCTAAAAGACAGAGAGAGAGAGAGAGAGAGAAAGAAAGAGAGAGAGAAAGAGAGAGAGAGATTGTATATGTATATGTGTGTGTGTGTGTGTGTGTGTGTGTGTGTGTGAATTAGGGATTGCTCTCCAGCATAACTTCATTTGAGACAAAATGGCATCAGTAACACTCCATTTATTCTGTATCATGCAATATTCAGCTTCTGCACAGCAAGATGGAAGACTAGGTCCCTAACTGTCTCTCCTAGAATCCATTAATATTAATAGTCTGAATAATAGAGGGGAGGGAAAACAACTTTGTGTAAAGCATGTAACCTACTTTCTGTAGACCCAGGTTTGGTTGGTAAATTCTACACTTTGTCTAATTCCAAAACATTTGTTTTTTCTTTCCATCATTTGTTTTCCTGCATTAAGTTGAAATGGTTCCACAGGGAGTCAGTTGATAAATGACTAATTTCCATCATATACACACTCAACTTCAGTTTGTTATTATAGCAATTTTTAAAATATAAATGATATTAAAATATTACTGAATCAGGAAACCATATTACATTTCTCTATATTTTGTTTTAAGCAAAAGCTTATCTTACTAAACATGAGGAAATGAACAAAAGGGATTTTTCTTGGAGATGAAAATAATGTGTATGCCAGGATATGAATTCCTTGAAGGAAAGAATCATATTTTCCTGAGTTGTGTTTGGTTCTGTAAGTATTCAGTAAGTATTCCTTAATGAGCATAATGTTAATTTTCATCTAGTCACAAACAAACCTTTAGAAATAGTTGAACTGGAACATATTTAAATCTTTCCTTACTCCTTTTCTTTTGGTTTTATTATTGTATCATTTGAGTCTTCTCTAAAAAATCATTCCCTATGTAATATGTTCTTAAGTCTCTGCATGTTATGTATTTACATATTATTGTTCATTGAATTGTGTAAATTGTTGCTAACATCAATAATTATTCTTGAATTATCATGAGATCATTAATGAATCTATAATAAATAAAGTTGGTTCATCCATGACCATTCATAACTATCTTAGTCTGGCACAAACTAGCCAATCTATATTACTTAGAAAGTTGGTTACATTAGAAAAAAATTACCATAGAATATGTTTCAACTCCACTAATTATATCCTTCTGTATACTCTTTCAGAATTTGCTATCCATTCCTTCATTACCTAGTATTTGACTGTGTCTTACTGTGTCTTATATTCTAATAGATTCTTATTGATTATTTTTGTTTTCCCCTACTTCTGGTTATTGAGAAAAAGGACTGTCTCTTTTATATTTTGTTGTATGACCATAACACTGGATATAGAACAGCCATAATAATTGAATACCTATTGGATAATTGATAGAATTAATCATTATATTTATAAGAAAGGAGTTGTGATTTTATTGGTATAAGAGAGTCCCAGTGAGGAAATCCCCTCTACCTATACATTTGAGAACTTAATATCTTTCTGATCTTATCTACTATATTATTTAGATCCTCATGGTAAATGATATATTCTACATCTAAAAGATAAAGATAAAAACCAGTCTTAGATACATAATTCTTAACAATTGACTTTACCTTTCTGCTATGTTCCCTGAAAAAAGATTTTTATGCTTGGTATCTCTCCTTACCTTTATTTCCCTTGCAATCTAGATTTCAACATTATCATTCAATTGAAATGGCTTTCTCCAAAGTTATTAATAATTGCTTACCAGTGAAATCTAATGGTCCATTTTTGATACTCATAATATCTTCTTAATATCTTTTTTTAGCTAGATTTTTTTCCCAAAATTTATTTTACTTGAAGAAACAGAATAAGCAAAAAAGAAAAACAGAAAAGCAGAACAAAAAAGAACATTATCATGTTCCCAGCAAACATCAGAGAGGATTCAAAATATGTCAACAAATACCAATTTAAGAAAATATATATGTATGTATATATGTGTGTGTGTATTAGTTAAAGAAATTATAATCACCAGTGTTTATCTTTACTTTCTTGTAAATTGGTCTTTTGTTTTCTGCTGTGCACCTTATTTACTTTATTGTTTTTCCCCCTTTTATCCCCCAACACCCTACAGTCAGGAACAAATATATTTATGTATACATATGTAGATATATACACACATACACACACTTACACATGCATATTCCAGATACACACATGTCTTTCCTATCCTTGCCAACTCTCATTAAATTCTGCTCTATAACTTGGCTTACTGTTACTTAACCTCCCCCACTACCCAGGGATCTCTTTTATCTTCTTCCCTCACTCTTTGCTTCTCCTTCCAAATATCCATTTCCCCCCCCCCCCTTATTTTTTAATAGATTTTGGACACTGCTATCTCTTAGTGGTATATATATATAGTGTTTCCTATTGAACACATTCTTGATGCGAGTAGGCTTTTAGAAATATGAGCCCTCCTCTCCCCTGTATTGTCTCTGTATCTATTCTTCCTCAGTACCTCATTTTTATAATATGATTACTATTTTTACCTTTACTCTACCAATCTTTCTTTTGAGCTTACCCTATTGTTGATGTAAATCTTGAATATAAAGTGTACATTTTCCATGTTAAAAAAAACAAAACAAAGAATTTTTCCATGTTTAAAGAGTTTGTCTATATTAAGTTCCTTAAAACTGCTCTTTGATATCGGCTCTTATATGTTAAAATTTTGGTTAAGTTCTTGTTTGGTTGCTAGAAAATCTTAAAAATCTGCAAGTTCATTAAATGTCTATTCTTTCTCATTGGAAATTATATTTAATTTTGCGGGTTATATTTTTGGCTAGAGGCCTAATTTTTTTTTGCTTCTCTATAGATATGATTCCAAGACTTGCAGTCTTTTACTATAGCTATTGATGTCTTATACAATTCTAATTGTAGTTGCAGCATATTTGAATTATTTTTTCTTGTTTTCTGTAAAAATTTCTCTTTGATCTGAGGGCTTTGAAATTTTGTAATAATCTTCTTGTGTTTTTTCCACAAAGGATATCTTTAAGGTGGTGATTGGTGGATTTTTGTTTCTATTTCTACTTTCCCCTTATGTTCTTTCACTACAGGACAATTTTCTAGGATTATTTCTTGCATTATTGTGTCAAGGTTTTCTTTTTGTTCATAACCTTCTGACAGTCCAATTATTTTTATATTTTATCTTCTTGACCTTTTCTCCAGATCTGTTGTTTTTCTTATGAAATATTTCATATTCTTTTTTATTTACTCATTCTTTACAATCTATTTTGTTATTTCTTAGTCTTTCATAGCTTCACTGGCTTCCCCTTTCCTAATTCTAATTTTCAAGGAGTTATTTTCATCTTTGAGACTCTGTACCTCTTTTCTAATTGGTTAATTTTTTTCATAATCTTGTTTTTCTTGGATGATTTAAATTTTTTTTTCCTTAATTTTTCCTCAATGTCTCTCATTTAATTTTTGAATTCTTTTTTGAGTTCTATAAGTTCTCTCTGGGCAGAGAGCCATTTCACATTACTCTTTGGGACAGAAGCTTTTTTTACTAAAGTGTCTTCTCTGAAGATGAATCTTTGTCTTCCCTTTTCCCATATATGTTTCAATGGTGGGGTTCTTTCTTCTTTGTTGCTCTTTTTTTTTAAATAAGATGTATTAATATAAACATTTTTAATCATGGAGTGGGAGGATGGTGCCTCAAACTTCCCTTCATCTCTACACTCTCACCAGGAACACTAAACCAATAGCTCCACCCTCCTACAAGTGCCCACAGCCAGCAGTGCCCCTGCCCTGCTATTTTTGCACTCACTGGGTGATGGATCCTTCTCACCCAAAGCTGTGTCTTAGCAGCACAGCTTGGCCTGGTCTTCCCCACTAAACTGAGGTTCACTCTGTCTTATTGGACTCAAGCACCCACTGGAAAAACAGTCCAGAAGGTTAAAGTGTCTATAATTCTTGCTGAGGCTCCAGCCATACCAAGCTAGCCCAAGGAGTACCCACTTTACATTTCTGCAGAGCTAGTCCAGAGGTGTTTGCCCTTCAGGCAAGTTAATCCTAACATAGGTCTTCAGATCTTGTCAAGTTGTATCAGGAGGACCACTGTTCTGCACCAAGTCTTCTGGGTTTTTCATCAGTCTATATTAACTCTGAGGCACAAATTTGTTCTATTTCTGGGAAAAAACTGGGAAAGCTTGAAATTTACCAAGCTACTCTGCTATCTTCCCCTTCTTCCTGACATCTTTTCAGCATTTGATATTTTTTGCTAATCTTATCCTCCTGAATATACTTTCCTCTTTATTACTTTTTCAAATGTTTTGACATTATAATATTTTGATTTTACATAGACTTATCTGAATACTCCTTTTCAGACTCCTTTGCTGGTTTTTTAATAATTATTATGTAATCTAATGATGAATGTCTACAATAAAGCTATGTCCTGGAACTTTTTCTCTTTCTCCTCTAGCCCTCTCCCATGATAATCTCATTATCTCCAACAAATTCATTTACTGTCTCTATTCAAATGAGTCTTAGACCTATATGTTGATTTCTAATTTATCTTTTGAGTTTCAGTCCCACAACACCAACTGGACATTTTGAACATGTGACATTAGCATTATAAACTCAGCATATTAGCATATTCAAAGCAAAACTCATTATCTCCTCTCACCCCCAATTTTTCATTCTTCCATTTTTTTTATTTCTCATAAAGGAAATAATCATTTCCAGTATCCCAGTTCCTTAACCTTGTTATTCCCATTTATTGCTCACTCTCACTCACTCACTTCCCCACTTACAAATCCATTAATTTGCCAAATCTTGCTTATCATCTGACAGAATATCTTGAAAATTTTCACTTAGTACAATTCTCACTTGACCACCTTAGTTTAGACTTTTATCATTTCTTACCTGGACAACTGGAAAACTTTCTAATGGTTCTCCCTGTCTCCCTTAGTCCAAACCATTCTTATAAAATTACCAATTTTTTTTTTCTGAAGCCCAAGTTTGACCATATTATTCTTCTATTCTGTAAATTTCAGTGCTTCACTATTAACTCTAAAATCTAATATAACTTCCTCTTTTTAAGACTTAAAGCCTTTTGCAATCTGGACACTTTACTTTTCCAATATACTCAGACTTCTTCTTCAGTTACTCTATCATCCAGTTATACCAACTTAGTTACTGTTTTTGGCAACTAACATTTGGTCTCCATCTGGCACTTATTCCTAGAATATTCTCCTTCCTCATCTCCAGCTTTTTAATAGCTCCAGCTTTTTCCAAGAATGAGTTGAGATGAAACCTTCCGAAGGAAGTTTTGTTTTTTTTTTTCTGTCCTCCAATCCCATTCACTTGAGCATTCCCATTTGTTTTCAAAATGCTGTCACAAATCTATACATAAATTATCAATTATTAAATGATGTGCATAGTTCCTAAGTGAAATTACTGCATGCTTACAGCTCAGGGAAAATTTTAAGGAAGTAAGGAACAAAACAAACATCTATTAAATATGTATTACATAGCAGGCACTGTATTAAACACTTTAAAACAATATCTCATTTAATCTTCATAATGGACTGAAAGAGAAGTGTTATTATTATAAGGAAACAGATGAGGAAACTGAGGCAGGGGACTGTTAAAATAATTGTTTAGTGTCATACAAATAGAAACTATTTAAAATAGGACCTAAACTCAAGTTTTCCTCATTCCAAATCCTGTCCTTTATACATCCCTATACCACCTAGCTGCTTAGGTATTAAGAGAGAGATGTTTTATCAGTTTTCTTTGACTCATTATGATTCATTTTTTTATTACACTTTTGAGATGTCTATAAATTGCTCTTCATGTCCTTGTAGTCTTTGTATAATTTGTCCTCCTGATCCATTTAATTTCATATTAAGTATGTTCATGTAAAGTCTTCTAATATTTCTCCAGATTCATTATATTCAATATTTCTTATGGTTTAATCATTTTCTACTACCTTAATATATTAGAAACTAATTAATTATCTTGGAAATATATTTGAAATTCTAGCCAAACCATCAGTAAATTTTGCCTTTTTTGTTTTAGTCCAAGTATCATGATTAGGCTTATGTATTTGTGTAATCAAGAAAAAAGGGACTAGGTCCATATATAGAAGTATATTTATGAAACTGCCCTTTCTATTTTTTATTTATAGAAAAGAACTGGAAATAAATGTAATAATCATTTTGGTACTCACTGTATGAACTGTGTTATGTTTCTGCAAAGCTCCTTTTTTATAGTAATTTAGAGCATGCTTGCCTTACATATAACTATCTGCTTCCAAGTGATACTGGCTCAGGGAAATCCAAGACCTGGACAGTTATGACTTTAAGATATTTGTCAAGTTAAAATGTGACCCATTTTTGAGGTGCAGAAAACATTCAAACATAAGTTGTAAGGGGAAAAAATGGTTATCTAACTGGAATCTGAAAAATAAGAGTTAAAGGAAATAGAGGATAGCTTCATATTGAATAGAATGACGTTTATCATAGAGAGATTATTCATGATCTAATTGTTAATGAAGCTTTCAGAAAAGCAAATCAATTAAGTGTGGATGAGTATAGTTCACACTATATAGACTATCAGAATTCTATCAACTATGTGGCAAAGTATGTGATGAAATATTTAATTAAAATGGAAAGAAATTTTAACTGTTATCTGAAAATTATAATTACATCAATTTTCTATATTTTAAAAGTTGAAAGTTATATACAAAAGACATGTATTATTCACCTAAAGGAGGTAGGATCTTGTACAGAATATTTGGTCAAATGGTTGCTGCCTCAATTATTTAATCAAATGAGATCAAATGATGAAATTAAATAATTACAAACTCTTAATACAATGCTTGTCACTATATGCAGGCCCTATATGTTTATTCTCTCCCTCAATTAAAAAATGTCTTAATAGAATTGGAAGAGACCTTCATGATCATCATCTCAATTCTTCTCTGTCTCTTCATTTTACTGATGAGGAATTGTGAATTAAAAAGTTGAAATGATATAATTCTTCTAGTAAAATATCCCAGGGGTATATTGTCTACTTTATTACCTTACTGTCCTGATATCCAAGTAAAGGGTCTTATTTAAGTTTTTTGACTTTTTCAAGTATCTGCACATGACTTTTTATTTTCTTCCTTATATTAAAAAATTTACTGGTCACATTTCCATTTTTTTCTCCCCATGACTTTTTCCATATCCAAAAGTTTCCTAAGCAAAGAAGTTATTTAAAGGATTCTCCAATATAAATTAAATTACTCTATGAAATGAAGGGAATGCCTTTATCCTTTTGATTTATTTCTATAAAAAATAAGTATACAGAAGGAATCAGAAGATTTAAGTTCAATTTATGGCTCTGTTGCTTACTAGCCAAGTGCCTTAACTTGACCAAGTTATTTAACATGTTCTGAACTTCAATGTTTTTGCTTTTGTGGGATTTATTTTTACCTTTAATTGGGGATGATAGTATCATACTGTCTGCTTCCTTGTTATTGGCAATAAAATGTTTTGATAAAGTTAAAATATGCTATATTATAGTATATTATATTATCATAATAAAATATTTGAACAGTTTAATTAAAATTCATTGAATAATTATTATATGCTCTGTACGAAGGTACGATCTTTATCTTTAAGGAGTAGACCATGTAGTTTGAGTGTTAGAATATTTTGATTCAAAAGATGAACCTATAAAAATCAAAATACTAGCTAATATGCAAAAAATTAACCAAATGCTATAGTGAATGCTAATTAAGCAGAGATTATAATTAAATTCAGTTTATTAAAACATCAATCACCACTTGCCAAGTTAAGCAAAGGCATACATAGTCCCTTTTTTCAAGTAGATTGAAATCAAATAGGAGAAAAATGTAAAGGCATAAGGGAGAAAAGAATCAGTACTATAGCATATCAAAGTATTTTAGGTGGAAGACATGGATTTGCTTTTGTATTCCTCAGATATCACAGCATATCTTAGTCTAAATTCCTGAGGGCAAGCCTAATTTTCTTTTATTTGGTCAGAATTTTAATTATGGTAATCAGTATTTATTGCTTTATTATTTGCAAAGATCTCACATACTTAATCTCATTCAAAGCTCACAACTTTGAGAGGTATGCTCCATTTTATACACCAAAAACCTGAAGCACAAAGAGAAAATTTCCTTGCTCAGGGTCATACAATTAGAATGTCTGAGGCAAGGTCTTCCTGATTCCAAGTCCTGACATTGAATCTCAACTAAGTAAGTTATTTGTCCTTTCTAAGACTTAGTTTCCTCATATGTAAAAGGAGTAGATTGGAGTGGGAGATAAATGAAGTTATTTTCAGCTTCAATTCCATTATTATATGAAGTAAAATACAAAAATAATATGTTTCCATGAAAACAGACATAGATTCAAAAATTTTAGAGATAGTGTGGGAATAAAGAACTAGGTCTAGGAGGAAGAAAGAAAATGAAAATGATCCCATGATTCTGAGCATAGAGGAAAAGAAAAGTGGTATTTGTGAGCATTATTTACAAATAGTTACTAATTTAAGAATTCCATTATGATGTGAAAATTGGGATGCAAGTTCTCATCTTTGTTTTACACACATAAAATTACTTGTGACAATTTAGGTTAATAAAACTCCCATCATTTAGTGAGCAAGAACCACATGGTAAGTTCATATTGCTATGAGAATTTAAATTTTTCATATTTTTGACATTTTATTTTCAACTTATCAATTTTAGTATCCTATTAATGGTAGTGATATTTTTCCACTTATTTTAAAAAAAGAACCCTTCATTTTCAGGTGATGCAGAATAACACATCCATCAGGTAATTCAACAAGAAATAAAACTCCAGACATTGTCACATTTCTGTTCTGGTGAGGAAAGATTTCTCAATAAATCAGATCTGCTGACATTCTCTTTATTAATGAGGAATCACTAGCTGAGGCATAGGATCTTTTCCTGTACCTTATTTATCTGTAAATATTTCTTCACTAAAGTCATAATTCTGAGGTACCTGCAGTTTTATTTCTCATTTCCAGACAGCCAAATCAAAGCTGGTTAGTACAAAGTAAATATGGCCAACTTTTAAGAGACTATGTCATAATAAAAAGATCAATAACACAAACAGTCCAAAAACAACATCTACATCCAAAGTTGATACTGTTTTTAGAGGAGTATGTATTTATTTACTTATTTACTTTTATAAATGGAAGATTGCATCTTTTCATTGTTTTGACATTAATCATATAACTTGTTGTTATGAGCCAGAACTTGAAACAAGGTGTTAACTCACTGAAATTGATAGAAACAATGCTCAAGTTTACACCTTTGAGAGTTCACACATTAGCTCACATGTTAGAGTTCACAAGTCCGGGAGAGTCAAATGTAGTGTTCTCTTCTTTTCTCAAATATAATTGTTCTTTGTAAGCAGGTTTCTTGGGGAGGTTTTCTGGAGGCAGCCTTAGTTTCAGTTCAGAATAATAGTCACTTCAAATGCTGCCAAGGATTTAAGTCCAGTCCTTTATTGTCTCTTCCAAAATAGCCCAGTTAGCTTTCCTTGGTTCCGAGAGCTCTTGTTGCTAGTCCTTTGCCTCTGCCTCTGACAGTTTCAGCTCTCCTCTTTTGAATCCCCAGTTCTGCCCGACTGCAATCTCTTAGTTTCTCAATCTCCTCAACTTACTCCTGACTGAAGCTCTAAGAACTTCTTATATATGATCTCTTAAAGGTGTGAACCCAAAGGTTGACTCCTCCTTTGAGAGAGTGGGATTGTGGGAGGTGTAACTTTGTGAATCTCCCGGACTTGTTAACTCTAATGTGTGAGCTTATATATGAATTCTCAAAGGTGTATACTTAAGCATTGTTTCCATCAATTTCAGTGAGTTAACACTTTGTAAGGATTCTAACAACTTGTGATGATGTAGGGGGCTAATGGTAATGTTTAGCCCTGAATTTTTTTTTAATTATTAAATTTTTGAAGAATAGATTCTCAAATTAACAATACTATAATCTAAATTGGAAAAATAGTACTTGAAAAAACAAATTGTTTTCTTTCACTAAGTCAACTCTTGTTCTATTAATTAACTTCATTCGTATGAATCCACAGAAAACTTTCTAAAACATCTTTATAGACCACAGATTTAAAGGTTAATAACAGAATCACAGAATCTTCTAATTTCAGGATGAGAAGTAATTTTGGCAGTTATCTAGCACAGGCCAAGATGAAAAAAAAAAAAGATCCTCACTCACCATACCTGATTAGGAAGTCATCTACATTCTGTTTTACAACTTCCAATAAGATAAAATATTTTCCTTTAAAAACAATACCAATAATTTCCTATTTTGGATATCTCTTATTAGAAAGTTTGTGCTTTTTTTTTTTTTCCTGAAATGAAGACTAAATTTTTGGACCATTTCTTATTTCTGATCGATGGGTACCAAAAGAATGTTTAATACTCAACAGGACAACTAGCCAATTCAGCTGATATTCCGATTTCTTTAACATAAAACTTTTTACAATTCAAGTTGCTGCTCTCCAAACATTTTTCAATTTATCAGTATTCCTCTAATAACATGAATTTTGGAACTGAAGAACAAATACCAGATGAAGTTTGGTATAACAGGATGAATGTCTCCTTACTATTAGAAGCTATACCTCTTTGAGCTACCCTCAATCTCATTTTTTGTTGTTGTTGTCAATTCTCATGGATGACTCACATTGCGATTATAGTTACTCAGAATCTCCAGAGCTTTTTTTTTTTTTTTTTAAGACCACAAAAAAACTTTGTATATAGGTCCCCTCTGATACCTGTGAAGTTTCTTTTCTTCTTTTTAAATCATGGATAAGGCATTAGTTTTCTATTTATTAAATTACTTGAATCACATTTAGCACAATGATTTAGGCTGTCAAGGTCTTTTTTCTCTCCTGATTATCAACCAATGTGTTGCCCATTTTTAAATTTTTTTCATTGTAAATTTAATAAGAATGTCATCTACTTTATCTAAACTACTAATACAAATGTTAACATCATAGGGCTAAAAGTATATGCATGCAGAATTCCACTTAGTATATCCTTCTAAGATGAATTCAAACAATTAATGACTACTTTTTGATTTGGGAGATACTCCATTCTGAATCCATATGATTTTACCATCATCTTAACATTTTATTTCTTTTGAACAAGGACAGAATGAAGTACTTTATGAAAATACCTTTCTTTTCTTTTAATATAAGTAATATTTGTGGTTTTGTACTTTAGTGTAATTTATATTTTATAATTTTAGATTTTGCTAAAATCGAGTTTTCTATATCTAAATGTTAATCTTTTATTTATGTATTTATTTTGTCAAGGTATATTCTTATAAGAGCTAACTATATTAAATATTAAAGTTTAGGTTAAAATAATCTCCATTATCTTTTCCATTTATTTCTCAGTAAGGTATTCAGAGCTGTAATACTATTTTTTTCCACCTTACAATGAAAAAAAAGTTCATTGTGCGCAATGTATAAAAGTGGATAAGATCACCCTCTTCCTTCCACTATAAATTATTGTACTCTGACAGTGCAAGGAAGGAAGCTTTCAAGAAGATGCGTGTTTCAGTCAAGAAAGAACTTTACCAAAAGTACACGCTAAAACAGTCTCTCAAGTGTCCCTATGGAGAAAGGATTGAGTTTTTCATTACTCTTGTTCAATGCACAGAAGATGACTTTTTGCATTTCAAAATGGTAAGAAGATTTGAACTTCCTGTTCCTTTGATCTTGATTTCGTAGTGTTAAAAAAAATTGACTCCTATCTTTTTCTTTACAATTCAGTTTTTTTTATTCTATTGTGTGTTAAAGAGACTCATTATAATTTTTTTCCAATATTTCTTTACCTTCCAACTGTTGGAGAGAAGGGTTTAATGTAAAAAAAAAAAAAAAAAAAAAAGCAAACAAATATTTTCTCTCCAGCTGAATAACAGAACCTAAAAATGGGGAGACAAGAATGAATTGAGGTAGACAGTCTGTTGATAACTGGGCAGAATCTTATTAATATAATTCTCTCAAAACATGGTAATCACAAAATGAAGACCATGAATATTAGATCTCACACAGAATCTAGATTTCAGTAAGGGAAGTTTATCTTCAAACCTCAGAATGGGTTCAGAAGCAATTTATAGTAAGATAAACAAATAGTGGGACTTGGAAAAGATACACAAAAGTCTTTTGTTATCCATTTTCTCAGGCTTTCTTCCTAGAAAGTTCGTGTGCTGAACTTCCACTATCATGACATTAAGTCAGGAACACATTTTGGTCTCCCTCATCACCTCTTCTGTCAGGCCAATATTTTCGTATAAATGATCCCTCCCTCCCTCCCTCCTTTTTTTCCTTCTCTCTCTCTCTCTTCTGTTTCTTTCTTTCTCTATCTCTGTATCTCTCTTTCTCTCTTTGTCTCTCTTTATTTTTCTCTCTTTGTCTATCTTTTTCCTGGCACCTTTATTCATAGAGTTGGTGATATGATTCATATGAATTAGATCAAATAAAGTCCTCAGAAACTCAAGAGAGGTACCATTCTGTAATTTTATGCTATCTTTTTTTTTTTGCAGGAATTAATCAATCAGAAAACATATATTAAGCATTCATTATGTGCCAGGCACTAAGCTAAATGCTGAGGATACAAGCAGATTTGGCAATTAAACGATTATTAGGAACTTTAAAGAAAGCAGTTTCAGTTGAATGCTGAGGTCAGAAACCAGACTGCTATAGGATCAAAGCTAATGGAGATGGTAGGATTTTACATCTGTTATAAACCTGTTAAATCATATTTTAAAAATGTAAGTCATTTTTTAACAATTTACATGATTTTTATCATTTAGATGTTAAGGAAAAGTCTATGAGCTTGCTAATTCTCATTAAATTTCTTGTCTAGTTCCATTCTTTAATAAGCTGTTAAAGTTATTTTTTTTAATGAGATTCAAACTACCACAACACTGCATTTGCCAAATGCCTCAGGTCTTTAGAGCTGATGGCTGGAAAAGAATTTACTTTTTGGAACAGTGTTCATAACATTTCTGTCACAGGTATTCTGGACATATGTTGTGCATGTACTGAGATACTATAGAAAACTATTACCTTTGACTTTTTCCCATTACATAACATCACATCCCCATAGGGTGTTGTTATACACAGCATTCTCACTATTAATGTTTATATGGCTTTCATACATGAAATAGCATAAGATACATCATCATGAATAAATAGAATAAATGTAGACAAGAATAGTAGACATATATGGATAACAAGAATAACTGAATTTATAACTGAATGAATGAGTAACACATTTATTAAGACTTGTTATATGAAAAGCAATGTGCTAAATGCTGAGGCTACAAAGAGAAAAGTATGATAGTCTATTCTCAAGAAGTTCACATTTTAATAAGAGATATTACACGTATGGATGACATCAAATGCTAATCATATGGAAATATTTTTATGTTGTTTATAGTAGCAAAGCAGATGACAATGTTTTTCCCTTAATTTTGTTTCTACTAAAAAAAATCAGTTTCTTATGATGAACTATTTTGCAGTGCTAAGGACTTTACTAGTAAGAAATTTCTTTACTGGATATTTAGTAGCTGTGGTTGTAGTACTTCACAAGGGCAGTTGCTGGACTATGTTTCCACATTTATTGTTTCCCAGGATGATGACTGAATGCCTTAGACTGGAAGTAATGCTATTCCCAGGGCTCCTGCATTAAAATTATTGGGCTATCTCCAACAAGGTAAGAGGGAAAGATGGTGACCAAGGTAATAGCATTGGTTTGATTTGCCTGTTACATGAAGTCTCTTGTCCCTTTCAGAGGAAAGGCTGTATTTCCTTGTATAGCAACTGGTATATAAAGCTAGGCCATTCTACACAGAATTTTTTTTCCCTTAGACAATGGCTATGAGGACTGGCCTGTAAATAAGAGCAGGATTCTGGGAGGTGAGGCATAGAATTCATAGGTAGAGCCTAACTAATACATAGCTACCTCTCAAAATGCTAAGAGAACACAAATTAAGTCAACATTATATAGATTTAATATACTTAGATGTGAGAAAACTTAGATAAAAATCATACAGTTTAAGAAGATATTATATGAGAAATAGATTAATCAATTAGATCAATCATTTCCTTTGAACTGAGGTTCTTTAAAAAAATATTATCACTGTTTTTGTACTAAAAATTTTCCCCAGTATCATTGCTCTTTATTCTTTCACAGTCATCCCACAAAACAAACAAAATTACAAAAATTCTTTAAAAGAAAAAATCAGCAAAAATGATCAATATCAAAAAAGCTTGAAATTATGAACAGTATACAATATTCAAGGACCACCCACCTTTTCAAAGGAATTGGATGGAGGTAAGTATATTGTCATATTTCTTCCTTGGAACTAGGTAAAACAGAAGGTCTTGCATTTATTTGAACTCCTTTGATTGTCACATGAAGAACTAGAAATCCCTTCTCAGAATGATATTTTAAGACCATAAAATAAAACAGATAGTGTTGCAAAGGAAAAAAATTATACTTCAATATGGACTTAAAAATACATTTTAAAAAAGTTTGTGACCCCTCCGTCAATAATTGGAATTAGATTAACTACATAGTTAAATCTCTTAATAAATTAGCTTAAAATTTCATTTCTTTCCTTAGGATTCCCTATGGAGAATTATTCTAGAATTTAAAGTTTTATATATTAATAACTATATGACTACCACAGGAAGGAAGGAACCATAGAATGCCTCTGGCCCCAAATGCTCATTTTACAGAAGAGGAATCTGAGGTGCACAAAGGCTTACCCTCAATTGATAAATAGCAAAACTGGAATTTGAACTCCTTGGATCCAAATCTAGCTTTCTTCCTACTACACTAAAGATGAATTTTACATCCCTAAGGAACACATCACAATTTCTTTCCCTTCGTAACCTCTATTGACCACAGAGTTCTATGGCACATATTTAAAACTTTGTACTTGTGCTCTCATTTATTTGTTTCAGATCTCTAATAAGATGGTGATTATTGGCCTTATATGGAGTTATCCTCTATTTTCTCCTCCTTTTTAATCATTTTATTCCTAAAAGATCAATCATACTATGCCATGCTATTGCTTCTCAACCAAACTGCAAATTCTTTCTTTGGGATTTAAAGATCTCCACAATCTGGATTTTGTTTTTCAGCTTTTCACATCACTCCCACTCACATGCTTCCAAACAATTTGACTTACTTGCTATTCTTTATACATGACATTTCATCTCCTATTTCTGTGCCTTTTATAAAAGCTAAATCAGGTTCTCCATCTTGCTTAAGTGCACAGCTTAAGTGTTACCTCCTATTAGAAGCCTTTCATGATTCTCCTAGTTGTTATTGTTATCTCTGCCCCAAAATTAGAATGCAAGCATCTGGAGGACCAGAATATATTCATTTTTGAGTATATATTTTGAGTATATATTCATTTTGATGTATCTCTGGTGCCAGTCCATAATAACTACTTAATAAATGCTTTTAAAAATTAAGTTCTATAGATCATTCAGAGAGCATCACAATTTTTTGTCACCTATTCAAAAACTGTCAATAGCTCCATATTCTCTGTTGTTGAATATAGAGTCCACCAGTAAGGCATGCACAGGACAAAGTATTCCTTATCCATAACTATATTAAAATGTAATTGGGAAATATTTAACACAATACAATTTTAAAATACTATAGAACATATTAATGAACAAATATTTATAAATATTTATTAGCTGGCTATACAAAAAAAAAAAAGCAAAAGACAGTCTGTACCTTTGAGGATCTTATAATCTAATTAAAGAATGGTATGTAAAAAAATATATACAAAGCAAAGCAATCTGGAGGAAATTTAAGAAATAATTAACAGAGGGAAGGCATTACAGTTAAAAAGGGTTGGGAAAGGCTTCAAAAAAAAAAAAAAAGATGAGATTTTGCTAGGGACTTGAAACTAAGGAGATCAGTAAGCAAGATAAAGAACATGAGGAATAGCCAAATGCAATGATCATGTGTATGTGGATTGTAGAGATCTTTATACATGGTTTAGTGGCCCAGTTTTGATTTGAGTTTGCCACCACTTTTCTTGTCTTTTCAGTCTCAGTATCCCAAAGTTTCATTTCTATGAATCTCCTTTCTTCCAAACAAAAAGTACCAGCAGCTATTCTGCAAATATGCTTTGAACTCTGAACTTCTATACCTTTCCTCATTCTGGTCCCTTTGCTTAATAGAATGCTAACTTGTATCAGTCAAGGTACTACGCATCTTACAAAGACTGGTTCAATTATCCCCTCTTTCATGTATTGTTTCCTAAATATTCCAAGCAGATTCAATCTCTCTTCTGAAACCATGCAATATATATTACTTCTTTCCTTCTTTTGTATTGTAGTTATGTGTTTATTTTTTCTTACCTTTTCTGCCACATTTCATAGTCTTTTTGAGGTTAATGAATGAATTTTATTCACCATAAATTTTATTCTCCCACAGAATTTAGCATAGTATTTTGTGAATAGCAAATAATCAAAAAACATTTGTTCAATTGATTCATCAAATAATGATTTTGGAAGATAACATAAGAAGATTTGAACACTTGAAGATTCATAGACATTTAAGCCCCATATATTTGTTTGTTTTTGACAGAATTGCACTTTGGCCATTCACCAAAGATACCATTTATATAATACTGTATGGATATAAACGGTTTTGCTATTGCATGTCAGATAGATGATATGTTGATTAGTTTTACTGAACTGCTCTCTATTGCTTTCTCTCTCTCTCTCTCGCTCTTGTTCTCTAGTTCTTTTTGTCTCAATATCTTTGCTACAAGGGCTGATTTGTTTAGTAGGAAATCGGGGTGGCATATATTTAGAAATGAAGGTGATATGAAAGCATATCACTAAAAGTAAGGTTAAAAACTAAAAGGCTTCCATACCCATTTTCTCAATTGGTCTGCACAACAATGCTACTGTAACTTAGGTAGATGTCTATAGTATAATTCACATTTTAAAGAATTAAAAAAAATAGATGCAGAAGCTTAAATGATTGACTTAATATCACACTGCTGATAAATGGCAGAACCAGGTTTCAAGTACAGACTTTTCAGTGCTGTCTAGGGGCTACACAATGGCTAACTTTCTTTCGGAAATTCAGGTCTATTTTTCAAGACCTTTAGAAAATTGTCTTCTCTTTGAAAGAGATATCTCTCAACTTCTGGGAAAAGAGACTTTAAATTTAGATATATGGCTTCATAGCACCTACATTTCCATTGCAATATCTTACTTTTACTGCTCTTAATCATTTCTGTAGACATATGTTTATGTATAGCTCCCATTAAAGACAGATTTAACCAAGTATTTTAATATTTCATGAGCCAAGAGCAAAACTTACCACTGACCACATTTTTTTTTTTATTTAATAGCCTTTTATTTACAGGATATATACATGGGTAACTTTACAGCATTAACAATTGCCAAACCTCTTGTTCCAATTTTTACCTCTTACCCCACCTCCTAAATGGCAGGATGACCAGTGATGTTAAATATATTAAATATAACTTAGATACAATAAGTATACATGAAAACATTATTTTCTGTACAAAAGAATCAGACTCTGAATTATTGTACAATTACTTGTGAAGGAAATAAAATGCATGTTGCATAAATAGGGATTGGAATTCAATGTAATGGTTTTAGTCATCTCCCAGAGTTCTTTTTCTGGTATAGCTAGTTCAGTTATTACTGCTCATTAGAAATGATTTGTTGATCTTGTTGTTGAGGATAGCTGATCCATCAGAACTGGTCATCATCTAGTATTTTGTTGAAGTATATAATTGATCTCCTGGTCTGCTCATTTCCTCAGCATCAGTTCGTGTAAGTCTCTCAGGCCTTTCTGAAATCATCCTGTTGGTCATTTCTTACAGAACAGTAATATTCCATAATTTTCATATACCACAATTTATTCAGCCTTCTCCAACTGATGGACATCCATTCAGTTTCCAGTTTCTACACTACAAAGTGCACAAACATTCGTGCACATACAGGTCCTTTCCTTCTTTATAATCTCTTTTGGATATAATCCCGTAGTAACACTGCTGGATCAAAGTATGCACGTTTGATAACTTTTTGACATAGTTCCAAACTACTCTCAAAATGGTTGGATTCGTTCACAACTCCCAACAATGAATCAATGTCCCAGTTTTCCCACATCCTCCCAACAATCATATTATTTTTTCCTGTCATCTTAGCCAATGTGACAGGTGTGTAGTGGTATCTTAGAGTTGTCTTAATTTGCATTTTCTGATTAATAATGATTGGAGCATCTTTTCATAGACTAGAAATAGTTTCAATTTCTTCATCTGAGAATTGTCTGTTCATATCCTTTGACCATTTTTCAATTGGAGATGGTCTTGATTTTTTAAATTAGAGTTAATTTCTATATATTTTGAATAGGCCTTTATAAGAACCTTTTACTGAAAAATATTTTCCAAGTTTATTGCTTCCTTCTAATCTTGTCTGATTAGTTTTGTTTTCAAAACTTTTCAGTTTGGTATAATCAAAATTTTCTATTTTGTGATCAGTAATGATCTGGTTCTGCTTTAGTCTATAAAGACCTTCCCTCACGGTCTGGAGGTAAACTATCCTATGTTCCTCTAATTTATTAATGATTTCATTCTTTTTGCCTAGGTCATGAACCCATTTTGATTCCTTATCTTGGTGTACGGCGTTAAGTATGGATCAATGCCTAGTTTCTGCCATATTGTTTCCAATTTTTCAGCAATTTTTATCAAACAGTAGTTCTTATCCAAAGCTGGGATCTTTGGGTTTGTCAAGACTAGGTTGTTATATTTGTTGACTGTTTTATCCTTGAACCTAATCTATTCCACTGATCAATAATTATTCTTAGCTGTACAAATAGTTTTGGAATGCTGCTCTATAATATAATTTTAGATCTGTACAGCTAAGCTACCATCATTTGATTTTTTTTTTCATTAATTCCCTTGAAATTCTTGACTACTGTTTTTCCATATGAACTTTGTTGTTATTTTTCTAGGTCATTAAAATAGTTTTTGGGAGTCTGATTGGTATAGCTAAATAAATAGATTAGTTTAGGTAATATTGTCATCTTTATTATATTTGCCTCGCCTATCCAAGAGATTTAATATTTTTCCAATTGGTTAGATCAGACTTAATTTGTGTGAAAAGTGGTCTGTATTTTGCTCTATAAAGTTTCTGATTTTCCTTGGCAGATAGATTCTAAATTTTTTATATATCAGTAGTTACTTTAATGGAATTTCTCTTTGTAACTCTGACTGTTGGATTTTGTTAGTGATATATAAGAATGCTGATGACTTATGGGTTTATTTTATAACCAGCAACTTTGCTAAAGTTGTGATTATTTCTAATAACTTTTTAGCAGATCTCTGGGGTCTCTAGATACATCATGTCATCGGCAAGAGTGATAATTTGGCTTCCTCATTGCTATTCTTATTCTTTAATCTCTTTCTCAGCTCTTATTCTATAGCTAGCGTTTCTAATACAATATTAAATAGTAACGGTGATAGTGGGCAACCTTTTTTCCTCCAGAACTTATTGGGAATGGTTAGTTGTCTCCATTACATATGATGCTTACTTGATGGTTTTAAAGATGCTGCTGATTATTTTAAGGAAAAGTCCATTTATTCCTATACTCTCAAGTGTTTTTAATAGGAATGATGTTGATTTTATCAAATGCTTTTCTGCATTATTGAGATGATCATATGGTTTTTGTTAATTTGTATTAAATGGCCAATTATATTGATAGTTTTCCTAATATTAACCAGCCCTGCATTCCTGGTATAAATCCTACTTGATATAGTGTATTATCTGGAGATGATTTTCTGAGTCTTTTGCTAATATCTTTTTAAGATTTTAGCATCAATATTCATTAGGAGATTGAGTCTATAATTTTTTCTTTCTTGTTTTCAGACTACCTGGTTTAGGTATCAGACCATGTCTAGTCATAGAAGGAATTTGGTGGACTCCTTCATTCCTATTTTATCAAATAATTTATATAGCATTGGGGCCAATTGTTCTTTAAATGTTTGGTAAAATTACATGTAAATCCATCTGGTCCTGGGGATTTTTCTTAGGAGTTGTTTAATTGCCTGTTCTATTTCTTTTTTCTGAAATGGGATTATTCAAGCAATTACTTCTCCTCTGTTAGTCAAAATCTATATTTTTGGTAGTCATCCATTTCACTTAGGTTATCAAATTTATTGGCATAAAGTTGAGCAAAATAACTCCTTATTATTTCCTAATTTCCTTTCATTGGTGGAAAGTTCTCCCTTTCATTTTAAGACTACTAATTTCTATTTTCTCCTCCTTTTTCTAATCAGATTTACCAAAGGCTTATCTATTTTATTGGCTTTTTCATAGAACCAACTCTTAGTTTTATTAATTAGTCTTCAATAGATTTTTTTTTAATATTTTAATTTCTCCTTTTAATTTTAGAATTTCCAATTTAGTATTTGATTGGGGTTTTAATTTGGTCTTTTTAGTTTTTTTAGTTGGCCCAATTCATTAATCTTTTCTTCTCTGTTTTATTCAGTAAGCCTCTAAGGATATAAAATTCTCTTATTACCCTTTGGCTGCATCCCACAAATTTTGGTATGATGTCTCATCATTGTCATTATCTTGAGTGAAATTATTAATTGTATCTATAATTTTGCTTCACCCAATCATTCTTTAGATGAGATTGTTTAGTTTCCAATTACTTTTGGTCTATTTCCCTAATTTTTGTTTGAATGTAGTTTTTTTGCATCATGATCTGAAAAGAAAGCATTTACTATTTCTGCTTTCTTGCATTTAATTTAGGTCTTTATGTCCTAATATATGGTCAATTTTTGAATAGGTTCCATGAACTGCTGAGAAGAAAGTATATTCCTTCTATCTCCATTCAATTTTCTCCAAAGATCCAAAATACCTAATTTTTCTAATATTCTATTTACTTTAATTTCTTTCTTATTTGTTTTGTGGTTTGATTTGTTAATTCTGAGGTGCAAGGTTGAGATCTCCTACTATTACAGTTTTGTTGTCTATTTCTTTGCAACTCTCTACTTCTCCTTTAGGAAGCTGGTGCCACACCACTTGGTGATATATGTTTAATATTGATATTGCTTCGTTGTTATGTTTAGCAGGATGTAGTTTCCTTCCTTATTCTCTTTTAATTAGATCATTTTACTTTTGCTTGATCTGGAGATAGGGATGGCTACCCTTTTGACTCACCTGAAGCATAATAGATTTTGCTCCAGTCTTTTTACCTTTACTCTATATATCCTGCTTAAATGTGTTTTGTAAACAATTATTGTAGGGTTCTGACTTTGATCCAGTTCACTGCCTCCTCTTTTGGGGATTTCATCCCATTCAATTTAGGTTAGAATTACTAAATCTGTATTTCCTGCCATCCTAATAACCCAGATTGTGCTTACTTCTTGCCTCCCCAACCCTCTTTTCCCTTTAAACTTAGTCCTTCTTTGTTCATGAATTTATCCTCTTTATAATCCCTCCTCCCCTTTGAGTCTTTCCCCCTTCCTTCCCTTATTACTTCTTTTCTTTTCCTTTCCTCTCCCCGTTTTAATGAGGCGAGAGAGAATTTTCTAAAACAAATGTCAATTATTTTTTCTTTGAGCCAACTCTGATGAGAGTAAGATTCACACAATGTTCCTCCCCCTCTCTAAATTCCCTCAGATATGATAAGTTTCCTTTAGCCTCTTTGTGGGATGTGGTTTCTTTTATCCCTCCTTCCCACCTTTATTCTGCCATCATCCCTTTTCCATATCTACTTCCCTTTTTATGTTATATCAGTACAATCAATTTAATGTATTTTTTTTGTATATCCACAACAGAAATACAATTCTCAAGAGTTATTTTTACCTTTTCTGCATCTCTTGTGTTCTATTCTTGGAGATCAAATTTTTTGTTTAATTCTGGTTTTTTCTTCAGAAACAAATGGAATTCATTTGTTTCATTAAATGTCCATCTTCTTCCCTGGAAAATGCTCACTTAGTGGTAGTTTTCTTGCTGATCCCAAGTTCTTGTGCCTTTGGAATATCATGTCAGGCCCTTCTTTTCCTTAATTAGAGGCAGCCAGATCTTGGTGATCCTTTTGTGGCACCTTGGTATTTAAATGGTTTTTTTTGGCTGCTTGTAAAATTTTTTCCCTTAATCTGATGGTTCTGAATTTTGCCACAATATTCCTTGGGTTTTTATTTTGGGTTTTTCAGAAGGTGTTCGAATGAATTCTTTCAATGCCTATTTTACCTTCTGATTCTATACATCTGGGCAGTTCTCTTTGTGATTTCTTGTAAAATAGTATCTAGGCTCTTTTTTTCATCATGGTTTGGAAAGTCCAATATCCTCAGATTATCTGTCTGGATCTATTTTCCAAGTCTGTCGTTTTAGAAGTAGATAATTCATGGTTTTTCCAGTTTGTCATTTTTGTTTCTTGACTATTCTTGCTGTCTCAATGCATCATTAGTTTCAATTTGTTCAGTTCTAATTTTTAAGAATTATTTTTCATTAGCTTTTTTTACTTCTTTCTGTATATGTCAATTGAGTTTTGAATGTATTGTTTTGGTCTGTGGAATTTTTTTCCATTTCACTAATTTTTTTAGTGAATTATTTTCTTTTCCAATTCACAGATCCTACTTTCTTGCGTGTTCTTTGTCTTTTCCAATTCACGGATCCTACTTTTTGCGTGTTCTTTGTCTTTTCCAATTCACAAATCCTACTCTAGTGAATTTTTATTTTTTCCAATTCACAATTCTTACTTTCCTGTGATTTTTATTTTTTCCAATTCACAATTTGACTTCCTGGGAATTTTTTAACTTTTCCAATTCGTTTCAGGAGTTGTTGCTCTTCTTGTAAGGCTTCTTTTCCTTTCCCATTTATCTTCTAACTCTCTTTTGAGACTTTTAATGGTCTCTTCTATGAGAGCATTATGTAAAGGAGGACAGTCTGATGCATTTTTGCTGTTTGAGGTCTCTTCAGGTTTGCTGACCTGCTCTTTTCTGCATAGAAGATGTGGATCATTCTTTTCATCTTTTTATTCATGTTTTAAAGCCTTTAGGGTAGGTCTCCTAGGCAAGGGGTTACCAGCTTCCTCTGCAGAGCAGGGAAAGATTTAAACCAATTTCCGGCCTGGGTATGGGGAGGTGCTCTGGTGAGAGTTTCCCTTCCCCCAACAGGAAGTGGATTCAGCACTGGGGAGCTATCAAACTGCTAGTGGGCTGGTGGGTTATCGGTTGCCTCGGCTAGAGACTAAGGGGTGAAAGTGTACTGCCCAGGCCAGAGCCTCTTGTGGGACTGTGAGTATTAGCAGCTGACCGCAGACCACAGAACGCAGACCCCGGAACTCTGCCCCAGTGTTCTGCCCAATGCAAATCGGCCTGGAAAAGCTCTATGGCCCCAAGCCGAGCTCCCACTGTGCAGTTGGAGGTAACCTTGGGCTGGTCCTCCTGCTGCAGGATCACAACTGCCCAAGGAAAAGCCCTTCACTGTGGGTTGGGGCTGCGCGTGCTGAGATCTGTGCTTTCACCCTCCGTTTGAGACTCTCCTGGGAACCTATTTCTCTCCCCATCTGCCCGGATCTCCCCTGGCCCAGAACCAACCTTTTTGGCGAGACTGCAGATTTTCTTCGGCCGGTGAGTTGTTCTACTTCTTATCTTTGAATTGTAGCAGTCAAGACTATTTTTGAGGCTCGATATAATATTGATAAAGAGGGTAAGAGAAGAGCTTAGAAAGTCGTGTGTGTCTTCTCCGCCATCTTGGCTCCATGACCACATTTTCTAAAAGGAACTGCCTACCTCATACATTATAATCATCTCTTAATTCTTAAATGAGGAGGACTTGCTTGGAATATATGGGAGGGGCTCAGAGTTGCTTTCCTTAGTGAATTAAAATAACTAAAATTATTATTTATTATTATTATTATTATTTTTGCTGAGGCAATTGGGTTTAAGTGACTTGCCCGTGGTCATACAGCTAGGAGTGTCTGAGGCCACATTTGAACTCAGGTCCTCCTGACTTCAGGGTGATATGCCAATATGCCACCTCGCTGCCCTACTAAAATTATTTTAAGAGCATTGAGGGATGTAGTATTCATGAGTAATACAACTTAATTACATTCATTTACACTTCACTTCTTCAAATGTCATTTTAAAGAATTATTTGATGCCCCATATGTCTTTGGAGCCTCTTTCTCACAGGATCTTTTCTTTTTTTCTTATTTCTGAAGATTTAGCAAGGTTAATTATATGTGGTGGAATGCTTTTAAACCATTAGTTCAATATTCATTTTGCACTGAAAAAAGTGGGACAGGAGGTTTCCAAGTTTCTTGATTCTTGATTTGTGGGGTATTAAGTTCTTTAGTATGTACTCATCTCAGTTTCTATTTTTTTCTTAATATTCTTCAATAAATCTTCTGTTTTATCTTTGTCCTATAGGGGACAATTTAATATTTTAATATATACCAAACTGAAAGACAACTGAGACCTCTCCAAGGAGGTCTTTGTAATACTCTTCACTAATAGTGAGTGCCTAAGTCCAGTCAACAAGAAATTCTTAAATCCCCACTATGTTCCAGACATTGTGCTAAATGCTAGGGGTACAAAGAAAGGCCAAGACAATTATTGTCTTCAGGGAACATATATTTTATTAAGGAACACAACATGCAAACAACTATGTAAACATGATATAGAAAGGAAACATGGAGATAATCTTAGAAGAAAGGAAATACATTAAGGGGATTGGGAAAGTTTCTTACAAAATTAAGTATTTAGTTGAGATTTGAAGGAAGTCATAAAAGTCAGGAAGAAGTGAAGAGAGAGAAAATCGTAGGCATGGAAGATGACCAATACAAATACATGGAATTAGGGTGTGGAGTGGTAAGAATGAAGAATCAGCAATAACTTCTTGATTATGAGCTTGGGTGACCAGAAGAATGGTAACATCTTCAAAAATAATAGCAAAGTTAGAAACACTAGAGAGTTTGTAGGAAAAAGTAATCCCAATTTTGGACTTAAGTTTCAGTTGATAAAAAGAAATTTAGTTTGAGATGTTCAGTAGATAGTTGGAAATGTGAAAATGTAGGCCAGGAAAGAAGTGAACATTGGATGAGAAGATTTGAGAATGATCTACATGGAGATTCATATAACTACAGGAGATCATTAAGAGGCATAGAATATAGCTATTTTGTCCATGTGAAAGAGAGGCAAAGAAAAGATATTAGTATAAAGTTGTGATTGATAAAAGAAAAGGAAGAAAGGGGGGAGGTTTACAAAAAGGAGTTGTCATTAATGGGACACAAAAGTGATTGAAAGGTATAAAAAAGATTGCCTTGTAGCAAAGAAGGTCCAATTGAGATCACATAACATAAATTTGCAATGTGCCTAGTCAACAATATTTGATTATTGTTTCAGTTTGATTAAACTGCATATGAATAGAAGTGGAGTCTATAAATAAGGAGATAATGCAAACCTCTGATTAGAGGGCTGTAGGGTAGAGGGGTAAACTTCATTCAAGTTTTCCTTTATTGAGTGTAGAACCTAGAATTTGCAGTTCATTGCACTTTTTATCTATTGCTTCACTTTGTATGAATGCCATATGATAAAATAACCCCATATTAAGTCCTCAGTTATATCCCCTCACTGTTTCTACCTTTTATTTCTATGTTGTCTTCCTGCATTAATGTGTAAATCTCTGGAGAGCAAGGACTGTCATTGTTTTTATTTGTATCATAAACAGTTAGCATTGGACATGTAGTGGGCACTTATTAAGTGTGTGTTGAATTAAATGTAATTGGAATTTAGTAGGAAAAGATCAGTTCACATAAGAGAGCAATGACTTAACATAGTGTGCAGTAATGGGTTAATCTGAGGAAAGAGGAGTAGAGTTAATACAGGAGTGATGGCCTGGGATAGAACTGCGAGAAAAAGATATTGGAGCTCACTGTGAGGATGAAGAAAGGGTGTTATTAGGCAGAGAGAAAGGTAAAATTATAATAGATTATAATTAGATAAAAAAAAATTAGACTTCAGAAACATGGAGGTGGAAGACATATATTCTTGCTTTTTCTTGACAGAAACAAAAATATTCTAGAGATCAGTAGATAATAGTTAAAATTATTTTGATTGAGTAATAAATAAGGATAAATCAGCCTCAAAGGATGAGAGATTACTAAGTGATAGTGATACAGGAAGTATCTGAAAGAGCCAAAGAAGAGCAAAGAGTATTCTAATTTCCCCAACACAACCCACATGAATGGGACAAGGAAAAGACTTGGTAAAAACGAATGAAATTTCAATGACTGCTAAAAAAGGGTTCTGTCTATAACATTAGGAGGGAAATGGAGATCAGTGAAGGAAATAAGATAGAAGAAATAAAAAATGAAAAGTTTTAATATGAAAGTAAATTTGTTTTCTATTGCTATTTTAGAGGCCACATTGTAGAGTAAATAGCTTTAGAGCGGGATGTTGGGAGCCCAGAGAGTTTGTTAGAAAGAGATCAGAATAAGGGAGTATACAATGGGGGATAGAAAATGAGAGATTAGTACAATGAGGGTTCAGAATCACTGGAATATGGAAGATATGATGGGTTGAAATTAGAGAAATAATTAAGGAGGTAGCTCAAGTTGATTATCATACTCCTCATGGACCAGGTGTGGATATAGGAAAAGCATATAGTAGAAAGTAAGTAGTAATTTTTAGCCTTCTTATTATAGAGAGTTTTATCCTAGACTCACCAGTTATTGAGCAGTCCTCAGGATGGATCTATTCTATAAGATCAGGCAATAGTATGGAATGAGAAAGGAATGTGATACATATCCAGAGCCAAAATAATCAATGTGGACTCATAGATGGTTGGAGGATCTGACATGTCTCAGAAGGAACGTGAAGAAGAAAAAATGAGCCACTTTTTTTTTTTTTTCTGAGTTATTTCTATCATTTTGCTGCTCTGTAAACAAGTGACAATGGAAGAGTGGAAAGAGGTTCAACACAGCAAGCAAAGCCCAACTATGGTGGTTTGGGATTCTTTATGTCCCTTTACTTCCGAGCTTGTGTTTGAAACCTGTGTTGGCACCCTTTGATTAGGCCATCAATGGTGATAGATTGCTAGTATTGTTATTTCTTCAATTGATTTATATATCCCCAGATCTTCACTGCCTTCATCTGAGAAGGCAATCATATAAGAGTAGAAGCTCACAAATGTCATTAGGAAATTGATGCATAAAATGTTTGTAGCAGCCCTTTTTAGTAGTGGTAAGAAACTGGAAACTGAGTGCATGTCCATCAGTTGGGGGATGGCTGAATAAGTAATGCTAAATTAATGTAATGGAATATTATTGTTCTATAAGAAATGATCAGCAGAGTGATTTCAGAATGACCTGGAGAGATTTCCATGAACTGATGGTAAGGGAAGTGAGTAAAGCCAAGAGAACGTTGTATATGGCAACAGCAAGATTATATGATGATCAATGCTGATGGACATGGCTTTTTTCAACAATGAGATGAGTCAGGCCAATTCCAGTTGTCTTGTGATTAACAGTGGCATCTACACACAGAAAGCACTGTAGGGACTGAGTGTCTATCACAACATAGTATTTTCACTCTTTTTTGTTTTTGTCTGTTTGCATTTTATTTTCTTTTTCATTTTTTTCTTTTTGATCTGATTTTTCTTGTGCAGCATAATTGTGGAAATATGTATAGAAGAATTGCACATGTTTAGCATATCTTGGATTACTTGCCTTCTAGGGGAGGAGATAGAGGGAGGGAAAAATTGAAATAAAAGGTTTAGCAAAGTTGAATGCTGAAAATCTTTATTTTATCTTTTAATTTATTAATTAATTTAATTTATTTTTATCTTTGCATGTATTTTCAAAATAAAAAGGTATTATTAAAAACATTTTAAAAGGAAATTGATGCATAATTACTTATAAATCTATTGATATAGTTTGTTACTATCTGCCTGTTAATTTCACTCTAAGTCATTTCCCTTCCATATTATTCTATGCAAAAGTTGTAATTTCTGATACTAGCATGTATGAAGGCTTCCCTTTAATACTCTAATAAAATAGACTCAATAGAACAGTATCTGGAAGAATAAATGCAGGAAATATAGATGGATATGGTATAGATATAAAGACTGAAATATTTTTTCTACACCATTTTTAGTAGCTCTGTGACTGCAGAAGTTATCATGAAATTCTTCAACTACATTCTGGGAGTAGAATAAAAAAGAACCTTTCACAAATATTCAGGTCTGTTGTTCACAAACTCTGAAATTCCATTATTTGATGATGAGCTTTTTATCATTATAATTTTCCTTGTACCTAATCACTTCTAATCCTGTATTCCATCTTCATCAGGATCCCTATGTTCCTCTACCCATCTTTCCCAGCAGATCATCTTTGTACTGGCTGTACTTTCCTTATTTCCTAATGTTTACCCTTTGGGGAAATAGCTCAATTTTATATCATCTGCTAGCCTCAAATCTGTCTTTTTACTATTGCCAGTCATGTCTTGCCAAACTGTGACACTAAGCATTAGGTGACCCTGGGTAAGTCACTTAACCCCAATTGCCTCAGTAAAAAATACAATACAATACAATACAATGAAATGAAATAAAGAACCAGAGGGATTCTTTTTACTTTTACTGTTTCTAGTCATATCTTGCCAAACTGTGACACTAAGCATTGCCATATGCCTCTTTTCCTTCTATTCACGTGATAATGAATGAAGCTAGAGGAAATTACAAAATGGTGTTTAATTGAGCCCACGACAGATCTGTGTAATTTATTTAGGTGGCACAGTGAATAAACCATTGGGTTGAGAATTAGGAGGATTCATTTTCCTGAGTTCAAATCTGATTTCAGACACTTATTAGCTAAATGACCTGCGTTGTCACTTAATAAGTTTGCCTCACTTCCTCATTTGTTGTATTTCATCTCTTTATTTAATATTTTCCCCAGTTATGTTCAAAATATTTTTAACGTTTTTTTTTTTTATTTACTTTTAGGTTATCTCCTTTATTCTCATTCACAATTATTCTCACTTCACAATTGTGAAGTTTGAAAAACATTTCCATAAAAACCAAGTTGTGAAAAAAAATAGAACTCCCACCCTAAAGAAAGTAAAAACCATCAAAAAAAATTAAATTAAATTAAAGAGAGATAGAAAGAGAAAGACAGGATACTTCAATCTGCATTCAGACACAATCAGTACTTCTTCAGATATTGAAAGAATTTTGAAAATCCTCTATATCATCAAAAAAAATCTTTTCTCTGAAAAATTATACTCTGTTTTGCTGGGTAGATGATTCTTGCTTTTAATCCTAGCTCTATTACTCTCTGAAATATATTCCAATTGCTCTGGTTTTTTATTTTATTTCTTTATTTCTTTATTTTTTGCTGAGACAATTGGATTTAAGTGACTTGCCCAGGGTCACATAGCTAGGAAGTTTTAAATGTCTGAAGGCAGATCTGAACTCAGGTCCTCCTGATTTCAGGGCTGGTACTCTATCCACTGCACCACCTAGCTGCCTCTGGTTCCTTATTTTAGAAGCTTCTAAATCTTTGTGTTATCCTGACTGTGGTTCCACTATATTTGAATTGTTTCTTTTTGATACTTGCAATATTTTCTCCTTGACCTAGTAGTTCCAGAATTTGGCTATAATTTTCCTGGGCATTTTCATAATGGGATCTCTTTTGGGAGATGATTGGTGGATTCTTTCAATTTCTATTTTACCCTCTGGTTCTAGAATATTAGGACAGTTTTCCTTGATAATTTATTGAAAGATGATGTCCAGGCTTTTTTTTTTTGTTAATAAACTTCAGGTAGATCAATAATTTAAAAAAAATATTTCTCCTGTATCTATTTTCCAGGTCACTTATTTTTCTAATGAAATATTTCATATAATTTTCTATTTTTTCAATTTTTGCTTTATTGTTATCTTGATTTCTCATAAAGTCATTAGTTTCCATTTGCTCAATTCTTTTTTTTTTATTATAACTTTTTTTTTGACAGGACATATGCATGAGTAATTTTTTACAACATTATCCCTTGCCCTCACTTCTGTTCCAACTTTTCCCTTCCCTCCCTCCACTCTCTCACCTAGATGGCAGGCAGTCTTATACATGTTAAATATGTTATAGTGTATCCTAGATACAATATATGTGTCCAGAACCATACAGTTCTCTTGTTGCACAAGAAGAATTGGACTCAAAAGGTAAAAATAACCTGGGAAGAAAAACAAAAATGCAAGTAGTCCATATTCATTTCCTAGTGTTCCTTCTCTGGGTATAGCTGATGCTGTCCATCATTGATCAATTGGATCTTCTCTTTGTCAAAGATATCCACTTCCATGAGAATACATCCTCATACAGTATTGTTGTTGAAGTGTATAATGATCTCCTGGTTCTGCTCATTTCACTCAGCATCAGTTCATGCAAGTCTTTCTAAACCTCTCTGTATTCATCCTGCTGGTCATTTCTTACAGAACAATAATATTCCATAACATTCATATACCACAATTTACCCAACCATTCTTCAACTGATGGGCATCCATTCATTTTCCAGTTTCTAGCCAATACAAAAGGGGCTGCCACAAACATTTTGGCACATACAGGTCCTTTTCCCTTCTTTAAAATCTCTTTGGGATATAAGCCCAGTAGTAACACTGCTGGATCAAAGGGTATGCATAGTTTGACTTTTGGGGCACAATTCCAAATTGCTCTCCAGAATGGTTGGATTTGTTCACAACTCCACCAACAATGCATCAGTGTCCCAGTTTTCCTGCATCCCCTCCAACATTCATCATTATTTTTTCTTGTCATCTTAGCCAATCTGACAGGTGTGTAGTAGTATCTCAGACTTGTCTTAATTTGCATTTCTCTGATCAATAGTGATTTGGAACACTCTCATACGAGTAGAAATAGTTTCAACTTCATCATCTGAAAATTGTCTATTCATATCCTTTGACCATTTATCAATTGGAGAATGGCTTGATTTCTTATAAATTAGAGTTAATTCTCTATATATTTTGGAAATGGGCCTTTATCAGAACCTTTAATTGTAAAAATATTTTCCCAGTTTATTGCTTCCCTTCTAATCTTGTTTGCATTAGTTTTGTTTGTACAAAGGTTTTTTAATTTGATATAATCAAAATTTTCTATTTTGTGATCAATAATGATCTCTAGTTCTTCTTTGGTCACAAATTCCTTCCTCCTCCACAAGTCTGAGAGGTAAACTATCCTATGTTCCTCTAATTTATTTATAATCTCGTTTTTATGCCTAAATCATGGACTCATTTTGATCTTATCTTGGAGTACGGTATTAAGTGTGGGTCCATGCCTAGTTTCTGCCATACTAATTTTCAGTTTTCCCAGCAGTTTTTGTCAAATAGTGAATTCTTATCCCAAAAGTTGGGATTCTTGGTGTTTGTCCTGTGAACCTGATCAACTAATCTGTTTCTTAGGCAATATCATATCATTTTGGTGACTGCTGCTTTATAATATAGTTTTAGATCAGGTACAGCTAGGTCACCTTCATTTGATTTTTTTTTCCATTCGTTCCCTTGAAATTCTTGACCTTTTGTTCTTCCATATGAATTTTGTTGTTATTTTTTCTAGGTCATTAAAATAGTTTCTTGGGAGTCTAATTGGTATAGCATTAAATAAATAGATTAGTCTAGGTAGTATTGTCATCTTTATTATATTCTCTTGGCCTATCCAAGAGCACTTAATATTTTTCCAATTATTTAAATCTGACTTTATTTGTGTGGAAAATGTTTTGTAATTTTGCACATATAATTCCTGATTTTCCTTTGGTAGATAGATTCCCAAATATTTTATGTTGTTGACAGTTAAGGACTTTCTCTTTGCATCTCTTGCTGTGAATTTTGTTGGTGATATATAAAAATGCTAAGGATTTATGTGGATTTATTTTGTATCCTGAAACTTTGCTAAATTTTTGAATTATTTCTACTAGCTTTTTAATAGAATCTCTGGGGCTCAATTCTAATTTTTAAGGAATTATTTTCTTCAATGAGCTTTTGTACCTCCTTTCCAATTTATCAACTTTGCTTTTTAAGGCATTCTTCTCATCAATAGCTTTTTGTATTTCTTTGTGCACCACTATCAATTCTTTTCCTAATATTTCCTCTATCTCTCTTATTTGAAATTCAGAATCACCTTGGCCTGAGCCCAATTCTTAATTTTCTTGGAGTCTTTGGACATATGAATTTTGACTTTGTTATCTTCTTAATATATGTTTTGATCTTTCTTGTCACCATAGTAATATTTTTGGTCAGAAACTTTTTTTGCTGTCTCCTCATTTTCCTATACTACATGACTTTTAACTCTATGTTAAAACAGAGCTCTGTTTCCAGGTCAGACAGTGCATTGTCTCAAACTTCAGTGTTTTGTTCAGATCCTTTTATTTCTTCAGAGATCCTTTTAGGAATCTGACTCAAGTAGGTCAGGTTCTGTCTAGAGCTTTTAAGAGTATTCCTACCCCACTGGAGGTATAAGATCTTGTGTGCTAAAGCAACTGTGTTTTGCTTTGCTGACACTGGGACCAGGGCTGTACTGGTCTGCACTGGGACTGCATGCAGGACTCCAACCCTGTTGCCAAAGACCTCTCTGCTGACCTTTCAAGACTTTCTTGGTGTCTCTGGGCAGAGAAGTCCAGAAGCCTCCAGCACTGCTGATGATTCAGAGGTCCCAATTCGCTGACCCAAGGGGTGGGGGTGGGGCTGATCTGGGGCAGGGGTTGGGGCTACACTGGCACTGCTTGTGCTGGGATTTTACATGGGGCTATCATTCTAGTTTCACAAACCTTTTCTGTTAATTTTCCAATTGTTCTTTGGTGTCTCTGGGCTGAGAGGCATAGAAGCCACTATTTCTGCTACTCATTCAGAAGTCCTGCTTAGCTGATACTAGGGCTGGAGCCAGGATTAGGGGCAGGACTGGGGCTAGCACTGCATGGGACAGGTCTCACTAGGAGTGCATGCTAGACTCATACCCTGATGTCACAGAATTTTTCTGCTGACCTTCTAAGTTGCCTTCAACTGGAAAATGTTTTACTCCATCTAAAATTTGTTTTGTTATTATTTAAATAAATTTGAAGCAGTTTGGGGAAGAAGTTAGGCAAGTTCCAATCTTTATTCTGCCATCTTGGCTCTGTCTCCCTTAGTTACTCATTTTTAAATTGAACTGAAGAAGGAAATGGCAAACCACTCCAGTATCTTTACCAAGAAAATCTCAAATAGGGTCATGAAAAGTCATACATGACTGAAAGTTGACTGAACAACAACAACCCAGTCTCCATAATGGGAAGGGTAATACATGAGTCAAGTTCCCAGAGATGTAGATGATATAAAAACTGATCTACCGCATCATGAAGATTACAAATAGTGTTAAATATTTTCCAATCTCCTGACAGGAGTGGATGGAGAAGACAAGGACACAAAAGGAATATCATAAATCAGATAGAGTAAAAAAATTACAAAACAGTATGGGGTCAGAGGGTGGTAGGATTCATGTGAGAATATCCCAGACTCCAACCTGGTCTAGCATCACCAAAGCAGACACCATTGCTTTAGCACACTAGATCTTATAGCTACAATGGGTCAGGGACACTCTTGGGCAGAAAAGAGTGCTTTTGGTCAGGTTCCTAGAAGGATCTCTGAAACCAGTTGCATAAAATTTCTGAAGTTTGTTATAGTGCATCCTCCACCCTGAAAATAGAGTCCTACTTTTATAAAGAATTAAAAAACCAAATAACAGGCTAGGACAAGGAGCAGACAACAGAAGAGATTCCTGACCATTGAAAGTTATTATAGTGACAAGGAAGATCAAAACACACACCCAGAAGATGTTAATGAAGTCAAAGCTCCTACATCCAAAGCCTCCAGGAAAAATAAGAGCCTCTTTCTTCATTGTGGCAAGAATGGCCAGTAGCACTTGGAATGGACTTTCTCATGTCTTGAGTTCCATTGGTACACTGGAAACTTTGATGCAAATCCTATATCTCAGTGAAAGATATATAATGAATTTAGTAAAAAGTCTAAAGAACCAGTCAATACTGACATTTCTCATGGAATATTCACAGTCTTGTCTGTAGTTCCTTTTTTAAGAAGCAAAAGTGGGAGAAAAAGTCTTGCTTGGATAGGGATGGGGAGTAACTACAAAGCATTTCAGAAGGAGGTATTATGAAATCCCTGTCTTAGTCTGCTGTGCAAATAGAACAAAGCCAGAGGGAAAATAGTTTTCCAAATTCATGTGTGTAATATTTTGAGTTCCAAATTTTTTCCCTCCCTCTCTTCCTTTGTACCCTCCACAAGACAGCAAAAAAATCTGATATAGGTTATACATGTATAATCATATAAAAAATATTCGATATTAGTCATGTCGTAAAAGATAAATCAAAACAAAAGGGAAAAATAAGAAAGGCAGAGAAAGTGAAAATAATATGCTTAGACCTGCATTAAGACTTCTACTTCATCCTCTAGATAGGTGTGACATTTTTAATCACATGTGTATTGAAATTGGTTTATATCACTGAGAAGTGCTAAATATATAATAGTTAATTATTATATAATCTACTTACCATGTACAATTTTTTTCCTGGTTCTGCTCACTTCAATGAGCATTAGTTCATGTTTTTCCCGGTTCTCTGAAATCCATATGTTCATCATTTCTTATAGAATAAGTATTTTCATAATCATTGACTGCCACATTGTTGTGTACTTAACTTATTCCATGGATCCATCACTCAATTTTTAGTCAGTACCAAATAGTACCAATAATTCTGAGATCACATCAGTGACTCATCCTTTTTTTTCCCCACAATGCTGCTTGTCTTTCTTAATCATCTCTTCTCCATTCCCCTACTTTTCCCCTTTATACTTTTCAGCACTTGTCCTATACTTTCTATGCTATTTGCCCTCTGTGCTTTATTAAAGTATGGTTGCAGCCTCCCTTCCCACACCATTATAATTTTTCTTAGCAAGGGACCAAAGAACCAGTTAGGCTATCCCTATTTCATAACTTCATAAATTATCAAGTTGCTGGCCCCTTCCTTTTTAGTCTTCTTGTCACTTCACATTCTCAATAATCCAACTATGCTTATTACTAACATTTCTTCTTCTCCATGTCTTTTCATTGATCGTTTCCCATGTTTTCAATGATCTTCCCCCTTGCTCATTTCTACCTCTTAGTTCCCCTGGCTTGACTAAGTTGAAAACCTAATGTCTGCAGAATTTTTTAATCACTTCGCCATCTAGTATCTATTCTTTTCAGATTAACTTTCATCTATTCTCTGGCTATTTTGCAAATACCTAATCAATGGCATATTGTCTTCTCCATTAAGTGTAAGGTCACTGATGACACAAGAAATTGGTGGTGGTGTGGTTTTTTGGTTTGGTTTGGTTTGGATTTTCTTTTTCTCTCTAGAGAAAAGTGCCTGCTATGTAGTAAGTACTTAATAAATACTTCCTGAATATATGACAACATTTTTAATCAAACCTACCTTTGTTACAGATGAGGATATTTGTCCCTGGAAAATGAGAGGCATCACCCTGATTTAAACATTATTTGTTCAAAGAACAGGGAGATTCCTTCTATGGGAATTGCAAACAATTCGAGGCTTAATTTATTATTGTCATAGAATAGATATAGGTATGAAAGGTTTGACACAATCCTGGGTATACAGCAATTGGAAATTTCAATTTTATTTTTGTACTAAAAAGTGTAGAGATGTATTGATGGAATACTTTCTATTACAAATTGTCATGCTTTCCTAAAAACTCTGTATTCTTCATTACTTGTGATTGCTGTTGTTGTTGTTATCATTATTAAAAATAAAACAACTCTATTTTGCTTTTTAAGTATTCAAGGTATTTTCTAAAAAAAATGTTGTTAAAATAACAAAAGAATAAAATTAGTCATCACAGATGGAATTGCTCATCATTCATCATATAAACAGAGAGCTAAAGCAATGAATGGTGGCAGAAAATAACCGATTTCTTAGGACAACTATAGAAAATAATAAACAGTGGGAGGAGCGTTACTTTATTGCCCTCATAATCATGATATTAGTACAAAGATTCTTCCATCCTTAGTTTCATCAAACTGTGAAAAATATTAGTTTTGAACTTTAAATTCAGATCTCCTTACAGGATGTTAGAAAAATAAAGATTAATAAATAAATTATTTTATTTTAATTTAGTAAATTAAATTAATTAATTAATTCAGGCAAGAGGTCCAGTGTATTCATTTTTAGGAACATGTTGAATTGGATGACATCTGAGTTTCCTTCAAATTCTGAAACTTTTGGATTTTTCTTTTAATTTCAGAGGAAAAAATGTGACCTTAGGCTTTGAATTCCCAATATCTGACACCTCCTTCCATCCCAATCCTATAATTTCAGGTCTCATTATCAGCAAGCCAATTAAATAACCAGATAAAAGATAGTGCCTCCAGAAAAATAAAGTATTTTAATCATAGAATGTTAAAGCACTTTACAAATCATCTAGTCAAAGGACCCATATTTTACAGATGAAGAAGCTATGGGTCAGAGAGTTTAAATTACTTTACCCAGGGCTACATAGGAGCTAAAAGCAGAACCAAGACCATAATCAGGTTTCCTCAATCTTAGTTCAACATCTTTTCTTCTATATTGATTTACAGACCAAATGGAAAAGAGAACAGGTGTATATACATATGTGTGTGCGTGCATAATTTTAGGCCTATTGTCACATTTTTATGTGTCTGATCTGATTGCTTTTCAAATCTAAGATCTCCAAGGAGCTTAATAATATTTTAGTGTGTAGTTCAATCTTCCCAACTTTGCATGCAATCAAGCAATATGCAAGAATTAGAACATTTCACTTGCAATTTTTAGGCAGAACATATTTCATTTTTTTTATCCAAGAACCAGTCAACCATGCAGGCCATCATTCTAAATGTCTGCCTCTGCTATCCCTCCATTATTCACCCCACCAGTCCTCTACATCAGACCACCAGAAACAAGCATTTCAGTTTCTGGGGAAGTCAATCTTTGTTCTTTGGAATTCTTACTCTGGGTCTGAGGCAGCTTGATTAAAGAGTAATTATACAACAGGTCTTATAATCCCTACATTTTGAACCTTCACATTTCTTTCAGATATTTTACTTTCTTCCTACATCCTCATTCAATAAATGTTTAACAACAAGCTCTGATAGTGGGTGGGAAAGATGGTTAAAATATTCACAATTTAATCTGCATTATTAATATTTTCTCCATCAATTTCTTAAGTCTAAACAATCAACAACACAATAAACTATGCTCTAAATTTTTAGCGGTTACCCATTTCTTTTGCCAATTTTGTTTTACCTATACAAATGAACTAGGAAAGGAGGAATTGAAGAATAGCAAAGTTAGAACCAAAGTCCATTGTTTGTTATGCAATAGGATTAGTAAGGAACATAAACAATAAAAGGCCATTATTCAGAATGTAAGCAAATCATGACATAATGAACAGAGGTTGCCTGTTCCTGAAAGCATATTTTGTTTTTTACTATAAAAATACTTCTTTTGGGTTAAAATATTATATGTGATTATACTATCAGAGATAACAACAGTATTCTCTGCAGATTCTTCTGTAAAGAAGCATCCTATCTAAGACTCAGAACTAATCTATTAAAATAAAATCAAAAGCAAACTCCAGAGTCTTGTTAAGATCTTTTTTAAGTTAAGGCATCTATTAATGTCCATCTATTAATTATAGGCTGCTTCAGGCATATAAGTAGATCCTAGACTGTGTAAAGAGAAATAGGTAAGTAATCTACTCCTATGGGCAATATATCTTGAATAGAACAACTCCTTTACATGATGACTGGGCAATAGGTGCTTAATAAATGCATGTTGGCTATCTGACATTTTAAAAATAGGATAAAGACTTATTCTTTTCCTAGCTAATCACTAATGGTAGTCCTATTAATACTTTTGTAAAACTATCAAATTATATTAAGATAATGATTTCTTCATGTTCTAATGACTTCATTACCAATAATAGATTATGATAATATGGTGCTTTTTTGATGAAGTTTTATTGATGAATTATGTTTATTTTCTCATTTGATTCTCACCACAGAACTGTGATTTTTATCAAATGTTATTTCCCCCATTTGATAGATGAGGAAGCTAATGTATAGAGAATTTAAATGACTTTTCTTGTCCTTAAATTCTACTTCATCTTTCAAAATTATTCAACTCATAAATTTCATTTTTCTCATGTACAATATAGAAGGAGAATGAAGAGTAGGAATTTGACTTTGATAGACTAGTGTATGACCCTAAGAATATTATTTCAAAATATAGAAAATACATAGACTTAGAAAAAGTCAATTATATTATTCTTCATATATCTATGGACCATGTAATGTGAAGCCTAGGTTAAAAACCTCTTATCTTAAAAATATACATATAAGATGCTGTATGCATTTAAAATATAGCATCAGAAGGTTCCAGGATGAAGAGAAACTCAAGAGTTAAGTTTAATGATTAAAGCTAAGAAATATAATTTTCAAGAAAAGCAGTAACAGATAGTAACACTGAGTCAGCCTCCCAAGGCAAACATAGGGTGAAAAAAGTAGTTCATATGTTCTGATAACTACTTCAGAACTCATTTGACTTGATTCATTCTCTCTCTCTCTCTCTCTGTCTTTGTTTCTCTCCTTGTCTTTGTCTCTCCTCTCTCTTTTTCTCTCTGCTGTCTGTCTCATTTTTACTCTATTTCCTTCTCATCTTCTGTCTCTTTCTGTCTCTGCTATATCTCTATCTCTGTCCTCTCTTTCTGCCTCTCATTTCTTTTTGTATCTTTCATATCGTCCTGTCTCTGTCTCTAGGCATCCTTATGCATTTTCTTCTCTTTCTTTTTCTCCTCCCATCTTTCCAGTTCTCTCTTATTTATTCCCGTAACCATGAGAGATATATATCATTTTTTATACTATTTTTGTCTAGCTAAATCATTGGTTAGTTTTACTGCCTAAAGTTTTATATTTACTCTTTTATCTTTATTTTTAAGGCAAATTGAACACACATATACAGTTATTTATTTCTTTAAAATAAAAAATAAACTAATTCCAGTTTCCCATATGGCAATAATTAATTGATTTTTTTTCTTCTTTCTTATTTCCCTTCTCCACCCCAGACCAAACAAATTACATTATAGACACTTTTCTGCTCAGTTTATATTTAATACTAAACTTGTTTGGTCCCCTAAGTTAGAGTCCTTTTACAAAGATCATATGAATCTATTTTCATGTTATTAATATATTTCTATTTTGAAACTTCAAAGACTTTCTCAAAATCTTGGCGGAAGTCATATTTCTGGTAGTGAGGCTTCTTATATGAGTTCTTTAGTATGATTTTGGAAACTCATGCCAAACTTCAAGATCTCTCTCCTTCAAGAAGAATTCCATAACTAACTTTACCTCACAGTGACTGATCTGTGTTTGTTTTCTACCAATTTCACTGCAAAAATTTCAGATTCCACAGGGTCATACACAAAGCCATCTCTTCCTTTATCTCTTACACAAAGTTCATTTGCTCAGTACAATCCTGGCATGAAGTAAATAATCAGTAAGCATATGTTGAATTTCGTATGAATGACCTTGATACTCTGCCACCTTGGATTAGACTTCTATCATGGAAATATACATATATTGATAAATACCATATTTTTGTTTTAATAATACAAAAGTATTTTACATGCAATTACTTCTTTTTTATTGTATTATATTATTATTATTATAGCTTTTTATTTACAAGATATATGCATAGGTAATTTTTCAGCATTGACAGTTGCAAATCCTTTTGTTCCAACTTTTTCCCTCCTTCCTCCTTCCCCCAGATGGCAGGTTGACCAATACATGTTAAATATGTTAAAGTATAAGTTAAATATGATATATGTATACATGTCCAAACAGTTAATTCATGCAATTACTTCTTAATAATTCTTTGCCTCTGCTTCTTCTGCGGAATATTTTGACATTGCAATAACAAGTGATGTCCAAGAATTCTGGTTAGTAATAAAGAATGAAGCTCATTGTAATGGAACTTGCTCAAAAAATGTCATAGAAATACAGAATCATAGCAATAATGGTAATACTGATGATATTTAGCACCCACAGTGTGTGTGTTACTATATGTAGAGCACAGTTAGATAACACCTTCCAAATTACTTTCATAATAATAGTTATTTATGGACAATGTTGGGATATAAATTGTCATATTTCTGAATAGCATGTTACATAATACTGGAATTCAGTGTTGCTAAGGTTAGGATAATAATACATTTCATTTACCAAACTCCTTTCATTCCGTAAACTCAAAGTTCTTTTCATCTGTTATTAATATTGATTGCCTTTCTGGTTTATTTCAGTGTCTCTATTTTTATTTGCTTTGTTGGTTTTCTGTATGAATGTGTGTGTGTGTGTGTGTGTGTGTGTGTGTATGTGTGTATATTTATGCATACCCTCTATTTGTAATAATTACGTTCTTGGGTAGACAGAAAAAGAGGAGGAAAAGAAATTGCCACTGAAGGTCAAGGTTACATAAAATAAAATGAACATTTGTTTTATTCTTAGGTACTCAAGATTGAATTCATGATTTTGCATTGAAACAGCTTGCATTCCCATTTAATCAAAATAAACTGAGGCAATGATAATGTAGAATGAATCCATATACAGGTGGAATCATCCCTAAGTCAAACTACCTCATTTCTCTGATCAAGGGAGAGAAAATAGTCATTATTTTCAAGACCTTATGAACATCATCTTGTAAACGAGATTTAACTAAGATGATAGGAGAAAAAGAAATGTTGTCTTTCATAACTAGCAAAATAATATACAACATGTTACTACATACCTGCACAAGAGAATTAAGCTAGACATATTTGGAAATTAACATAACACCAATTTCATATTCACTTCACCTGGGCTGATTAGCCCAAATAAAATTTTAACCCAATCAACAATTTTTATCCTATTTAGAAATGTTGAGTTTTCAGCAATTACACCACAAATATATTGAGGGAATTCATATTACTCACATTTAGCAAAATCTTCGTTCCTCCCCCCTTCCACCTTCATTAGAATTTGGTCCTATGAAAACAGTAACACAGCAGATTTAAACATTTCTGTTAGCTTGGCGGCACTGCATTTACCTGGAACATTCAGGCAAAAAAAACCCTTTCATTTTCATTGAAATCATACATTGTTGGTGGAGTTGTGAACTGATCCAATTATTCTGGAAAGCACATATGGAACTATGCTCAAAGGGATAGCAAACTGTGCATACCTTTTGATTCAGCAGTGTCTCTACTGGGCTTGTATCCCAAAGAGATCATAAAAAAGGTAAGGACACCCACATGTGAAAAACTGTCTTGTGATGAAGAGAGCCATTTGCACCCAGAGAGAAGAAGGGACTCAGTATGGCTCACAACATAGTATTTTCAATTTTTTGTCATAGTTTGTTTGAATTTTATTTTTTCTCATTTTTTTTTCTTTTTGATCTGATTTTTTGTGCAGCATATTAATTGTGGAAATATGTATAGAAGAAATGCACATGAATAACATATATTGGATTAATTGTCATGTAGGGGGTGGAAGGAAGAAATGGAAAATTTGGGAAACAAGTTTTTCAAAGGTGAATTTTGAAAGTTATCTATGCATATGTTTTAAAAGTAAAACGATTGAATAAAAATAATTCAGGTCTCTTGATTTTCAATCCAAGTATTAATATGTTTTCTACAGCAGTTATACCCTTCTGAAAAAAAAAAAAAGAATGTATTAGTCATGGATCAGTAAATAATATCAAATAAAATGTCAAACAAGAGATCAACACCTTCTGTTGCTACATGGGCAAAGTGAAAGCTAAAATATTGTCCTGATTATGTAACTAATTTAAATTTAAGTAACCTGTTCCAAGGCACTTAAAAGATTTCTCTAGGCTTCCATTTTATCAACAGTAATATGAGAAACTTAAACTTATATCAAGTGATCTCTAATATCTCTATCATAAAATTGTGATTCTACAGTTATTGGAGGGGTAAACACAGGATA